>NC_092632.1:42431436-43080258 GCF_039555335.1 Amphiura filiformis | reverse complement strand
AACAAATACAACATAGCATGATCTTGTTTCAACTTAAAAATAAACAAGTGTCATGTACAATATGTACATTTTCGGCTTATTGATAAGGATCACTATAGTTCCCAAAACAAGTTACATGTCATCTTGGTTGTGTCTCGCACGCGCGTTGAATGTGTCACAGAATAATGCTATGAATTTAAGATGAACAATACTACTATGTGGCAAATTGAAACTAATGGCCAGCGACAACTAAATAAAAGAAAAATACCATTCAATGGGGGCCGTAAGGGGAAAGTATACATTATGATTACCGTATGTCAGTCATAATGCTGAGGGCGTAAGCTGTAGGCCTATAGTCATTATATTTTTCATTATCTGTTGTCGTCTCTGCCTCTGGTTCATAAAGGATGATATATACTTTCTATATAGTCCGCCTTTAGGGACGTACTCATAACTGTTTCAAACACAACTACAAGCAAATAATATATTATCGAACCAATTATATCAAAAAAGTTGTGGATTTGTTTTATTTTCCCACATTTATTTCGTTGTCTTGGTTATGAATATTGCCGATTATAATAGGCTTGCATTCACAATTGTTGCTGGCTTGCATGCCCTTAATCATGTTAATTACCATGCTAATAATGAGCTATCTCCGCATCAAACCCAAATATCGATTTGAAGCTGTTGTTGTAAATAATAGCTCCTCACTTACATGTTTACGAATTTTTCTTTCTAAAACTGTTTGGCGCAAATTTTACATCTGTTAAGGCTGAAGACGTATCTACTAAACATTGTTTGGTCCTTTAGATATAAGGAAATGGTAAAGTTGTGTTCAAGAAAACAATGAATATACGTGACGACATTTATAATGCAATCGTTGCCATCGTGACGGTAGGTTTTCATGCATTAGAATAACTCTAATTGTTGCAGGCACTCTAAGCCATTATTTTTCTAATAAACAGATTAGATTCCAATTCAGTTTGATGCTGTGTTCACATGTAAAATGCTTATTATGTTTAGCAAAAATGAGAAATCTATGTTCAGAGATATTATAAAACGATCTCCTTCTATAGCAACAAATCGTATCAACATTTCCTCATTTTTCAAAACCAAATCATGGATCTATCTATGGTTATTATAAGCGTTTTCCACCATAACGATGTTATATATTTAATGGTAACAAAAGTCAATTTCCCTTTTTCACATGTGATCATATATGTATATTTATAATATTAAAAGGTTATTATAAATGTGCTTTGACGACATGGACAACTGTCGTATTTTTCTATTATTATTATTATTATGATGATGATGAACATGATAAGAGTTACATAGTATCTTGTTTATCCACTTGCATGACGTCGTGTGGGTGGGTGCGGTATAATGATGCCTTTTATATTATTAAAAATTCATCTTAGTACCATGCAAAACCAGTGTCATTTTCCCTGATCAGGTTCCCTGCTTTTAATATACGGACTTTTATGACGTAATTACGGTATAAAATACGGTATAAAATATATCTTATATATTGCAAGGAACCTGGTAATTTTTACATAACAAACACCGATTGTCATGTGTGGAATTTTTACTAGTTCTGCCCTCATTGACGGTAAACATACATTTATTTGACGCAATGTCCAATACACTGAATGGCTCGAAAATTGGAGTCGTTACATTTTGTGACCGTGTATGGTCTCCAAATGTTAAGAATTTAAGCTACAAATACCTTTACATGTTTATCTACTATCAAGTTTTCAATTATATATTGTCTGTATATACAAACCAATATCATAAGTAGCAATTTTACAGTTCTATTAACTGTGCATACGGGTTTTAGTATGTTTTGCTATTCGGCGATTTGCGATATCGGACATTGTTTTGCAATACAAATCTACTTGGCATTTTGAGTTTTAAATAGATTGTGTCGAATTGGATAGTATGTTACTGGAAAATGTTTTAGAGAAACATTCAAGACCTGCTTGTCATCAAAACCCAATCAATGGCTACGTGTCGTCTGACTCCTATACTTTTTGTATGTAATTCACTGTCGTCTTGGTATATATATATACATGTATATATACGACTAATTGTCTAGCATAGAAATCATCATCAATTTGCCCCATCTAGACTAAGTAGTGGTAGTTTAAGGACGTGAGGATAAACAATACCATTCGTCTCTTCATGAATCTAAAGCTTGACTGATTGAAAGATTGTTAGAAAGACTTTGATTTCATGTTCACATTGATTGTGTTATAAATGTTTATCAGTAGTGTGCGTGGATTCAGGAAGGATTCAGACGTTGTGCTATGGGGTTTTTTTAATCTGCAATGGAGTAATGTTTTTTGTTGTTTGTTTGTTTGTTTTTGGTGTTTTTGTAAATCTTTTGCCCAGTACTTACCTATTGTAGAAACTACAGTTGAAACAAAATAAATAGTTCCCGGTAAGTTCTTACGGGGTCTGTGATTTTCTGTAATTCCTTTGGTTTTGGCATATGAATAATCATTAAGCATTTGCATTAGAACACTCTCGTTAAGTTCACTTCTGTTTGTAATATACATTTCTTTAAAATGCTTTAGCTTCTGATCATAATGTTCGCGCTCTTCTAATTCTTTTTCGCGTTCGACGGCTGAAAATATTGTGGCTCCGACTAATATATAGGTGACAAGGAATAAAATGAGAAGAACAAAGCGGGCATTATCTTCCTTTAGATGGATAACAGCACAGCAACTCTCTCGCGCCATCACTCGCCGGTAAAAAGTTCAATTTTACCATCTACTAGTGTTGTATATGAAATTCTGTCAAAAATCACCTTATTTTTCCTGCCCTTAACTGCAACTTTTATAAAAGAATATTCTCCATTGAACAATATTTTCCAATGTTTATGCAACTTTTCACCATAAATCTGGGAAAATGTTTAAATTTATCTTCCACGAGCTTGACAAGTGGTTGCTATTAGCGTCACCGAAATCATAGCAAAAATCCAAGTTTTCCGCGCATATTTGCTGTTAAAATGCAGAAATATTAGAAACGATTGATAAAAATATCCAGTGAAGATAGATACTTTGTTGAGATATATCCAAAAAAATCAAATTTTCTAAAAGCGACAAGATGGCGTCCAAGGCCGAATGAATACTACAACGTTGCTACACGGTTATAATTGCCCCGTGAATATAGATGTTTCAACGCTTGCTCCATGGTTGTCTCCTAAAATCGCTCTTTGTTTCACTGATTTTAAGGAGAGAAAATTGTAAAGTTGATTGTAAGCCCATCACACCGGTAGCGTCATAGAATACATAGTAATTGCAGTCAATATTGTATCCATAATATGATGAAAACCAGACACGAATTTGAAGACAAACGCTCTTTATTCCATGTATCAAGCTTAACAGACACGACAGAAAAACTACTCGATGCTGTCGAAATGCAATAAGCAAATCATCCCGCTATCACCATGGTTTCTCACCATACAATTCTACTCAGCGCCCCAGAGATTTGAATCGCTCTTTTATTATGATAATTGCTGTCCGCGCACTGCGCAAGCAAACTATATTCTGCCGAGCTCTTGTCCAATACATATTCATTAGCCCGGCCCTTCACTGCCTGCATGCTGAGTCGCGTTTTCCGTTCTGCAGCTTCAAGCACAGTGGTTGAGAGAGCTAACGCAATTTGTCTTTAGTAATTCTAAACCTGCATGGTTGCGTTAACGACCATAACGACATTATATTCATAATTTCATGCACGACACTACATAACTGCATACAAAAAAAATTCTATACCACATCAGTCAAACCACCTGCTCTTAGGAACAAACCTCTCTTTTG
Organism: Amphiura filiformis; assembly: GCF_039555335.1. NCBI lineage: Eukaryota > Metazoa > Echinodermata > Ophiuroidea > Amphilepidida > Amphiuridae > Amphiura > Amphiura filiformis. The sequence goes on along the minus strand of NC_092632.1, from coordinate 43,076,455 downwards.
TTTTATATATATGTATATATATATATATATATAATATTGCACATATTTCTTTCTATTGTCCGTATTGTCTGATTGATAATCAACAGGTGATAATATGAATAACAGAAATAATCTTTTATCTTTGACGAAATGGAAATGTTAACAAGAAATGCATTTGTATGTTCAATACAAATCACCGTAAAATTATCGACGGTTTTCTTTGACTAATTCAGCTGTATTTACCAGGCCCAGATTGCTTTGCAGGTGGTACCTTCCCAGGGAATTACCACTGCAGGTAAACGTAGCGATCTATCTCAGCTAGTACTCGCTAGCACCGCCAACGGTATTCCTTTAAGGTCGTACTAAACCATAATTTGTCGACATCGATCCAGTGCAATTGCCTTTTGATTTCTGTAAAAACGTCCATGTACGCAATTCCAGAATATCGACTTAAATCTAGTCAGCCTGGGGTTTGGTTACGTTAATATTGCTAGCGCATACATTTATTACGTTTTAATCAGGCTTTTGGGGCTAAGATAAATTTATCATGGTTTTCCGTTCCTAACATGTGCTGTCACGTGCATGAACGAATAACATTATTCCATATTCATCATGTTCATTTTAGCTATAAAGATGGCAAACAAAGGTTAAAGTAAACAATTTGAAAGCAAGCAGACGAGCTACTGGTTTTGCAAGGATCCTGGGTAAGGATATCTTGCAAATGTCAGTAGGGTGAAGAGTACCTGGGCCTAACAAATTATGCTGTGAAATATTTATACCTGCGAATTTTAGAAGGTTTTCACTTAAATTTAAATTTGGTTGAATTAGGCATTTAAGTGTTCTTAAGTGCAACAAGTTATTTGTAGTCCTTACAACGGGTTTTTAAAAATTGTCCTTCCAAAAGTTTTGCCCAAATTGAACCGAACTCAGAAAGTGCAAGATCGAGCGACAAATGCATTATAGTGTTCTGGGTTTTTTCGTACAAAACTACAGGCGTATTTAAGACTAAAGAGGCAACAGTAAATATGGAGATAATATATGGTTTCATTATTATCATGATCATGTTTTCAAAATCTTGCGTCCTATATCTTTGGTAACAAATTCCCTTATAACAGTAATCTTGGTACAGTAAGAGCGTTATTAAAGAAGTGATGAGAATCACCTTTGGGTCACTGCAACAAAAGGGTCACATTACAAATCCACATTGACAGTTACCACAACAAATACAACATATCATGATCTTGTTTCAGCTTGAAAAATAAACAGGCGTCATATACAATATGTACATTTTCGGCTTATTGATAAACATCACTGTAGTTTCCAAAACAAGTTACATGTCATCTTGGTTGTGTCTCTTACGCGCGTTGAATGTGTCACGGAATAATGCTATGAATTTAAGATGAACAATACTGTTATATGGCAGATTGAAACTTAATGGCCGGCGACAACTAAATAAATATATATCTTTGTGCATAATATAGCTGCCCAACTATTACAGCACCGTTCAAAGAATCTACCTGCTACGTATATTTTTGTTCAGTGCAATTCAAGGTCATTATTGTAGCTATCTGATATGCGTCTTTTTTATATAAATTTTAATAAAAGTTGTTACAATAAATTATTTGGGCAGAAAATGTACATACAAAAAGGACCAATGACACATTATTTGTTCATCGTGGCTATAAAATAACAGTTTTCGTTGCACAATTATAAAAATAACACAATCTTGGTTACATCGAAATCAAATTATAGGTCAATATGATGGCAAATGTGGAAAACACTTTAAACTAAGACTAGTACTGATCGTTGATAGGGTGTATCATGCGTGACCATGGTGAATCAAAAAGCACCCTCAATAAGTATTTGCCAGGTCTAAAAATGCACCCTTAAAGGCCCAAATTGGAAATGCTTGTTTCCAAGGGAAACAGCAGACAGCAGGCCAGACCATACCCAGACGGTATATGGCATGGATAGTCTTGCAAATATGGGCTAGCTTTCCCCTGGGCCATCCAATATGCATACAACTGGTATCTACTGGTAAATATGACAAGTGCAATTTCCTACCCTTGACAAGTATTGACATTAATTTTACCCCTTTAGAAGTAATTAAATCATTCGTTTTCTTGACCCTAAAACCCTTCTAAACCATGATAACAACTGATAAAACATAGAAATTCAGAATCAATGTCCGAAACACGATGTGAACTGAAGAATTGCTCTAGTGAAAAGTCTAGTGAAAAGTACATTATAGTCTTTGGATTTTGTTCGTACGAAATTACAGACGTGTTTAAGACTAAAGAGACAAAAGTAAAATGGAGATAATTGTTCCATTGTTGGTCGTGCGTTGAGTATTTAAAATATTGGTTGAGACGAAGTCAAGCAAAATATTTCTAAAGCTCATAGCGAGACCAATAGATGCGTATATTTTCAGAAGAAAAACATCCAATTTTATCCTTATTATGTTTTTTTGAACTTTGCATACTCAGGACTACTGTATGAGACTACTGTCCAAGTGGTGAAATAGTTCGGCAGTTATGCTATGCACAAAGGTATAGGATGTATGTTAATCTTAATCCATCTAAATTGATATCATTCTTGTGCATGCTGAGTGCTCAAACGTCACATTATGTAGTGAGCACATCTCTGGTTGATCCATTGGAATTGAAATTTGATGAAATAAATGAACCGTTCAAATAGCATTTTTGAAGAATTATGCAATTCAAGGCCATTTTTGTAGCTATCTGCTACGCATATTTTGTTGTTAAGTACAATTCAAGGTCATTGTTGTAGCTATATGCTACGTCCCTATATATTTGGTTGCATCTTATATACAATAAAATATCTTATCAGAAAGTGTAAAGACAAAAGGAAACAATGACACTTGTTTAAGTGTGTATTGTTACTCTTTCCTCGTCGTCGCTACACAATTGACACACTAAGACAATCATGTCAACATTGAATTATATCAATATGATTGCAGTTGTTGACAACATTTCAGACTTATGTTTGTTTCAGAATATGATAGGTTTATACGAGAATCAATCTCCCAAACATAACTTCACATTGACCGACATAATGTCGTACAAGTTCAGGTCGTGTTCAACAGATTATACATAGTGTACACATAGTTATTCCAACTATAACCAAATTTCATTTTCATTAGCTAATTGATTATATATTTATTAAAATATCACTTTATAAAATAACATTCATCTTGCAGCACCGTTTGATTTGAATGTAAAATTTACGAAATGTCGGTACCTTTAAAGACCTAGAGCCAGGACAAAACCATGAGTGTTATATACATGGTCTTAGGTATTAAATAGCATAGAATAAATAGCTCCAGGCTACGTCTTTATGGCGATTTTTATTGGCCTGCACCGACTTTCTGAGTACAGTTGATCCAAGGGCCATATCGGTGGATTATTTTCGACTGCAACCATGCTTTCTAATTAGAAAATGGCGAATATACTTGAAGGTCGTTGTCATAGCAACGCTTTTAAAATGTTGTGTAAAGTAAGCGGTTGTTGTTTTTTATCGGTATTTTCAGAGACAGACATATAGGTCCACTGTTTGTAGTCAATCAAATGGCTGCTTTATTGAATTGTAGCTATAATTGTTCCACTCATAAAATAGAAGAAGTATGTACACGCTGATCAAAACCAAATATCAATGATAACAATCGAAAATAGTCTTCGTCATCATAGAGCTTAATTACGGTGTTGTTAACGTTTCATAACGTTTATGTTATATGACGTGCCGGGAAATGGAAATAGCACTTTACTTTCAACTTTGGTATGCATACAATATGACTGAATTAAGTATGCCTTGTTAAGAAAAAAACCATTTTAGATATGAGAACAAACGTACATAAACAATAAAAGACAATGCATACAAATACATATCACTAGCACGAACATATATACATACACCATGTACACATGCGCATACTCATGAGCAAGCAGATTTCATCAACTAATTATGGACTGGTGAAGTCCCACCATAATGGTAAACATTTTTTCATATAAAGAATAGCTGATATTAAAACCCGCAACTCAAACGTACATATCCCACCCTCTATACCCATGCACAACTCCATCCCCACACACGTACCCCACCCCACTCACTCATCCCCCATATATTCACACACACCCCAACACACCCCACACAAGATATGTGAGCAATGTAGTTTTACAATTATCCGGATTACCACAGATTTGTAGCTGTAAGTCACAGGTGGCATAGTTGCCATAACAGCGGGCGATTCACACCCATTTTATTTACTGTTTTTATATCAAACTTGTCATGAAAAATGATATTATTATTATAACTGTCCCAACTGTGACTAGTAATCCGTAATAACAATAATTTGGAAGTGTCGGAAGACATTAATAAAAATTAAGTATTAATACCTATTTGGTAAAAATAGAAAGAAAGAAAGAAAGAAAGAAAGAAAGAAAGAAAGAAAGAAAGAAAGAAAGAAAGAAAGAAAGAAAGAAAGAAAGAAAGAAACAAACAAACAAACAAACAAACAAACAAACAAACAAACAAACAAACAAACAAACAAACAAACAAACAAACAAACAAACAAACAAACAAAGAAAAGAAAGAAAGAAAGAAAAAAAATGTAGTCTTTCGATTGGCGAACCCTTGTCATACGAGGGTTGCGGGATTTTAGTAGGCATACTAAAACACTCGTAACTTAAGGTGACTTAAGGTAATCGTACATTCATCCTTTGCGCTCATTTTAGTGATAACAATTGACTCAACACTTTACCGAGGGAAATGCCGACCATCAAACAACGAGGGTAATGGGGCGGTTGGTGATGGCCCTATCATCAAACAACGAAGTTGGTGGGCGGTTGGCGAGACCCGTAGTACATTTCTATGGAGGTAAGACCGACCATCAAATACCGTCTTACTTTACATATTTGGCGTTGTTCTGGGAGTGAATCTAGGCTATTCTAGTTGGAATCCATACACCCACTATGGAAGACATGTACTTAGTCTCCCACACAGGGGGTGTGAATTTCAAATAGGGCTGCCTAAATGGGTGATTCTATTTGCAATTCACACTCCCTGTGTAGGAGAAGGTCATGTCTTCTATATGGGGTGTATGGATTTCAACTCGAATAATCCAATGTGGGACAATCGACTACAGAAATGAATACGTAATGCAACTGATATGCTCAAACAGACAAAACGCGTCAGTGCGAGTATAGTGAGCTTGGAACATTGGACCATTGTATATTCGGCTATTGTTCTAACTTCTCAAAACTGATCAAGTTGGGTCAAAATTCTTTGAACCGGCCGGAGACTTCCATAGTTAAGACTTGCAACTAATGGAGTTCCAATTTATTAAAAGGCCCCGCAAATCAACAAAGCAAATTTTTATTAAGTTAACTACCTAATATTACAACGACTGTCAAATCTCTTTTCATAGGTTTGGTGGCTCTGAAAAGAGTCGTTTGTTTTGGGCTTTACTGCCGCTTGTTTGCTCCTGGCTTTTTCTGCCAGGATCGTTGCTTATGATGATGATGATGATAATGATGATGATGATGATGATGATGATGATGATGATGATGATGATGATGATGATGATGATGATGATGATGATGATGATGATGAGGATGATAGCGAGGCCGTTTACTTGGCCGTCTTGAATCTTCTTGCCGCTCTGCTGACTTCCTCTTCTTTGATGACAGTCGTCTTTTCTGTGGAAGTTCATGGCATTTTATGAGCGTTATGAGAAAGATTTGAAAGCTTGATACTGTATTATTTGATTGTGCAAGACATATGAACAAAAATCTTATTTTAACCGCAACACCCCGCGCACCGCGCAACACAAACTGATTGCAATAAAAGAAATCACAATCATATTCGAATAGAGGACATAATACTAGGTAAAAGTATGAACTTTCGTCATATTAAATATGCAAATACTACAAAGAATCAATTAATGCAAAAATATCCTTCAAAAATAAAGATTATAATTAAATCGTTCCTTATTATCATTTTCATTACGACATAATTATAGAATTGTAACATATTGCATGCCACACTAAGTGTTGTACGCCAGCTGGTATTGTATAATAATGGAAAACCAGTAAATTACCACTTAGAGGAGCTAGGTTCAATGTATTGTACCTCCATTACAATACAGCTAGCTATATATAGGGTATGATTGAGCAGACCCAATGGCAATATGGGTTCACCACTACTTTGTTCTCCGTCAAACTTAGTGAGAAATTCCATTTTACCTCGGTTTCTTCTTTTTTGTACTTTTTTTGGTTGCTAGTACGGATGCATTAATTTTATTCGCCCATTTTACTCAGCATATTTGCAGAACACGAACGTTACCGCCTATGGGCTCAAAAGGTGCATTAATATTAGGGCGTTGAACTATCCTCTTCCAAATAGTTTTGGTGCATCGACATTTGAGAAACATAAAGAATAGATTGCGGGTAGAAATTTCGATACGTTCATTTATATGTTAGATATACATATCAATTGAAGCACACTCCGTCAGGATTCGGAATTTATCTGTAGATCATAGGAAAAGTTAATCAAATTTAGTTGTTTTCATTTTTTTATCTCGTGTAAATTTCATTGTATTTGCTAGCTTATTTTTTCGAAATAAATGTATGTTTTTAAAAGGTAAGATGTTTAAATATGAACAAAGTACAATGGTTTAGAGAACAAATGTGGTCGTCAATCCGGCTTGATATGTGGGGGAAATCGGCCAAAAGAGTAAAAAAGTGGCTGAAAAGAACAAAAAATGGGTTATTTTGCCGAAAAGTGGGGGACACGTCCCCCCTTCCCCCGAGATTGACGCCCATGGTGGTCGCGGTATGTCATCCTGTATGCACTTAACAAAAGCACTTTGGGTTGAAAATGTTCTTTTGTGTGTTTCTATTTAATTCTGAGAAATACTAACGGTCCTTTTAACGTGTCTTTTAACTTATCATTGACGTTTGCCAGTGTAATTACTCAATTGTGTGTTAGCTGTAAACATGATAAATAGCCTTTAAAATATTGAACATCAATTCTCATAAAAACGGAGTACATATATGGTCATGTCATGTCAATTTGCACTATATATCAAAGCGCTTTAGTTGAAATCAATTTTTGAGAAATACCAGCACCAGCGCGTGTTTTGTAGCATGTCTTTTTTACATATTATTGACGTATGCCCGTGTAAATACTAAATACTTGTGTGTTAGCTGTAAACATGATAAAGAGCCTTTAAATTATTGTACATTTTAGACCTCATGTAAAGAGAATACACACATCAAAGTTAACTCATTCAAAAATGTGGCCGCGGTATTTCAACCTATATGTGACCATCCAGCACAACTGAGCCCTGAAGTCGCCAATCATCATTTTTGAGATATTCAACCAAAATATTCTGCTTGAAATTAGCTTTAAAATGATGTATATCATGTCTATAGTACTTAACATTTAAGTAGTGAAAAATCAATAAAACAGTCAATAAATCCTTTGTTTCCTATTGTTTATTGTTAAGTTCAATGGAGCATATCTCAATAGTGGCACTGGAGACATCCGGGCTCAGTTGTGGTGGATGGTCACATATGCACTTAACCAAAGTACTTCGAGTTGAAATTGTTCTTTTGGGTCATTGTTTCCTATTTGATTCTGAGAAATACCAACACGTGTGTCTTGTAACGTGTCTTAACTGACATCTGCCAGTGTAATTACTCAATGGTTTTGTGTTAGCTGTAAACATGATAAATAGCCTTTAAAATATTGAGCATCAATTCTCATGAAAACAGAGTACATCAAAGCTAATTCATACATGGTCATGTCAATTAGCATTATATCAAAGCGCTTTAGTTGAAATCAATTTTTGCGAAATACCAGCACCAGCGCGTGTTTTGTAACGTGTCTTTTTACTTATTATTGACGTCGGCCAGTGTAAATATTTGTGTGTTAGCTGTAAACATGATAAAGACCCTTTAAATAATTATTATACATTAGTCTTCATGAAAAGGGAATACACATTCATGATAACAAGAAGTCATGGTCAACCAATACTGAATATGATTTGTAAGTAAACATTGGATTTATGCTATGCTTTCTTATTAGTGCCCCACGTGCGACAGTTTATTTTTCACAAAAATTCAAGATGTGCTTTTAAAAGATTATCAACCACAGAGTATATATAATGTGTTACATATTGTTAATACCGTTTCCAATATAAGGACATTTTCTAAATTAGGTTTATTCTCAACAAGTCATGCAAGTGGATAACAGAAAATCCACATGTAAATATATCTTTGTTAATGACAATAGTTTCTAACTTGATCTATTTCAAAATAAAATTTAAGGTCAAAACAGTAAGAAAGGAACTTTTGGGAGGGGTTGGCAACGGATTGAAATTCATGATTAGTTTTTAAAATCAAGTAGTCTTAGTTTGTCAATGATAGCATTGGAATAACATACTTTTCGAATATTATGGAAATAAACTTAAAGAACAAAACCAACTATTAGCAATATTTGCAATAAGATTAGAATGTTCGTTTCAAACAATGTGTATTGCCAAAAGGAAAATTACGTGGGACAAAACGTGGCTTACTTTTGAAAAACGACTTCATCAATCATGTCAATGGTCCACTACTAATCATGATTCAGATGTTCAACATATTATCAGCACACAACTTCAACAGCAGACTGGAACAGTTCCTAATTGGTGAACAATTGCGAGATACCAAAATGAATGAGAAAAGTAGAGAAAATACGAAAATTATTGGATATTCTGTCAGGAAAGCCGAGGAAAATATTATGAAAGCAACCAGTTCAGCTTAGATTGTCAGTCATAATCAGAAGAACAACGTTCTGACAAACCTGTGATTTTGGTTTTATTATCTAATATAAATATATCGAATAAGTACATAAACACAATCAATAACATGGACAATGCTTAAAGTATATCATATCATCTGGACCATTATTGTGAAAAAGGGAACCCATTTTCATTCCGTTGCTTACAACTAAGAATAATATATGCAATAATATATGCCTGAATATATGCTAATGAAGGGCTTCTTGAACCGGTTATTTATTTGATTAACAATCTTAATTTTGAAACTCTAATAATGATTAAAAATGCGTCCGTAATGATATAAGTAAAATACTTCTAGATGACACTGGTTGCCTCGACAGAAGCTTACATGGCAACGGTTTTTAGTTGCTAGGAGCACCATAGAAACCAAAAGCTAGTGACGTCAGTCGTTTGAAAATTCATCAAGTGTACCTTACGAGAAAGCCTTTCCTGGCAGGATATTGTACGCCTAGATTTCTATTGCAGACGGACAGGATGGGCAGAAATAAAAAGCATTTTTTTATTTCGTAACTAAAATTAAGTAAATCTATAACCAAATATGATTAACGCTGTTAAGATTCCAACACGTGAACCAGTAGATGTTACCGAAGCGATATACCCATTTGAAAGGTCGGGGAACTCATCGACAATAATATTATTGTCATCTATTCCGGGCATCCATCATGTTCTCCTCTGGTAGTCCGGTACCGCCCTTGCAGTTGATTCACGGAAAGGCCCGGTAATTTCCTGAAAAGAGAACTCATATGATTATAGAAACGAACTACATAGAATTTTTACTTATCCCATACAACACCTACGACTGAGCTTTTGAAAATGATCCCCCAATACGATTATGCAAGGCGAATTTAATGGTGGGATTCCTATATATTCCAATATAAATGAAAAACATAAAATGACGTAAACAAGGTTAAAGAAAGAACCATTTTTTTTCTTTGTCCTAGCTTCTAATAATATATGTACTTGTGACAATGATAGTATAATGGGGCATACTTATGGGGCATAAAAAAATAAGTGTACCTTAAAAAGTTTATCTTTCGGATAGTGCTTGTTATTTGCTGGACCAAATCTAGATGTAAAAACAATAACCCATTTAAGAAACACAACACACTGAACTGCCAATTAGACACAGGTTAGATAATTATTAGTCGTTATGAATCTGGGATTATCTCGCCAACCATTAAGTAGGTAATAATACTACAGTGTGTCTCTTACAGAATTGTTCTGTCTGAATATTACATATTTCAATGTCGACAGTAAAACTGAATCGGAATAGTGTATGTTATTGCATGATAGAGCCGCTGCCACAATTTTTTGAACTTTTAACATTGACCCCTTTGTTCTAGAATTATAGCAATTTGAAAATCATACCTCATTCTAGTTCAGTCTACGACCTATTTGTGCCTAATATCACTGAAGATATTAAATTTGGTGCTTGATACGCCAGGTACAGCACAAAGAAGATTTTCACAGCATCCCAGAATACTTAGGTGAAATTTAACCTTTTTTTTTCAATCAGACCATGACATATCTTTTGTAGACACATGCGCCCGGAAAAGATTATAATGATCTTTCATGAGCAAACAACAATTTTCACACTTGAATGGATTTGTGTATCTATTAGGAACTACGCTTTTGTTAATATAACAGCCTACCGAAATTTACGTGCTGAAGAAAGTCACGGTCTGCAGACATCAATGAACATCAAAAGAGAAGCTAGGTTGATCTCCGTGTCAAAAATAGCAAGAATGTATTGATTATCTTTAGGTATTTGTTTGTTTAACCAGTCGGTCTGTGTAGACATACGCTTGGTTCCTGATGGGACTAGGCTCAAGCAAAGTCCTAATCATGCTAGCCTGTATGGAGGGGAAAGGAAGAAACAGAATTGAAGAAATATCACGAAGAAGAAATAGTTTGAAGAAATATCACGAGGAAAAGAAAGGCCACTCGCCAATAAATCAAGCGAACAATTTTGCTCTTAACACTTGATTGTATTACCAAATCCATCAATATGTTTTTAAATACAAGTTTCCTCAATGCATCATGAGTAGTATTCTAATATCAAAGCTAAGTAAGTATAGCGTTTGAGGCTTTCCTTAATAAAATAATAATGCCATTCCATCGAAATGTTCTAACAAAATGTCATGTTCTATAATATTGACGAATCTATCGATAAGCTCATATTGAAAAAACAAGTGACATTCTGTATTTTGAAAGACAACCTGAATGATATACCACCGGAACGTAAAATTTTAATCTATCAGAGTTTAAAATATTTAGACTTTTTACCACACATACCTCCTACAAATGACATTAAGACTTTTAGATAAAATGCCAAATTATATTCTTTCTGTTCGCATTGGTCTAAATAGAGCGAGATTCTCAGTGCCATTAGAAACAAAATGTTTTCTTTATGAAGCAGTGATACAATGGAACAATATTATATTTGACAAACAGGAAAATAGACATATTGATAGGAGTATCGTTGCTTAAGAGCCAATCTCCTTATTATGTACGGATTTGCGATACAAAAAAAAATAGAATTGTCTCTAAAAAATAATTTTGGTACATATTAGCACCAACAACTCACATGTAAAATATGAGCGTGCACAGCGCCCTCGTTCAGCTTGAAAAAATTCTTGAAATTTCAGCCTATCTGAGCCTTACTTGCAAATGGTAAACTTTGGAGGTGCATAACATCGTGCGCCATCATCATCCCAACCTGCATTTTGCATTTTTTTAAAGTACCAAATGGTTACATTACAAAAACCAAGAAAAAAAATTGGGATCTTGATGGCGCACAAAATCAGCAAATCCAATGATTTGATGAAAAGCGCCCTTGTGCAAACTTCAAAGCATCATAACGGGCTGCGCCATCAAGATCCCAAGTCCGAACAAGTTTGAAATTAAAGACCTCCATGGCAAGTTTCATTTTTCAGCAAAAATTTTTTGGGATTTCGTTGGCGCACAGAGTTAACAGAGGTCAAGGTCAAAATTTCCTATTTTCGCACATTTTGCACGCCTGTATTATTGCGCGCCAACGTCACCTGACTCTCCGAATAGGATTTCATCAAAGAAGAGGTAATTCTCTGCAAGAACTGAAAAAATTAGCTTGGGATCTCTTGATCTTCATATTTTTCTGATTTTTTGAAAATGGACTTAGCCTCATTTTGGAGGTCAATTTGACCTCTTTTTCCCACTCGCTGCACAATGTGGGCTTTTTACTGCATCACAAAAAGATGCGCCAACAAGATCCCAATTTTATTTTTCATCGTCTAGCTTCTTTGGCGACCAGTAGACAAAAAACAAGCAACAGCTAATTGGGATCATGTGGGCGCACTAATATAAAAGAGGTCGAAGGTCACGCTTTGTGCCAAAGTGATGCATATTTTGCCTATGTGCAGCACGAAAGTGGAACTTTGACCCGCAATAAAATTGTGCGCCAACAAGATCCCATCTTACTTTTTGGATGATTGGATAAAGGGGCTTATGTATAACTGATAACAAGTAAAAAAAAAGTGGGATCATGTGGGCGCACTAATTCAATAGAGGTCAAAGTTCATACTTTGTGCCGAATTGGCATTACTTTGCCTATGTGCAGCACAGCACAAAAGTAGAACTTTGACCCGCAATAAAAATGTGCGCCAACAAGATCCCATCTTACTTTTTGGATGATTGGATAAAGGGGCTTATGTATAGCTGATAACAAGTAAAAAAAAAGTGGGATCATGTGGGCGCACTAATTCAATAGAGGTCAAAGTTCATACTTCATACAAAATTAACCGATTTTTAGCCTAAAGTTGCCGAATTCAGCAACCTTTCACTCAAATTTTGCAAAGTATTTTGACAAACATTTTTTTTACTCTCACCAACTACCATGATGGAATCAGCATCATCTGAAATGCACTCACACAAGTTTCTATGAGACCTGTCTGGTGATCCCCATTGAAAAAAATTCGGCACAAAGTATGAACTTTGACCTCTATTGAATTAGTGCGCCCACATGATCCCACTTTTTTTTTACTTGTTATCAGTTATACATAAGCCCCTTTATCCAATCATCCAAAAAGTAAGATGGGATCTTGTTGGCGCACATTTTTATTGCGGGTCAAAGTTCCACTTTCGTGCTGCACATAGGCAAATATGCATCACTTTGGCACAAAGCTTGACCTTTGACCTCTTTTATATTAGTGCGCCCACATGATCCCAATTAGCTGTTGCTTGTGTTTTATCTACTGGTCGCCAAAGAAGCTAGACGATGACTAATAAAATTGGGATCTTGTTGGCGCATCTTTTTGTGATGCAGTAAAAAGCCCACATTGTGCAGCGAGTGGGAAAAAGAGGTCAAATTGACCTCCAAAATGAGGCTAAGTCCATTTTCAAAAATCAGAAAATATGAAGATCAAGAGATCCCAAGCTAATTTTTTCAGTTCTTGCAGAGAATTACCTCTTCTTTGATGAAATGCTATTCGGAGAGTCAGGTGACGTTGGCGCGCAATAATACAGGCGTGCAAATATGTGCGAAAATAGGAAATTTTGACCTTTGACCTCTGTTAACTCGGTGCGCCAACGAAATCCCAAAAATTTTTGCTGAAAAATGAAACTTGCCATGGAGGTCTTTAATTTCAAACTTGTTCGGACTTGGGATCTTGATGGCGCAGCCCGTTATGATGCTTTGAAGTTTGCACGAGGGCGCTTTTCATCAAATCATTGGATTTGCTGATTTTGTGCGCCATCAAGATCCCATTTTTTTTTCTTGGTTTTTGTAATGTAACTATTTGGTACTTTAAAAAAATGCAAAATGCAGGTTGGGATGATGATGGCGCACGATGTTATGCACCTCCAAAGTTTACCATTTGCAAGTAAGGCTCAGAGAGGCTGAAATTTCAAGAATTTTTTTAAGCTTAACGAGGGCGCTGTGCACGCTCATATTTTACATGTGAGTTGTTGGTGCTAATATGTACCAAAATTATTTTTTAGAGACAATTCTTTTTTTTTTGTATCACAACCCCCCCTTATTCATGTACATAATAAGGGAGACTGGCTCTTAACATAATACTGATGCTAGTAATAATGCTAATATTGCTAATAATAATGATAATAATAATGTTAATGCTAATGCTAATGCTAATGCTTATAATAACACCAACAGCAATACATAATAACCTTGATAAATGTCAAGCCGGACAAGCTTCTGTGCACAGTTAAGATTGGATTAAGAATGTCTTCTCTCTTGACCCAAAGGCTGACAGTAAAATTGTTAATGACTTGTTGGGAGTGACCTTCTTTCCTTGTAGTAAGAAATCAATGCTATAATAAATGTGTCGTGACCAAATCTTTGGAACAAAGGTTGAAAGTGTTTTGGCATGCCTGAAGGGTACTGAACAAGTTTGGTTTGAGCTGCCCTCTTCCAAGTCTCAGGCATTGTTGGTAGGGGTCAATTAAGGTCGAACAGGGGTCAAAATTATAAAATATTAAATTGCGCAATCAGTAAATTATTCTTATTAACCTCCCTGCCCTGCGGGGCTCGTGCATTAGATACATCAACATCTCAGCGAACATTATTGAGTCTAATAATTTCTCTCTCAACAAAATGATACGCACTTATTAACCTATAAATCAAGTGCTTTACTAAATGGTCGTTTTTTATCATGTTCACTTATAACATGGAAACTGTGATGATGAGTATGTATGAACACTACTTCCCATTCCAAAAAAATACAGCACTTGTGATTCAAATAATATTATCAAGTTCTGCCAAATGAAACATAGCTCAATCCTAATCATTTATTTAGTCCTAACTGGAGATAAAAGAAAAAGTTCACTATTTTACTAATTTCATGAAAAAAGAGCATAATATGCCGAAATTTTGCTCTAATTTTCACCATTTGTTACTTCATTTTGTTACTTAAAAATTACATGGTTTGTTATAAGAATGAAACATGTCTTTTCCAAAAATTAGAATGCATAAACTGAAATTAGTTTTAGTACAAGTCTTTGGGCTTGATTGTCACAGCATACGAAAAACACCCTAAAACGCATGTTTTTGGCCCTTATTTCAAAAATTGGCTAAAAATTAAAATTGGACTTTTATTGCTAGTTAGGACTTAGGATTTAGCTATGTTTCATTTGGCAAAACAGGACACTTATCATGTTTGCGTCTTGTAGCATCATGCCAAAACCAAAATATGGGGTTTAAAGCGATTTTTATCATCGATCCATTATTATGTCATGATTTATGATATAAAGTGTGCTTCAATTCCCGCTTCAATCCCAAGTAAGTTTGCCCCAAACTGCAGAAATGGCACAATCTTTCATCAACCCACAGTGGTGATATCGCTCTGCATGCTCTGTTATTGACCGCTGTGACATGTTAGACAAATTCTGGTGAGCTGAACAGCATTTTGATTACATAGTTTAAATTGAATACTTAATACGATTAGTAATCCCATTACATTGATCTTTAATTGAACAGATTTATTTTACGCGAGAGATGGAAATGACCGGATTCAATTTTCCAAATAGTGTGGTTTGAGTTACGTGTTTGCAATGAAGTGAAAAATCAATTGGATTCTCTTTCCCTAAAAGGGTCGGTCAACCACCTTTTCACAATTCGTTTGTGGGACATGAGAGCACATCGGACACACCAAATTGCATTGTGATAACGAGGAATATCCTTCTGATATCAAATTTTGATATATATTTTTGACATTCGTGACACAATACAAATTCTATGGCAAATTTCTAATAATTGAAATTTTTGACATTTAACAGGTACCTGTTTTGGGGAAAAATGTATATTTTCAATACAAAAAGTCACAATTTGCAATTGATGGTCGGCTTTTCATCCCAGTTACATACACTTCAAGTACATATCATTAGATTTTTAAAGTTTACTTCGAGGACTGTTAAATGTCAAAAATTTCAAACATTTAAATTTTTAACAACTTGTCATAATATTTGTATTTTGTCGCGAATGTCAAAAAAAAATCAAAATAATTTGATATCCGAAGGACATTCCTCGTATTCAAAATGCAATTTGGTGTTTCTGATGTCCCACAAAAAATCGTGAAAACGTCCTATCAGAGTCTGTGAACAGTGGATTGTATTGTTAGATTGTGGATTCCATTGAAGTGTAACAGTAGCTATGATGCATTTATGCAATCAGGAAAATGCGCGTATTATGTTACTTTCTAACACTCTGCAGCTAATAATCAGGTATTTGCAATGCAAAACACACTTCATGGACAATTAGTTTTCCTAGAATACTTGTCTTTATGTTAATTTCCTCGGATTATAACGGTAAAACTCCGATTCAAATGAAGTAGGTATTCTTCGCTAAATCTGAATTTCATTCTATCATTCTTCCCATAATGGAACTTGGAATGGAAGAATATCTAACTAAACGCACGTACGCATTAAACGTACAAATTTCAATACACCTTAACAATTAAAACGCAGGTGGAATCTCACGTTCCATTTTAGAAAGTCTGTCCCAAAACAAAAATGGTGCAATCAAAGTAGCTGATTTGCAGGCAGAAATCAAGTTAGGTGCAATTGCGTTCCATAACATCCTATTGTTATTAAGGGCTGGGGTATGAGCGACCTTGAAGTACCGGTATCTGGAGAGGGGAAGCAATGAGTTACCCCAAATCACAGCGGCAGGTAGTGACTGGGCCGCCGAGTGCTAATATAATTATATTTATTTTGGAAGGTTCGTATTTGTTTTAAATTTTGGGGCGTTTTTCCAAAATTTGATATTTTTGGTGATATTTCAAAAAAGCGACATGCCAAAGACAACTCTTTGGGCACATAGTTTGTTATTGTTATTGCAGTTCTTTTCCACATACCTACGTTAAAATTCGATTGGGTGATTTACTAATATTATATATTTTATGACTGCAATTTGGCGTTTTCAATGCGTTTTACACGTATCATGAAATTAACGCAAATATCTAGTCACGCTGCTTTTAGAATTTTTACCTGATCGTCGGCTTTTGCAGGCAACAGAATGCAGACTGGCTCACGATAGATGTCGTATTCCTCTATGTGGTTCACTCATTGATAAAATGAGTTTGCATTCCTTGTAACAACACACACATTGCCGTCTGGAAACCGGGTCTGGTACTGATTTTGGGACAGCCAATAGACTTCAGCGCCGTATCAAATCTCATAAAAACCACACGACTGACGACTATGTGTTTATGTTTCCCGCACGAAAGCTTGTGTCTACATCTATTACTATACTTCTTTGGAAACGTTGACCTTTGACCATTCTTTGTATAACGCCCTGATATGACCTTGATATGTTCGCTTGATTGGGTACGTTATAGCATCCATTTCATTGTTAGGACTTGGTCAGTAGATAATACTTGCAGGGATACAATAGTTTAACATGGTGTGTGAGCATGGTGAAAGACTCATTATTGATTAGGCGCGGACATATTAAAGGCACAGGTCCTTTGCGTGTATAGCAGAAAATTATAATAGAATGTGTGAATAGAATGTTTGGAATTTTGCAACTAAAATACTAACTGCATTCTGCATTATGTATTTATTTATTTATTTAGGCCTATGCCTATTTATTTATTTACTGACTTATTTATTTATTTATTTTATTTATTTGGTATATTAGTTAGTAGGCCTAGTTAGTAATATTCCATGATAGGCCTACGCCGGTTTATTATTGATTGTTGATAACTTGACAACTTGATTGATGGATCGATTGATAGTCATTTCACATTATATTCCTAGTTTATAGGCCAATTTGAATAGCATCGTACATTAGATAAATAGACCTATCAGTATTGATTTATTCTATTCAGCAATATCAAGGATTACTATCAAACTTCTCATAGCTGATTGTCAGTTGGCTCAGTGGTAACGCAGTAGGTTTTTCAACACCGAGGTCCCGGGTTCGATTCCCACCTCTGCCTATTTTTTGCAAGGCTGAGTAAAAAATGAAATTTCTGGACTGCAAACTTATTTGGCGCGCGATCTGAGCTGGTCCTTTTCTGGTGGCTATGTCTGTTACAGGCACACTCCCTCTGCATCCAAACCAGGTTCACGCTCATTACACCTCCCTTAAAGATGTTTTTTTTTTGGGGGGCTGTTTACAAATTTTATAGTTCATATGCCTGCATGATTTGCTCATTTAGTGGATGTTTAAGATAACCTCTGTTCTTCCATGAATTCCAAGTTCACTAGTTTACAAAAAAAAAAAAAAAAGAGCATGCCGAAATTTTAAAATTAAATGGTTTGTTATAAGAATGAAACATGTCTTTTCCAAAAATTAGAATGCATAAACTGAAATTAGTTTTAGTACAAGTTTTTGGGCTTGATTGTCACAGCATACGAAAAACACACTAAAAACGCGTGTTTTTGGCCCTTATTTCCAAAAATTGGCTAAAAATTGAAATTGGACTTATATTGCTAGTTAGGACTTAAGATTTAGCTATGTTTCATTTGGCAAAACAGGACACTTATCATGTTTGCGTTTTGTAGCATCATGCCAAAACCAAAATATGGGGTTTAAAGCGATTTTTATCATCGATCCATTATTATGTCATGATTTATGATATAAAGTGTGCTTCAATTCCCGCTTAAATCCCAAGTAAGTTTGCCCCAAACTGCAGAAATGGCACAATCTTTCATCAACCCACAGTGGTGATATCCCTCTACATGCGTTGTTATTGACCGCTGTCACATGTTAGACAAATTCTGGTCAGTTGAACAGCATTTTGATTACATAGTTTAAATTGAATACTTAATACGATTAGTAATCCCATTACATTGATCTTTAATTGAACAGATTTATTTTACGCGAGAGATGGAAATGACCGGAGTCAATTTTCCAAATAGTGTGGTTGAGATACGTGTTTGCAATGAAGTGAAAAATCGTTTGGATTCTCTTTCCCTAAAAGGGTCGGTCACCCACCTTTTCACAATTCGTTTGTGGGACATGAGAGCACATCGGACACACCAAATTGCATTCTGAATACGAGGAATATCCTTCTGATATCAAATTTTGATATATTTTTTTGACATTCGCGACACAATACAAATTTCATGGCAAATTTCTAATAATTGAAATTTTGAAATTTTTGACAGGTGTTTTGGGAAAAATTTATATTTTCAATACAAAAAGTCACAATTTGCAATTGATGGTCGGCTTTTCATCTCAGTTACATACACTTCAAGTACATATCATTAGATTTATAAAGTTTACTTCGAGGACTGTTAAATGTCAAAAATGTCACAAATTAAAATTTTTAACAACTTGCCATAAAATTTGTATTGGGTCGCGAATGTCAAAAAAATCAAAATAATTTGATATCCGGAGGACATTCCTCGTATTCAAAATGCAATTTGGTGTTTCTGATGTCCCACAAAAAAATCGTGAAAACGTCCTATCCAAGTCTGTGAACAGTGGATTGTATTGTTAGAATTTGGATTCCATTGAAGTGTAACAGTAGCTATGATGCATTTATGCAATCAGGAAAATGCGCGTATTATGTTACTTTCTAACACTCTGCAGCTAATAATAAGGTATTTGCAATGCAAAACACATTTCATGGACAATTAGTTTTCCTAGAATACTTGTCTTTATGTTAATTTCCTCGGATTATAACGGTAAAACTCCGATTCGAATGAAGTAGGTATTCTTCGCTAAATCTGAATTTCATTCTATCATTCTTCCCATAATGGAACTTAAGAATATCTAACTAAACGCACGCACGCATTAAACGTACAAATTTCAATACACCTTAACAATTAAAACGCAGGTGGAATATCACGTTCCATTTTAGAATTCTATAGTCTGTCCCAAAACAAAAATGGTGCAATCAAAGTAGCTGATTTGCAGGCAGGTGCAATTGCGTTCCATAACATCCTATTGTTATTAAAGATGTTTTAGTTGGGTGTTTGTTTGTTTTTTTTTTTTTTTTGGGGGGCTGTTTAAACAAAAAATTTTAGTTCTTTTGCCTGCATGATTTGCTCATTCAGTGGATGTTTAAGATAACCTCTGTTCTTCCATGAAGTCCGAGTTTAGTCAATTGTGTTCCATATTTTGCTACAGCTAAGATATAGCTTTTGGATGTGAAAGCAATGCATAAGTTCACGTGTTGATAACAAGACAATGTGCCTTTTCAAGTTCTCAGTTTTGGTTTTGGTTCAGAAACTAATCCAGATATTAGGGTAACGATGCTGGAAAGCGCGAGAAATCTACCGTAGTCGAAATGCTGTTAATAGAGTTAGTCTATCCATTACGTAATTGGTAACAGTTGGACATCAAAGTTTAATCTGACGAGCTCATTTAAATACGAAAAGCCTATACGTGTGGCAATTCATCCAAATATTTCAATGCTCTACATTGTTCACATGGAAATAATTTTGTTATTCGAACGTGTTATAGCACACTCGCAAATGCAGCTGTGCTTCTTACCGTGAATATTAGCTAATATTGGATGGAGACATTTTAAGTTTTTTTGACTACTTTTACCAGGAAACTCGGCGGTCATACGATTACGTAATAAACTAAAAGGGAAACTGAAAATTGAACTGAATTGAATTGAATGTGTAAGAAACAAAATGCAGTTTTGAAAGTTGTACTTTGTCTCCTTAACTCTCACAAAGCATGTAGAATGTTGCATATAATCTTGTATCGTAACGTCAAGACCGGCGTCAAGATGGTATATTTTCAATAGCTTAGTGTTGTGTCTCAAACTCATTCCTGAAATGTCCTGTGCCCGGGTCCTGTGACACATATATACATCTCCCATCGTGACTTTAACAGGTCATTTACGGACATTTATGTGGATTTATGTATTACACATATCAGTGATATTAAATGAACCCAGCTCCATGACAGTCATTGGTAAAAGAGGGGAATGCTCTACCGGTGATTCTGACATTATGCAACAGTAACTACACGGTTACTACATGTACATCACGAGTGGAACTCATTGGTGTGCTTGTGTCTACAAAGGAAAGTATTATAATTTTATAATTTTAATTGACCTTTAAATGTAACTTTTCAAAAATTGTGAGGATGTGTATGGTGCTGTAACAAAACGAATACATTGTGTAGATTATAATCTAATCTACACTCCCTCTATTTGGTTTGTCATGAAGAAGTCAATGATACCATTTACCTCATATAATAAACAAAATATATATACTAGTACTAGTAGCATGAAATGTACAATTTCCATAATTATTTTCATTGTCTATCCCTCCCCTGTTCTGTTTATGGTTTGTTTGGTTCTGTTGTGTCTTCTTGTCTCCTCAAATAAAACCAATTATTTTGATCTCCAAATTGCAGCATCATAACCTAATAAACCATCGCACTAACTCCAGTCTTGTAATTGGATGTGGCTGGCGGAGACTGGTTTTTAGGTACGTCTCATTCAATCCGCCTCAGGACCCAGATTACCATAATTATAATTCTATTGAATCTACAAGACTCCTTCATTCCACCTTTATGCTTCACTATGAAAGAGTAGTTCAACACTTTAAGGTCAAGATTGAAAAACAAAACCCATACACACACCCCAAACACCCCCACACAATATGCAGATTGTAATTAGTTTTACAATTAAAATTAATGTTGATCGCAATTATTTAGAGAATAAAGGTATTGTTTTTAGCCACTGTCGTGCATCTATAATCTCATTTATATAACATATCATTTTTTGAAGTAAAACAACGAGGCAAAGCCGAATTGTTTTACGTCAAAAATAATGATGTCGCGTGTTATATGAGACTTCAATTCAAATAAATATATTTTTAATTTTAATCATAAGTATACCAACTTTAAATCAAATTAAATCCTACATTTTACAAGGAGTTACCTAGGGCTTAGAATCGATCAGTCCCGTTGTTGCTATGCACCTCCAATTGGTTCAAATATCGCGTCGAGTATCGCATCGACACACACGCTTTTAGTAGTGCTCGGTGGTGATATCACGTCATATCACACGCCTATGAACCAATAAGATTGCAGGACATTATGCAGTCATGTCTACAGCAGAATTCACCACGACCTTTGCAGGACTTAAACCCCATTAAACCAAGACAAACCTCATTGAAAACAGCTCAACTATGTTAAATCAATGATGTGTCTCATATCCATGGTTAAATCCACAAATACATGTTTCTGATTTACCTGTGTTATATTGCAATGGGCTGTGGTGAAATAGGTATCATGATTTCAGTTGGATGCACCATTACAAAGCAAACGCACAGAACAATACTGTGCGTGGCCTTTGTTTCCCAAATGAGAACAATAGTCTGCGTATTGTTAACCAGGCTTGTTGATGGTACAACTCATGTCAAACTTGTCAGAGTAATTATGATTGTATCACACAAGTAAATGAGAAACATGTGGTTTTAGACTTAACACGGTTTGGAAATAAGTTTTTCATTTTTAGCTCCCTATCGGGCAGTCAGAACTCCATATTTGGGAGGGCTCGACAACAATCTTCCCAAAATCGCATTTTAATAATATTTAGATGACCATAGAGGGAAAGAATTGAAATTTTTTTACAGCTTCTATGGCGAAAATTGATCAAACCGATCACCCGACGGTGTCCCTTCAAAGTTGGAGCTATCACAAGTCAGCTGTTGAGCACAATTTGCCATTTGAAATTCTCTCTTCGGAAAAATAGCTCGACAACAGCTTTCCCGTGACATTTTTTACTTCAAATTGTAGTATGTTATGGATGAATATTATAATTCACATGTGAGCCTCTATGGCTAATATTGGGTGAAGGGTTTCCCACCAGCTCACTAACTAGTTTATTGCCTATACCTACAATACAGTGAGTGAGCTAGAGGTCAATCATCAATTGGAGCGCCGTGTGTGCACTGAATAGGAAAAACGGACAGTAACTGCATAATACACTTTTTTAAGTTTTTAAGAATTCAAAGCATTCTACGTCAATAATACATTGAACATTGCTCACAAAACCTGATATTTGTAAATACATTATAGAGGTTATCCGTGTTCTATAAGCTGCATATCCTATAGCAGCGACTGCTATATCTTGTTTAGGGTTTTCAAAAGAAGTACCTGCATGTGCAACCATGACTGTTTCAAAATAGCCCGCCAAAGTCATGCAAGTAACGCCGAGGTCTTGCATTAAATTGGGTTGAATGAGGAATACTACGGGAACCAGCGCCTTTTGTTCGAAGTCACGCTTGAGTAACGTGGATAACCTCTATTGTCCTCCGCACCCTAATATTAACTACAACCCTTAACCATAACCCTAAACATTACCCCTAGATATGGGGTTCTGAGGGTGTGTTAGTACATCTATAACACTACTAACAATGGTGCCAAAATCCGAATTTTGATGATTTTTACGATCTTCCGGTCGATGAGCAAATCACACTGAATGCCTTTTAAGAACATATCTATTGCAAAAACAAGTTTAACTCCATTCAAAGAAAATAATTATTACATTAGAATTTTTATTCGCATTTCTCCTGTTCCCATGCAACAGACGTGCAAAAACCATACAATTTGTATTACTTGATTCAGAATTTTTTCTGATGGAAACAACACCCGGAAACAACACAAAACGCTAAGCTCAAAAGTTTCCATAATTCTAGTGTTAAGATCACCCTTAACGGGTACTTAAATTCCTCTTTAAAATAATTGCGAAATATTTAAACCGAGATTTATTATAACAAGACTAAACCTACCATACGAATACATCAGGAAAAAGTAAAATAAAATAAAATAAAATAGAGAGAAAAAAGTTCTTCAAACATTTGCCTTTACGACAGCAATGCAATGCACTAAGTATTCCGCTGAAAAAACAACCGATCTCAAACCAACAGAATCTAGTGCTCACGAATTACAAAGAAATTTGGGCTTCAAATTTCATTACTGGAGAGTTTAGTACTTGTGATGCAGATGTTGATTATTTTAAAGGTTGTTTGCTTTCAAATTTGGACGCATCAAAACCCGTCGACTCAGCGACAGGTTTACTTACAGGATGAATAGAAGAAATATCATTAGCTTTAAGATTTTAAAGAGGAAAGACTGTTAATACTTGAGCCCTGGGTTCAAAGTAAAACCATTTTTGATGTCAAATTATCAGTACAATAAATGCTGCGATTAATTCCGCCTCTGCCTCATGTTGAGGTTCAGTGGCAGTAAAATGTCACAATATTTTCTCAATTGATCATTGTCAATGATTAGGGTTTTTTGCTTTTGGTCTTTTTTGATTAATAATGACGTATAGGCTATAATAGCTATAAACACAACATAAAAAGAAAGTCCGCACTTGTGTAACAAGTGCTGCACCAAAACCTGATCTTGTTATGACATGTTTGATTGATAAGGTCGTGTGCAGAATCCTGTTAGCTTCAATACCAAATTTGCTACCAAACACTCTAAATTGACCAAGATTGATACCAGTATATGATATTTGGTGCATTTGTAAAAGTTGCAAATTACAAAAGGAGCACGCAGACTTGTAGAGGTGAATTGCAGAGCGCGACCACTGAAAACAACCGCTAGGTCATAAATCGCAACATGCCCTTTTGTATTCATAAGCATTGTAACAATCCATGCGTTTTAAATTAACAATTGAATAAACCGGGCTTGGGATAGTCGACAGGGACCATCGCGTACAAGCAAGTGTTACAAGGTAGAGCAATTTCGTCCGCGAGCATCATTTTGATTTGCAACTTTTGAAAATGCACCACCAAAGTTCATATACTGGTATTAATCTTTGTCACTTTAGAGTGTTTGGTATCAAATTTGGTACCAAATTTGAGCTAATAAAATTAATCATTGTTTGTAACTTAATTGTTGTAAAAACATGGCAGATTGAACTAATTTAAGAGTTGGCGTTAGTCCCAATGAATATGAAAAGAGCACATGGAAAACAAACGTGATAACCGGACGTGACACCGATTAATAAGAGCTAATAAGGTACATTGTTTGTGAAATTGAGAGTCCTGGTAACAGGCAAACATGATCAACTCCATTCAATACCAACATGGCCAATCAACCAAATTCATTGTTTTTTATTTCCTGTATTTCAATTTTGTCTAATTTATTGTACTCTCCATATTGATCTGTTCAATGGCATAATTACCTGTATATTCTCTATGATGTCCTTGACTAAAAGACTAACTTTTTTAGTTTTTATGCTCTGGACCAGAGAAGATTATCTTACACTTCCCATAATGCATTTCCTCCATTTCAATTTTCTGTATTGATTTGCTATGTTGTGCCACATGCTTGATATCAAGTGAACAGAGCACATACAATCTTGCAAAATATGTTTATTTCTTGACTAGCTACCCTTATTCAGCCAGTTTATTCTCAAAATGAAAACAAAGGAAACCCGTACAAAGTAATGGGAGCGCCATTTGTTGAAATGCGGAGATGTATTATGTTGCAAAGAATTCTGGGAAGGGTAAGATATCTTCTCTGGCTCTCTGGGAATTATGGACCGTTCACAAACACTTGTAAGGGGGCAAAAGAATTTCATCGCGAAAAATTTTCGGGCCCCCCTTTACAATTTCAGGCCCCCTTTTTTTGACATGAAAATTATGGGTCAACCCCATAGAAAAGCATATAAACTTAATTTTTCCAGGAAAATTTGTGGTCAATTTTTTCAGGCCCCCCTTAGGAGGGTCAAAAATTTTCAGGGCCCCCTATTTGCATCATGATCAGGCCACCCCTAACAAGTGTTTGTGAACGGTCCCTTAGGCTATAGTTTGATCAGCTCGGATTAATATCAATACCGTAAACGTTCGCCTAATGGCGCTTTTGGATTCTTAGAAATTTGAGAGCGCCATCCTTGTAAAATCTCAACAGCATTAAGGACACGTGTATGTTAAATTGAGCAACCTGGACATAATGCCCCAGAAAAAAATATCGTGACATGACCCAATACTTTAGGTCACTAGGTTAGTTGCTAGAGTAGCAAATGTTTTGGGGTTTCTTCAGGTATTCTTTCTCAAAGTGCCATTGGACTTACTTTGTAAATCGATTCATACGTTATACCTAACTAATTTTGGTATTTCTTTTTATAACATTGTAATTTCTTCATATTTTTTTAATATTCTTCAGTTCAAAATTACACCCTTCTATTGTCTGACCCGTTAGCTCAGTCGGTAGAGGGTGCGCCTTGAATGGTGAATGGTACTGGCTCGAATCTTGATTTCTGCCCCCACTTTTATGTGAAGAAGGGTCAAGAAATGTTTTTGGATTTTGTCCCCATTTTACGAACGAATATTGTGAATTTGTTTTAATTTAATTTTAATTTTCTTATTTTTTTTTAGATAACTAGGCACTGCGAACAAACGGCAACAAAAACCGCTGACAAAATTTGCTTCACCTGCTACCTATCAGTGCGTGATATATTCCACTACATTTAATAGTTAAATGACCTTTGAAAAATAGAACGGCCTCAATTAGCCCTAGAACTCTGGCCATAGTATCCGTTTTTACTTCTACTAGGGCCAGAGGCACTTACATTGAAAAATTTGTTGGAGATGCTTGAACGATCCAGTACAAAAAATGACAGCATTTCAATGCTTGATCGAGGTCACTAATTAACATGATAAAACCCACTTGCCAACACACAATCGCCAGTCATTTCTAAACATGCATTTATACTCAATCGCTTTTGGAGAAACCTGAATCGCACGCATGGTCAGTGTACTAAATCGCCGTCGTATTTGCCTAGTGAGCATGCGCATGAATCGCTGTTTTTCAAAAGCGACACGTTCACACGTAGGCCTATCTATATTGACACCCTCTGCACACGTAACTCAGTGTAGTTAGCGACAATGATTCAGTCTGATGATGAGTAACCCGTGGGTATAAACACAGCTTTGCACAATGACTAATTTACATAGGCACAAAAGACCGTGTTCATGTACCGTTACTCAGCCAAACATGGCAGAGTAGGTCCCGGATCTTCTGTACATGTTCCTATCTCCTCAACGTTATACCTTTCCAACAAGGAAAGAGATACGAAAAGCGAACGTCTAGCCTCAATGTTTCAAATTGTGTAACTACATTACTTTATTCATTTATGCATTATAAATGATCAGCTATTTTTTCTTTTCTTAAAAGGATCGAGCCCAAGTAGATCAGACCATTGATCATATAACTATCAGACCACGAAGTAGTTACGTAACTCCGTGATGGTATCGGAACCAAGCACTGTTTGTATGGCGATCATTAGGCTGAGTTCACATAGAAGTATACGGTATACGGTATTCGCTATACGAAATACGCTCATTCGATCAGGCTGAGTTCATATTGGAGTATACTATGTGAACTCAGCCTGATCGAATGAGCGTATTTCGTATAGCGAATGGCGAGTATGTCAGTTTACCCATTTTCTTCGTCTTATCAAATGCTTGTAACTTTACTTCTTGAGGTCACATTGCATTCAATGAGGTGTCATAATGTGCAGAATTAGTTAGTGCATCTATTAAAAAAATTAATTTGCCCACATATGGTTTAGGTTTTTAAATTAGGACGGTATACGTTGCACTAAAATCGAACACGCACGATTCCCACTATACTATACTATACTATACGCAGGTATACGGCCTTTTCGAATAGCTCTTATGTGACCCGGTAATATGAAATTACCTTGCCCGATTTAAGCTATACGCGTGCATCTGCAAAACGTGCATCTTATACCCGAATAGTATACTTCTATGCGATCGTAGCCTTATGTGACCCGGTACTATGAAATTGCCTTGCTCGATTTTAAGCTATACGCGTGCACCTGCAAAACGTGCACCGTATACCCGAATAGTATACTTCTATGTGAACGCAGCCTTACGATCACGCTATTTTGGTATGCCTTTTGTGTACTGATTGTTTCGATCGTGGTTCATTACTTAAGCTCGTGATACCGTTGACATAATAACATTACGTAACTTCGATACCGGGCTTCGATACTGAATAGTTGTTGAGTGCACATAATATGGAAAGCCATTGTGGTATTGTGTGCCTTCCAAAGCGCCTTATAACATGTTCTCATTGTGTTGTGGAATCCTAGCCAGTATTCAATGATAGCTATAGAGGCCTTGCGTTTATCGATTGGCTCCAAACAAAGGATTTGAACCGGTTTCTTCCCCGTAATCATGGCGCAGTGCAGTCCATTCAATCAAATGTTGTCATCAACCTATTTGATCGTAGTGCATTTTGTTATGTGTATGAGACGAACTGTCGCGGTAGATGCAATCATGCTTTTGTTGAATGCATTTGAATAGTCCGCGCGCCATATTTAGGGGATGATAAGTGATATGCACAGCCTCTATTCAGTTGGTCGTTGTATAATTTTGTTCGTTCACTCATTCAAATTTTATTTATATCATTTGAAGACTGAGCCTATTATGATACATCCTGCGTGGAACTGTTTCAAACAAATATAGCTAGGGATTATTGGGGCAGATGTTATCTTTTGAATCCTCTTAGAGGGCTATCATTTTTTCGGAAGGGGGGTCCCAAATTTACAAAAAGTCTGCGACAATAAAATTGTGCAACCCCTATTTCGGCAACAAACATTTTATGATCCCAAACCCCAAAATTGTATTGAAATCAGTCTTTTGAATAAAATAACACACTTTCTGTGGTCTTCGTGTGACTCCCTACATTTTGGTCACAAAACATTTTTATTATTCTTTCCAAGACTTTATGACCCCTGTATATTTGGGACCCCCCCCCCCCCCTCTTTCACACATAACAAATGCATATACAATCAAATAGGTTCATTACAACATTTGATTGAATGGATTGAGTTACTCTAAAATGAAACGATAAAAATAAAGAATCATGAAAAAAGACACATACAATAATAAAATTATATAAACAATGTTAAAGATAAAATCAAGAAAATAGAGAATAAAATTTCCTCAAATCAGAAAAAAAAATATTGACAGACATCATAATCTGTCAGAAATTACTGCATGAGATTCGAACCATCAATCTTCTCCACACGTTCTCTTTATCCTCGCACTATAGTCTAATGCTCTGCTCACTGGGCCACAAGGTATCAGCTGAATGATTACGGCATTATCATGAACAAGTTCGATCTTGTATGTGTCGATAGGTTTGACCCTTTAACTACACGTGCCCTTAATGATCAGTGATAATAGTTGGCTTTTACAGGGATGGCGCTCTATCATTTCCACGAACTCCATAGCGCCATTAGGCGAACGTTTACGGTATATCGAGAATTGAATTTTGACTTCTTGCAAGAAGCATCACAAATTATTAATTTAAGTTCTATATTTTGTCTACTTTCTTTAACACGATTATTACTAAACAGGTCAACTACCCAGCAAACACAAAAACGTTTTAAAAACGTTTTAAATAAGTTATATTTTGTCTTTTGGTTTAGGTAAAAACGTTTCAATAACATTAAAATGTCGGTTTGTATAAAGGTCATGATAACGTTTTAAAACGTTTTGTATGAAAACACACTACAACAATATTTTTAAATGTTTTGAAAAAATGTTATTGTAAACTATTTTTGCAAACATTTTTGCCAAATATTGTGTCAATGCTTAAATAACATTATGTTAAAATATTTGAACCCAGCAAACACAAAATTAAATGTTCTTCAAATGTTTTTTTCAAAACCTTTGAATAACATTTAAATGTCGGGTTATATAAAGGTCATGAAAATGTTTTTAAAACGTTATTGAAAATATTTTGGGCAAACATTTTTCGCAAAATATTTTTCAACCCCAAAATAACATTCTGTTTAGAATGTTTTGTATCAAGTTTTCAAGAATGTTTTTGGAATGTTATTAAAATGTTTTTATACCCTTTATATAACCCGACATTTAAATGTTTTCTGTAAAACATTTTTGTTTGCTGAGCAGTAGATTATCATAAAATGATTTTTAAGGTTATGAAAACGTTTTATAACCTTAATATACCCTTTATATAACCCGACATTTAAACGTTTTCTGACAACCTTTTATAACCTTTTGCGAATGATGTCGAAAACGTTTTGTGTTTGCTGGGTATGTCATTCTTAATGTGGGTCTACTTTTCGACGTAGTAGTGGTAAAAGCCTAACAATTTCCGCCGTTAATTATATCTGCGCTGTATGTTTTACGTTGTAGTGTTGTTGTTGTTTCCTTTTTTTCCTACAATGAAAGCTACATGCGCCATGTATATGGTAAAAAATAGAATATGGTAAAAGCATATTATTTTGTGATAATATCTTAAATTCTATTAAACTTGAAATCAGTCGGACATTTAACAAGTACAGTATCTGGGTTCCATGAAACCTTTACTGCAAGATACCTGTATAACTTTACCCCATAGCGTTAAAAAAAGAACTTTAAAATACGATAGAAAAGGACTGACGTCACAATTTAAATATGGGTTGTATGTGATTCTTAAAATAAAGGATGTTATTTTGTGATACATCTTTTAAGAATTTCTTGATATCAGTAGGACTCTTGACAAGTGTAGTATTGCGTTCCATGAAGCCTTTGCTGCAACATGCATTGTAGCGTTTTAAAAGAGAACTTTGAAATACGGTAGAAAAGGGTAATTAAGTCGTATGCGGTTCTTAAAATATGGTGAAAAGCCGTAATTTGTGTTGATACTATCTTAAATTCTTTGGAAATCAAGAGGACAAGTCGAGGGTTGGGAACCAAAAACTCACTTTATGGTTCTAAACCCTCGAAGTGTATTATTTACGTTCCATGAAACCATTATTGCAATATGGCTGCATTATTTCAATAGTGTTTAAAAAACTATACCAACAAATACGATAGAAAAGGGCGTAATAAAGTATTGTTGAGCATCTACACATTTTCTTTTAAGAGCAGTCCGTATTTGTAAGAATATGTAGGTGTACATTTCCATGAAAGATGCACGCGATAATTTCTAATGGATTTTTTAAGACGATTAAAGTAGGGTGTCAACGGGCTGAAGAAAGCGTATTGTATTGGCTATACTTTTGCGTATTATCATCCATGTATTTCTGAATTTCAATAGTGAATGTTACGACGCTTGGACAAAAACGTATTGTTTACATGGATATTTCATTTTTGTCTATAGTGTGTGACAATACATTGACAAAAACGAATAATTTTTCAGGGATTTTGAATTTTCTTTAATTTTTGTCTATATAGTGGGTGATAACACTGAAAAAACCCCGCATTATTTTCCACGGATTTTTAATTTTGTTTAATTTTTGTCTACAACAGGTGATGACACTTTGACAAGAATATATTATTTTCCATGGAGCTTTGAAATTTGTTTAATTTTCTTCTAAAGTGGATGCAGAGATGATGAGAAGAAATGCCGACACTTTGGCATAAAATTAATGGCAAACATAATTACATAGATAGATACATACATTTCGGGTATTAACGCTGCAGCATCAACACCGCAGCGTATTAAGCACGTATACAGAGTGAAAAATAAAGAAAGATGAACATTATGCAGAAAAAAATAATATGCATAATAACTGGGTCTTCAGAAATTGAAACAAAGCAATCTGTGTCCCCTTAATTAGACTACATTGGAATGATTATGAGTTAAGTTAGTAGCCAATATCATGACTGAGCTAATCACAAGTCTCTTCATTTCAATGGTGGACTCATTATTAGGTTGCCTAGTGCTATGACGTACCATATGACATTGATTCGCTTCTGCATCCCAACCATTGGGTATTAATTAGTAATGACTCTTTTCATACACCATTAGACAATTACATACACTTTGGTGAAGCAACAAACAAACGTTAAAAAATCGATGTTTCGCTTCACAAAGCAAATATTGATAATTTCGTACTAATGAACAGTTAATGAATGGAAGAAATCTGTGCGGTTGATTATCGAATAGATATTGTCTCCATAGATCACTGATTCATTTCGGGTACAAGCTATTATTTTTGTATTAAGATTCAATGGGCCGTCATATCAGCGCAGTCGGCCTTATAACATCAATGTGCCCTAGGGTGCATATAAATTGTGACGAAATCTACGAAGTATAATTATGAAGTAATTGCAATCACAACGGAAAATAATCACGACCTCACAGACCATGTACCTATATTATTCATAAAGAGAGAAACTACTGGGTACCGCTTCGCGGCCCGATGTCGCGCCTTTGGCTCCCCGCTCGTCTTAGTCTTTCTCAAAGACTAATAATAATAATAATAATAATAATGGACATTTATAAAGCGCACAAAACAAAGGGTCTCTAGGCGCTGCACAAAAGGAAAAATACCGAACTACAAACATCTTAAAAACTACAGAAGCATAAAAACCCATCAAAAATAATATCAATTAATAAATCTTAATCTACAACAGGATAAAACCAGCAATCATAATAATACACAAACATCAATGATGCTGAGCCAATTTACACTTAAAGCTAAAAACGACTAAAATCAGCCAAATATACACATGCTGAGATCATTTAAAACACAATAATCAATCATAGAGTACATAATCAGAAATAATGTGAAATAACATGGTTCGCGAGCAGTTCAGCAGTAAGCCTGGTTGAAAAGATGAGTTTTGAGATGAGTTTTAAATTGGTAAATTGTGCCGGAGTTTTTAATATGAGAAGGAAGAATGTTCCATAACTTTGGTGCAATCACCGAGAAGCTCCTTCCATAGGTAGTTGTGTGGCTGGAATGCTCGCGAAGCAAGTTCTGTGAGGAAGATCTTAAAACCCGACTTGGAGTGTACGCGACAATTAGATCAGAGAGATAGACCGGCGCCTGACTATGAAGGATTTTGAAAGTCAATAGCAGTATTTTGTAGGCTATTCTCTCTCTGATCGGAAGCCAGTGCAGCTGGTACCTAACTGGCGTAATGTGCTCAGATTTCTTTGTCAGCGTAACCACTCTGGCTGCAGCGTTTTGGACGCGTTGAAGTTTTTGGAGTTCTTTTTCTGGAAGGCCGGCGAAAACACAATTACAGTTATCTAAACGTGAGGTCACAAATGCATGCACCAATTTTTCGGTGTTTACAGAATCCAGGTATCGACGCAACTTGCCAATCCTATGGATTGCGTACGATGCACGCCGACAGACACTATTGACATGGCTAGTCATTGACAACTTCTCATCAAACAAGACACCCAAGTTGCGAACCTCCGCTGAAGAAGAAATGGTATTGTCACCAATAGTGATGGTCACTTCAGGCACGTTTTTGGCGTACCGAGACCTTACATGGAGCAACTCAGTTTTACTGTCATTAAGCATAAGTTTATTGTCAGAAAGCCATGCCCGGATGTCACAAATGCAGGCTTCAAGCTTAGCCAACGTGTTAGTACGCTCAGATGGTTTAATGATAACATACAACTGGCTATCATCTGCGTATGACATACATGACAGGTCATGAAGTTCAACAATGTCTTCTATTGGTGAAGAATAAGCAACAAACAATTCTGGACCAACAACTGATCCTTGTGGCACTCCCCATTCCATGGTCGTAGGATCGGACTCTTTGCCATCAATGAGAATAGATTGCTTTCTCTCACTGAGATAAGAAGCAAACCAACAATGAGCAGTTCCTCTCACACCAAAACGTTCTTTCAGTCGACGCAGCAGAATACCGTGGTCAACGGTGTCAAACGCCGCTGACATATCAAGCAAAACTAACACCGCTTCACCATGGTCATCAATTGCGTTCAGGAGATCATTGTTGACCTTAAGCAGAGCGGTTTCAACGCTGTGAAACCTTCTATAAGCAGACTGGCTTTTATTGTACAAGTCATTAGCACTCATGTAAGACTGAAATTGTGTGATTGCAGCACGCTCGATGATTTTGCTGAGCATCGATAAATTCGACACAGGTCGGAAGTTTTTCATGTCTTCAACGTCGAGGTTGGACTTCTTCAATAATGGTGTAACACGAGCATGCTTAAGGTCTGATGGAAAAACGCCTGATTGTAGAGACGCGTTCACAATGTCAGTAATTGGTGCAAGTAAATCAGGAAGCACATCTTTGGTGAGTTTCGCTGGCAGCGGATCAAGAGAGCAGGTTTTCACTTGGCTATGAGTGATAACCTTAAGCATATCTTCATTTGTGAGAGGTTGGAAGTTGGTGAAACTGCTCTTACATTCACGTCTTGTCATAGTTGTAGTTGCAGAACTTGACGTCGTAGCTGCGAGGTCAAGTGACATGCGAATTTTCCGTATACCTTCTCATCAAAGAACTTGGAGAATCTGTTGGCAAGATCTTTTTTACTGGAATGAGTGGGCAGAGCTTTTGATGGTTTATACGCAGACAACTTATCTACAAGACGGAACATTTGTCGCGTGTCTACAATTTGTCGGCCGTATCACATACTGACGTACATACTGACGTATTTGAATACGCATTTCGCGAAAATCGAATTTGAAAATTTAGCGATTTTTATCATTGCTGCATAGTCTGATTAAAACATTATTGTCGATTAAAACTTTGTTAAAAGTAATTACAAATATACCATATTTTCAATGTAATTCACTTAACACTATCAGAGCAGAACTTTATAAAAAAAAAAAAAAATTAAATAGAAATTCGTCATGCAAATACGTCACTATGTGAAACAGTTGAGCAAATACGACACTATGTGAAAAACACAAAATAGCAATTTTACCGTGCAATGACAAAGTCGCGCAAAATACGTTGCGCAAATAAGGTCACTATGTGAAACGGCAAATTTTTCAAATTGCATATACGACATACTGGGCTTGCGCAGTATAGGTGATCGGCAAATACGTCGTTATGTGATACAGTCATTTCAAGGTTTTGTAAATATGACATAATTAAATTAATTATCTTACTAATTAAGCCACTTTGAGGCATGGTGTCTGGTGAATATATAAAATTTTCTCAAAAATGGTAAAAATAGCGAATACGTCACTATGTGATACGTAATATTATACGGCCGACGAAATTTTCCCGTTCTGCTGACCCGCTCCCAAATTTGTGAACATAGGTTCCGTTTGTGTAAGTACTAACATGAATTTGCCCAAGCGTGGAAATTATACTTCACGAAATAAATGTTCCCTTTATCAATTGGAATCCCTTTGTAATTTACATTCTGAAGAAGCACATTTTAGTTCACTCCACCCTGACAATTTACTCCCTTCACTTTCCCACTACTTTACCACCCTGTTGTAGATATTTATTTCCCCCCTGAATACGGCTGTGAAAGCATTGTCATTGAGGCTGTATTAAAACAGGCCATATTCTCGCCGTATGAAAACTTCACTTGACATAACTACTATAATGATGAGCATTTGCTTATTGCGTTGGATAAGACGAGGGTCATTCAAAAAGTTCTACCTCCAACGTCACATCTCTAATTATTATTAAGATGTGTTGGTTAAAGCGAAATACAGATTTGGTACGTCCTAAACGGTATGAAAAGAAAGGCTAAATTTGATTAAAAAGGTTGCTTACATCTATGTGGAAATCGTTACAGATTTATTTTGAGAATTATTAAATATTATTGCTTTATTTTTGTTCCAAATACTTCAATAAAATATTCTAATGCTTCCAGATAGTACAGTTTTATTGTATGTACAGTTTTTGTATTTTGTAAGTATATTAAGTATAGTACAGTACAGTATGGTAAGTACAAGATTATTAACAACCTGTTCCATCTTATTTCCACGTCAAGATGTATCCATTGCTTAAAATAAGGATGTAATTACGAATTACCCTTAAAGGTGGTCTAGTCGAAATCTGGCAAATTTCACTGTGTCTGTTGAACCCTTCGGTGTTTTCTTCTCATATAAAACATGTTTTATTTTTGTTTGAAGTCCCAAGGCATGTCAGGGAGTTCAAATAGGTACACAGTATTTATCCTGAGTAAGCAGTTGGACAACCGTATCTTTTTTATCTTTATTTTATGGAGATTATCCGAAGCTACAGTATAATTACTAAACTGTTGGCTTCAGTTCTTAACAGTTTCCGACGTACGGAATCTGTATTCGCTTTAACCAACATATCTATATAAATAGATAATCAAAAATCAAGATTTTCATCAAATAACTTTTATTTTGTAGACTAGATTTACAAGTACAATCATGGGTAATTTCAATAACAGAGATGTAATGATGGAGGAAGAACGTTTTGAATAACCCTCGTATACATATACAAATAATGAATGTTTTAAGGAGTGCAACGGTAAGAATATTTTCATACGGTGAAATATGGACTGTTCCATTTAACGAGGCTTTGTCGAGTTCAATGGAACAGTTCATATTTCAACGAATAAAAATATCCTTTCCGTTGAATGAATAAATAAATAAATAATTTAATATTTTATTTTATATAACTCATATAAGAATTCCTTTTCTTCTACTTAATTTTATAAATCATCGGGAAAACAAAATAAAATTCAAATATATCTAAACTATATTTATTTTAGAAGCAACACCCACACCTATAATTGACGAGTCAAGGTGGTCATCGCTCGCGTTTGTCAGCGTTGCCATGGTAACTCCGCGTGAGTGCAATGGAAAATCGACTGCAATTTTTTTAAACAAACATCAAAAACAATCAATATAAAATTGCTGAACGAATGACAAGAATCTGTGTATGAATTATATAACATTAAAAGTTTTGTACACATATGTATGACAGAAAAATAAAATACAAATACATTTGATATCAATGCACAAATACAATGAAGTCCACATTATATCGGACTTTTAGTACATTTTCTTGGTTTTGTTTATTTACCGAGATGTTACCAAGAAAAATGTTCAATGTCAAATTGAAGTCATTTTCAAGGGAGTATTTGTTTCTATATGTATGTTTCAACGTAAGTTGTAGTTTATAGTTGTAGCTTTGCATCAATATTGTACGGTTTTCTCTCTGTGCATTTTTTGTTTTTGCAAAGGGCGTGTTATCAGAGACGATGTAGAGGCACGACGCGACAGGGTTGATAAACAATATGGTCCTTTACCTTTGACCTTTGTAGGACCAATATTCCATTAAGAAGCATTAAGAACCAAAAGTGGTGAAACTGTAAAAAAAAACACCCAAAAAACAAATTTTAACCGATGTAAATATTCTTATGGCTAAGCAGTTTGATCTCTTGAATTAATGTCAAAGAAAGTCCAAGGTTACTGGCACAGCGAGATATCGCGAGATTCCTGTCCTGACTCTGTTTGCTCTTGTTGGATATATACGTCAATGTCAAGTCGGGTACTTCAACATTTTACATATTATTTTACCACGGGTAAACCATTCTCTAACCATGCTAACACAACAATTTTGTATAGTTACCCAACGAAAGCTGCTGTGTAAAACAATGATTTGAGTATACTTTCAAGATGAAACACCCTTTCTAGGAAATCCATGATTATGAATCCTTTGATGTTAACATGTCTACTTAAATTGGAAATAACATGCTTTTACCGAGTTTGCAATTTCGCATTATGTATGTACGAAATAGTCATTCTACAATGTTCTACGAAATCCATAACTGATTAATAATATTAACGATTCTGAACAAACGAATGAAGAATTAGGCCTATATGGGATAATTGCAATTAAGTATATACAAAACTCATGAACCTAAGCTACCAGAGGAGGTATCATTATTTTCATGACTATGATATTAAGCTG
The DNA here is from genome assembly GCF_039555335.1 of Amphiura filiformis. NCBI lineage: Eukaryota > Metazoa > Echinodermata > Ophiuroidea > Amphilepidida > Amphiuridae > Amphiura > Amphiura filiformis. The sequence goes on along the minus strand of NC_092632.1, from coordinate 43,039,011 downwards.
CTACTTTTGGTAGGACTATTTCCCGCCAAAATTTTCCACCGAAACATTAACACGCCATAAGTGAGCACAATTAAAAGGATGGTCCTACAACCATGCCAAAATGCCAAGCCATTTGGTGGCTTAATGTGCACTTGCCAATTTAGGTCTTAAAGTGTTTGATTGGCGTAACATAAAAATCGGGTAGGGTAGGGTAAGTAGGTAGGTAGGTAGGTAGGTAGGTAGGTAGGTAGGTAGGTAGGTAAACACATTATCAGTGTTTACAAATAATTGCTTTATTGTACACAATGATTCATTATATTTTTGTTTACAAATTATGGCTGCAGATCCCCATATTGTCTATTGCCTCTGCTTATTGTTGTACCTCCTCCATCGTGATGTATTTTTTTATATTGTATTTTTGTTGTTCATTTTTGATGGAAAATTTGTTTTCTCTCTGTGCATTTTTTGTTTTTTGTACAGGGCGTGTTATCAGAGACGATGTAGAGGCACGACAGGAATGATAAACAATTATGGTCCTTTACCTTTGTAGAACCAATATTCCATTAACATGATTAAGAACCAAAAACTGTAAAATAAAGAAAAGAACGACAACAAATTATGAACCGATGTAAATTTTCACTTGGCTTTGCAGTTTGATCTTTTGAATTAATATCAAAGAAAGTCCACAAGGTTACAGGCATTAGCGAGATATCGCGAGATTCCTGTCCTATGTGCTCTTGAGGGATATATACGTCAATGTCAAGTCTGGTACTTCAACGTTTTACATATTATTTTATCACGGGTAACCCATTCTCTAACCATGCTAACACAACATTTTGTATGGATACCCAACGAGTGCTGCTGGGCAAAACAATGACTTGAGTATATTTGAAAGATAAAATATTCTTTCTAGGAAATCCATGTGTATATCATAAATCTTTTGATGTTTACATGTCTGTTTTTTGCTGAGTTTTCAATTTTCCATAAGTACGAAGTAGTCAACATTGCTATTCTACGAAATTCAAGACTTATAAATTTATTGATTATCCAAGTTCAAGGTGATTGGCGCTAGTTGCACTACTAGTGCTCTGATCATGGTACCTAATCTGTCAAGTTCACATAAACGAGGAGATTTCGTCTCTCCATTTACGTGGCTTGTGACAGCAAATGAGACGTAAGGGGTTCAATTCCTCGTTTAAGCACATATGATCGGTGTGCCTGTATGAAACATTGCGTTTTAAATGTTTTAAAATGCTCTGAGTAAAACAGTCTGTTTTTTTTTTTTTTGTCATATAACCTTCATCCTCCTGAGCTCCATGAGGCAAATTTTATAACATCTCCTGTTCCAATCCCATTATGGAATCACTATATTAAACGTCCTATACTGTTATATTTGGTAATAATGTTTAGCTATGGGTCTCCTCTATCCAGTGATACCTAAATAAGTACAACCATTCCCCACATGATGTCATTGTCTGAATGATAGTTCATGCTCCTGTTCTGGGTAAAAAAACCAACTTGACGATTAATGATTCTGTACAAACTAATGAAGAATTATCTGGGATAATTGCAATTAAGCATACAAAACCAATGAATCTATAAGCTACCAGAGCCATCATTATTTTCCTGACTATGATATTTACCTGTTATAAAAGATAACTTTTGGCAGGATTATTTCCCGCCAAATTTTCCGTCACATACATTAACACGCCATAAGTGAGCACAAAGAGTGGTCCTACAATCATGCAAGCCGTTCGGTAGCTTAAAGTGCAATTGCCAATTTAGCACTGGCATCGAATGGCGGCGGTGGAGGTTGAGTTGCTCCACATTATTTTCAAAACTGGTAATCATATAATGAAAGACAGAGATAAAAAGACTAAATCGCGTCTGACGTCATGGCAAAGGCGCGTCATGATTGGTTGCGGCCTTCGCAATACGGCATTTTCTGTCTGTCATAATTTCAGACGCGAACTAGTCTTTTTATCTCTGTCTTTCATTATACTTTTGCATGTTTCTTTTCTTTCTTTATTCTACCAAAATTCAGTACTTCTGTTCTGCTGTAACCTCCCTGAGCTGCGTACAGGTTGTATAAAAATGATTGGTACTCATCAATATCCAGTGAGCATGGTCAAAACTACCACATCAAAATGCAGCATAACATCCACCTAATTTTCAATTTTATGTTATAAATGACTATGACACTATAAACGGTGGCTATTTCAAGAGAATTTAATGCTGACTTTGCGGAAGACAGCAAAATGAAGGGTACCAATCATTTCGAAACACCCTGTAGCATACATTATTAACAAGTTTTTATTTGTATACACTAAACTTAGGTTTTCTTTATTGAATAAAAGCACACAACTTATGAGTTCAAGTGTTACTTCATCACTATTATAAATATGTGCATTACTGCATTAACAACATTTACTTCACATGAAAAACACCCACGCATACTAAACACATACACGCGATAAACAATTTCATCAACGAGTTTGTACATGAAATATCACAAAAAAATCACTGGAGTAAACTGATAATTAAAATGTGAAGAAGAACAATTGATATATCAATTGACATGTCGTAAAACAACAAGTTGCATAGGTCGGCATTGTATCCCTCCTTTTTTGGTTGATGTTACAACTTACTAGCCACAAAATGATTCAAGTTCAGATCAATCTAAATTACGTGGGCATCAATGTGTAACACAAACACTTGTCCAGTCTTTTCTAACTAACACTATTAAGTAGTAGCCTATATGACAACGCGCAATCCGTACCCAACATTCCCACAATCAAATTCGGATCGGATTTCAGCATAGCTCCAAAATACATAGTTATTATTGTTTACATTGATGTAAAAAACCACATTGATCCAAATCTGTTGTGGATTCATCTATTCATCTGAACCTATCTACCGCATCTTCGATGTTAGATTTGGCTTCAACACTAAAACTACTTCAATTCATGTCAACAGTTTGCACAGTTCGATTTTTGTGATTGGGTTGATACAAAAATTTGAAATACTAATGCAAGATAACCAATTCTGCTAACGATCTGTTAGGATCGAAACCTCAAGTCATATACTGTAATTATCAACGATTTTACATGTTTAATTCATTGTGACCAAAAAATTTCATTGTACCATGTACCAAAAGGTACAGATTATCTTTAAATATTCATGGATAATGACATTGTATTTCTGAATGTTCAATGTCATTGACCTCATATGGAAAAAGAAATGCAATGAATCATATTTAATGATTGTTCTCTAGATACTAGAGTATTTCAAGGTCACAGTAGTTCACTTACTGATTGCATTTTTGTGTAAGACGGGGTGCGTGGGGAGGGGGTGTGTTGTAACTGTTAGCCTTCTTGTCCCTCATACCACACAATGTAGATCAACAAGTGCTTTTCCATAACATGAAACACCATGCATTATAAATCCTAGTATTAATCTCAACAAGATATCCAAATTAAGTTCGTATTTGCCATGTTGTAACTTCAAAGTACTCGTAGTACTGATCACTTTCTCTACCCAGATTTAAAATGCTCTCTGCATTTTTGTAACATTTTGTTCATCTTCTTTTTAATAGATAAATTATGTAGGCATCAATGGGGAACGTGTGGTTTCTTCATACCATCACGTATCAAATTCAGATCGGATTTCAGCGAAGCTCTAGAAATTAATACATGGCTATATAAATTGTTTACATTAATGTGGAGGCACATTGATCCAGACCTGCTGTAGATCTTTCTGAATATATCCACGATGTGCAGATAGATATCTTCAATGTTAGATTTGGCTTCAACATTTACCTACTTCAATTCATGCCATCAGTTTGCCCTGGATTCGATTTTTATTATTGGGTATTGGGCTGGAACAATTATTGGGAATACTAAGGTAGGAAAATCAATTCTAAAAATGATAACATTTCTTTTAGGATTGAAACATCGGGTAGGCCTACATGTTGAGATAAATGGAAATCTTCACATTTATGCCATTTAAATTCAGGTATCAGTCTAGCCCCTGCGCTCTCAACATACCGGGAACACCCCATCCGCTCCCCACACACATGCACACATTTCTCATGTCATGCAAACATGGATTTGTAGCCAAGCTATAATGGGCCAGTTTCTCGAAACATGGCTAGTGATCAGCCTTCTTAAGCCACCAGGCTTAAGCACAATTAGTCCTATATATCAGCGCTTATAATTTCACTTCATGCATCACCTAGAAAGATAAATCAATAAAATAGATCCACATTGGTAGGGCTAGCCTGCTGGCTTAGGAAACCTGACCATTAGCCAAGCTTCGAGAAATCGGACCATTGAGTCTTCGAGTTTTGGGCATTGGCGAAATCTCTCGATAAATTGCACATGAATGGGGTTTAATTTTGAACTTAACCTTGATCATGATCAAAATGTAGAAAAAAACGTCTACAGTCTGTACGTTTGTGAAGGTTATCATTCATCCAGCTATAATCAAATATTGAATTGGAATCATAAAACTAATGAACTGGACTCACGTTTTTTGAGAGGCTATGGTATAGCGGTATCGCACCGTATCCTAGGTGCTGCACTGATCTTCTAGCCGTCTGTAGATCTGAGGGCAATTGGTCATCGACCAATAACGAGATGGTGTTGCCAGAGGTGGTTAATTTTGTAGTCAAATTTTGAGTCACATTACAGAGTTCTAGGACACTGGTTCACGGTTTATAGTTAGCGATATGCGGTTTTTGCCCTGCTGACTACAACCTAGTATAGTCAGCTACAACTTCAGAAGGTTGTTTGATATAAACTGAGTAATTTTTAAGAAAAGTTGAACAATGATGGCGCTATCTATCTTAAATCTTGTTTGCAGCTTTACCCCGATCTTTTAACAAAGTGTAGACACTCGTATAATGATATCAGAATATCAGCAAAGACTTACAAATGACAAGGGAATTTTCAAAACTTTTTATCATGAAATGTAAGGTAAATAGCGCCCTCAATTTTCACACAAATGTACAGTCTATACCGGGAGGTTACAGAATAAAAATTACCACAAAAAAGCAGAAAAAGATGAACTAATTTGATATAGAAACGAAAATCTATGTTAAAAATTGCTACAAAATATATGTGTACAATACTGCGAAGTGTGATAGCTGTTGGTATTATTCATGTCCAAAATTGAACATTATATATTGTTTTATAAAATGATACAAGAAATGTCTTTAAAAAAGACGGCGCAGTGAATGAAGAAAACATGTTGGATTTCACATTCACTGAGAGGACCTTTGGCTTAAAAATGAGCTTTTAGAAACGACACTGTAAAAGGAGAATGATGTTTGTTTCCTGTATTTTATTTTCTCTTAAAAACACACAATGAGGGCACAAATTAATTTATATGCTGAGTACTTAGTTCATTTCTTGGTATACTTAATAACATATGATGACATTTACTTAAAATGAAGAACATATTCTCAAGTTTGTACTTAACATAAATGAGTTAAAAGTTGTATGCATCTGAGCCTTTAATAAGGCCTAGGAATGATTATAAACATAATACTGTGGTATGGGGTAATAGCAATTCCTCATTGATAGCATGGATAGTGTCTATAGTCTGATGACGAGTCTTCAGGTTCATATTGTGGTTTGGATATACCATTGACTGACATCGGGTATGGCCATTGTTTTCAATTTTGCGATGAATAGTTATATCATTTTATGAACCAATTACAGGTAGGCCTATTTCTGGAAAGCATTAAGAACAGTAAACTGACCAAAATTCGAAATCAATATTCAGGGTGTACTAGACGATATACAGTGTGTAAAAATGAACTTTTTAAGGAACATGTGGTATATTTTTTGAGGACCACAAAATCAAACAGAGCTTGAATTGAAAAAGCCAACCAGAAATATACTTTATTTTGGGTGCGATGTTTGCTTCTATGTATACAGGGTGATCAAAATTTACTTCATTAACAGACCTAATTATTTATTCAAAAGGTTTAATTAGTGCTAATTAGCTGCTTAAACTGCTTTCAGTCATAAATACTCATTCCAAACCAGAGAATACAATATCTCTTTGTCACTTTTAGACTACACTTGCAATTCTGATAATTGACTGTTTTACATAGACCCCTATGAGGGGTGTAAGTATTCATTTTGAAAATATCATTATCATTTCATTTGTTCAAGAAAAATGTCACGCCGTCAGTCTTTTGGGAGTCTCAACTTATAACCGCATGGTCCTTTACACTGCGCCATTAGGCCTATCAATTTAATACCCAGACCGAATAGGCTATTTAGTAATAAATAAAGCAACTTGAAACAAAATGATGGAGAAATTATCACTTTCGTAAAAACAAAATAGTATGGTCCACAACACAGAAGTCCTAAACAAACTGTAGGCCGAAACAACGGCCGAAAATTGCATAAAAATAGCTGACATGTACCGCAATATCAAAAACTGCATTTGGTACAATACAGGTTCACTTTACCATGCTTACAGCACGGTGTGTCAATTGCGGGAAAATCCGTCAAGGTGTCCCGAAGAATAATCATTTACAGTTGAGTCACGGTCACACCGGCCATCTCGTTTGCATATCCATATTAAACTACAGCGCCTCTAATGACGTGCATGCACTGTTACTGTGCGACTGAACAACCTTTGTTTATTACTTTAGACAGATCAGCACGCTGTGATTGGATGTACTATGTAAATAAGTAAGTTGTTGTTGTAATGGTAACACACCATACTTTGGTAACACGAAACTTCACCCATCCCATCCACATGTAATGACACGTGATACAGTTTTTGAAAGCTAACTCCCCAGGCTAAATCCATATTCCTCCGCCGGCAAAAATATAGCCCATGATAAAATTAATCATAGTTATAATTATTTTCTTCAAATGTGGTTGTCGGGTTCAGTATACCACAATTAATACAACAATAAAACAATTCCCACCAGATAATTACTTGATATGTAGGCCTATACTTTCTCAATCTAAACCTGAGGTATAATATGGTTTCAGATCTAAACCAAAATCAGTACCACTGACGTCATCTCTGTCTACCAACCAAGTTATCAAAATTTGTCTATGGCATATGCAAGGTATTCTACCGGGGCAATACACTAGGATAAATTATTACTTGTGCTGTGATAGTTGCCATCTGCGACGTGATTGGAAATTATGCACATTTACAAAAACATAGGCCTACGTTTAAACTGTTAAAATACATCACGCATTTTGACTATAAACTCATCTATACCATTTTACTAGAAATGTACTATCTCCAAGGACGCTACCACCAACTCAACGAACTCATGCATATGCAAACGAGCCCAATCCTATGCTAAATCAGGGTGTGAGAGCAGAAATTGACAGGACGCATGCTCAGCTAATGCTTGTAGCTAATATTCCTCATGCAAGGAGCCCAGGTTGAGTGTGTTGTTGAAAATCATTGCATTAAAAAACACTTCTTTCAATGAAATCGCATATAAAATCAATGGATACACAACCAAAATTCTACAAAAGTCAATCTTTATATTAATAAAGCTATCGATGTGTACGAAAAACTTCAGTGGTACAAAATGCCTTTCACATTCGAAAATTTCAGTATAGTAACACCCAGCCAATTCAGAATTAATGCAGCACTGCTGCAAAAACAACCGTTGGTTAAATGCAAGTAAAGCAGACGATTGTCGGCAAACGTAGTCAAAGGTAGGTGTGATTGTCGGGTTTTTTACGCTTTTTTTGGACTAAAAAGGTCCAAATTTTGGAAAGAAAGTCCACTTTTCACAAAATCGCCCTCCTCTTGGAAGAAAGGCCACTTTTTCAAAATCAGCACCCCCAAATGAAATCCTGCGTACGGGCCTGGTTTATGATTCCAATTCTATAATCTGAATTTAAATATTCACTGATATTGACATTACATTTGGTTAATTTATGAATGTTCAATGTCATTGCCGTCATAGGCCTATGGAAAAGTAATTAATTTCAATAATCACTCATGTACTGGGATTTCAAGGCCACAAATATTTTATGTATGAAAATGAATAAAATAATATTCACTGATAATAATATTGCATTAATTGGTACTATATGAATGTTGTTCAATGTCATTACCCTCATTATAAAAAAATTAATTATATTTCAACCATCATCACGTACCGTCTGCATTCTTCTTTACATTACAGGCAGGGGTGTGTGTGGTTGTTGGGTGTGGAGGGGTGGGGTGTGTTGGCTCGCTGGATGTGTATACACACTTGTTCCTCTGTAATACCACATGTACGGTATATCAACAGGTTATAGATATCCAAATTCAGTACGCACTGCCTCCTTGTTAATTATACCGCACACACTGGAAGTGTAAAAGCCTTGATTACTTTTGTAATAGTACATGAACCAGAGGCCTCAAAACATGCATAGGGCTAGAATTATAGCTTGGTACATTTATCAATAGCAGGCCTACATGCATTTGGGCTACAATGGCCTGAATGCTAAAATTTAGATGCACACAAAAAACTCTATAAATCTGAATAGTGGCATCTCTGTAACTCTGCTCTTCTTGAGCTAACAAAATAACATCAATTGATCAACATGTGAGGCTTATCGGACAATAATAAAAAAGCAAGACAATAAAGAAAGTTTTAACATAAAAAAAATATTTTATTTCAACTTTGAAGTTCTTAAAATATTCCATAATTTTTCAATATATTTATTAGCCTACTTCATGAACAAAACATTGATTATAAAATGTTTCATGATCCAAAACGTTTTTGAGTCAGCATAATACGATGTAATAAGACCAAGGAGTTTACATAAGGAGAGCTAGGCTCATTTTGCTTGTTTTAAGCATATACTCTGGTGTGCTCCCGCATATTTTTACGGTCTTTTGCGTAAACACAAAAACATGTAAAGCTCTATCGTGTGTACGCAAAAGTACGCAATGCTGGCGTTGGAACAATCGGCCCTCATGAATATGCAAGAATTCACAGCATACAAAACATGGGGGCTTTGACTGGTTGCGATTGGTCTGTAGTAGTCTGTAGTCCGAGTTACACCATATTCTCCAAGAAAAATGCAGAGATATCCTTATCTAACCTTTTGTATTGGTACCAGTACTTTTAAGTACTTTAAAAAGCCATACTGTAACATTTTCTGAGGAGGATGCATACCTAACAATTGTTCACAATTCTGATTTTTATGAATAAAATTGAGATTTTGAATAAAATTTGAGATTTTGAACGTGCCTTTGTTTAATAATTACAATCGAAATATTAGTTGAATGCCCATAACACTGTACATACACAGCATGGGGGAAGGTCATAATACACCAAAAGGACTGAACTGACCCACAATAGACAGAATGACACACGTTCGCACCTAATCTGCCTAATATGTTCAGGTCAAAATTAAAAGGGGACATATCTGACAATGAAAACCAACATTTTGTGGAAAATTTGTCATGGAAATGTTGCAACATGGCTTTAATATAATTTTCCATGGAAAACAATGCAGGAATGCAGGAAATGCTTGCTAACAACTGCAAGCAGTTATAAGAAGTAGTAGTTCAAATAAAGGACAGATTGTGATTGATAGCCATGTTTTCTATGGAAAATGGTACAGATGACCTCGTAAAGTGTAGGATACTAAACAATACTTTTAGCAAGACATGCTGAAGAACATGTGACAAACAGGAAAACAATGTGCTCACATTTATATGCATATTGCAATACAGATATGGTATGAGGGGCGGTCAAAAAGTTTACAGAATAAGGTATGCTCTTTATCACACGGTTATGAATTTGGTCTCATTTGAAAGCTTGTTCCTTCAAAACATAATTGCAAAAATGGTTGATTTTGGCATCACTGTATATGGGCAGGACACTCTGCAGAGTAAGCCTACCTCCTTGAATTCACAGGTACTACCAGAAGGTAGTAAAGGTGATAAGACATAAATTAATCACTGGAATTATGAAAGCACCTGGATCTCCCACCCCTAAGAAGATCATCGTTCGGTCACCATAGTGGAAGAACTTCTTTGCTATTTTGTGATATTCAGGGAGAGTCTTGATGACAGATCATTTGTCAAATGAAAGTACAGTCATTGGCATATATCATACAATTTTGATAGCAAAATGGTTTTGGGATTGTGTCCTGTACTCTATTCTCAGTTTGCCAAGCTGCCATTCACGACTGATGGGTCAGTTAATTAAACAATTATTGTGGTCCAAGCATGGCCTCCAGTTAGTGAAAACTATTTTAGAATTTTAAGTCATACCTTCATAATATCAGGTTTGCTGGTGATCAATGCTGGTGAGCCTTCACTGAAGAATGGCTCATGGAGCTATCGGAAGACTTCCATTTTGTTGACATAGAAGGTTTCAAGAAAAATTGTGATGGGTGCATACCCAAACCAAATTTGAAAACTCCCCCTGGGCTTTATATATCCTTGCTTAAAATGAAAATAATTAAAAACAAAATTCTTGAAATATCATACAAAGAAATGATTCTCATATCAAAATTCATTTAAATAATTCAATGAATTACATAGTATTTGGAATACCACTATTCACCAAAAGGTTTGCCTGTACATAGTAGTACTTCTGAAAATGATGACAATTAATAATAAAAAACACAATTAGTCCAGGAAGTCCCTGAAAGGTAAACAATACCATTCCATGTCAATATAATAAAAGCTATAAAACCTTTAAAAAGTATAGGCCTATTTGGTTACATTTAGTAAGACACCTAATGCTTCATAGTTATGAATATTTAATTTACATGAATACAACACTTGATAACAGTCTGGAAAATATAGGTTAACATGAACTTCATAAAAGTTGAAGAGTGGATATTTCCAACTTTAAGAGAAATTGTATCGACAATAGTAAGATATACTTTATAAACCAAAAACACATATCTTCAAAAACACATATATTGTCCCTCCAAAGCATTTCACCATGTCATCTGATGATTGCCTTTCGGGCATGAGACTTAGAGTAACGACTACCTATTCTGGAATGTCTGTTCTTTGAATTTTTATATGTTCTCCCTTTTTGGGATTGAGCACTCTATTCAAAAGATGAGTAAAAACTATGAGTAAAAAGTTGTTATCTTGTACCCTATAAATAATATGGTCAATTCTGTTTACAAATTAATATGATCATGATGATTGCATCATTTACTAGTATTCTCCTCCATGAACCCCACCCCCGAGTTTCTATTATTATAGCCATATAATCTCTACCCCGAATGACTTTATGTGCCAACTTCCTTTTCCCATCACTCAAACTTGTATCTCTGCAACTTAATACTTCGTTAATGATGTCCTTTTCTCATTAATTTAATACATCTAAGGTCTGATGTCCTTTTTCCATCACCCAATGATGAATCTCTACAACTTAATACATCTAAGGTCTGATGTCCTTTTTCCATCACCCAATGATGAATCTCTACAACTTAATACATCTAAGGTCTGATGTCCTTTTTCCATCACCCAATGATGAATCTCTACAACTTAATACATCTGATGTCCTTTTCCCATCACCCAAACATGAATCTATGCAACTTAATAAACTGCTCAAATAAAGAAAGTCCGCAGTAATATAACCCGTCCTACATCAAAACCTGATCTAGGTATGACAATTTGATTGAAAAGGTCGTGTTCAGAATCTTATTAGCTGCAATTTGATACCAAATTTGCTGTCGAAAACTCTAAATTCACAGAGATTGATACCAGTATATGAAATTTGGTGCATTTTCAAAAGTTGCAAATTAAAATCGGACCACGCGGACCTGTAGAGGAGAATGGCAGAGCGCGATCATTGACATAGCCCGAAACAACCGCTAGGTCATATCGATCGCATCATGCCCTAGTATTCATCAGCAAAGCACTGTAGCAACCCATGCGATTTAAATTAACAATTGAATAAAGCGCGCACTTGGGATAGTCGACATGGACCCATCGTGGGCAACTAAGCTTGACCATATTGCCACGCTAAGCAATTTCGACCGCGTTCTTCATTTTGATTTGCAACTTTTGAAAATGAACCAAATGCCATAAACTGGCATCAATCTTTGTCAATTTTGAATGTTTGGTAGCAAAGTTGGTATCAGATTGGAGCTAACAAGATTCTGCATATGACCGTATCAATCAAATTGTCATAACAAGATCAGGTTTTGGTGTAGGACGGGTTACATGACTGCGGACTTTCTTTATTTGAGCAGTTTACATAATACTCTGACATCCTTTTCTCATCAATTAACATGTATCTCTGTAACTTGATACATCTGAGGTCTGGTGTCTTTTTTTCCATCATCCAAACATGTATCCCTTCAACTTAATACATCTAGGTCTGTATGCACAAAACCATTTAGACCAAGTCTAACTTTTAGACCTAATACTGGGGAATTGGTCTAACTATGGAGATTAGTTATACGGAGAAGGACCTTTTTGGTATTTACATACCTTATTCTATAATATTGTAGATCCTTTTATTAAAGGGCAACTACATGTAGCTTAATATTAGATAGTTGCAATCTAACTTTTGGACTTTACTAGGAGTAAAGGAGGAAAAGAAAAGATTAAAGGGACCCTCCCTAAGTCTAACCTACTTGTTGTGTGCATACGGACCCTAAATTCTGATGTCCTATTGTCCTTATTCCATCACCCAAACATTTGTATATTTTTACCAATCACCTGTTGTAGTTAGGCACTCTGATTTTATCACAATATTTTCTACTTAAATGGAGGCCCATCCACCCTAGTTAAATTACTCCATTGATTTGGATGTTGAGCAAAAATGGCACATAGAATAAGCTAGCATGTTTTTGTTCATTATACAGTTATAAGTCTAACATATTTAAGACTTACACATGTCGTAAGCATGAGGGGATCAAGCATAATGACTTGAATCATGTTCTAATTTGTCAATCATATATGAGAGGATGATCTGATGTCATCAAATGCTATATGGTCCACAACTTATAAGTCCCCCCTAAATACTTTTTAAAATAAATCGAAAAATATTGGAAGAAATGCAAATGTGTAAAAAGATATGTGTAGCCTTATTTGTTTTACACATATGGACCAACTTATAGCGTCACAATGGTTCATTATGTAAAAACAGAGACCGTTTTAAACAGTGTTAAAAGTTGCATCTGAGTCCATAGGAGTCAGCTCTCAAAAAATACAGTAGGCCAGGTATATTCATGTGTTTGTTAAAGAAAACCCGACTGCTATGGGCTCAGGTGCAACTTTTAAAATGGCCTCTTTTCTTACACAATTAACCATTGTGACTGAACGCAATGATGTGTGATGCTATAAATTGGTCCACATGTGCAAAACAAATAGGGCTATGCATACCTTTTTACATTTCATAAAATATTTCTGGACTTATTTTAAAAAGTACTAAGGGGGAACTTATAACTTGTGTACCCTATATTTGCCATAGAAGTAGTGAGATGTAACAGGATTAATTACTATAGCAATAGGTAAAAACAATTCTTCAAAGTATTGCCCTGCACTTTAAGTAGGCTGCACTCATTAACCTGTCATGTCTGTGTATGTGTGCATTTACAGATTGAATACAATAGTACCACTCTTTTCAAAGACACAAATCGTACATGTGCAAGTGAAATGTACATGGACTCTGCATAATATATTTCCATAGAATTACAATCCAGGCCTTTATGCCTATTCTTTGATAACCAACGGTGCGATGCAGAGTTACAGCTAGTGTACATCTATTCTAGTGCAGGGCAATACATTTAAAAATTGTTTTCTCCTATTGCTATGGTAATTAATATTGTTACATCATTTCTTCTACAACAAATATCTCCTTTGGTTGAATGACCTTGAACCCCACTCCCCATCTGTCAAGTCTTATGCCAGTATTCTAGTCCATTTTGATACCAGAGCCATAAATGTGCAGTGGGCTAATCTACTTCATACACACTTTGGCTTACAAAATCCAAACATTTCATCTATCACCCCTAATAGAGGTTATCCACTTTACTCATGTGTGACTTCTAACAAAAGGCGCTGGTTCCCGTAGTATTCCTTATTCAAACCAATTCAATGCACGACCTCGCCGTTACCTGCATGACTTTGGCGGGCTAATTTGAAACAGTCGTGGTTGCACATGCAGGTACGTCTTTTGCAAGTCCTAAACATAGTATAGCAGTCGCTGCTAGGATATGCAGCTTAACACGGATAACCTCTATAGTCCTGGAGTCAAAAGGGAAAATATTAAGAGCTTTCTACTGATACCAAAATCTTGCATTTTGATGGAGGCAAAGTGGCAATGAGCAGGGTGTTAGCTAGCCACACATGCACCTGTCATTTTGGATGGGCAGTTTGCATCTGGGACAGGCAAAATTAATGGCTGTGACATATGCTTAATTCTAAAAGTAATGCTTGAATATCAAAGTTTTGTGAACTCAAAACAAGACCAGACTAATAAGTAAAGGATAGCAATAGCTATTTAAACTAACTAAACCCCCAGAATGGGGCAGAGGTCTGGTTTATGTTTTCAGAGTCAAATTTTGGACAGGCAGTTTTGGTAAGAATGTTGGTCACTTGTCAAATCCTAGCTAAGACCCTGGCAATACACCATTTCATATTAATATTGGAAAAGTTTGGAAAATGGCACTATTTATCCGGTAAGCTAGGGGGTCAAATTATACCCAAACTGGCGGACAAGAAATGTCATGAATTATGGTACCCTTTGGCACCAAAATACAGTTTATTTAGCCAATGTGAACATGGGGTCATCGGTTTTAATATTTTCAAGCTACTTGGTTTTTCAAAATGAGATACTAATGGAAAGAAATGATAAAATATTCGTCATTTTTCGTCAGTTAAATTTTTTTCATTTTTTACAAAACGATTTGTTTATGCATCACCTCTTCCACAAGTCAGTCTCTTACACAAGATATACCACCACATGCTTGATTGCACATTGAGTATCCTTGGCAAAAGTACATCCATAATTGACCGTCGAAGGTTCATCGTAGTTTATGATGCCTGTTACACATCCAAACTTTGCACTGTATATGATGCTGAAGAGGTACTTTTATGCATGCACGATAGGGGAATTTATTTCATGCTTCAGGTTTTATGGGAATGACTCAGTATGAAAAGGTCCATGAGGTTGTTGAGAAGACCATCCACCTTGAAACTGTATACGTTGTTAATACTTAGCTGAGAAACACATCAATAATAAGTCTCCTACAAACTAGAAAACAAAGATTGTTTACCATAATTATCTCCAAATCAATGTTACAACATCAGCTTCAATGTGTTTGATGATCACATATCTCATTAATGTAGCTGCTCATTGTCAAACCAAGGCCAATTAATCTGCCTGCACTATGACGCATTGTAATTGTTTACAAGCATTCTGGCAAAATCTATCTTAAAGATTTGCGAGTTAAAAGCCAAACTCCACCCAACAATTGCAAATTTTAAATTCTATTCTTTACTTTTCAACAAACATACCCCAAGGTTCACATTAGCATATTAATACAAACAATAGCCATTCAGAATCTACCCGCAAGACTTGTCTTCAAAACTAATTACATGATACATTCAATAACATAACAACTGTCTCATGCAACCTGCAACCCATCAAAAGAAACCAACATCTTTATTCACAAGTTAAATGAATTTAGATTGAAACTGCACAATTACTGTCCAAACATAGAATATAAGTATCTTTAATGGCACAATGGAAAGTACTGTGATTGATGTGATGGAGGGAATCCTTGACCTTATCTAGGGTTATCCATACCATGAATTTAGTTCTGTATCATTCTGGATCAGGCCTGGCCTGTAAGTTGTAACAGATTAAAGTGAATTGCAATGAATCCTACAAGACTACATGATGAACTGCCTGTCAATGGGCAAGTAACATCATGCCACATGTAAGGGACAATTTTTGACCTTAGGCCAAAGAAAGTCGATTTTGAGTTTCCCGTCACCCGCCCTCACTTCATTTTCTGACCCTCATTTGAATTCATTATTGTGATTTTCCAAAAAATACCGATAAAAACTGGTTATATTTGCAAAAAAATTATGAATATCCCTTTATTTTTTGTGGAAAAATCAAAATCAAAACATGCATTTTGCTGTCAACCTTGCAATATAATATACTTTTGAATCTCATTTGGGCTAAACATCCATTTTCAAGTGAGTGAGCGGCAAATAACAACACATTTTACATGCGTGTTGGTCATATAATGAAAGGCAGAAAAATATTGAATAATGAAAAAGTTACCTCACTTGTTTTCAGAAATTATGTGACGGAAATCTCAAAATTGACTGTTAGGGGCCTTATCTAGGGTTGTCCATATCCTCACCCTGCTACGATAATTGCCCAAGTTATTTTTTGTAATTTTGAGAACAAAGTACAAAATATGGTTCAAGCATGCATCAGTTACATAATTACCCTAATTATTGCTGATTATTCCATTTAATTGGTATTATTGTCATTTGTTTCTGTGCAAAGATTGGTGAATAAATATGTTTAAATTCATGCTTGGACTATATTTTGTACTTTGTTCTCAAAATTACAAAAAATTACTTACGCAATTATAGTAATAGGCTGACGATATGATGGATTTAATTTGGTGTCATTCTGGATCAAACCTGACCTGTAACAGATTAAAGTTTAATGTGATGAATCCAACAAGACTACATTACACTGTACATGATGACCTTTGACAAGAGTGTAGCGCTTTTAAATTTCGTCCGATTTTGGATTTTTAATCCTTTTAAATCTTCGTTTTTACTGGCACATATAAGTTGACTTTTCGCTGTTAGATGTTTCTTAGTTATTCGTCCACCTGTTGAGCACGATTTTGATGTTTTTAACTTTTTAAACTTGGAAATATTTGATGATTATTGCTGACTGCCTTGCCGCCGTTTTGAGCCATTGGAGTATTGTACACATAATTTGCCACCTACTTGCCGACCACCGACTGAGCACCACTTCAGCTGGAATTTATCAACATGTCTTCTCGCTAACCGGATATCTTTAGCCTATATTATGGATACCTGTGGAGCAGACCGACTCGTTTGGGGGTCATGTGTGTGTTTTTCAACTATCCAAACCTGCTGGAAATTGCATAGTTTTACTGCTACTGTGCACTTCCGGGCCACGCCCACCTGCTGGGATTCGCCAACTATTGATATTGTCGCCTATACCGGTAACTGGAGGGAAGGAAGGGAGGGCTTGCTTCAAACTGTGAGTATCACCATCTACTATATTTTGATCCTGCCTGGACACAAGCTGCTGTTCTTAGGAGGAAGTTTGGTTATTACTTAACTCTACGTTAGCCGCCACAGATTGCCTAAACCAAAGATTTGTAACTCTATTGTTCTGCATGTTGCCCTCATAATAACTCTTTGTATTATTACTGCCAATGATGTTCAGATGAACCCAGGTCCTACTATTGCTATTAATTGCACCATGTGTGATCTTGCTGTGCCCCAAAAAGACCTTGTGATTTGCTGCGACGAATGCGGTCTTTATGCTCACCCTAAGTGCTCGTTGCCAAAGGATGAGTACCGACGGCTTAAGAAATTCGGTAGCCCGTGGTATTGTAAATCGTGCTGGGCACCGTAAAGCGCAATGTAATGGTGATATCTTTGAAGGAGATAAAGGACTCCTGTGTGATTCATGTGAAAAATGGAATCACCCACTGTGTTGTGGCATTAACGACAAAGTGTACCGCCAGTTTGAAAGCTCAAGGTACGAATGGATTTGTCCAATTTGCGTTATCTCAAGTCATGAACACCCATTTTTTACCATGGATGATTTGCCTGATGTATACAACACTTATAATGACATTGATGAAGACATTTTTTGCTGCACTATAGGTTTTTATAACACTGCTGTGCCTATTTCATCTGTCACCGAACTGAACAGTGCCAATGTGAGTCATGATGAACTGATGGCACAACCCGCCCCTTCGGTTTTACGACCTAAAAAGAAACTTTCTACCAAAATTGATGAGCATTCGAGCAAGTCGCTCCTTAAGTTTGCCATTGTGAATTTTCGCAGCGTATGCTCCAAGAGGTCTGGCTTAACAGCGCTTTTGCGCATCTGACGAGTCACCTGATGTTCTGCTTGGCTGCGAGTCATGGTTAGATGACACTGTAGGTTCTGCCGAGATATTTTCTAGCGATTACCATGTCGCCAGAAACGACAGGAATAGACACGCATGGAGGTGTGTTTATTGCCATAAGAGACCATCTGCCCCGCATTGGCGAACTGATTTATCAACAAGTGACGACGAGCTGATCTGGTGTCAGATTGCCACCGGGGAGTATTCAAATGTCTTCATTGCATCTTTCTACAGACCGCCAACACATAGACATAACTTTGATGGCCTTTGCAACAGCCTTAAGAAAATTCGTAGTGAGTGTAAGTCACCCTACATTATTATTGGAGGGGATTTTAATCTTCCTAAGATGACCTGGGAAGACAACCAAGTCGCTCACGGTGAACTTCAAGAAAGTATTCTCCAAATTGCAGCTGACTTTGGACTTGATCAACTTGTTCACTTTCCAACCAGACGAGACAATAATGGTACCGAGAACATCCTCAGCCTTTGTTTCACCAATAGACCATCGCTGGCTGACAGTGTGTCTCCTCATTCAGGCTTAGCTGACCATGACATCGTGCTGGCAAGCTTCTCGCTGCAAGCTCCGCTACCAAGAAAACCATCTAGGGAAGTTTACAAGTGGGGAAAAGTCGATTTAGACAGGCTTCAAAAGTGATGCCAAAGTCCTTGCTGATAACTTCCTTAATAGTGCACCTGAAACAAGATCCACGGAGGAAAACTGGTGCAGATTGAGGGATGATCTGCTTAATTTAACTAAGACACATGTGCCTACAAAGACTGTCAGAGGGAAGAACAATGCACCTTGGTTTACCCAGAAGCACAAGAAATTGTGCAGGAAGAAAGAGCGTTATTACATCAAAGCAAAAAGACCGGTAGTGATCACCACTGGGACATGTACCTGAAGGTGAAACGCGAGGTGGAGAGAAAGTTAAGAACAGCTGAGAGAAACCATGTTGCTGATATTGCTGCCTCTGATGACCAGAAAGTCATGTGGAAATACATCAAAGCCAAAAGAAAAGACAATGTTGGTGTTCAGACACTGAAAGTGGATGGTCAAACAATCTCTGACGACCTGGGTAAAGCCAGTGCTCTCGCTGAAACAGTTTAATAGTGTTTTCAACAGAGAGGCAGAAGATCCTCCGGTTTATCTACCGAGTCCATACCCAAGCATGCCTGATGTAGTTGTTGATCAAGCTGGCGTCCTGAAACTCCTGAAAGAAACCAAAGCCAACAAAGCGGTGGGACCAGACAACATCCCAAACAAGCAGTGTTCGAAATTCTGGTTGTCCGTTCGCCCGGGACAACTAAAAAAGTAGCTGGACAACCAAAAATACTGATTCGGTTGTCCGCCGGACAACCATAAATCTGTAGCCAAAACTCACCTTTGTAGTTGTACATGTCTCTTTTAGCCGATGGTAATATTCCAAGTACGGACAACCAAAAACTTAGACGGACAACCAGAAATTGTAACCTGGTTGTCCGTGGGACAACCAATTATTTTTCCTCAATTCGAACACTGCAAACAAGGCTTTGAAATTGGCAGCCGAGGAGTTGGCACCTGTTGTTTCACACATCTTTCAACAGTCGCTGACGAGGGCTACTTGCCTGAGGACTGGAGACGCGCAGACATTGTTCCGCTTTTAAAAAGGGTCAAAGGCGGAGCCATCTAACTACAGGCCAGTGTCGCTGACCTCGGTGCTGAGTAAACATCTGGAGCACATAGTTGAAAGCCCGGATGATGGCGCACTCCCACAACCAAAACATACTGTCTGACTGCCAGCATGCCTTCAGAAAACAGAGATCGTGTGAAACCCAGCTCATCACAACACTTCATGACCTCGGCTCCTACCACAACAAGTCCATTACCGTACTGATATAGCCATTCTAGACTTTAGTAAGGCCTTCGACGTTGTGCCTCATAAACATCTGCTGTTGAAGCTGAACTACTGCGGCGTCCGTGGTAACGCACTTGAATGGAAAAAAGCATTCCTGACTCATCGCCAGCAGAGGGTGATTGTAAACGGCCAGAAGTCTGAGTGGGATACAGTACTGAGTGGAGTACCGCAAGGTACAGTTTCCGGGCCACACGACTTCATCGCTTTTATCAACGACATCGTTGACGGTCTATCATCCATTGCAAAAATGTTTGCAGACGACCTCATTGTATACAGGGGTATACGTGGGACACAAGACGAAGTGGAGTGTCAAGAAGATCTTGATAAGCTAGTTAGCTGGGCTGAACTGTGGGGAATGAAATTTAACGCCAGCAAGTGCAAGGTTATGCGTATCTCCAGAAAACGGGATCCTGGTCACCCAACCTACCAGATGCTAGGCACTACACTGGAAGAAGTCACCTCCACACAATATTTAGGCATTCATATCCAAAACAACTTGAAGTGGGATGTCCAGACTCACTACGCAGTCGGAAAGGCTACTAGAGTTCTCAATTTCCTGATGAGGAATTTCCACAACTGTACCAAAAAGATCAAAGAGCAGCTCTACAACTCAATGGTGAAACCCCATCTTCAATACGCTTCCGCTGCTTGGAATCCAGGCACTGTAAAGAATAAGGATCTCCTGGAGAAAGTACAGAGAAGGGCAGCAAGGTTTGTGATGGGTGATTTTCATCGAACATCGAGTGTTACAGAGATGTTACAGCAGCTCAGGTGGGAAACAATTGAAGAGGGAAGAATCAAGACCAGAACAAGAACCCTTCAGAAGATCATCATGAACCGGTTAGCTATAGATGGGTCAAAATACTTCAAGCCAAAACCAAGCAGGAGCAGAAGGGGACATGAAAACCAGCTTGTTTTACATGAGACTCCTTACACTGACATCATGAAGCAGTCATTTTTCGAGAGGCACTTGCAATTTGGAACAAGTTCCTGTTGTGCCTGTACCCGATTTACGGACGATTTACAGTAAAAGTTTGACCAGCCAACTTAATTTATGACTTGACAGACCCAGCCAGCACTCAAGTCAACCTCCAGTGATACTCCCGTGTGGAAGTGCTATGGAGGAAGTTTCAACGAGGTAACGAGGTAACGAGGACTGCTTGTCATTGGTGAAGTAACCATCATGCACATACCCATGTGTACACATGTAATGTGCACTGCTATTAAAGGTAAATACAGTCATTTTGCCTGCAAAATAAGATTTAAATTTTCACAGCCTTCAAACAAAAAAACAAAAAAACTAAAAGATTTTTTACCAAACATTTTGCAAGTTCAGAAAAAACAGAATAGCCTGTGTATAATAGCAGATTATTCAAGTTTGGTCTATTTTACTTAAAGAATATGATTATGAAGGAAACAGCTTTGAGTCGATTTCAGTAGCAAGATCAGGCTTTTGTTTTAAATCACAACTCACATATATGTGGTATGATCAAGCAAAATCAGTGTGAAGTCGGGTTTATTTAATTTTCAATTTTCTACATGATTGTACAAAGTGTTTGCAAAGGTACAATTTACAGAAAACCCCATTAGTTCCAAAGATATGAATAACTGAAGTGTTTCCAAAACAGTAGACAACTAAAGAAATGTTTCCTTTGTTTGTCTATATCTGGAAATCAATATTTCTGACTTCCGACTGATTTTGCTTGATCACATCACATATATCAAATAGTTATAAATCGACCTTGAGTGTTGGGTGTCAGAATTTAAATGACTGCAAATCCCTTTAACTTTGTAGAGTGCTCAAATTCTTACATCACATGCCACAAAGTGTATATTATCCCTCAAGCAGTCTGATCTCTTTCCATTAAGAGATCAAAATTTGGCGGCCACCTGCAGTATGCTATAAATCCATCGTATGAATACTCCTCCATGGAGTTATCATCAGCATGCACATGAAGAAAGTTCTCGTCTGAATTCCCATTGATTGCCCCAGAAGCCTGTGCACAGATAACCACCAGAACCTTTGGCTTGAAAGTCTCTCCCGGTCAGCACAAAGTCAGGAATCATGTTGGAAAACTGTAGGAGAGAGATAAAAACAGAAAATATGTTTGGTAAGTATAAGTTCTCTACAAATACCTACAATGTTAAGGAGTTAGTGCAAGATCTCCAACAGCAGCCCTAAAGACATTTGACAATGTCTGTGTTCTACAGCCTGTCTCAAAAAAAAATTATGCAAGTGAAAAGCGCCCTTTTTGGCAATTAGAAAATACCGTTGTAACATAATGCTTACATCAACGTCAAGGGCACAGTCTTAGCTCTCAAATACCGTTTGTTCTGTTCAATTTGCTCTTTTTAATCTCGAGATATGTTTAGTTAACAACGAAAGGGTAAAATTACAATTGTGCCACTTTTACTAGAGAATAGGGCTGGTACATGTAAATCAATGATAGCTGATGTTGATGCGTCTAATGCACTCCCCTTCGGGATTAGACGATCAACACCAGCCGCTGTGCATTATTTTTTGTCTAATTTCATTAATTTGTCTAATTTCATGAACTTGTCAAAGTTCATTAACCTATAAGTGTGCAATATTTGTTTGTCTTTTAACATGTCTTGAATAACAAATGAGAACAGTATACCATGGTAAAATCATTGACATGCAGATGTATTTAATTTTACAGCAGAATGTGAAATATTTATTGTTTAATTTGTCGTAAGTGGAAAAAGAAAACCATTATACCTTTATCATGATAAAACATTAAAAACAATTATGTATTGTTGTGTAATTGATGCATTCTTTTGATTTCACGAAGGAACTCTTGATAAACTTGATGCTATCATTGATTTACATGTACAGCCCTCTTCCCTAGTAAAAGTGGCACAATTTGTGATTTTACCCTTTCGTTGTTAAGTAAGCATATCTCAAGATTAAAACAAGCAAATTGAACAGACTAAACGGCATTTGAGAGCTAAGACTATGCCCTTGACGTTGATGTAAGCATTATGTCACAACGGTATTTTCTAATTGTCACAGAGAGCGTTTTTCACTTGCACAATTTTTTTTGAGACAGGCTGTATATTGTACACATCTTAGAATATGACACCTGGGAGCTATTGCAGATGGGCTATTTTTGCATTGACCCATCGATGTGGGCTTCACAGGCATGTATTACCCATTACAATGAATGCTCAAGGCAGCTATTCTACCATCAGCACAACTAGAAATACTCAACAAAAAAAAGAAGATGGGACAAAAAAAGCTGCCTGATGTCAAGTACAGAAGGAAAATGTAGAGAACCAAGAAAAAGAGAGGTTGGGTATGAATGTGCATTGTGTACCAGGTAGACTTATCAGCATGGAAAGATGACTCCAGGCTACAGTACTGAGAGGCAAGTATTAAAGCACTTACAATACTTACCCATCCTCTCAAAATATAAGAGTATGTAGTGATTTGAAAAGTGATATGCATGCAGTTATTTCGCTAATAATTATCATTTTTGAAAAAGCCCCTAAATCTTTAAAAAAGGAAAATGATTTAAATCTACAGCAAGTCCTGTATGTATTTGATTTCATTTTTAGAAAATCATTGCATAGGTATGTGGTTATTTCGCTAATAATTATCATTTTTGAAAAAGCCCCTAAATCTTTAAAAAAGGAAAATGATTTAAATCTACAGCAAGTCCTGTATGTATTTGATTTCATTTTTAGAAAATCATTGCATAGGTATGTGGTTGTTTACTCTCATTTATAGAATAACAATCATTTTGATTCCAGTGTTCTTGAACATAGATAGGTAATCAAGGGCATTTAAAAAACAAACAACTGTGAATAAAATAGAAATACTAATTATCTGCCGAAGGATAAATATTTTTACATCGATTGAACATAATGCAAAAATACATTATTGGCAAGGATGGTACATTATTAAAGTAAGGTATTATACAAACAAGTAATTTTTTGCACACGGAATACCGCTAGCATAGAATATATGTGCCCTGTGTATTTACTGAAAACCAATGCATGAGACATACTTTCCCTACATCACAATATTTTGAAAATGTTGTTGTTATCTTATGTATTTATACATATGTTGTCAAAATGTCAAAGGACATATATTCATCTTTGTTTCTTCACTTTCTTTACACAAAGGATAAAAATAAATCAAAGATATGACTGTAAAATGAATTTAAGTCAAATAATTTAGAAAGAACATGTCAAAATCCAGGTAGTGTTTTTCACATTCCAGATGATGTTACAATGAGTTACAGTAAATCGTTGTTACAAAGGCGTATATAGGTAATGTAACCAGAGAGGCTTAATCGGCTATTCAAGTTGAAATCCACATCCCCTCTGGAAGACACATCCTTAAATCTTCCACACAGGGAGTGTGAACTTCAAATGTGATTACCTGAATGGGTGACACTCTGTGAAAGTCACACCTGTGTGGGAGATTAAGGTCATATTTTCCATATGGGATGTATGGCTTTCAACAGGGACAGCCTGATGTTACTTGAGACTTATGGGACATGTAAAAACACAGAGTGAGAATAACTGGTGATAAGATTGATGGGTAATAATGTATGTCAGGGGCTATGTTCTCTAGCTGCTTAGAGCCAGACTTGTTAAATGTGATGATCAATATGATGACATCCCCGCTGCTGTCACCCGCCAACTAGCACATTTTATGTAGATACATCGATGCTCCTGGGCAAGCTCTGTAATTTGCTGAATTTGGCGCAGTTGTACTTCATGTAGGGCATGCCTGTGTGTCTCCAACTACTACTGTCGTTTCATCTAAGAGACTTTCATGCATATGTATTAATAAAAAATGCGTAAATCCCTACAGCTCTGATTATTATCACACAAAATGAAATCAAATAAAGTTCCTACAGCATCTTTACATATCTGCGTTAATCAAGAGTCCACACTAATGGAGTTGCACAAGAAGTATGAAAATACGAGAAAAGTTGGCAGTGAACTGAATGAGTACTGCTGAATAAAACATGTGTGGTAGGAGGCATGGGGTGAGAAGGTACATACATCTCTACTCACAATAATCAAAAACAGTCACAAGAGAACTTAACAAAATGTAAAATAACATAAAAATTGCAATGTAGGAAAAGAACAAATTAATTGAAGTAACCTATTCAATGTTGTTATGCTTTAAAGTGTCATTTCGTGATCCACAGCATCATCCCCCACTTTTCTCAAAAAACAGTTTAGATTTTTATACCAGTCGAAACCCCTGGCTACATATTTATGTATGAAAAATTTCTTACAGATTAATTTGTTTAACAAAAACATTGTGAAATTTGAATTAGGTTTTTTGGTACACCAGAACAAAATTACAACACATTGTCTATCGAACATTGTAATACACATAATCTTACATACGCAAAATCGGAATCAACTGAAATTTTGGGAATAAGCTTTTTTTGTGGATCTCTACAGACAAATGTCACAGATGATGCTAGGATCATGAAATACTCCTTTAATTCTGCTGCTGTATATAAATAGACAAATATTGGGATATATAATAATGCGAGCCTTATCACTATCAGTCACTGTGGGATCTCAAGGTGCTGTTGTGAAGAGTATTAATGCTCTGCGTGCTAGCCATGCGCTTCAACGGAAGTTTTGAAATATTTTCTCAAAATATCAAGAGCTATCTTAAGAACTACTGCACTGAACCAATACTAGGCTTGTTTGTTATGGTAATAAAAATTTACATTTATGAAATTTTTGAATTTTTAAATTTTTTTGGAAACATGTCGTCTGCAGTCGACACCCGCGTGAAAAGAGTTAATACTATTATGCAGTGCAGCCAAAACACAATGTGGAAAACCAGACAAGCCACACACTCATAGGAATATGGAAATATGTCTGATTTAGAATGTCGACGGCAAACCAAACTATCCAGGGAAAAAGCTGTGAGGACAGTCATGGATCAGCAACCATGCTGGTGTTGCAGGGGATCCAACTAAGGTTGCATTGGTGAGATGCAAGTGCTATAACAACTGCATCAACACATATACTTATAAGCATAAACTATAGTCAAAAACAAAATGCTAAATAAATATCTGATATTCCATTTAAAATTTATGACACTCCCCCTGTGGAAGATTTTGGAAATACCTTTCTACAAGGGGAGTTTGTTTTTCATATTTAATTAGTCAGGGTTCATCATTTTGTAACCCCATACTCCTACTTACCTATATCTTCCACAACTGGAGTGAGTATTTTAAATGGAAGTTACTCAAATGTCTATTCTATTTGAAATTCATACTCCCTCTGTGGAAGAAGTTTGCTAAATCTTTCACAGGGGTAGTGTGGATTTCAACTGGAATAGCCCAATTTCAGTAAACTGTGGTCAAACACTTGCCCTGATTTGCATGTTTTTTACCACACTGCACATAATATCTGAATCACTTGAAACTAGGAATTATAATAGTGTTGCCTCAATGCTTCTCTTCCTCGTATCCCTCCCCTTCCCAAAAATCAATGTTGGGAGAATATATGGTAATGAGCATATCATGCACATTGGATTGGGGTCAAAGGAGGACTATTTCCAATTAGGCCTCTAAAAGTTTTCAAACAATTTTTTCTGAGATTGAAAGGGATTTCCCCATATTTTGTCATATTTACAAAATGTATTGCTCAAAGTATCACCACAACCACACAAAATGTGATTTGCATCTTGAATAGATGATGTTATTTCTATTTAGTAGCATCATCCATACATCTTTCCTACTCTGCCCAGAACAGATGTCTTCAAACATTTTTTTCTTCTGAGATTCTAAGAGATTATAAGTTTACAGACAGACATGACTGCCATTTTCTGCTTTGCCCAACAAACTTCTATGTCTCCATCTTGCCATACTTATAAAAGGTATTGCTCAAAGTATCACCACAACCACACAAATGTGATTTTAGATGATGTTCTAACTGGCAGCATCATCCCTACATCTTTCCTAACCACCACCCCCACATTACATAGTGACAGACCCCTCATGATTTTGATATCCCATATCAAAATAGAAGTAATTTTCAACCTTAAACAGGTGGATGGGTAGATAACAACGGTCATCTCCAATCAATAAGGAAACACCAAGTGATACAATAAAGACTAGACCATGCATCCTTGTTTAACAGAAACATGCAAAGATTGATCACACAATGTATGCCAGCAATGGTGTGTTATCTGCTTGAGGAGTCAGGCTTGCTAAATGTGATGATCAATTTGATAACACTGCATGCCTTCACACTGGAAATAGTGTCCTCCTAGCTTAAATGGGGAAATTACATGTTTGCTTCAAGCTGATTACTATCCGTATTGGATGTGAGTGTACTACAGGTATCATGATCATGCCTAATAAGTAAAGGAATGCGTATCTATGTGTCTATGTGAGATGATATCTCATCACAAAATGCGATATGCCCCAAATATATGAAAATATATGAAAATTGAGATAACACTGCCAAACAATTGTCGAGAGCTTGCTCGATTACGTAAGAACAAGATTTCACCAACTCGCAATATATCCAACAGTAAGAAGGTGCACAAGTTATTTCTTTTTTGCAAAATGCGATAAACACCATGTCCATTTAACATAATTTGGTCTTTTTCTCAAATGGTTTATCACATTTTGTGATGAAAACTTCATATATCTATACCTTTTTAAAACTGTATGTGGCCCAACTTGTTCATCTTTTGTGACAGTGTGTGTCACCAACTTATGCAAGTCTACGGCTAAAATAGTCTGCTATTGAATTTTGTGCACATTTCACGTACACAAAAAGCCTCAGTAAAACCAAACAAAATATGCTCGTTCCCTGACCCCCCCTAAAGTCCCAACTTATGCTCCCGTAAATTCACATAACCTCCTACCGGTCATACATTATGCAAAGCACACTGCACCCAACTGCATGCACAACATTATATATCACTCCACACTGTTATGCATCTTTTGAACTTACAAAAGGTACATTCATAACTGGTACCTTAATTCTTTTTCGCACTGTACTAACAACCCAATCATCTGCCAATGTATACGTCATCACGGGCCTGCACCCTTGTAGGACTGGGCACCCAGGCGGAGTGACTCTAATTGACCTTTTCGATAAATCCCATAAGCCTTTACGAGTACACCTGAGAACTTGTCATTTGACGTCACACCGATCAGCGCCGATACGCACATCATTTATCGAACATCGTTACTGCGCATTGCAAGTCGGTGTGACGTCAAATGACGAGTTCTCAGGTATACTCGCAAAGGCTTATGGGATTTACCGAAAAGGTCAATAGCTTAAAATAAGCTGATGATGCATCCACATCCACGCACATCAGTATAAACATGCAGAAGAACACACCCCAGTATCCATTCACTATTCCATAAACTTGTTTCCTACCTATCACTATTTGTTTTCCTTCGAAAAAGGGATGTCACGTAACTTCCTCAAAAGCGTCAACCTGCTCCATTTCAAAGAAAACCCTTTTAACAGAGGCAAACTTGAATGGATGAATAAGGTCATTGGCAAACGGAAGAAAGGAAACAATTTATTAGGCCTGTTGAACTTCACATGGATATTTTTATCAGAAAAATAATAAATAACTCAAAGTGCTGTTTTTCATTCAACCTCAAAATAGGTTCATAAAATGCGCATCCTTGACCAAAATTCTTGGTTGCCAAGAAGTATGCCATGTTTTCAACATATATATGACGTATCTTTCTATTCGTACAAAGTCAGAATGCTGTTACAAATCTATGATTTTAATATGAAAATATCACTTAAAATATATGAAAAGAGAGCATGGTACAGTGTACACCAACTTGGATGTGGGAAAACAAGTAAAACACACAACGGTATGCAGAGGGGGAATACAAACAACTAGTGTAGGCACAAAAGTAAAAGTTATATAGCGAAAAATTACCAATTCCACCGCCCACAGAAGTGTTAAATTGAAAAAACAAACAGGAATACACATATATAAGTGATGAAAACCACTATGCACATAGGCAAACAAACTGAGCAAACTTCAATCAAAACCAAAATTTTCATTGGTGTAATAAACCCTGGGTTTTGTTGAAAAAAGGGTTTCATTGTCCTGTAGATCAATAAAAGGTGGAGCCATGCGTGTTGTGCCATCAGGCCAACACCCGTTCTGCATCCATGCCCTGTGTTGAGTCGCGTGCCAATAGCCAATCACAGGCAGCGGTGTTGGGGGCGTGGCTGTTCTCTCAGAAATTATTGCAGGGAAAATTCATAAGCTGATACCATCCGAAGAGGTCAGGACAATTTTAAAAACCCACCCACCACTCCCTTTATGAAAAAATATGATACTAAATGGCATTGTTTCTTTTGCTTTTTCCATTTCGTCCAATATATGAATCAAAATGGAGATACATTGCTGCATTTGGGCAAGTCATTGGGAATGTTCTCTCATACTTAATATTTAATGTCCATTCCAAATTAAGCTGTTTGGAAATTAATTTGGGTCGTCCCACTTCATGACAAAAGGCTAACTTTATAGTTAAATGCCTGTTCCAAATTAGGCTGTTTGGAAATTGAATTGGATTGTCCTAATTCCGAAAAATGAATAATTGTTTTATATTTAAATGTCTGTTCCAAATTAAGCTGTTTGGATATTGAATTGGGTTGTCCCAATTCGGATATGAGTAATTGATGTAGCTGTAATGATGCAATAATTAATGAATTGGATATCCATTGCTTAAATGAGTAATTGTTAGGTCCTAGTCAAATTCAAATTATGCTGGTTATAGGACAGGTATCAGATGTTGTAGCTGTCTGATACATTTGAATTAATATCTACGATATGTAAGAATCTCAGATGATATAGCTGTCTGAGGTAATATTAAATTAAGTATGAAGAACACAGTTGACACTTGATCAACTGTGTAAAAGAAAGGAAACAAAAGATTCGGATGGTAAAGATCCAGCTCCATAGGACAATTATACAAAATCATTATTCTTGACTAGCTAAAGAATCACACACAAAGATTTAGTAAGCTAATGTTTCAAGGTATATTATTTTGCTGGTTTGATGATAAATTGGGGAAATTGACAAAACATAAGTAGTACCAGAATTCTACATTTTTGAAAATGTACATACTAAATTCAATAGATCTTCTATTAAATAACGCCTAAATATAGCTTAATTGAATAAGCCAGTCAAGATCTAAAAAAAAAACCTTCTTAAAATATTATGATATGGTAGTCTGTATCTTCCACACAGGAAAACAAAAGAAGCCTGACTACTGACTGTGCATTTTGTATTGTTCAGTCTCACCACCACAGGATTGAGTTACATTGAATAATTAAATTTGATTAAATTTTAAAGTTCACGGATCCAAAAAAAGAACTATACACTGCTTAGGTAGCAAGCATCCCAGTACCGCATCCCCTATCCATGATCAGAGTATTTGCATTAAGATTGGGCTACAAAAAACAGGGTTGTTTCCCGTACGCTATGTGCACAATGTTTAAGAGCAATTTTACCACATTGGTTTTTTATTTGAATAATAATAAGGCAAATATCCGGTAAAAAATGAACAGCACAATTTTTCAACAGAGTTTATTCTCACATTTTGTTTTACAAGCAATATCCACGAAAATCAATTGATACATTTCCTAAAACGTATCTAACCTTCTCTGCAGTGATTTGACATGAAATATTTGTGGTGATTTGAAGCCGCATTCCACCAGATGCAGATACAGTAGGGTATTTAGCAATGGGCTATTCTATTTAAAATCCACACTACCCCTGTGGAAGATTTTGGAAATATCTTCCACAGAGGGAGTATGAAGTTTGGATTGAATGAACACATTAGGCAGCTTCACTTATATCTCCTACACCCTCTGATAAAGATTCAACCCGAATCTTCTACAGAGGGAGGGTGGGTTTAAAATGGAACTGCCTAATGTGTTCATTCCATTTGAAATTCATACTCCCCCCTGTGGAAGATACTTCCAAAATCTTCCACAGGGGGAGTATGGATTTTAAATGGAATAGCCCAATGAAGTAACTTGATATTTAGTAATGAAGTTTGTGTACTAACAGATCCTTGGACTGATCATGTGGAACTAGTTTCAAACAGGGTTGCCAAACCCGCGATTTCATAGCCCAATTGGGCGACTTTTAAAGATTTTCCCTGCGACTTTTAACAATTTCCTGTCCCATAGAAACCAATGGTTAAGAAAAAATTTGGGCGACTTTTCAACATTGGCTCCTGCGACTTCCGATAGTTTCCTGCCCCATAGAAACCAATGGTAAAGATAAAAAATTGGGTGACTTTTCGATTATTTGACCCACGATTTGGGCTGAAATCTTTTGGCAACCCTGGTTTCAAATAAATTTGCAACTGGCAATAGCTGGATCCAGTAAGGACAAACAACAGACTAATAACACAGGCTGGGTGCCCCTTCAGTGGGGGTGGGGGAAGGTGACACACCCGGTGACACATAGGTTACCTCCAACCAAATCCTTCTCAGAGTGATGTTTCATTTTCAGCGGGCATTTTCATTTGTGGGATGTTTCATTTTACCCAGTATCCGCCATTGTAATGTACAACCTCATATTATACTAGACAGTATAGCAAAGTACAGGGCACACAAGAAGACATAAATGTCATTAAACACATGAATCATACAAACATAATTACAGTATAAATTTAGCATGAATAATTATGACAATGGAAACATATTTAGCTTGCATTACATTTCAATTATTGATGTTTAGTTGCTAATTAAATTGCATTAACATAATATGCCAATACTGTCTGCTACAATGCAAAATGTATCATATATTTTTAAACGTTTCAACCACGGTTGATTGATGTGATCATTCTAACAAAACATTATATATAATGTTCAATTCTAAACCTGAACAATACCAGCATCTATCACACTAATATATTTTTAGCTATTTTTAACATAGATCTTTGTGTCTTTATCAAATTATTCATCAAT
The DNA here is from genome assembly GCF_039555335.1 of Amphiura filiformis. Taxonomy (NCBI): domain Eukaryota; kingdom Metazoa; phylum Echinodermata; class Ophiuroidea; order Amphilepidida; family Amphiuridae; genus Amphiura; species Amphiura filiformis. The sequence goes on along the minus strand of NC_092632.1, from coordinate 43,007,024 downwards.
TTTTGCTATTATGCTATTACTTTTTATTATATAAACATATAAACTGTACATTTGTTTGCAAATTGAGGGCGCTATTTACATATATTTTAAATTTAAATTCACAAAATAATACGAGTTATTCCTTACATTTCATGATAAAAAGTTTTTTGAAAATTCTCTTGCCATTTGTTGTCTTTTTTCTGATGTTCTAATACCATTATATAAGTGTCTACTCCCAGTAAAGCTGCAAACAAGATTTGCGATAAATAGCGCCATCATTGTTCAACTTCACTTAAAAATGACTACATTTTACATGCCATCAAACAACCGTGCCAACATTGTAAGCTTTCATTTGATGTGCATAAATAATTGCTGGGCTCTCTTGTTGTCGAGATACAAATTGGTAAAATTTGTCCAAATTAAAAGCCATAATTTTGAAAATGATGTCATGATATATGCCCGGGATATATGCTTGCAAGTAGTGGTGGTCCGGTTTAATTACCTGTTTCTTTCAAACAAATAAGTATTCAGAGAGGTAAAATGCAATCTCTTGGAAGTCCCTTTTAAGCCAATTTCAAAAACTGCATGGACAATAACAAAGAGCAGTAATGTAAGACCCAAAGGCTGACTGGACAATGACGAGTATGTTACAATAACATTACAACATCAATAGGGTGTGTTCACTCTCAATAACATGCATGTGTTATAATCACATTACACAACAGGGTGGGTCCCCTCTATGTTGTTGGCTTATAATGATCATTTCATCCACAAATGATTAAAAAGCAAGGTAAAGAGTTTCCCACAGAACAAAACATGCCGGGATAATGAATGTTTTGAGTCATCCAGTAGTATAAAATAGACAATAATATTAATCAAATTATGGACTCACCAACGATATTTTAGTATTAACATCGTGACCCATTCACCAGGTCTTCATCAGACTGCGCAGAGACTTGACTGATGGTTTGGTCATGTGATGGTAATCAGCGAGGAAGTAGTTTCATGGTGGAGAATACAGCGAGGAAGATAGCAAATCATTGGAACCACTTGCGATTTCCAGTTATCACACGCCTGGGACCTCACCATGAAACTACTTCCATACTGATTACTATCACATGACCAAACCATCACCATCAGTCAAGTCCCTGCATAGTCTGATGAAGATCCGGTGAACGGGTCGCAACGTTACTAAAATTATCGTTGGTGAGTCCAGAACTTGATTCATATTATTGTCTACAACATGCTGGGGTTTGAATCTATGACCTCGAACCTGCTGAAGTTTGAACCTATGACCTTGAGCCTGCTGAAGATTGAACCTATGACCTCGCGCTACCTTCATTTGTTGAAACTTCTGTGCCTTTCCAACTTTGTCAATCTGCAACGTATATCTAAATGATATGACCTTGAATCACTGACATAGACATAAGCAGTGGGTGAATTTCTATTAAACTTGTTTTACACATTGCGATTAATTCAACTACCAACTCCCTAGTCAGTCCATCAAAGTGCCAAATATGGAACATTTGAGTATTGCATAATAATATCTGCTCAAGACAATGGCTGCACTGCACCATACAATATGCCAACCAGAATGGGATAACAATTGAAATGGCAGCCACAAGATGACAGAGAGACAGGACTCCCACAACCTTTACCAACCATAAGATGACAGAGGTACAGGTTTCTAAATCATATCCACATCTTTCACCTACCATAAGATGACAGGTCTCTAGATCAAATCCACAACCTTTACCAACCGTAAGATGACAGAGGTACAGGTCTCTAGATCAAATCCGCAACCTTTACCTACCATAAGATGACAGAGGTACTTGCCTCTGGATTAAATCCACATTTACCTACCATAAGATGACAGAGAGACAGGTCTCTAGATCAAATCCACAACCTTTACCAACCGTAAGATGACAGAGGGATGGGTATCTAGATCAAATTCACAACCTTTACTAACCATAACATGATGGGTCTCTAGATCAAATCAGCAACTTTTACCTACCATAAGATGACAGAGGTACATCCAATCTAATTAGCATCTCCAACAATTTTCAAGATGGCAGCCTCCAAGCATATCAAAAGTGTTTATTGGAGCTCAAGTTGAGTGCTTATCTAGTGTTCAATAAATCTTAATGTATGACCCTCCGTATGTTGTGCCCTGTTGCTTCAGCAAGCCTCAAATTTGTTCAGCAGAAAAAATTATTTGGCTTTTGTTACTGCGCATGTCAATAAAGTCCCAACTCATGCTTATATAAATTCACATACGCGTGCGGCAGTCATGCATTATGCAATGCACAACTAGCGTAAGCACTGCGCTCCAACTTTGTGAATTGTACACGCCATTCTAATCAATACACAGTGTTATGAGTCCGCCTTATATAAGCAGAACAAACTTTAGTTGGTCCCATTACGTAATTGGGCTATTCCATTTATAATCCATATATTACCCCTGTGGAAGATTTTGGAAATATCTTCCACAGAGGGAGTATAATTTCAAATGGAATGAACATTTTGCAGCTCCATTTGAAACTCACCTCCTCTCTAGAAGATTCAGGTTGAATCTTTCTGAGAGGGTGTGTGAAATTCAAACGGAGCAGCCTAATGTGCTCATTCCATTTGAAAATCATATTACCTATGTGGCAGATATTTCCAAAATCTTCCACAGGGGTAGTATGGATTATAAATGGAATAGCCCATTGCAAGGTGACCATCCATCATAAGTGGCCATTTAAGACAGCCTTGCATTCACCAAAAGATCAACACACACAATTACCACATCTTAATGTCTTTATTTTTCTTCAGGGCTGTAGTAAGCTCGAAAATATTGGGGCTGCCGCCCGTTATGTATAGCAGCTTTTAACAGTAATGAAATAATATATTCCATAAAATTTCATAATAGGTTTCATTCCTTATCATTTATTTACTGATTCTAATATTAACCATTTTAGTGAACACAAAAACACATTTTAGTGAACACAAAAATGCTTCTGTAAATGATGAATCGATGATAAGGACTCTTATGCCGCCACCAAAAATAAATGTATAATTATATCATTATTATTAAAGTGATTGGAATTTAAATAAAATATTGAATTTCCTCCCAAATACATACATACCCACCCTACCTACATATATATTGTGTTTTTTATAGCACCATTTCATCAAGATCACATTGTAATTAAACCTATTAAGGATTTAAGACTCATAATCGGAAGGTTGTGGATTCGAGCCCTGGCAACGCCATCATGTTGTGCCCTTGAGTCTCAATTACTCCTCTCCACCCAGGTGTATAAATGGGTACCAACATTCTTAAATGCTGGAAAGGTAACAGACTCACTGTTTAGGAGGTGTAGCGATCCCCCTATAGCAACATTACATGGAGGAGTCTGGCCCAATCGCCAATGAAAGAGAGACAGGCACTCTGATCACTGTTTATACAGGATCATCTCCTTTACTTTACATCGCTGCTATTTATATGGATATCAAAATCAGAACTCACTTATAATTCTTCCTCAAGAATGGTAACATTAAACTTTAGAGTGCATGTCATAAGTAGTAATTATGACAGTGCTTGGGACATATTGGGATAGTCAGTGGTACCATCATGTTGTGCCCTTGAGTAGGGCACTTTATCTCAATTACTCCTCTCCACCCAGGTGTATAAATGGGTACCAACATTCTTAAATGCTGGGAAGGTAACAGACTCGCTGTGGAGGAGGTGTAGCGATCCCCCTATAGCAACATTACATGGAGGAGTCTGGCCCAATCGCCAATGAAAGAGAGACCGGCACTCTGATCACTGTTTATACATGATCATCTCCTTTACTTTACATCGCTGCTATTTATATGGATATCAGAATCAGAACTCACTTCTTCCTCAAGAATGGTAACCTTAAACTTTACAGTGCCCATCATAAGTAGTAATTATCACAGTGCTTGGGACATATTGGGATAGTCAGTGGTACTTATGACGGAGAGCTACATGCACTGAATGCAGTGTTCGAAATATGCCTCAAAAAGTTACAGGCCAGCCGGGCTTGACCTTAAAAGTTACCGCCAGCCGGGCCGGGCAACTAGATGTCAGTCAGAAAAGTTACCGCCAGGCCAAAAAGTTACAGGCCAATGGCCGGCTGACCGGCCCTATTTCGAACGCTGACTGAATGGCTCCCTGTACACATCACCCCTCCTCCATATTTGTTGGAAAATTTTAAAATCTTGACTTTGATCAAGCATTCAACCCTCTAGCCTCAAATTGTTAATTATGCCACTGTGTTCAACCACAAGAAATTACAACAAGCCTTAGACCATCCTTCATATCATACCTCCTAATATTGGTTTGTTTAATCATTTATAACAAATATGTCACAGGTATACACCACTAGATAGACATCATAAAGGTTAACTATCCTACCACTGCACTGTTAATAAAAGAAATATTACATTAATTGTATAAGCCAATATTCAAATTGTTGATTTATATCCCATATGTGTACTAATGCGTACTATCTTCCTTCAATAATAAGCTTTCCTGATGGCAATGTAGCAAAAAACATATTCCAACTCGCAGCAAATTGTGACAAAAATAAGCATAGGATGTCAACATGTACGTTATGCGGCGGCAATGGAAATTTAGTATCTAAATTGTAACTAGACACTGCAAAGTATTGGAATATAAATAGCATGTAATGATTGCAACCAGACACCTATGTTTGCCTGTCTGGAAAATATAGAATAGATTTGTAACTCAAGGCAGCACTTCAAAAGTGTTCACATCTACCTAGGGGAACCAGAGATGCACGTTCCATCACTCAGAGAAATCTGATGTGAAGCATATATTTGTTTTATCAAGTATAGATCTGTAAGAGGGATGGTAATTGAAGAGTACAATGAGAAGACTGATTAATGGTGTTATTATGTTTGGTATCATCCTCCTAGTCGTCCTCGTCCTTCTCCTCATCTTCCGTCTACTCCTCTTTGTCATCATCATCATCCTCATCACCACTATCATCATCATCATCATCATCATCATCATCATCATCATCATCATCAACAACATCAACATCATCATCATCATCATCATCATCTTCATCATCATCAACATCAACATCAACATCATCATCAACAGCATCATCATCATCATTATCATTATCATCATCATCAACACCATCAGCATCATCATCATCAACACCATCAGCATCATCATCATCAACATCATCATCATCAACACCATCATCACAATCATCATCATCAAGGTCATTGTCATCATTTTCAACATCATCATCAGCGGTACTACCACCACCAATTTATATAACATGCATATTTTTGCATCAAGTCACATTTTTAAAGCGTCAACTTGATTAAGTACAAAATAAAGCAACTTAAAAAAGCTGAAATTTTCATAATGTTAATTCTCTTGTGTACAAATGTCTACGTGTTGGCTGTATTTTTTACCCCGACTGCAACATTCATAAGACTCTGCTCCACTAAAAATCTTATCTAAACATTTGAAGTGTTTTTATTTGGAGCAGCATATATACCCATTAAAGCTCAATAAAGCAGTGCAGTGAAAAATAGATTTAAGAGTACTTGTTTTCGTGGATGGTATTTATTTTCTTTATGGTGGCTTTCTCAACTTCTGATCACTAAAATAGTAATATTTCCCAATATTCTGAGATTTAGGGATCTTTGTTTTCTTATTTTAGGGGTACCATTTTACAGTCAGAAAAGAAGATGCTGATTTAGTGTTGTGCAATCTAAGCTTTGGTTTAAGCCCAATTTTTGGTGGGAGAGCTGACAAGTCTATTATTGGACATATCTGCCTAGCATGTAGAATGTCATAGATTCAATTCACATTTTGGCACATTTTCTGATTTTAGAAATCTGGCATATGTGCTGGCACTTGTTAAAGCCATTATGTACGGTCTTATAATACGGAATTGGTTAATTTTTTCCAAACCTGATTTTTTGTTGTTGCACATTTGTAATGTTTACTCATGTCCCAACTTGCACCTAAATGGAATCAGCCAAATGAGTTGTGTTTGTCAGTCAACAAAGCAAAGTACGACATAAAAACATAGAACTGCATGTTAAATGGCCAAAATAACCAGTGGGGTTTCTTTCACTTTACCTAATTATTTCAGATAAAATGGACAGAAACCCTTAATGACAGTGTTTACTAGTATTATTTCAGCATTTTGAGTATAGCATAACAAATTAAATTAAATTTGAAGGAAACCATACATTATACAACAAATTTTTACTAAGCAAGTACTCAAATATATCCCTTCCTATTAACTGCACACACTGCATCGACAATGCTGGTGTGAACATGGCATAATGGTTAATGTATTCCCATTTGAAGTATGAGATCCTGGGTTCAATTCCCAGTGGTAATGACTTGCTGGAAAATTGAATTGGGAAATAGTATAAATTTCGTTAGCAACATAATATAGATTAAATTATTCAGACAGATCTCCCAATGGTTCATTCAGAAATGGGCAAATGAACCATGAGAGTATGCTTGTACTTGGTACTTAGGAGGGGATGTTAAGCTATCTATATTGTGTACAGAGAGCAATACAGAAATGGGTGAATGAACCATGAGAGTATGCATGTACTCAGTCCTTAGGAGGGGATGTTAAGCTATCTATATTGTGTCCAGAGAGCAATACCTGCACATGTACATTAAGTTAGTTTCAAAAAGATTAGGGTGATGTTTGGCTATTCATAATTAAAGTAGTGACATGATGTGAAAGTTGAAATTCTGAAGATATGGATCCAATTCTGATCTTTTTCACAACCGTGGATAACCCAAGAAAACTTCTCTTCAAGCTTATTTTCATTATACACCTGGGTGGAGGGGAGCTTACTCAAGGGTACAACACGATAGTATAGCCAGGGCTCGAACCTGCAACCTTTCGATTATGAGTCAGAACCTGTTCTGCTCGGCCACCATATTTTCAAAGTAAATCAAACAAAACAAACTAATCAGATCAATCCCAAACATCCAAAAATACACTACAGCATCAATGTTTCCAAATTAAAGTACAGCCTAGCCTCACAGACAAACAAGCAAAAAAAAACCAACCAATATACCCGGTATCATCTATTATTGCTTCAATACACTGCAAGCAAGCAACATCACAAGTCAATAACTCTGTCTTTTCCACAGACTCCCATTTCTCAGACACCATTGTAGCTGTCGTCATTATGGTGCCCTGATAATCAGGTCAGAGTGACTTGCAACAGCAAGAAGGCCCCCATAATTATGTGTAAGTTAGAAAGGCCTGATGAAATATTATAGGAAAGTTAAATCATCTTCTCAATAATGTATGCTAGCTAGTGCACCTGGTCCTAGCTGACTCTTTGTTTTTCCTCAGAGTAAGGGGCCTCAAATCAAATGACCATACAAGGATACACTGCAATTGGGTCCCTTACAAAAATGGCTCACTCCCACTCGAACAATATTTTTAAAATACTAAACTTTCACCTACTGGAGCCTAATTTTGTTTATATAATTTTGTTTATTCTTTTTTAGCCAAAATCTGTGCATCAGGTATAAAAATGGGTCCAGATTTGTTGGAAAATTGGTAAAAATATGGGTTCAAATATACAGGGTGTCCCAGAATGATTTATACCGTGTTTGAACAAAATATCAAAAATATATAGTCAACAGTGTATCTAATTTTAATAAGTGCAATACAATGCCACACATGTCTCCTACTTATTCTGTGACTTTCATGGAAATAGCTTGATTCGTTTTGGCGTGACATTGCTATTACTGAAAATGGACGAAAACTGCACGTGTGTAATTTACAGTGCAAATGCATCATAACACATGGATCCTTTATCATATTATATTCAATATATTGGAGAAATCCTACATTCTTTGATAGGAAATACACCAAATTTGGCACAGATGTAGAGCTTAAAATGCTAAATAATTCTTGATATGGGATTAAGTGAAACATTTCAATATGACATCAGATATTTCGGTTGAAAAACATACTTTTTATGTGATTTTTACCACAATTTTTACCCAAAAATGTCATTATTACAGAGGATATAACTTCCTCAAGTATCCTCCGCAGTAAATTTTAATCTTCTTTGTTACGTAGCTGTGGGTTTGTCCATATACTGTGGACATATATGCATGCTGTGACACTAAGGACGAACCTTCTCTTTACTTATATGAACAATCCATATCTGCCGGCATTTCAAATGATGAAACTCACACACCTCAATAATAGTCTTCAAAACTGCCGCCAAAGAAATAATAGTTTAAGGTCACTCAAGCGTAGCAAATACTTTATTCCACACAATGATTGCTTCGTAACATCATGAATAAACGATAGATATCGACTATTTAGTAGAAGTATGAACAGGACACATCAATATACTACATAACATTACTTTGTGCTGAACGGTTAGTAATTTTACAGATTTTCAAAATAGGTTGCTTTGTCAAAACTTGTAATTCACCATTTTTACGCAATCCTCTCTAACTTCTACTAGAAACGTCCAATTTTTAAAATCTAAAAAATCTGAGAAAGCTAAATATATGTAGAACTTATAATGCAAAGCAATATGACCAATATAAATGCCGTTTATACCTTAAAAATTCCATCTTTCTCGGTATAAATCATTCTGGGACACCCTGTATATGAGTGAATGAAATAGGATTAAATTGCTACACTGACTTACATATTTGAGATTCTCAGAGGTACATCCACATCAATACTAGAGTACCTCCCCAAGATTTGTATACAGCAAACCCATCGACCTAATTACCTGACCTGGACCTCGGGCTGTTCTCTCTGCTTTAAACTGATATTTGGATTTGGTATTAATACAATTAAAAATTGTTTCCTCACTTTTTTTTCTTCGTCTTTATAGTATATAGTCCACAGTTGTGATACAAGAACATAATCAAAGAGTATGCCTGGCAGCATAGAAAAGCAGTGATGCAGTTTCTTTTGAGTACAGCCGACAACGACACAACATGATGAGCATTATACCGAGTCTTTGAAACCTTATCTTCTTTGCGTTTCTATTATATATTAACACAACCCTAGCCGGGTTTCCCTATAACTCTATACATTGGCTATGAACTTCTATTATCTAGTGTTACATGGAGAGGCGGCTGGCCATATGGGTCCAGTTATGTTTTTCTACTGATGGCAAAAATAAATTTTCAGTATAATCAACAACAAAATAGAAACATTGTCAATACTCTTCCCATGGAAACACCATTATTTAACCAATTTTCAAGCTACTTTTTCTCTACCATCAATATTTGTAAGATACCACAATAAAATGAGGTTTCTGTGAATTTTATTCCACAGCTTCTTATATTTTAATCATTCCCTTTCAATAGTTTTAAAATTTAATTTTGACACATATTTATACAAAACATTTGGTTTGTTTTCAAGCTGATTCTTTTTTAAATCTCTGCCATATTAGTGACGAAACCCCCAGGACAAACCACAATAAAATGAGGTTTCTGTCAAAAAATATGGTGCCTTGATTCTGATAATGTTATTCCACAGCTTATTATTTTTTAATCATTCCCTTTCAATAGCTTCAAAATTTAATATTGAAACATATAATAAACAAAGCATTTGGTCTGACACATATAATATACAAAACATTTGGTCTGTTTTCAAGCTGATTCTTTTTTAAAATCTCTAACATGAATATTCATGATGAAACCACAATAAAATGAGGTTTCTGCCAAAAAATATGGTGCCTTGATTCTGTGAATGTTATTCCACAGCTTCTTATTTTTTAATAATTCCATTTCAATAGCTTCAAAACTAAAATAATTTTAATATTGACACATATTTAAATACAAAACATTTGGTCCAATTCTTTTATAAATCTTTACCATCAATATTTGTGACGAAACCACAATAAAATGAGGTTTCTGCCCAAAAATATGGTGCCTTGATTCTGTGAATTTGATTCCACAGCTTCTTATATTTTAATAATTCCATTTCAATACCTTTAAAATTTAATATTGACACAATCATATTTATACAAAACATTTGGTCCAATTCTTTTTTAAACCTCTACCATCAATATTTGTGACAAACCCACAATAAAATGAGGTTTCTGTCAAAAAATATGGTGCCTTGATTCTGTGAATGTTATTCCACAGCTTCTTATATTTTGATCATTCCATTTGAAAAGATTCAAAATTTAATAATTTTAATAGAGCTAGTGACACATATTTATACAAAACAATTGGTATGATTCTGTGAAAAAAAATACATTGCTGCTAGAGCAAATGTGTAAAATTAGGTTGATATAATTATATGTACATGCAACAAGAGGTTTTTCAGAAAGAAACACCCATATATTTCTACAATCTGAACATTTGATCTGACAAAAAAAAAGGGTTAAGGGCTCAGATAGCAATGTTTGCAGTTTGCACAGTATTTTTATAGGACCTAGTAAGAGCACATCAGACACACCAAATTGAATTCTGAATACGAGGAATATCCTTCTGATATCAAATCATTCTGATTTTTGACATTTGCGATATAATACAAATTCTATGACAAAAATACCTCAATTATTTAGATATTTTTGGGGAAAATGTCTATCTTCAATACGAAACATCAAAATTTTCATATGGACGGCTTTTCCTCCGAACTACATACACTTTTAAGTACATATCATTAGATTATAAAGTTTACTTCAATGACTGTTAAAATATAAAAATATAAATTTTTAATAATTTGCCATAAAATTTGTATTATATTATAAATGTCAAAAAATCAAAATTATTCAATATCATCAGGACATTCCTCATATTCAGAATGCAATTTGGTGTGTCTGATGTGCTCTGAGGTCCCACAAAAAATACTATGACCGACCCATTAAATGAGTATAGCCTGTTAATGTCCCACACCCAAAATGTCAGACACAGTTTACAATATTTTGACAGAATATGTAAGATTAAAAAACCTGAGCTTGCTCCATGAATTCCACTCCAAACTGCTTTCTTCATATATTCTTTAAGTGAAATAGAGTATTTTCCAATAAACGGCATGTATGCCATTTATTCCGCCGTGCCTTTAGTATATAAGGCTGCCAGCATACATAGGCAGTTCTTGTTTAGATGTTATTCACCTTTCTCCTTGTTTAGTTTTCATTTAAGGGACATACACTCATTTTACTGGCAAAATGACTGTATGTCTGTTTATTGAATATTAGCATGTTATTGTGGATATGCCTTGAATGAATAATTTCAACATGGGGGCGTGGGGGCAGTGTGCCCAGTCCACAGAATTAGAGAAGGAGAACCGGGACTCTCTATACCGCCATGTATAATCGCGTCGTCAACTATGGGGATAAAATTGGGGGTATTCGGGTCCTTGCCGATGGTGCGCAGTCTCTGCGCAGAGACAAACTAAAACAATTCTGTGTCTCTTCTTTAGTGTCTTGGTATCATGTGCAGGTCGCATCAAGTACATCTCTCAAATGCACCCATCATCCATGTCGCTCTTGCATGACAACGAATTGCCTCAAGCGCATTCCGAGGAAAACAGAATACCCCCAATTTTAGCTCCATGCCTGTATCAAGATGGCGGTCAAGTCTGGTTCTCCTTCTCTAATTCTGTCCCCCAGTTAGATATCTTACCCCCAGTCCCCCCATCAATAAAAGCAAACAAATCGAAAATGCCATGTTTCGCGGCAATTTTGCTGACATTATTTTTCATGATTTTTGACGCTCCTGAAATTCACTTTGCCCCCCTATTCCCAGTGGAAAAAAATTTGTGCCACCGCTGAATACAACCCAATGTTAGTATGTTACAATGTTTTCAACTCTTGTTTTCAACGGTCAGCTTTGTTCCTAAGGAAAATGTAATGCCCACCAACCGCTACATGCATTATGGTACACACATCAATTGCAACATTTACTCACAGTAACCGCAACACGTACATTGAGACATTTACTATGTGAAGTGGCAACCGCAACATATTAAATCAACCTTCTTTTGTGATGAATTGAAGGAGATTTTAAGGTATATAATTTGAAAATAATATGAGTTCATTGTTTCATTTAAACATTTAAATGATTTGAAAACAATTTTGAGTTTATTGTTGACTTGTTAATTAAGCTGTTTTAGGCTGGCACATTAACTTTTTCAAAGATCTTTTGATTATTGACTCATTTCAAGAGAACTCTTCCCCTAAGAATCCAACACCTACAGCAAGAGCTGTATCTTTCAATCACTGTTATGGAGGTATCACAATGCATTTTTATTGGCCTGGAGACCATATTTTACACTTTATTTGTATTCACCCTTTGCACAGATGCTCCATCTTGTTACCAAAACAAGGTTCTCCCTACAAACGCATGCACAAAAAGTGCATTTTTGTTTCTTGCGCTTTTCTAGCAATGCGTCAGAAGACTTTTGCAAATTAGCATACGTGGCAATTAAAGCACATGTTTGAGGGGCGTATACACGCGCAACACACACTTTGCATGTAGAACCTCGTTTTGAGATGACCGTGCCATCGACTAATAGCACCATTTCATCCAGATCATAGTCATGCTGTTTACAGGGCCATTCCGACCATTAGGCCAGGTAAGGCGGTCGCCTAGGGCGGCAAACGCAGAGGGGCACAAAAAAGGCGAAAAAAAAACCCAGGAATGGAGGAAGAAAATATGAGGGCGGATAAAAAGAAAAAATGGGCAGCATACAAATAGGTCAAAATGATGAGTTTTCAAGGGGGTAACCCCCCTTAACACTTTTTTGGTATCTTTGTTGGGGCGGCAGGGAGAGGCTTTGCCTAGGGCGGCAAAATCCCTGAGAACGGTCCTGGCTGTTTATAAGGATATCCGACTCGGTTCATTCCTCCAGGACCACAACCTTACAGTGTGCATCATGTCTGTACTTAAATTGTGATGTGATTATCCAAACAGCACTAAGTTGGACTGAGACAGCCTGGGGTTAACACCCCACTCTTTTTGAAACTGACTGCGAGATACAAGTATTCACATGGTTCTCTGTACACGGGACTGGCGGCTTAACTAGTGGCATGTGTTTGTATATTCTGGTAAAAAAAAGTAGGCAAAATGTTTTGGATGGATGACCCATGATAAAGACTTCATTACAGTCAGTTCTGCTTTCATATTTAGTTTAATGGTGATTACACACATACAAACAGTGACCCCCACAAACACACCCCTGCATACCCATGCAGTGACACCCCACATCCCCACATACCACACAAGTCCAAACTGAGTTGCTTAACAGTATTTGTTTCAAATTTGCAATAAAAACAACAACAAAACACCCATTAGAAGTAGGTTAATCTTTCACTGGAACCAAATTTTAAAAAAAAATCAAAATAAAGCTTACAGAGTATTTATATATTCCATAAAAATGCACTAAACAAACCAGGTAGAATTATCTTTCCCAAGCAATTAATATAATGGCATACTTTATTCTATCGGAGAAAAAAAAACATGAATTGGACTATTTTAATCGCTTAAGTACAATCTACTTCCCCCTTTCTTCACAAAACCCAACTGGGAGTCATACAAGCAGAAAATCTGAATACTTGACAAAAATACACCCGCTGAAAAGCCTTGCTGCTAGCGTTTTCTGTACTCTAAATTGACGGCATGATTGCCTTGTACAGAAGCTTACAGACATCAATGTATGCTACAGCCTAGCTTCCAGCCAATTTTCTCAACTGTGACATTTTACTGGGGTGTATTTATTAGCCACTAAAATGATTTTCAACCGGTGCTCAATATGTGAATTGAGGTACTCTTTGTCACTTAAATAGAAGCGCTTGTTTTCATTTTAGGAGTCTCAACTTCTTAGGGGCAGACAGGAGAAGAGGAGGAGAAATCCTCACACGACCTTTGACCTCTCTTCAGAGCAAGAAAGGCTTTGACGTAATAGTAGTAATTTGTGATGCTTTGTATGTTGTTGAAAACAAATTAGAAAACACACTTTAAGACCCCTGAAGTCCTTAGTAATGATCATTAATATTCTAATTTTCTATAAGATCAAAGGTCATGTATTATTATTATTATTATTATTAACAAATACTTATATGGCACTCTATACAGAGATCACAGCGCCTTACAATAATACAAAATTACAAACAAACCAAGAATCAAAAAGAAGCAAATATAATAAACAAATCCCTAAACTTTAGGGAATAAATGGCTTTTCAGATGGCGTTTGAAGATGTGGACGGACACCGTCTCTCTGATGCCAACAGGTAGCTGGTTCCAAAGATATATAACAGAAATCATTTCTATTTAAATGATCAAGACAAATACGATACAACAAAACAATAAATTTTGAGATACAGCATAATCAAGCATGTAAATTCTTTCATTTTTCATTGCTTAAGGTGGTACTACACCCCTTGATAAATTTGAGACTATTTTTGCATTTTTCTCAAAAAATAATAACACACTGGTAACAAAAGTTATGTATATTATAGGGGCAAGGAATCCAGTTACTATACTGGAATTTCAGTGACTCAAGACAAGTTGTACTTTATTTATGATAAGAAAAGAGGTACCACTAGAATGCACCTCATTTCTTACCATATATAATGAACCACTTGCCTTGAATCACTGAAATTTCAGTGAAGTAATTGGATTCCTTGCCCCTATAATATACATAACTGTTGGAAAGAAAACAAGCAAGGAACACCAACTTGATGTGGGGAAACAAGTAAAATACAGACTAGACAATATGCAGGGGGGCAAAACCAGCAAATGTAGGCATAGGAAGTAGATAAAGTTCGATAGCCAAAAATTACCAGTTCCAAGGCTCACAAAAGTGCTAAACCTGCAAAAACAACAAGGATCAATGATGTAAATCACTGTGCACAAAAACAGACTCGGTAAACCAAACAATCAATGTACATGTAGTTACAAAAACCAGCAAAGTTTGATGGCCAAAAATTGCCAATTTCAGAGCAAAACAGTACAAAAGTAACCTGGAGCAGACAAACAAAACCAAACAGACAAAAAAAACAAAAAACATCCATCATTTGAAAATTTTGACCTTTTGTATTGAAGAAATACAGTTTTTCCAAAACAATTTAGGAGTTTTGGGGGAAAACATATATATCTTCAATACGAAAGGTCAAAATTTTCAAATGATGGACAGCTTTTCCTCCCAGCTACATACACTTTAAGTACACATCATTAGATTTATAAAGTTTACTTCAAGGACTGTTAAATGTCAAAAATATTTGCCATAAAATTTGTATTATATCATGAATTTAAAAAAAAATCAAAATTATTTGATATCAGAAGGACATTCTTCGTATTCAGAATGTAATTTGGTGCATTTGATGTGCTGTCAGGTCCACAAAAAGTACTGTGCAAAGGCGGATGACTGACCCCTTAAGGCAGCTGTGTACTCTCAGACATGCATGTAGTAAAAGTGCCATAACTTTGTAATTATTCACGCAAGACATATAAAAGTATACATTTTTATAAAGGCAATACATCAATGAATCTTAATATAAATACAGATTTGGTGTAAAAACAACAATTATGAAGAAAATCACAAAAAGTGAGTTTTTGGCCATTTTTGTTCGGTACATCATAACAAAAAAACACTCTTTCCAAAAAATTTTGTTTTGTTATTTTCTTAATCTTCAGACATCATTCCAAAAACGTTTTTTTTTAGTTTTTTGATATTGGCCTTATTTCTTTAGATATTGACCATATAAGGCATCAAAATGAACTTTTAAAATTCACAAACGCCTATTTGCACAAAATGATGCCTAAAATCGGAAATAGACCAAAATATAAAAAAAATGAGAAAATTGTTTCTTAAGTCGATCATGCTTTTTATGATGAGCATAATTTCTTACCTATAGATGCTGTATTTATTGAGTTATCGTGTACCTAAATCGTCATTTTACCGAGAAAATGAACATTGAAATAAAGGCTGTTGAAGTTTAAAGAGGTCACATTTGCACTTTGATCAAGCTCACAGGAGAATGCGGCAGTTCTCGCTTTTTCTACCTTACATTACGTGAACATCGGGTAAATCCACAGCCCCTTGAGAAGTTTGGGCGAAATCTATTCATATCTTGGTGTTTAAATCGGGGGAAAGAACTTGAAAAAATTCACATTTTATCAGCTGAAACGGAGCCATTTGACCGCAAGGTTTTATGAAATCAGTGCTTCCGTGGTGCTTCCATAAGATGCGCCACGCATGCAGATAAGCGTTGCGTATGCGTAGCGTATCTGTGCGTTAACAAATTGCACGTCTACAAAACGCGATGCGTTGTTGCGCGCGTATACCCCGATGGTACAACAAAGATTTTCTTTCCTTTTAAATTGCGGAAACGAGTGAAATAGTGAAATAAAATCCATAAAATAGAGCATTTGGAGTTAACAAATCTGGATTTTCTTCCCTTGTATTTATAAAATACATAACAAAGTAAATACATTTCAAAAAAGCTCAATTTCGCGAAAGAAACAATGTCTAGAGTACACAGCCGCGTTAAGGAGTACAATCTTAGAAACTACAAAATGTGGACATTCAAAAAATGTATGTATTCAATCGTTATGAAATCATAATCACCAGCATTATCAGGTCTAATGATGACACTCTTACAATCATTCAAGGACAATGACATGGTCATACTGCACAGATGATATCAATAGGACGCATGCTACTCATGTCATAATTGCAATAACAACATGAGTATGTGAGCTCACATGTCACATTCTTGTGATATGGTCCGACCATAATCAGTGATTGCAATATGATTGCAATGGACAGAGCAAATGATCTTATGTAACTTTTAAAGGGACACTCTGGCAATCACAACATTATGCCTCATATGTTAGAAAAATAATTATCAAGCACGAATCACATGGCTTTATCTAAAACAGACTCTTATTGACTCTCACCGCACGATATTCAAATTTCCCGGGCACCGAAATTGCCTGTGGCAATGATGTCCGGGTAACACAATGAAGGCTGACAACAATTTTTGAGCACAAATAACCATGGCGTCATTGCCATAGACAATTTTGGCGTGGGAATTTTAAATATCGCGTGTTGAGAGTCGGCTGTTTTTATTTGTTTTTATGGTCAATATGAGTTTGTTTCAAATAAAACAACATGATTCGTGCTTGATAATAATTATTGTTTTTCTAACATATAAGGAATAATGTCGTGATTGTCTGAGTGTTCCTTTAAAGAATTCACTAATACTCTTTGTATCAAAACAAATCCTTGGGTATCATCATCATCAACAAGCTTCTTTGTTCTTTGTAAAAGCACTTAAGGGATTTTGATGTATTCACTATGTAAGCATGGTTTATTGTTGATGTTCATAATGATTGTTTCTACTGCTTATTTCGCCATTATACAAATGTGTCCATCCACCATAAGGTATATTGCTGATAGCAATCTATAAGCAAATGTGATGATGCATGCTGGGAATGAAAAGGGCTCAAAAGCTATTGAATTCGGCACCTGCGACAACTGATTTGAGCCCTTTTTATTTCACCATTATACAAATGTGTCCATCCACCACAAGGTATAAGCAAATGTGATGATGCATGCTGGGAATGAAAAGGGCTTAAAAGCTATTGAATTCGGCACCTGCGACAACTGATTTGAGCCCTTTTTATTCCCAGCATGCACCATGTTTGCTATGATTAGCAATATACGAATGGGCTTACGCAATGTCACTCAAAAATGATGGAAAACACAGGATTTCGATCTCAACTCTTTAAAGGAAGGTGACCTGATATATTTGGAAAATCAAATTCTATAAAACTTATGTATAACATAAAATGTCATCCCTTTCAAGCACTCATGAAAAAAGAACATGTAAATGTTTTTTGCAAATGTGACTAATTCCTTATGGAATTACCGACATTTATACAGCGTGATATGGTAGTCTACAGTGTTTTTATTGATGATAATCATCATGATCATGTAATATATTGATTTCAAGTGAAAGGCCCTATTTTTCTCATAAATATATTGAAATTAGAAGTTCCAACTCAGTGAATTTCCGAAGATATCATCAAAAAACTGCCTAATTAGTCTCAAATGTGGTATACCATATTTGAGACTAATTCAACAGTTTTTTGATGATTTCTTCGGAAATATACCGATTTGGAATGCCAAATTTCAGTATGTTTATGAGAAAAATATGAGCTCTTATCTAATACCAAAATCAGCATTTTGATGAGGTAAAGTGGGGAGATGAGATTGTCAATCAGGTTACCCACCTTTAACAGAATTTGTACTACATAACAAGCAACAGGTGCATGTAATACATCAATGGTGTGCTTATATTAGGATCATTTACCCCCAGCCCCCAACTCAACACAAAAGTTGACAACTATGAGAGTTACCAAATCTTTCAAAGGCCCCCTTTTGCAATGATTTTCATTAAATTTGCCCCCCTTTTTGATGCAAAATCGAGGACAAAATTTTGCCAAAAACAACCCCTTTTTTGTGGTTTTCAATGACCAGAATTTCAAACACCCTTTTTCAATTATTAGAATTTCAAAAACCCCTTATCAATGACACTAAATATTGACATAAAATTTCTGGATTTTCTCAAGTACCCCTTTTATTTAAATTTCGCGGACAGTGCAAATTAAATAACCCTATTTTGTGATTTCACTGTCAAATTTCATGGACAGTGCAAATTAAATACCCCCTATTTTGCCAATTTCGCGGTCCTTGCTACTGGTAAAAAAATAACCCCTTTTCCGAGCAATTTGGTAACTCTCATGGTTGTCAACTTTTGTGTTGAGTTGGGGGGCCGGGCATTTACCTGTCCAAATCTCATAAAGTGAAAACGTCCACATTTACAGCCCATTTGTGGTGGACAGTCACATATTTTCCCGATCACCATGGGATAAAAGGAACAAAACAATAGGGACAGTGATCCCACAAAGGTCGTCCGAAGATATGGGTAGTGAACACCAGGCATAGTAAATAATATGCCTGTGTGACAGTTTTTATTTTAAATTTTCGGCCAATTTCACAATTTGACCTGAAAAAACCTTTGGCCTCAGTGTGTGACCTTGCAATTGGAATTGAACTGCTCATGTGAGACAAGATTTTTGCATTTTCCCTATTTACATATTAACTGCAAATGACCTTTGGCCACAGTAATGTAACCTCTACCACCTATACATGAAGGGATGATGAAGGTACCCATAATGCAGTTATGGCCAAAGTTTTGTTGCAATAGGATTTTAACTATTCATATGAAACCAACATTTTAACCAAAATGTTCACATAATGGTATTTTTTTTACATTTGACCTCAGTATATAACCTTAATTAATACCACCAACAGATGAGAGTTCCCATAGTGCAGCTATGACCCAAGTATGGTTGCAATAGAATTTGAACTGTTGATATGAGACCAAATTTTTAACCAAAACCTTATACATATTTGTTGACGGAATTGTTGACAGATGGACACACAGTGACGTATACACCTTTAGATACTAATAACAAGTCATTCATTGACATTGAAAGGGCAATATCTAGATTAAACAATCAAGTCATTATTTGACTTGTTTATATAATCTTGTGGGAAATGATGTTGTTGATCATAGTCCAGTTTTAAGACAATAGGTACTGACTTGATAACCAAGTGGGAATCTGACATTTAGTGAGACAATTGTTACTTGATAATTACAAAGTCTTTAAGTTTCGTGGGAATATTTGCCATTTAGCTAGCAAGACAATTAAATGTGCTCATTAATGACATAATGTCAAAATTGCTCTATTGACCTGACAAACACATTAAAATTGGTTGAATCCATAATGTGTAAGTTAGGACATGTGTGGACTGTGAACATTGCAAAATTAACCAATTTCATATTATAAGATTGTACATTATGGCTTTAAATCCTTTCAGTGTCCCAGCTTTTGTTTGTAAGTTAGCCCCTGTACCAATTGTACCAATCCCACAGAGCAGCATCATGACAGTTTATACATGTATATGAAAGGAAGATGACCCGGTGATTTGGAAAATCAAATTCTTTAAAACTTATGTATAACATGCATAAAATGGGACCCCTTTCATTCAAGCATAGGGGAAGGTGGGGCATAACGGACCCCCGGGGCAAAACGGAACCACCTGGAAAAATAGGCCTTGGCAATACTGCCGTCTATGCAAATTATATTGAGGAACACAAGTATGGCTACAAGGATTTACAACAAAAATTTTATCTGAAACAATCCACTGACATTCGAGCAAGATCGAGTCAAAAAATTACTACCCGTCTGGTGTAAGATATGTAGATGTTTAATGCGCTGAAATTTAAACTTTATTAATATCGGATTCCCAAATAATTGTGTATATTGTAAACACGAAGGTACTAGCCATGAGCTGTATTAAGTGCATGGCCTATATGCTACGATGTATTATGCATGCAACCTATTTCTAAAAAAAATCGGGTATGGGGCAAAACGGAACCCTAGGTGTGGGGCATAACGGAACAGGGTTCCGCTTTTGCCGGGCGCTTTTGTCCCACAGATGGGTTCCGTTTTGCCCCAATTGGACATAACTTGTCTTCACTCAAGGAAATGTAGGCGTTATCTAGGGGCCTACTCGAACATGGTAAACACTTTGCTGAAACATAGACATATAACTAGACCTACAGATAGAATTAATGATTAAAAGTTAACCACTTACTCCACAGAGATGGTAGGCCTACTGAATATTTCTTTCTAATCAAATATTGGTCATACATATTATAGGCCTACTTGGCCTATAAGAAGTTAACCACTCACTCCACAGAGATGGTAGGCCCACTTAATATTGTAACTGAATATAGGCCTACATATAACTAGGCCTAGGGCCTACCGATGGAACAACTGATATAAGTTTGCACCCAGGGCGCCGTTTTGCCCCATAGGGGGTTCCGTTTTGCCCGATAGTGGGGCAAAACAGATTTTTTTTTTTTTTGAAAATATTTCTTCATTTTTATAAAAAATTGTAAGATTCAACTGAACATATAATTTTTACAGTCATATTACTTATGGTGACGTCACAGAGCATCCTCAAAGTTAAGTGTTCCGTTATGCCCCACCTTCCCCTACATGCAAAAAGAACGTGTAAATGTGACTAATTCCTTATGAAATTACTGACATTTATACAGTGAAGTACTAGTAGTCTACAGTGTTTTTATCATCATGATCATGTAATATATTAACATCAAATAAAAGACCCCATTTTTCTCATTAACATCAAAATTGGGAGTTCCAAATCCTAAAATTTAGCACAAATTTGACAATTTTCTCAAAATTTGTGTATGTGGAAATTTTTGGTTCCAGATTCACAAAATTGGGGCAAGTTCCCAATAAATTAAAAAGAATTTGGACAAAATTGAATGACACAAATATATACCATTTTCCACATCAAAAAGGGACAATCCTTTTGCTACATGCCAAATATGAGAACAGTTTACATAATTAATATCTAAATATCTTCTGCCTGATAATACAGGTGATGGCTATTAATATAATACTGCTTCACCTGCTTCTGAAAGGAATACATTCAAATATTTAGTTTTCATTTGGCATTAAGGCTTGGATTAGTGTTAAGTTTCAAATTAGGTTAAGGCTTCCTGTAACAGTTATGGTTTGGATTGAGAAATTAGCTATGTGCATTTGAATGGAACTTAGCAAGTAATTTATATACAAAATTTTAATTTTGTACACTTTCACTGGGATCACTGAACAGATGGGGTTCTCATGCTTGGTTTGGGTAGGGATATGCCTCTGAGAATGTGGAAGTGAGACCCATATTTATGGGATTCATTTTAATACCAAAGTTCCAGATTTTGCGTTAAATTTAACACAAATTTGAAAATTTCTCAAAATTTGTGTATGTGGAAAATTTTGGTTCCAGATTCACAAAATTGGAGTAAGTTCTCAACAAATTTTGAATTTTGACAAAATTGACACATATATACCATTTGTTCACATCAAAAGGGGACAATCCTTTTGCTACATGCCAAATATGAAACAGTTTACATAATTTATATCTAAATATCTTCTGCCCTGATATTACAGGTGAAGGCTATTAATATAATACTGCTTCACCTGCTTCTATAAGGAATACATTCAAATATTTAGTTTTCATTTGGCATTAAGGCTTGGATTAGTATTAAGTTTCAAATTAGGTTAAGGCTTCCTGTAAGACTTATGGTTTGGATTGAGAAATTAGCTACGTGCATTTGAATGGAACTTAGCAAGTAATTATTTATATACAATTTTAATTTTGTACATTTT
This sequence comes from Amphiura filiformis, assembly GCF_039555335.1. Classification (NCBI taxonomy): domain Eukaryota; kingdom Metazoa; phylum Echinodermata; class Ophiuroidea; order Amphilepidida; family Amphiuridae; genus Amphiura; species Amphiura filiformis. Next base: position 42,984,736 of record NC_092632.1, on the reverse strand, counting down.
CACTGGGATCACTGAACAGATGGGGTTCTCCAGTTTGGTTTGGGTAGGGATGCACCTCTGAGAATGTGGAAGTGAGACCCATATTTATACAGATTTTTACCAAAACAATAGGATTCATTTTTATACCAAAGGCCCAGATTTTGGGTTAAATTTAACACAAATTTGACAATTTTCTCAAAATGTGTGTATGTTTTGGAAAATATATACCATTTTTATGGTAGGGATGTACCTCTGAGAATGTGGAAGTGAGACCCATATTTATGGGATTCATTTTAATACCAAAGGCCCAGATTTTACGTTAAATTTAGCACAAATTTGAGAATTTTCACAAAATTGGGGCAAGTTCCCAACAAATTTAAGAGAATTTTTACAAAATTGCCACATATGTACCATTTGTTCACATCAAAAGGGATAATCCTTTTGCTACATGGCCAAATATGAGAACAGTTTGCATAATTTATATCTAAATATCTTCTGCCCTGATATTACAGGTGATGGCTATTAATATAATACTGTTTCACCTGCTTCTGAAAGGAATACATTCAAATATTTAGTTTTCATTTGGCATTAAGGCTTGGAGTAGTGTTAAGTTTCAAATTAGGTTATAGGCTTCATGTCAGAGTTATAAGATATGGTTTGGATTGAGAAATTAGCTACATGCATCTGAATGGGACTTCAACTTTGTCAATACTGCTGTTTTCCTTATTTTATTGCTATTTTTTTCATTTCAAAAATACTTAATGACAATTTTTATGACTTATCCTTTAGTAAGTAATTTATATACAATTTAATTTCGCTGGGATCACTGAATAGATGGGGTTCTCAAGCTTAGTTTTGGAACCACTGGGTTTTTCATTTTTCATTTCATTTCATTCGGCTGCGAAGCAGGCGACTACAAAGTTTCTCCATGTACTACGATCTGAAGCCAAGTGGCAATGGCATCTGGCAGTAGAAAGTTGTCGAAATCCCCCAACAGTTTTTGCACATAAGACAAGTAGGAACCCACTGGGTTAGATTTTGTGTAAGTGCTAAAGATAGAATTCAGGTAGAGGGTCAGGGGTAAATCTTACAAATAGTGTTGATAGAAAGGGTATCAGATTTTTTTCCAGGCTCTGCAGAGCAAATGAGTTTTGTAGCATTAAAATCAATTAAAAGTTCTTATTTCTGTTCCCAATTTCCTTTGCTAGCTTTCATCAGGTAACTGTATCAAAAATTTCCATATACAGGGTGTCCCAGAAAAAATTACCAAGTGAATAAAATTGAACGTAAGTCGAGAAATAGACATCAGAATCAAAAAATTCAAAATGTAGCGCATAGCCTATTTTGTTGTGCATCACATACGAAAATTTTATTTGATTCGGTTGACTGGTTCCGAAGAAATGAACGATTGCATAATGCGTGCGTCAATGCAGTTCATTCCAAGTTTGATCAACAGGTGCTTTTTTCATACTCGCTCACCACTTCCTAAAGTTTGTGTATCTCATTAAATTTAGTCCACATTATCTATTAAAATCCGACAGTGTTATGTCATTCATGCTTTCACTGAAGATGAATAACAGCCGAGAAATCATTGATTACCTGCAATTGGAAGTTCTCCAACTTAATTATTTAGGTTGTGCAAATATACTTTATGAAGAACATTTGAGCCAAGAATGATAATAATCACAGATTGACAGATTTAAACTTAGCCTACAATTTTTTGGAAAAATATTTTGAAAACATGTGTGTGAGAAATTTTTAAGCCAGCTGGAATTATTTATGTAGTAATTTTTTATGCAACATTTATATCAACATTAACGAAAAAAGATATTTACAAATACCAGCATCATCTTACATGCAAGCTTTCATTTTCAATATCGTGCATGTTTTCATATTTGAATAAAAACCTAATTAATTTTTTTGCAAGAAACAGGTTGTTTAAAAAGAACGAAAAGGATTTCATAGAACAAAATATGAAGCCCGTTGACAGTGTAACCACTAATGCACATTGTGTTGAATGATCTTTCTTTCAAACTTGGAATGAAGTGAATTGACACATGCGTTATGTAATCGCTCATTTCTCCGCGACCAGTCAACCGATTCCAGTAAAATGGGTGTATAAGATGCAGAATATAATGGGCTACACGCTGATGTTTAGATTTTTGCATTCTGACGTCTATTTTGCGACTTACGTCCAAATTCATTTGCCCGGTAATTTTTTCTGGGACACCCTGTATATTATTTTAGAACATCATTTTAATCCACAAACCTTCACAGCTTCTAGCATATTTTTAATTGCATATTTAATTTGATTAATAAATGATGATCATGAAGTATAGCATTATATATGGAATATCATGATGGTTAGTTTGAAAGAAGGAACTCATGTTAAATCATGCCAAAAACAATCTAATATTAGATAATTCAATATTTTACCTTATAATTTAATTTGCAAAGGAAATAAATCCATTTCAAACCATCTAAATTTGTGAGTTTAAGTCAAACCTAAGGGCATGTGTACAAATCTTTCTTAAGCTTTTTGTAAGAAAAAGATCTCTACTTGGGATTATATTTTTACTCAGATACACAAAACTGTGAATTGCTTGTGGAAACGGTATGCAAATTTAGTCCAATTTCACATCATACGCTAAAATATAATGGTAACATTTATGATTTTCTAACTTTCTTCTTTAATATTGTTAAGCTGAAACGTGTTGATCAACATGTACCTAATTGTTTTACAGATATTTCCTAACAAAGTAGAAATGTATGATTGAATGGTATTGCTTCAAGGTATTTGGATCCCAATAAAAACTACATAAAACTGATTTAAGCCTTCAATTAGAAGGGGAAAATTATACATTCATTACACTTTCAATACATTTTTCAGTTTCCATACCTATGGATGATCTCACTGCAAGCATCTATGATAAATCTTACTAATTTAATAAGTAATATCCTTCATCATTCTGAAACTGTGATCATTATTTTCTTTTTGACTTCATAGGCAAAAAGAAATGATTTTGCTATCAAACACACCTATGATTTCACTAACAAAGATCCTGACCGCCTTCAATTCCCACAGTAGATAAGATAACCAAACTGCTTACAACCAGCCAGCCATCAAATTTATAAATTTGAATTCAAAAGATTGCGAGGTGGCCATAGGCATCGCCATAAGAAAATTCAATGAACCATGATATTGACATCAGCCTGGCCCAACAAAAATGATCACAATAATGTGAAGATATATTTACCATACGGTTCATTCCATTATTTATTAATTATTATGTGCAAGAACTGGGAAATTTATTAAAAATAAAGATAGAATGATTCCTGCATGAACCAAGTCTAATATGTGTTTTTCTCTGTTGCTGATGTCATGCAGTTGTGACAGCCTCCAAAACCAGTATCAATTTAAAAAAAAACCATTTAAAATGAATAAATTTAATGAAACTGACTGACATTATTGTGAAACAATGTAACTTTTTTGACAAACATTTTCTTCCAATATGTGGAAAAATGTAATTTTGAATCCCTGCAGTTTATTTTTTCTCAGACCTGACCAATATTTATGTCATGCCAGGGGAAATGAGGGAGTTTCAAGGGGAACAACAAAATGTATTTATGAAGAAGGGGGTACCTTTATTATCATTATTATCAATAATATTTTAAGAAAAATATGGAAAACCCAAAACACAAATGTTAAATTAATGTAAGCATTACCCCAGCCATCAGTAAAATATTCATCTATTCCTTTACTCTGTTGAACCTACAAATGGCAAAAAATATTTATTTTATTGTGTGCATCCATAATGTCCAAACTTATGTTCCTGTATATTCACATTATGCATGTGCAAATCACACATTATGCAAAAAGCCAATTAGCATATGTATGTGCTACGCCTAACTGCTTACACGTCATTCTATATCAATCCACAACGTTATGAGTCTTGCCACTTATAGGATGAACAAAGTTTAATTGGTTTCAATTGCCACATATATATATTCGCAGGGAGGAGCCAACTTTGAATCACGGAGGGGCACTACGCCACAACTTGTTCAAGAGTTACGAACCGACCATCAGGAAAATCCCTCGACGACTCTCGTGTGACGTCACATCTACCATTGTGACGTCACAGGTCAAGAATACAGAGCCAATTCAAGATCAGTCGGCCTGATGATGCGTCATGGATATGACGTGATACCGTAGCCATCATAAATAGTAAGTCCAGTTGAATAGAATTATAATTTAGTACAACCATACGTATTACTGCATGTTTTTCTTATGGAACTTGGGTCACTGGAAAAAATGTTTGGGAAGCGAATAGTTCCTATTACCTCAAGTGCAATACTGTATATGTGACACAATGTGGTCCATGGAGGCCAAAGGAGGGATTTTTGAAAAATGAGTTGCTATAATTATTACGGTACCTTATACAAACATTAGGCTATCATATACTGAAAACACCAAAGGTCTAGCACACTTGGTTCAAAATTGTTTTATGTATTTTATTGGTTTTTTACTCCATATTTTTACTTTTATCTCAATTTCAAATTTGCTGCCTTTGGACTTCCATGACCCAGATTGTGTCACATATACTCATGTTTTCAATGCTTTAACCCCCTGATCACTAGTTGCCAATCTAACATTGCCTCTGATTGGTCAATTACATGATATTTTCACTTTAATCACCAATCAGAATGGAGCCTTTTAGCCAATCGGCAGGTAGTTCTCATGGGGTTAATACTTACAGGTGATCTAGTCATTGGTGGAATAGTAGGGCTTGCTAATCTTATTGTGTCTTCTAATCCCTGAGTGGTAGTGCCAAGAAGAACCAATGCTAAACCATTATCTCTGTGGGGAGCTAGAAATAGTGCACCTAGTCCTGATCCACTAAATGTGCAGTCACCTAAAGATATTCCTGTAAAATGATAAAATAGAACAAGATTATTACTGTGAGGTGCCTTTGTATATAAATATCTGCACACGAGGATGCACAATAATAAATAGCAGAGCAGCTGTGGACACCCGACAACTGATGACACCCATGGTTCCTTCTACCTACTCCTGTATAATTACAAACAATGTAACAATGCATATAAGTCCCATGTCTCCTTTGCCAATGTAGGGTCATATCTCAGTTGGCTTGTAAAAAGTCAAGCTTCGGGTGAGCAAGGTCTTAATTACAAGTTGGGAGTTGTCAGTGGTGTAACTGGAGCGGGAGATGGACATTTTGCCCCCTCCTCAGTCAGGACTCCCCTACATGAGCTGGCAGTTTATCTGAGTTTCTATGGCAATCTCCCCCTGTGACACAGTGTTTGACCCTTGCCTCCCTTTGGTGACTGAGTGTGCCTGTGAAAAATAATTTTAAACTGTTTCCCTTGTTTTTAAATTTGTGATTCTAAGGTCGAAAAGCATGAAAATAAATGTAGCACAAAATTTCCACTTTTACAGTAAGAGTCGTTGTTACCTGGCTTGCTGGTAGTGCAAAATGCAATAAAAAATTATCATTGCATCATGTTGTTAGTTACAAATTGTTGAAAAATGCACCGAAGATACCAATAAGGTTGTCTTTTTTTCAATTGCTCACAATTTTTTTTAAAGGCTGCTCCAAAATATATTTCCACAGGTTTGAAAAACTGACAGGAGTGAGTGGAACTCATTGAAACCCTAGTAGGCTGCTGAAGTCATGTCAATGTTGGTTTAAGTCACAATCTATACGATAGGCAATATTATTATTCAAAAGATATTTCAAGCCAAGACATTGCAGGAGACATTGCCAGGGAGAATTGATTATACCGTACTACCCTTAATAGCATAATCTCATGCCTTGTTACAATCCCACCTACGACATTTGGAGAAAAAAGACCTGTGCATAATCCCACTCATCCCCCAAATTATGGCTTACGATAAATACTGCATGTTTGATCAAATGACAATCTCGCAGATCAGAAATGGGGAAAAAAGAAGAATATTTGGGGTTTTAAAATATGCTGACTAGCTCTGACTTGTTGAGGGGCATTGCAAAAAGTGTGTGGTGACTATACAGCACATTACAATTGAAGGTACATGTACTGATCACCAAGAACATTTTTTGTGTGGTAAGATATCAAAAGTCAATTAAATCTAAAAAACATTATACACACGTGTACACAGACATGTAATCATTTCTTAGTTTATAGAAATCATTGTGTGCAGAGGCGTGCAGACATGGCCAACGACAGTTGAATAATATGAAATTATTTATATTTTCATATTGAGGGAGTTCAATGCCATGCTATTAAAAAGATAATACAGGAAGCTAACATGGTTAAAGGTAATGTGTTGTCCATGCATCAATCCACTATAAAAGACTGCAAAAAGAGATTAAGGAAATGTGGAATCCTGGGGTGGAAACCAGTTTTCCAGAAAGTGGGTCAAATGATCAAAATTAATGAAGTCATCTGATGGAAAGGATGACAAATATGAACTTGGTTTTAAAAATCCAAAAATGCATAATTGAGGAATAATCCTGATGAATCTAATTCACATATAAATGTCTAGACCGGGGGTTGGTATCTTGCCCCACGCACATGCCAGTTGGGCTATTCCAGTTGAAATTCACACTACTCCTGTGGAAGATTAGGGAAATATCTGCTACAGGAGGAGTATGTTTTTCAAATGTAATTGATCGGGGTTAATCATTTTAAAACCCAAACTCCCCCTGTAATATGCTTTACCTATATCTTTCACAACTGGAGTGAGTGTTTCAAATGGAAGTTACCCAAATTGTCTATTCTATTTGAAACTCATACTCCCTCTGTGGAAGACTTTAGCTAAATCTTTCACAGGGGTAGTGTGGATTTTAAATGGAATAGCCCAACAAACTTGGCACATGGCAAATCTTTCAGTGTCATGCAAGCTGTAAGCAAATGACAATAGGGGAAAAATATAAGTTGAAGAAAAGATGTAGACAATTGGCCTCCTGTGCTATTTGCAAAGGGTAATAACATTGAAGCCGTCGACCTCTGGTATGCATGTACTGTTGCCAACCCCTTGTCTACTCTAAATCTAGATCTTTTAGCCCATTTCCCCCTCCCCTTGAAAGTTGCCTGCCCCCACCCCGAATGTCCGGGCTATACTGTTAATATCAAACCAAATATTCTTCTCACAATATAATGTGACAGTGTCCAATTCAATTTCTTGTGCCAGTCTGAGAGCATATTTATAAGCATTTACCATGATTTTAACTATGGGGGACTGGGGGAATCTTCTCCAACTGGCAAAGTCTCCATTTTGCTCCGTCCTCCCACCTGGCAGTTTGTTCCCATTTTGGATCAAAGATTTACCCTGTAATCGTATTTAATAATATCAAATGTTTGGTGCATTAGAAAATATGATTCTTGGGGTTTCAGAAATTTTAAGATTTTGGTCATGGTGTGGTCATGACTATCGATACTTTAAAGTTAGCAACTATTTTAAACTGTTGCGATTTGGTAGTTCACAGCATCTTGCGAATGGTAGTGAGCTTTGGCAAAAATTGCATTGATCATTGCATAGCGAGTGTGTAGAAGAATTCAAATATCACAGGTATACTTTTGTAGGTCCCGTGGTTCTTGAGGTATGTTGTAAAGAGGGCTGAAAGAACAACACTTTTGTAAAAAGTACATAACTCATTCACAACAATAAATCAAGCAAGTTTTCAAAGTATATGATTTGTAGAATGAACTTTTGCAAAACATCAAGGTGTTATTTTTCAGTAATATATTGATTTAGATATTGAAAATCGACCTGCTTTGACCAACAATACCTGGTCTACCCTTAATACTACTCAATGGGCAAGCATTGTTGACAAGATTAATTATATTAACATTTCGTGTTTTCAACTCCCCCGACTTGTTTTATTTGACGATTTTTTTAAAATAAGTCTCGTCCTGACCACTTCCTTTTTTAGCTGCCGCCTCCTGTTTTTATCATTAATATAAAAAAATAAACACCTTGTTATTCATTTTTCGGAGATCGTCATCAAATTTGTTTATAAATTGGTGAAGACTCTTAAAAATAAATGTTAACTGTTGTTCTGCATGGTGTAATCCTTCTGTATTTTTTTAAATATTGGATGGAGTCTAAAACCTTGAGTAATGTTTAGGAGTGTTTCAAAGTCAGTCAGGTAGTCACTTTTGACTTAGCAGTCATCCTGAAAAAAAATAGTAAAAAAAAAGAAGAAAATAGTAAAGAGTAAGACCCGCCCTCCTCTGGACGAGAAACATGTAATTTTTGTTATTTGGCCTTATTCATGTGCTCAAATTTCACTTAAAACCATATCCAATTTATCTTGGAATAATAACATATGATGAATGTTTGTATTGCTGACAGCTTGTGAATATTTGACCTAATTTCCGCAACTAATACACCTGCAGTTTCTATTTGCAGGTACACATCACTATGGACCATGATGGCCTCATCCCAATGGCATTGTTCAATAACCTCAATTAAACAATCATAGTGCAACATTTGACCTCAAGTTACAGAGTATGAGTTTTTGTACCCACATTTTTAAAGGTCATTCAATGAATGTGCAAATGTATTGGGGTTAAAGAACTGCGTACTGATGGGTGAGCTTGTTGTGGATCCTAGTGCATGTTTGGCAATCATAAAATAGGACATTCATTATGCATACAGGTAATGAAGAACCAAAGACAAATCAGGAAAATGGGGGAAAACACACACACACAAACCTTGAATGTCAGTGCTCATTTAGGCTGATCTAATTAGGACACAGTGTCTGTAAGCCGTTTTTCTTCGAAGTCACTTCAAATATTTCAAACCGCTTTTTTTTTTCATATATCACATTCAATAGTTTGTTGGGATAGTATAATTGGTTAGTTTTTTTTAGAGAATGGCTTTATTTAGACATGTTGATGAAGCACATCAGACCGCAAAATTGAAGTAGCAGGAACATAATTATTTTCAAATAATAACATGTTTGGAGTTACTTAATGATATGCACATAATTTAATCTTCCTCTTGAGTAGACCAAAGTTTCTCTAATTAATTCGCTAGAATTGATCAAATATGATTTTTGCTTGTTGCTAGAAAAACAAGAGAGGAGTTGGAGCCTTGGGCATATAACTCTTTGCTTCCTTGATAGCACAGTTGGTACAAAGATCTTCAAATGACGATATATGGTTGGTAAGAATGCTGGGCTAGATACCCAGGGATCCCAGGTTCAAATCCTGGTCAAGAATGAAAATTAATCTTCTTTGGCCTACTTGAGGGAAAGAACATACCGGTATTATGTGAAATCCCGGGTGTGCAATAACAAGTTTATTGAAGGTGATCCTAATTCTATCAATTTATGCAGGTCTTCAGTACCACTCATGATTTGATACATGTTTTGGGTTGTTTTTGTATGAGAGTCAGAGAATAATTGATGTTTCTATTAAACAATGTAAACTCTTCCACTTGGATTATCACTCCCTTCGAATTCCCAAGACTAAACCAAACCAACCAGATGCCTTGGTCCTATAACACCAAATATATAATATGATTTTAAGTGTGGGAAAGTGTCTATCACGTTGACAGAGTAGTTACACTTCCAAAATGTTGTTAAAAACCATGCCAATGCACCCTTCTCATCATAAGGATTCAAATAAAGTAAAGTAAAGTAAAGTAAAGTAAAGTAAAGTAAAGTAAAGTAAAGTAAAGTAAAGTAAAGTAAAGTAAAGTAAAGTAAAGTATTGTATTCACATTGGACAGACTTTTATATACCATTACTTTTTCTGATAATATCAACCTTGAGTTTTGACTTCTACTTCCTTCCTTAAATGCCATATTGTGATACCCACATTTTAGAAATGGAACAATTAGAGATGTTCTTACATTCATGCTAGATCCAAATACCAAACCATCACACATCGAAAATGTATCTGCATAAAATCAACACATATTATCATGCTATATTGTTAATTTTAAGGTACAACCAGGGCATAGCATACAGCCTGCCTCAAAAGTTAGGTAATTCAGTTCATCAAAATATCTTTATTTTTTTATTATTAATTATTAATTTTTAATTTTGTGTGTTTGTATTTGGAATTTATCAATATGAGTTACAAGTTCACATACCTCTATAAATGAGTGAATTTTTTTATGAAAGAGACAAAAGGCAGATGCCTTCAACAAAAACAATATTTGTAATTTTATGAGCAACTATTTTACTGATACAGGTGGCTGTACAAATAACTATTATTGTAAGACCAATCTATTGTAATGTTTTTGTAGAGGTTGTCTGCCTTCCGTCTCTTTCATCAAAAAAACACAAACTTATTTCATTTCAAAGCATATATGCTTGCAGATGGAATTATACAGTATTAGTTATTGAATGTATACGACTTTTCTGTAGATTTGAAACTTCACAATAGAAGTAACAAAATATGTAATACCAAAGACTTGAACCAAGCAAAAAATATACACTATACCATCTAACAGTGAGTATAATTAATGATCTTGTCATAGTGTGTCATCTTTACAAGATTTTTTATTAGCTTTGCTCATCTCCCAACCCATTCAATACACATCCATGACCTTGCTTTAGCAATCTCAACAGCTGCACCCTTGATCCTCAATTTTGCTGGCTCTCCCCATCTCAGAAATCTTTCCATTATGCACCAACCCCATGGAACTATACCTTCCTGATAATATTGTCAGCAGCCCATCCCAGACCACTTTCAAATCTGCTCTAGATCTTCTTGGTGACCATGTGTTCTAGCCATCTCTTCCCCCTCATTTGTATCATCTTTGTTTTGGTTTTTTCATCTTTTTGTCTGGTTTGTTTCTCCATATTCTGTCCGTCCCTTTTATTTTCTTGTTTGGTGTATTTAGGCCACCCTTTAATTTACTGTTGGGTTCTAGCCTTGTCTCTGGGCCGAATTGTTATAAACTAATATGAATAATGGATAATTCTCTTTTCTTAAATGTCCAAAAAAAAAGTGAACTAATAAATGCCTGTACTTGAAGAGTTAAGCGCAAATATTCAAGCTATATTATATGACATATCACTACTAACTGTTGCTACTGAACCTTGAAATTGAAAAATGCTTGAAAATAATGTCTTCACCATCCATCTTTACCGCTCAAGTTAACTGCTGCATACTACATGTAACCCACCCCTGTAACACAAGCTTTGTAAAATTGATCCTATTAATTGCATATTAGTTTGATCACGAAGCAGTATAATACCAGCACAAATTTTTAATGCTTAAAACATATGATAATTCTGTAGTTGGGAGGTGTACATTACAAAGCTGCAATTATACAATATGAATATATAAATATATATACATATGTGTAATTGATGATTCATAATTTGAAGCCATGCCAGAAGTTATTACTTAAATTATTGGAAGTACATTTGTAGTTCAGCAAGTTGTCGCTTTTATTGCTCTATTTAGTTTTTGCCAGACCTGATCCAGCCTACATGTGCAAATGTCAATTACTTTATTAATTATTTACTCACCGACTCATCTCTTGGTTTTAAAGGGCATTCGGAGCGATTGCCGAATAGAGTGCAACTCTACTAGTTTTATTACAAGACTGCCCTACCCCAACCCTAAACCCTAACCCTAAAATCCGTAAACAAGGACTTGACTCAAGTCTAGCACGTTGCACCCTATTCAGCAATCGTACCGGGCATTCATCATTAAAAATAAAATTTATCAACCATCAAACCCAACCCCCTTCCCAAAATGTGTTTATGCCCTGCAAAAGCCAGTTCAAGACCCAGAGTCCAAATTTGTGGTTCAAGACCCACCCTTTAGTTAATGCTAGATGTCAGTCAATGATAGAACAAGTGTATTCCTTCAATGTGACTTGCCTATTTTGTGTGTTTTGAAAAAACTATTGAAAATCTGTGTTTTGTTTCTTTTCTGTGTGGGGTGGGGTATGAGGGGTGTTGTGTGTGTGTGGGGGGGGGGGGGCTTTGTAAACACAATCTTGGAAGACCAAGATACAATCTGGGGGCAGACACAGAGATTACTGTATAACAGTAGACACCATACATGGAAACCAGAATTGTATGTACTTACTGGATGCTGTTGATAGACTGCAAATGGTATAAAACACATTAAAACCAATATCCACATGCAGTTATTTTTGTTTTTTGCCCAGGAAGTCATTGCATTTACATTAATAAACACAATATACTTGTATAACAGGCAAAATGTCATTTGGTTTCTATTATCAATCAATGTATTAGTTGTGCCACATTACATAGGCCTAATGTTAAAAGGTATAATTTGTGTTTTTTATGAGTAAAGCACAACATTAAAAAAATGAGATTGCCACAGAAAATACTATTATCTTGAAGGCCCTGTCCATTAATTATCAAAATTGAGAATGCCACAGAAAATACTATAATCTTGAAGACCCTGTCTGTTAATTATCATGATTACTGTTGCACTTAAACTTAAAATGGAAAAATGTCATTTGTTTCCTTTTATGAGACAATAAACAACAATTGACAAAGGACTTCTAACCACAGATTATAGAAATCTATAATCTGTGTTCTAACATTTGAAATGATGTGTCTACAAAAAGGTCTATTGCCATTTGGTCTAATGCACATTTAGTCTAATGCACATTTAGTCTATATACAATTGGTCCAATATATTATTTTATAGACCAAATGGGTAATATACCAAATGGTTATTGGACTAAATGGTTAGACTTTAGATGGTTTTGGGTCTAAATGGTTACCAGACCAAATTGATATTAGACCAAATGATTGTTAGACTTGGTGGATATATACCTTGCAGGTTTAGGCCAAATAGATGTAGAAGAAATGAGTATCAGATGAAATGGTGTCAGACCAAATGGCAAATCCCCTACGAAAAACTATGTGATTGACAAAACACAAAATCGGGATCCAAAACATCACCATACACACAAAGCCCTAGGTTTGGAGTCCACCATCCTAGACATAATCTCAACCAAAAGGCTTCTATAGAGTTTCTGTACAGAAAATAGAAGAAAAGACTGCTTAAAACCATTAATTGATCTCTCCTATCTGTGGTACACTTGCAGGATTTAACATTATTAATCATAACCAATCCAAATTTATATAAAATCATGCTGCTCATTTTATTGCATAATTAATGCTGTTATGTTTGTTTGTTTTTTAAATTAAAACAGGCAGTGAATTAAGGGCACTCAACCATATTTTTGATTTGGTAATGTGAAATCTTATGTGCTGGTTTGCTTGCTTGAGGTTTGTAACAAAGTTGATTTAGAGTTAAATAAAACGTTTAAAAAGTAAAAATGCTCTTCTCACAAATTCAGCATTTTGTATCCTGTCATACAGGATCATTTATACCCATATCCCTCAGGCCATCAGATCCAGAGCCATGCATGTAGAACAGTTGCTACAAGCAGGTACACTTGGCTATTCTAGTTGCAATCCATATGCCCCCTATGGAAGATATTCCAGTTGAAATCCATATACCCCCTATGGAAGGAATGACCTTAATCTCCCATACAGGGGGTGTAGATTGTGAATGAAGTGACCCATTCAGGTAACCCCATTTGTAATTCACACTCCCTGTGCATGTGGAAGATTAAGGTCAAGTCTTCCATAGGGGGTGTATAGATTTCAACTGGAATAGCCCATTTTGGAGCAGACGACACTGAGTGGGTGCATGGACAGTCCATGGTGGGTGACTCCATTTGAAATTCACACTCCCTGTGTGGAAGATTAAGGTCATGTCTTTTATAGGGGGTATGTGGATTTCAACTGGAATATCCCATTTTGGGTAACCCTTAACATATCCAAAAAAATTAATGCTGAAACTGTGTAACTATGCAAATTAAGATAAAATTTACAAATTAATGAAATGTGTCTTTGGGATATTAGCATAACTTGTTACAGCAGATGGTGAATCTATGTGCAGGTGCTCTAAGGGGGGTTCCCTGCCTGCGTTATACAAGCCACTGTAATATTCATAAACTGAAATACTGATTATCAACATTTGCTTATCGCATCGATAATTTGCTCTTGGATACAATGGCTTTGTAGCTTTCCTCCTCAAAATGCACATATCATTTTCTCAATATCATTATGTTCAAGAAATTCCGTTAGATCTAGAAAGACAAGAGTACAAATTTGCCTAAAAGCTATGCATATAATCAAAGTTAGCATTCTAGTTAAGGTACGTTAATGTTCCCACCAGCAACGACGACGATGAAAAAAAGCGAGAGGGCATGATGAAACCCTGAAGATAATACTGTGCATGCTTAGGAAAAAAAAATCTTGTAAGCTCACTCTATTTACTCTGCTAAATAGTAGCAATGTACTGGAGTAGTGTATTGTTTCACTACATTCACTGGCATTCTTGTATTTCCTCACTGGTGGCAATGATGCGGGATGGGTGAACGAACATCTCATCAAATACATCACCAGAATTGACACGTTTTCTCAAAATGGGCTGATGACACAACTTTAAGGTGATACTTCTGGGGATGCTAGTCGGTTACCATTTTTACTGGATTCAAAGCAACTAAGTATATGAGCGAAGTATAGGCGTGTGGATGGATTTCACTGCATGAAAGAGTGTCTGACATGAAGTTTTTGTTGACACCATGCATTTTACTTGACACGGTATAACCTGTGCACGGAAAGGCTAACACTGTGCCTAATTTGTTTGCTTGAGGTTTGTAACAAAGTTGATTTAGAGTTAAATAAAATGTTCAAAAAGTAAAAATGCTCTTCTCACAAATTCAGCATTTTGTATCCTGTCATACAGGATCATTTATACCCATATCCCTCAGGCCATCAGATCCAGTGCCATGCATGTAGAACAGTTGCTAGTGTTCCTACAAGCAGGTACACTGGGCTATTCTAGTTGCAATCCATATGCCCCCTATGGAAGATATTCCAGTTGAAATCCATATACCCCCTATGGAAGTTATGACCTTAATCCCCCACACAGGGGGTATAGATTGTAAATGGAGTCACCCATTCGGGTAACCCCATTTGAAATTCACACTCCCTGTGTGGAAGATTAAGGTCATGTCTTTCATAGGGGGATGTATAGATTTAAACTGGAATAGCCCATTTAGGAGCAGACGACACTCAGTGGGTGACTCCATTTGAAATTCACACTCCCCGTGTGGAAGATTAAGATCATGTCATTCACAGGGGGTATATGGATTTCAACTAGAATGGCCCATTTTGGGTAACCCTTAACATATCAAAAAAAAATAATGCTGAAATTGTGTAACTATGCAAATAAAGATAAAATTTACAAATTAATGAAATGTGTCTTAGGGATATTAGCATAACTTGTTAAAGCAGATGGTGAATCTATGTGCAGGTGCTCTAAGGGGGGTTCCCTGCCTGTGTTATACAAGCCACTGTAATATTCATAAACTAAAACACTGATTATCAACATTTGCTTATCGCATCGATAATTTGCTCTTGGATACAATGGCTTTGTAGCTTTCCTCCTCAAAATGCACATATAATATTCTCAATATCATTATGTTCAAGAAATTCCGTTAGATCTAGAAAGACAAGAGTACAAATTTGCCTAAAAGCTACGCATATAATCAAAGTTAGGATTCTAGTTAAGGTACGTTAATGTTCCCACCAGCAACGACGACGATGAAAAAAATCGAGAGGGCATGATGAAACCCTGAAGATAATACTGTGCATGCTTAGGAAAAAAAATCTTGTAAGCTCACTCTATTTACTCTGCTAAATAGTAGCAATGTACTGGAGTAGTGTATTGTTTCACTACATTCACTGGCATTCTTGTATTTCCTCACTGGTGGCAATGATGCGGGATGGGTGAACGAACATCTCATCAAATACATCACCAGAATTGACACGTTTTCTCAAAATGGGCTGATGACACAACTTTAAGGTGATACTTCTGGGGATGTTAGTCGGTTATCAGTTTTTACTGAATTCACAGCAACTAAGTATATGCGAAGTATAGGCGTGTAAATGGATTTCACTGCATGAAAGAGTGTCTGAAATGAAGTTTTCGTTGACACCATGCATTTTACTTGACACGGTACAACCTGTGCACGGAGAGGCTAACACTGTGCCTAATTTGTTGAGTTGCACAGTTGGTTATACAGTTGGTCGGTATATTCGGTAGAAATGAGAAAATTTTCAATTTTCATAGTTTTGTCCCAATTCTCATTGGTTTGAAAAAATTCTCATTTAAATTCCCACTAGTGTATTCCAACATTACATTCAATGCTATCCAATATTATACTGTACTTTCAATCCAACAGGCATTGTGGTTCTTGATGTGAGCCTTTAGTTTAAAAAAACCAACAACATATTTGCTGTCACTTTTGTGTTGTCTTTACTTAAGTTTGTACTCTTCCCAGAATCCTTTGCAACATCATACATGAGATATCACCTCATTTCATCAAATGACACTCCCATTACTTGAACATGTTTTCTTTGTTTTCTTTTTGAGAATACTGTCTAAACATCAAGTTATTAAAACTCGATGGTCTAAACATGGGTCGATAATCCAGAAATAAACATATTTTGCCAGATCTGGATGTGCTATGTGCTCTGTTCATAGAGGTTTATTTCTTCACTATCGACCCATGTTGCACTAGATAGAAAATCAGTACAGAAAAATTGAAATGGGAGAAAAGCATTATGGGAAGTGTACGATGTCTTCTCTGGCTTCTGGTACTAATACAGGAAAGAAGGAAATATTAAGCCATATTAATAGTTAATGACTCAACCTAGTATTGTACAAAATCTAACCATTTGGCTTCAGGATATTTAGGGGTACACAGCAAAATTTTCATACTAATCTGAACATCATAATGACGCAAGTCGTTAGCATCATACATATCTGTCCCTACTCATGAACAGTATCGTTTATAGGTTGAAAAAAAAATATTCCCCCCATAAAATAGGGCGCTTGACGAAGAACCTACCTGTAATGAACAATTACAATAGCGCATATACTGAATGTGTATATCCTTCGGTATAATATGTACAAAATATAACGGTTGCAGATATCTTCTGCTCAGGTCCAGAACTGGGTAACTGCAATAGCTGCCCTGTGAACATTTGGCAATTTACACACGGTACAGTCAGTCTACTCTGAAGTACAAAGTACTGACGCGGATGCACACATTGTGCCGACTTTGAAGGCACGCATACCTGCAGCAGAGACGCATCACTACGCACTGTTAACACTCTGTATACGCACGTGTTTGCACTTTGTTCTTCAGAGTGGACAAACTGTAGATTGTACTTGTCTACACATGGCAGCTATTGCACTTACCTACTTCTAGCACTGAGCAGTCTATATGTAATACATTCAGTTGTATAGAACAGGCATATATCTGATAGTCATAATGGTGCATCATACATACATGTACATATACAAGTTACTGCTGATATATCAATAACTTGAGTTAACATTCACATCCAACATCCAGCAATCTATCTCAACGGATTAAGCTGTCAGCCAGTTTATCATTGGACTATATTTTTTGTGATCTGCCTCTGTTTTAGTACATGATTCAATAGATATGCAAAAGAATAGCTTTTTAAACAAAATATATATGTTTGCAAGGGATATGTGCCAGAAAGGGGGGTTAGAGTGTTCACTGTTGCAATGGCAATATTTTACACCAGTAACTATTTGAGTTTTTGAGAAACTGGTTCAATTTAAATCTACATTCATCTTATCATTTATTGTATATAACACTATGGCCCACAAGAGCCTCATCCCAATGACATAGTCCAATAACCTCAATTACATAATCATAGTGCAAAATTTGACCTCAAGTTGCAGAGTATGAGTTTTTGTACCCAAATCTTCAAAGGTCATTCAATGAATGTACAAATGTATTGGGGTTTAAGAACTGTTCCCCTGATAGATGAGCATGCTGAGGATCCTAGTGTAACACCAGCGAATTTTGGGGGACAGAAGGGGCATGCGCCCTAATGCAAATCTGCAAAGAGCGAGCATGCCAAATCAGCGCATTATACCAATTTTAGCCTCCCAACACTCCATGGCAATTTGACATCATTTTCAAATCCCGCATGGATCCACCTCTTATAAAAAACTATTTTAAAATCTAAAGAAAACATGAGTTTTCTTTTGCAAGTGGGAATGATATGCAGCCCAAAGGAGTAACTCTTGCATACATAACACATGCAAATTACGGGTTCACCCATATGCCCCTAATATCAGCCATTACACTGGCTCCTTGATAATTCAAAAATGCTTTGCCGGTGGCTTACAATACAGTCAATGGTTCTTGAGACATCTTCAGTGAAGTCTTGCCGGGTTATTTGTGGAATCAAAGAATGTGCCAATGAATTTCTCTGACTATATCAACTAATATGAATACAATGATAGACAAGATCTTAATATTCACATGTTGACATTTGACAAATGGAATCTATGTGTGTGAATTCACTAAACATAATAAATAAATAAATAAATAAATGAATGAATGAATGAATAAAATAATGAATAATGAATGATGAATAATGAATGAATAAATAAATAAATAAATAAATATACCATGTCTACTGCTGATATCTGTATTGATACATTATGTAGTAGCTATCTATGGCTGATATTGGTATTGATGAAGTAGCTATCTACTGCTGATATTGGTATTGATGAAGTAGCTATCTACTGCTGATATTGGTATTGATGAAGTAACTATCTAATGCCGATATTGGTATTGATGAAGTAGCTATCTACTGCTGATATTGATATAAAATTGGACGGATTGAGTGTGATACCTGAATTTATCGGTCAAGCTTGAGTTTTCAAATATCACGCGGGACGAAGTCGAGCGTGATATTTGAAAACTCTAGCGAGATCGATAAATTCAGGTATCATGCGAAAGTATCCGTCCATTTTATCATTATTATGTCTTCAGAATCTTTTTTTGGTCAAAAACATGATTTTTAGTAAAAACATGATTTTTGGTCAAAACATGATTTTGCTTTAAAATGCTATTTCTTTTCAGAAATGTGTTTGGTCAAATGTTTGATTTTGGGTCAAAAATGTGATTTTTGGTCAAAATGTGATTTTTGGTCAAAAAAGTGATTTTTGTAAAAAATTGTGATTTTTGGTCAAAAATGTGATTTTTGTCAAAAATTGATGATTGATTTTTGGTCAAAAATGTGATTTTTGGTCAAAAATTTTTGGTCAAAAATGTGATTTTTGGTCAAAAATGTGTTTTTTGGTCAAAAAAGTGATGTTTGGTCATGGCATTGCAAAAAAATCACACCTAAATAGACATAAATGGATACTTCTGCATATATGAACTGTGCACTCTATGAAGAGGTTACAGACCGATACACAAAAACCCGGCTTACAATACAGTCAATGGTTCTTGAGACATCTTCAGTGAAGTCTTGCCGGGTTATTTGTGGAATCAAAGAATGTGCCAATGAATTTCTCTGACTATATCAACTAATATGAATACCATGATAGACAAGATCTTAATATTCACATGTTGACATTTGACAAATGGAATCTATGTGTGTGAATTCACTAAACATAATAAATAAATAAATAAATAAATAAATAAATAAATAAATAAATAAATAAATAAATAAATAAATAAATAAATAAATAAATAAATAAATAAATAAATAAATAAATAAATAAATAAATGAATGAATGAATGAATGAATGAATGAATGAATGAATGAATGAATGAATGAATGAATGAATAAATAAATAAATAAATATACCATGTCTACTGCTGATATCAGTATTGATACATTATGTAGTAGCTATCTATGGCTGATATTGGTATTGATGAAGTAACTATCTAATGCCGATATTGGTATTGATGAAGTAGCTATCTACTGCTGATATTGATATAAAATTGGACGGATTGAGTGTGATACCTGAATTTATCGGTCGAGCTTGAGTTTTCAAATATCACGCATCACGCGGGACGAAGTCGAGCGTGATATTTGAAAACTCTAGCGAGATCGATAAATTCAGGTATCATGCGAAAGTATCCGTCCATTTTATCATTATTATGTCTTCAGAATCTTTTTTGGTCAAAACATGATTTTTAGTAAAACATGATTTTTGGTCAAAACATGATTTTGCTTTTAAAATGCTATTTCTTTTCAGAAATGTGTTTGGTCAAATGTTTGATTTCGGGTCAAAAATGTGATTTTTGGTCAAAATGTGATTTTTGGTCAAAAGTGATTTTTGTCAAAAAAGTGATTTTTGTAAAAAATTGTGATTTTTGGTCAAAAATGTGATTTTTGTCAAAAAATGTGATTTTTGGTCAAAAATGTGATTTTTGGTCAAATGTGATTTTTGGTCAAAATGTGATTTTTGGTCAAAATGTGATTTTTGGTCAAAATGTGATTTTTGGTCAAAAATGTGATTTTGGTTTAAAATGTATTTTTGGTCAATAATGTGTTTTTGGTCAAAAAGTGATGTTTGGTCATGGCATTGCAAAAAAATCACACCTAAATAGACATACATGGATACTTCTGCATATATGAACTGTGCACTCTATGAAGAGGTTACAGACCGATACACAAAAACCCTGTAGCTCCAGGGGACCGATACACAAATTTATCAGACAGCCAGGTTATGTACAAAGTATAGGAGCCAAGATTCTGAAGACATAATAATGGTATTGATGAAGTAGCTATCTACTGCTGATATTAGTATTGATGAAGTATATAGCTATCTACTGCCGATATTGGTATTGATGAAGTAGCTATCTACTACTGATATTAGTATTGATGAAGTAGCTATCTACTGCTGATATTAGTATTGATGAAGTAGCTATCTACTGTTGATATTAGTATTGATGAAGTAGCTATCTACTGCCGATATTGGTATTGATGAAGTATCTATCTACTACTGATATTAGTATTGATGAAGTAGCTATATACTGATGATATTAGTATTGATAAAGTAGCTTTCTACTGCTGATATTGGTATTGATGAAGTAGCTATCTACTGCCAATATTGGTATTGATAAATAAATAAATAAATAAATAAATAAGAATCCAAAATACAATTATAAAAGAAATGCTATCTACTACACAACCTCTAAAAAATATCCCAGCTTTATGCTTCAGATATTTTGTCTATTTTTGCCTAAATTCTTCCTGAGGAGCTCGTGATGCATGTATGCAGCCCTGTGGGAGTGGATGAGATAGTATAGCTGTCAAATGTCATAACTATCAACCCAGAAAGAATGACATATACATTAACATCTTTGTTAAGAAATTCCTATGAGGTGGAAATAAGGGTTGCACAAAGTTAATTATAATCACATAGTCATGGCTACGACTAACTTTCCACGATGACCAGGTGATAGTCAGCTGTCTATTGTATAATTAATTTCCACAAAGTGCGACAAAATGTACACTTCAAATTATCAAACAAGTGTTGTTACTTGTCTTATCGAGCAGAATTCAACAGACTGGTGCAGACAAAGTACAAAATTAAATCAAAATACAACCTGAATCAGTCATCAAAATGTCTGATGGTATCGGCCGAAAGATTGCAGAAACACAAGTTCCAGTATTTTATTTAATCTTGAGAATTTAGTAATATTTAGAGGTTTGGGCATTTCTATTCTGTCACTTGCATAATCTGATCTTCTGACTATATTTCAATGTCTATTTGTTCAATTTGAGCATTTTTGTTGCTTACCTTGAGCATTTAGTCAGACTTGGGGTGTGCTGCTGAGAATTTAAAAGTGGACCCATCAATATACACATTTTTAAAGAAATTTGGAACCATCGATATGCCAAAATTCAATTGGAGGAAATTAAAATTTTGTGGCTACAGTGAGTTAATGGGTTATTTTCCGAAAAAATTTAGAAATTGAAAACAGGACCCATGCATATACAAAAATTGGCCTAGAAAAAGAGGTCATTGATATACCAAAAGGCTGAAAATGCTACCCCATGTTTGCGGCACGTCCCTGAACAGTCATCTGTACTGAGTACCCCCTCCCCCCGGCACTTGACCTGCCCATAGTTGACAACATAACAAGCTGATGTTGTGCAGTCCTAGCGAAAATGACAGTTTCTGCATAATACATTCATTTTAGATGCATATTTTAGGCTCTTTGGCTTTAGAAACTGACAAGCACTGTAATTGTCATACATTTTACAAAGCATTAGGCCAAAAACAAATTTTTTTTTGCTTGTCCATAGATCACTTTCACAAGTTGGGTCGGTTTATATCTTTTTTGTTTTCAAGTACCAAAAGTATCATGTGAAGTACTTGTTTTTATGTAAAACACTCACTGACCACAAAATTTCCACCAAAGACAAATTCAAGGTAAACCCTACTTCATTTCACATGTACTTGTCTGGTACACTTAAAATACCGAACTGCATGTTTAGGTTCAACCGTTTTTAATTGTGTAGATGCTGACTCACTGAGGATGATAATATGAAATATTGGACTGACAGCCAGCCATGTATGACTGGACAGAGGGAAACATGCAGGAAATGGTATTTTACAACATTTCTTTTATATCTTCAGTTTTTCAGATGAAAAGTTCAGTTTGAAAAAACCTTTTTCAAAAAAAAAAAGTTCTACGGTCGGGACTGCTGAGACGGTCCATCCGACGAGGACAAGCAAACTACTTTTTTTTTTTGGCCTTGTGTGAACAGTATAACACAGAGAGTACAACACAGAGAGGGCTTATACGAACTGTTCAACACATTTTAAAGAAATTCAAATCAGACTAGAAGGCTCATAATCACTTCCATTTTGTGACAGTTTTTAATCTTGAATTTGATATTGTTACATGAACCCACAGATCAGCATTTGAGTATTATGTGGCAGTATTGTATTCAAAAAGAAGACAAGGCGACAGGGGAAAAAAGCCTTTACTCCAACATATCTGGGTGAAAATTAACTTGTTAGATGTGTGGGATGTGCAAATGACATGAACAATTCACAGAATACTCCAATTTTGTCACATTCACAATAAAATTAATCACTCCTCCATACTTGCCAGATGATGCTTCACCCACTTAACAGTATGACAGTGACAGACAAAGGCTCTGCATCAGGGTTGCCAATTCCACCATTTGGTAACCCAATTAGGTGACATTTGAGGATTTTTCTGACAACTTTCAACCATTTCCTGTCCTGACAGAAAACAATGGTTAACAAAAGATATCAAACAATGTGTTGCTACTAAGCAAACGGCTGCTGGGGAATTCAAGTTATTTTGGGTGATGCAAGGAATATGTGGTAATGGCCCAATAGAAACAGGTCGGCCGCGTCGGGTAAAGGTGAATGCAAAGTGATGCGATTGAATCTCACCATCAACCATCAACCACCTTATGAGGTGATTAATAGTGGTGCATACGCAGTATTAAAAATGATCTCATTAGCAACTGTTTGGGTGCAGATAGGAAGTTAGCATTCTGCAATACAGAGCGAGCATTCAAAATCTAACCATAAAAAGGTCACAAAATATTTTCTGGACTTTGTGCGCCTTTTCCACAAAAAATGAGCCCATTTATGAGCCCAGTAGAAACGACCAGTGGTGTGAGGATTAAAATGTGGGTGAAGGTGAATTCACAGTAATGCGAGGTGTTCAGTATAAACTCACTGAAAGTGGGTGACATTTTGCTATGGGGATTTTCAGTAGTTTTCTGCAAGGAACCAATGGTAAGGAGAAAAATTGGGTGATATTTCTGTGATTCGATCCCTGATTTGGGTTTAAAATGTGCGGCAACACTGCCCTGCATTTGTGACATGATCAAACAATGGGAGTCATTAGGTGTGAATATCAATTTGGAATTTGTTTTTTAAGTATCATTCTTGCCCTTTGTAAGGCTATAATTATAATGAACTAGATGGACCGCGGTTCTCGGATGTCATGGTTTTCGACGCTGGCGTCGACCGTGATGCCTCCACCAAAGTGAGTGATATAGAATTCACAAGTTAATACAAAGCTTCAAGCCTAAAAGAGGAGACTGAATTTGACCTTAGATGACTCCTGGGTGATCCCAAAATGACCTTCCAAAAATTGGTTCTAAATGTTGACTGTACCCACCAAGTTTCATGCCCATACGACAGTTTTTACTAATTTGACCTCAGATGACCCCTGGATGACCTCAGATGACCCCGAAATGATCTTCCAAAAATTTGGCTCTGAATATTGACTGTACCCACCAAATTTCATGCCCATACAACAGTTTTTACTAATTTGACCTCAGATGACCCCTGGGTGACCCTGGATGACCCCAAAATGACCTTCAAAAAATTAGGCTCTGAATTTTGACTGTACCCTCCAAGTTTCATGCCCATACGACAGTTTTTACTAATTTGACCTCAGGCGACCCCTGGGTGACCCCAGATGACCCCAAAATGACCTTCCAAAAATTTGGCTCTAAATGTTGACTGTACCTACCAAGTTTCATGGCCATATTACTATTTTTGCTAATTTGACCTCAGATGACCTCTGCATGACCTCAGGAGACCTTGACCCACTAACCAATATAAACTTGTTCTGTCTGGGGTCAAGATGCACCCACTCACCAAGTTTGAGGAACGTGCGACCCCAGTCTCCGAGAAAAGAGGTAAATAAGGAAAATAGGCCCTCTGACCTCAAATGACCTTTTACCTCAGTATATGACCTTGAACCTCACCCAAAAAAAAGTAGCCAGAGTTTTTGACCATGACCCACCTATCCTGAAAATCTGAAGTCAATCCGCCCATCCATGCCCGAGATATTGCATCCGGACGGAAGGACGGAAAGACGGAAGCACGGACATTGCAAAAACAGTATGCCTCGCGGTGGAGGCATAAAAATACCATCTAACTTCAAGTTGAGTTTACTGGGTTAAATTATTTCATTTAATGTTGCTGGAAGCAGTCTATCCCCATAGATTTTAAAGTTGAACACTTGTTGCTACTTGTATCTCAAATCAATTTCAATGATCATTAAATTCATATATTTGTATCTTAAACCAATTTTAATGATATTTTGCATAATTACATCACATAAAACTAAAGAAATGTATGCACACAAAAATCACTTTTGAAAAATTGAAAAAACAAATGAAAAAAAAAACCCAAAAAAAGTTTTTGTGGTGAAAGTGTGATTAAAAGCTAAAATGTCGTGATACTCCTAGCTTAAGATTGGATTGAAACAAGTCAACACTGTCAATCATTAACAATAGGGGAAACCCTATTTTATGTAAATAACATTTTCATGGCAATACTGCAAGT
The DNA here is from genome assembly GCF_039555335.1 of Amphiura filiformis. Classification (NCBI taxonomy): domain Eukaryota; kingdom Metazoa; phylum Echinodermata; class Ophiuroidea; order Amphilepidida; family Amphiuridae; genus Amphiura; species Amphiura filiformis. Next base: position 42,959,515 of record NC_092632.1, on the reverse strand, counting down.
AAATTTATAATCATCTGAAACATTTTCTTCTTCCAATACAGTACAGTCTGCACATAGTGTATAAACATACTTTTATCCAGGTGGGTGCAGCCATAGACCCTGAAGATATGGTGCAGCAGGAAATTTACAGTGCTGCACTACAACTCAGTGGCATAGCATCATTAGGGCATGGGGGCATGTGCTCCCCCCCCCCCAATTGGTTTGAAAATTTAGAAAATCCCATAAAATTCCCAAAAAATTGCTTGTGCCCCCCCCCATCAGGCCCGTTACCCCCAATCATGGTCAGTGGCCCCCAATAGGATGAATCACACTACGCTACTGCTACAACTAAGGTGTGATAAAAAAAACCTGTAAGCAGTCTAGTGGTCCAAGGCTTGGGGGCTTTAATAAGTCACAGATATAGGCCTATCATTACTTATACTTTATTATCTCAAATACAACCCCCTCATTGCACTGATCGAATCACCAACAAATGTGCTGATAACTCACAGTGGTTTCTTGGATATTTATCACTGTGTAATAGGTAGTCTATAATGGAGCCCATGTTGCACCTAGCACCACTTCTAGTAATAGTCTATGGCTGCACCCACCTGGCTAAAAGTATGTTTATACACTATGTGCAGACTGTACTATATTGGAAGAAGAAGAAGAAGAAAATGTTGTAGACAACTGATCAAACCATAGTATGTTTTATAGAGTCTATGATCAAACTCATTATCCTACACATAGGACCAAGAACTGGTAAAATAGGGATAAATAGTGCCCTCACTATTTTACAGGTCAAACTCAAAAATTAAAATGATTATAATGCCCTGGATAGAGGTTTATGTATCATACCTTTATCCATATTGTTTACAACATTTTTTACCGTACTAATTTTGTATAGACCTACATGAATTTTTAATTTGTTACTGATTTTTTGACGATTCGGTGATACTACTGTATAAAGTATGTTAACTGTATCAAGCATTTGCTTAAAAGTTACCTTTTTCAGAGTCATCATTGAGCAGCGACGTAGCTTGTGACACCATCACGGCGTCTTCATTCAGCGTAGTGATGTATTGTTTACAATCCTCCGGTCACATGACCACCCGATGGGTGGTCAAGTGTCAGCAGATCATTGTAGATGGCGGGCAGGTCGTATCCGGCATCCCTGTTAAGCGTGGGCTTTTGTGTCTTGATCTCTATGGCTTCCCTGATCTTCCTGTTCCAAAAATGGTCTTCCCTGCCGATAACTTCCACATCTTCCATACTGATATCATGTTTATGATCAGCTTTGTGGTCACCGACTGCTGTTCGGGGGTGGTGGTTCTAGTATGTTCTTTGAATGAAGACGCCGTGATGGTGTCGCAAGCTACGTCGCTGCTCAATGATGACTCTGAAAAAGGTAACTTTTAAGCAAATGTCAAACATGACAGAGTCCAATATCAGTATCCATGCTGCTGTATCAAGCATGTTAACCACAAAATATGGGCCTATAATATGTCACACCTCTCATAACTTAATAATTTTAAGGCATAGACCAACATGAATTTTATAGACCCACATGAATTTTCATTGATATTAATTAAATTTTACTATCCTAAGAATGTCAAAAAGACTTGGTCAAGTCTATCTGAAGCATTCCAGGGACAAACATAAGCTTTTATTAAGTTTTCATGCAGTCATATCACAGATGAAAATTTCATAACTTGGTTATAAAGCAACCCTTTTCAACCATGCTTGTCAACTCAACAGAACAATTATGTCCTTATATCTCACATGCTAGTGAATCATGCACATCCATCATTCTGGATCATGACCTTACTGAGGGGCACGTCACTGAGGCCAGATTATAAACATAAACCTACACACATACCGTAACATGGCGCACTTGGGCTCCTTTGCCTTCCGGTAAATTTCATGTGCCAATAGAGAACTCCCTCCTCTGAAATCCCAACAAGAATTAAGGTTCCGTGCCCTTATTTGCTGGTGGGAATTTTATTATATGGGTGGGCACTTTTAGGTCGTGTCTAAAATTCCACTTATGTCAAGTGAGCACAATATAGCGCCATTAGGTGAATCTTTACAGTACACACTAGTGTAAAAAGCATTCATTGCAGACATGCGACTCCATCAGCCATCAAAAAATGTGGAGATCTCTGCTTCAAATGGGTTATGTCACACAAATGTAGTGGCACAGATTTAGATGATGTACAGCACATAAACAAAATGTACTCCAGAAAGACTGCATTGGAGGTACTTCCTCCTCCTTCCCCTCCTACCCTTCAGGATGAGGATGGTATCCAAGTATGAGTGTCTGAGCTGACTGACTGCCTTCTAACAAGCAGAAAAAACATGGTAACATTTGCACAAATAAGTGACATGGTCAAGGGAAATGAGTCCGATGTCGCTAATATTGATTCTGAGATATTGACAAAGAAGGTGTCAAAATTCTTTTGTTTTATATTGTTTTCAGCGATTGATAAATTGATATAGATTCGCAAAGAAAAGTCGAATAATGTATTTTTAATATCTATACATCTGCCCATTATGAAATAGCATCATAATTTAAATTTAGTGCACATTTTGGATACTTTTGATGCTCAATTTCCCACATGCATACATGTATAGTCACTCGACATGCTCAACAGGTAAGCCTATAATGGAAGTATTTTGACACTGGATGGGCGGTTAATAATCTCACATTTTTGCCATTTTACATTACTCAGCAGGTGTTTTAAGCTTGTCACCCTTGTTGCATCCTCACCATAGGCAAAAGGAACATCCATGGATCATCTCTGCCAGGTTGTTTGCATCCTGTAAATCAACTTTTTGTCTTTAACAGCAGTGTCAACATCTAAAAAAATGTAGTATATGGTAATGGCCCACCATTAAATACCTATACATTTGTAGCAATATCTAAATATTATAAATTGACAAATTGGAATCTCTTGCAAGATTTATAAACTTAATATTTTGCTAAAATAACATGCTTTTAATGCCATCTTTTTAAATAAATTTAATTATTTATTTTTGCGTTACGTGTAAAATTTTTGCATGTAAATTGCCGAGGTTATTTCAGCATTACACAGAGAAAACATATGTTAAGTTTATAGATCTTGCCAGTATAGATTTCAGCTGTTAATACCTAAATATGCTCAACATAAAAATAAAAGAAATAGAGCCTCAGAAAAATTTAGTAAAATTAACCTCAGAACTATGTAACAATATTTACTAAATTGTGTACAATTTTTAGTCAAATCAATTAGAATTTTACATAATTTGGTAAATATTACATAGTTTGAGATAAATTTACTTAATTATTATAATGAGGTTTATTACTTATATAATGATATGTAAAAATGTATCTGTGTGTAGGGCATTTCAAAACCTTTCAATGACTACCTTGTCATACTGCTTACCTGAATCACCCAATGACAATGGTACTTTATCCAAGAACCTTTGAGTCCATTGATTTTGATGTGGTCCGCCAATAACTATCAGGTTATGAGAGTCAGCCTTGTCTTCTGTCAGCGTCTCATCATCAAATATTGGCGCAATTGTGTCGGATGTCAAGTAGAATAGGTTGGCTATGTACACAGCCATGGTAAGTAGCGATTGACTGAGGCTTTTATCCTGAGTACCTGGATGATAAGGATGATGATGATAAAAACAATAGCAATAACAATAATAATGATAAGGATAATAATAATAATAATAAGGCTAAACAAATAATGCTATGCCTCAAAGCCCATGACAGTTTCAAATCGAGTATCAAATCAAATAAATTTTCTTCAAAATATGTCTCAGAATTTTGTGTGATATTACAATAAAAAAATTAAAAAAATTAAAAAAAATTAATTTGCCGTGTCAGCTGACATGGACACACTAAAAAACCCTGAACGAGCGTACAGGGACTTTGAGAAATGGCTTTTTTTTTCAGCCTAATAATGATAAAACATAATAATACTTAAATCTTTATATTTTTTAGACTCACAAAACAAAACAAAACAAATCAAACAAACAAAACAAAACATAATCAACTTTAACATTTACCAATCTTTACTAATTACATCTTTTCTCAGAAATCGAACAGAATGGACAATGTTTCTGACGTGGCATTCACTTGACATTTTCATAATTAAGTGTCAAGAACCTCAAAATAAAAATATTGAAAGACAACAAATGCTTGATTGAGAGCATGTTGTAATAATTGCTTTTTGCTGAAGGCCACGAAGAGAAAGATTGCACCAGCTCTTAAACAAATTAATGATAATTATATTTCGAAATGGAAGCCACAGAAAGAAAAAAAAATATATATGTTTAACTAGTATGAAAAGAGGTACAATTTTTCAGGAGATATGATACATGACTAATGGGTATGATTCAAAGCTTGTGAAATATCCTCAAAGTAGTAGGAAATCCAGAAAAACAGTGTGAAATTGGGCAAAAATACCCTGAAATGGGCTGAAAATCAATAAAATTGCATAAATTTTGGCCACAAAAAATCCTGAAATAAGGAAAAATCCTGAAGAACCACACCCTTGATGACTATTAATACTGTCTTCAATAGATAGCAACTTTTATAGGTGCACTCCTTGGTGGCTAGAAGCATTGGGGGAAAAGTACAATAGATGACATTATATTTCGAGTGGGAATAAAACTATCTTAAGTAGATAGCAAGTCTTGGGCACAAGCTATCTTCAGTAGCTAGTAACACATCAACGTAAAGCTGTCTTAAAAATACCGCTTTTGAGTCTTACATACATAGATTTTTTTTTTAAAGTGCCTTTAAAAATGATCAAAGCATTCTACATGGAAAAAAAAAACACACAAAGAAGAAAAACAGAATAACAAGAATGCAGCTAACTGTAAAGATGAGTTTTAAATAAAACTTTGTGCTGGCAAATCTGAACAGTCTTAATTAACAAAGGAACTCTTCTCTGCCTGGAAGATAAGCAGAGAAAAGCTCACTAAGATATTGAGGAACATTTAAAAACGTAAAGGAGCAGTTTGAACAGAATTTGGTCTTGAATGGGAAGCCAATGGAGTTGGGTCAGAAGGTTGGAGCTTACTTTATAGGGGAATATTTTAGAAGTATTATATTTTCACAATTTTACCGCTCTGAACAAGTGTTTGCAGTTTGTCTTATTTGTGGTATTAAAAGACTCCACAATGGGTTATTCCAATTGAAATCCACACTACCCCTGTGGAAGATTTTGGAAATATCTCCACAGGTGGAGTATGAATTTCAAATGGAATGAACACATTAGCAGCACCATTTGAATTTCATACACCCTATGAGAAAGATTCAACCTGAATCTTCAACAGAGGGAGGGTGAGTTTCAAATGGAGCTGCTAATGCATTCATTCCATTTAAAATTCATACTCCAAATGCCGAAAATATTTCCAAAATCTTCCACAGGGGTAGTGTGGATTTTAAATGGAATAGCCCAATAAATCCTATGGGTCAAAAATATATACAAACCATGTAAATTTTTTACCATGTGGTATCTTCATTTTTCATATGATTTATATAAATAATGACAATCTATCTAAAAGGCATTGCTGAACATGTTCATCAGGACTGTTATTGAAAATACAGACAAATTTCATAGTTCTAGTTCAATTAAAACAGCACTTCCTGTGGACTTTTCCAACGAAATCTGTCAGATTTCATCGAAATCTGTCAGATTTTTACCAACTCTGAGGTTGTTGTGACAACCTTCTGTTTACAACTCGTTGTTGCTCAGCAACGCAGCACTTCCTGTGAACGTTTTGAACGAAATCTGTCAGATTTCTTTACCAACTCTGAGGTTGTTGTGACAACCTTCTGTTTACAACTCGTTGTTGCTCAGCAACGCAGCACTTCCTGTGGTCGTTTCGAACGAAATCTGTCAGATTTCTTTATCAACACTTGATGTTGTTGTGACGACCTTCTGTTTACAACTTGTTGTTGCTCAGCAACGCAGCACTTCCTGTGGACGTTTCGAACGAAATCTGTCAGATTTCTTTATCAACACTGATGTTGTTGTGACAACCTTCTGTTTACAACTCGTTGTTGCTCAGCAACAACCTTCTGTTTTTTTTACAACTCGTTGTTGCTCAGCAACGAGTTGTAAACAGAAGGTCGTCACCACAACATCAGTGTTTAAAAAGAAATCTGACAGATTTTGTTCGAAACGTCCAAAGTATAAGTGCTGTTTCAATTGGACAAGAACTATGAAATTTGTCTCTATCTAAAAGGAATATGTTGGTGAATTGTTATAAAAAAAAACTATCACAACTGAGATTGGGCCCAGGTATCTTTAAAGGCACTTTCCGAGATATGTCGAGGACCAAAAAATATGCGTAAAATTGTCTAAAGTAACTTTAAAATGATTGATAAATCAGGGAAATAACAACTTCTCAAAAATATCGACAAAATATGATTTAAAAAAAACTGAATGATTACATCCGTATTTGAGGTCACATTTGGAATTCCTTATGCCTGGGCATAAATTGCGTTTCCTGATGTGAAAATGAAGTGTCTAGCTTGTTCATTGCAAGTGCTAGTTTATTGCATTAGTAAATATTCTAAGAGTGCACAAATAATGACATGTGGTATAGGGAAGTGAGGGATTAATGCAGTACGTAGCCAGCGGTGGGGCAGCGTACTCCCCTGACAAAAAAAATGAAGGAGAAAAGTGCCCCTCAAATGAAAGAGAAAATTGGAAGGCAAAGGAAGACAAAGGGGGCAAGGGGTCTGTTTCCAACCAAAATTTACCCCAAACATGGGCCAAATTAGTGTAAACTCCAATGTTTGCGTACTTTGCCCAAATAAGGTCCTTTTTGGAAGCTCAAAGACTTAAAATGTACAGTTTCTCTAAAAATATATATCCCACCGATATTACCGTGTCAAAATGATGCAACCGGGAAATTTGTCTTTTCCCGCAAATATTTTATTTTGCCCCTCTGACCAAGAAAGCTAGCTTCGCCCCTGGATCAACCCACTGAGCACTACCTGCCGATCTAACATTGCCTCTGATTGGTCAATTACATGATATCTTCATTTTAATCACCAATCAGAATGGAGCTTTGCAAATAATTCACCCGGATTTTTGTGTGGTTAAATTATTCTAACAATGTTGCTGATTGGTCCAATCGATAATAAAAATTTTGTTTTGACCAATAGGCAGGTAGTTATCATGGGGTTAACGGATCTCATAATGTCCCTTTAAGGCATCAGAGTACTGAAACCCACTTTTGCAATACATTAGCACAGTGAGCTGAATGGTATATTTTGAGATGTCCTGTGGATATATGGGTACTCTACAAAGCATAGTGTTATTATAAAGTATTATTATCATATACTATCCCTTGACACATAGTTTGAAATCTACTGCAAAAACAAACCTGATAAGAGCCATATAGCGTACAATCCATCTCTGTTTCTTATAAAAAGGATCTGACCGCCCAATGAACATAGCGGGGTGATTCCACACGAGAGGGGGATGCGCATTAAATCGCATCAATGTGATCTTCCAGGTAGTGCACTCATAATAGAAAGATAGATTCTGCACCTGGGAAATGGTTGCTTAGTTAGTGTGTTTCTTGTAAGTACTTTATAGTGTGTGTGCATGTAGGGTGCTCATAGCGCGATACCACATGTAGGGCACTCATGTAGGGCACTCATGACTCAATGTCGTCTGCACACAAGAGAAGATCACATTGAAACGTATCCCAGAAATGTGTATTAATGCAGATCCCGCCTCTCATGTAGTGTCCTAATGGTGTCCCTCAAGACAGTGTGTTGGGACCGCTGCTCACCCCCTGTGAAGCATGGAATGTTTGCGTGCATGAAAGTGACATGGATTTGAGAAATTGTCATGCTTGCAAATATGGTCTTTAACCTACAGGCCTTTAAGAAAATATATCAACCTCATGCAGAGGTGTAAGGCAATAGAAACAAATTAGTTCGATCTTTCGATCGACCATCGATGCTTGGTCGATCCTTATGATTTATGAAATCAGTTAATTTACTATTGTTAGTTGTGATAACATAGTAATGTTTGCCTGTCTTGATATTGACCAATATAAATTGAGCATTAATTCTGATTAATTAGTTGATAGTTCATTAATAACAAGCATCGAAGCAGCATCGACGGTCGATCCAAAGATCAAACAAATTTGTTTCTGGTGCCTAAGTGAGGTAATCCACTCCCAGAAAATCATGCGAGCCGAAGGTGAGGCGTGCAATGGGGGTCCATGGGTATCATCATCCAATCCCGGAAATACAAAAATTATGGTTCTTCTTTTTTTACAGTACTTCATTCAGGGATCTAAACACACAGTGGTTTTTTTAAACAAATTTTTATGTCAGGCATACAAATGTACGTATCTAGGCATTAACAGCTGAAATCTAGGTGATAAACACCGACTTTACTTCAGCCAGGCACAAGTGACCTGGTGAAGGGAGTCACCGTAGATATAGCTGGTTGGGGCATTTTTACAGAACAGGCAAGTGTAGCCAACAATCGGCTTTATTATTACCCTGATCAAAGTTGACTGCAACAAAGTCTTTTATCACAGTTCATCTGCCCTGCCTTTACCAGATGAGCAACGGAGAGAGCATTTTGTTTTCTTTTGAACCTGAAAGGCAAAGACCTTTACCAGTGTGCCATGCTGCTCCATGGTTAATGGCTATGTGCCTCAATATTTCATAACGCAAACATTCCCTACTACAGTCCATTGAAAATACCATTAATACATGTAAAGGCTTGTTTTGATAAAATCTCTTCAAATAACTACTTGTATTTGAGCACCAACTTGACAAATTCTTCACAAACCAATTTAATGGTACACAATTACATCATGGTACATAACTTGAAATATATTACAAAATGTATTTAGCTGTATTCATTTGACTATAATTTATTGGATATTTGTTATTTTTACATGCACAATTTCATTCCAATTATACCATCGTCACAAACTGCCAGTAGGTAATACACATTAATGAGAGTTTAATTATGCTCTCTTCCCACACACGATTGGCTGACAGTACAATATTGTGCCAGCATTGTACGCATGCAGAGGGCAATAGCCTATCGGTGCCTGAAATCAACCACTACATTTGGTTCTGTATGTATAATCGGCGTCACTATCACTGCAGCTACTAAATAATATAAAAAAAATAGCGGGTGGAACTCAACCATGCAGTAAGTCTGCCCAACCCCGGAAAAGTAATCCATGGCTTGGGGACTTAAGCTCAATCTACCCTGTATCATAGTCTTATCTTGGGCTCGCGCAATAAGACCCCGACTAAAGCCTGTCTGCATTTAAATGCATAGAATAAACAAGTGTGCAAGATGAAGACACAGACGGAATAAATATCATTTCGACAATGTTATTTACTCAAGTCTAAATCCGCTAGAAGGACGATGCAATTTGCACATTATCATTGCCAATCCCGTAATGGAAATTCAGGCTGCTGAGACAAGGTTGTACTATATCCCATAATGAAGAAGTAAAGAAACTTTAGGGCGGTCTAGGGTACATTTCTGCATCTATAATTAGATGATATATTGGTATCAAATATAAAATGACATTAATGAAATAAAACGATTTTAAAATGCATTTTATATCTTGCCCTACACTCTACTTTGTTCAATCTTATAGTATTGAATTTTCTTTCAATCATGCTCTTAATCCATTCACCCTTCCTCTCTCCTTCTTTCTCTCACTATATTCTTCCTTTCTCCATCCTCGGTATCCAATCCATCGTTCTCTCACCTTCCCTCTCTTTCTCTCTCCAAGTCTCAATGTGCTATTCCATTTAAAATCCGCACTACTGTACCCCTGTGGAAGATCCTGGAAATATCTTCCACAGGGGGAGTATGAATTTCAAATGGAATGGACACATTAGGCAGTTCCTTTTAAATTCCATACACCCTCTGACAAAAGATTCAACCTGAATCCTCCAGAGAGGGAGGATGAGTTTAAAATGGAGCTGCCTCCATGTGGTCATTCCATTTGAAATCCATACTCCCCTTATGGAAGATATTTCCAGAATCTTCTACAGGGGTAGTGTGGATTTTAAATAGAATAGCCCAATATGTTATGCCTTTTCGACTCCTCTGTCTTTGTCTTATCCATATACATTCCTTATTTGTGGGTTAGCCCTAGGGCTCTTCTTATATATGAAAAAATAATTTTCCCCCCAAAATCAAGACGTCAAATTTCTTAAGTATACGGTTACCTACACATTGATACTTACTTTTCCTGTTTTAATTATGCTTGTTTAATTGTTTTTTCATAACATAGAAACAAATAATTGAAATAAGAGATCATATAAAGTCAGAAGTGGATGGGGAGTTTTGTATATGAATAGACTCCTCCTCCGCTGGTTTGATTTAGTTCACTCCATACAAACCACCTGCCATTTGCCAATGATAATATCACAAGCCCTTTTGGATTGGCTCAAACTCTTTCCCACATCAACCAGCAACAATGCTTTCAATAGGTTAATCAATTTCTTAATATTCATGAATATAAATGAATGGAGGGATTGTACTTATCCAACTCAGACCTGTCTGTAAAGGACATGAGTGTGTTTGCATGAAAATTCCATCAGCGTTAACCTTAACACGCCTGAGTACTACAAAATACTACATGAGCACTGCGCGTGCGTGCATCCCACATGATGTGATAATGCAATCGCCCTAAGTGATATATAGGCAGGCTTTCATTGGCCAGGCCAGCGAAAGATCTGTGGCTAAGTGTCACCGACCATGCGAGGGGTCTCGGGTTCGAATCCCACCAAGAGCAAACCACTTCATTGTTTGTTTTCTCTCTTTATTCCTTCCTTCTTTCCCTTCCAATCGCCAAAAAGCCCTTCGGGCGTTGGGGTTAAGCATTGTGCTATCTTGTGGGTCCTTATAGCTGGCCTAGAACCTAACTGTTTCTGTTAGATGTGATATCCAATCAGAAAAGATGTTATACATTATATTTGGCAGACAGTTTGTGTGGAACAAGCAGAATCAAACCAGCTGTGGAAGAGACTAATATAATATGGGATGGTATTATGTATTATCTATGGTTTCAAGTAAATTATACTGGGTTATTCCAGTTGAAAATCATCCACCCCTTGTGGAAAACATGACCTTGATCTCCTACACAGGGGGTATAGATTTCAAATGGAGTCACCCATTAAGGTAACCCCATTTGAAATTCTCACTCCCTGTGTGGAAGAAAGGTTGTGTCTTCCATATATAGGGTGTATAGATTTGAACTGGAACAGCTTATTGCATAAAGCTTCTCATAATCCATCAAAGTTTACTAAAGGACAAAACTTACCATAGATAATGACGAACTGATGCTCAGCCACTCGTCGTGCAGGGCCAAAGTTGACGGGACTACGACGCTGATCAATTCCCAGGAGAGTCTCTTCCACGCACACCTGCCACTTCCCTGCCAAGATGACACAGCCATTGTTATGATTTACATGATGAAATTGGATCCATGTACAGAGAGTATAGAATTTCAAGCAGGTACTATAGCTTATTATTAGCTCAGATGTGTAGAAAGCCAGGTTTTGTATTACGGGCGAGAGTGACGGGGTCGAGTGCTATCGGGTAAAATTGCCGTTTTAATGATGAAAAGGAGAAGGGGACAAATCATGGTGAATGCTAGCATATAAAAAGAATCACACCAGAGGACATTGACCCCTAGCAAGAGTATAAAGTTAAGATTGAAAACCCAATATATCAATAATGGGCCTTTGTGGATGTCAATAATGTTTCACGTAAGATCTTTTGGTACGGTCTTGATTTGTTCTGTTTTTCTGTTGACAACCTTTCTATTTTGCAAATAACAAAACTCATTATTCAAACTCTTTAACTTGTGATTTTTATTTGCTTGAAGGTTAGGACCAGGTTTACGGGTAAAATTATGATTAATTTAACATGCAATAGTAACTATTACAGAGAAGAAAAGAATGTTGATCAATATTAGAATCATACGTACAGCTTGAAAATAAACACACAAAATAATTAAAGTCATAATAATTATGTGAATATAAAATTGGTTAATTTTTTCAAAACTGAATAGAATCAACAAAATTTGTTATATTTTTCAGGTCAACAGAGCATTGTTAACATAGTTATGTTCAGACATTAAGTCCCCCCCCCAATAGAATTCCACTTCCATGGCCAAAATGGCCAATGAGGTGTCTTTCACTTTACCTTGTTATTTCGGCTTGTAATGGACAGAAACCTTTCCTGACAGTTACTACTAATATCATTTCAACATTTTGAGTGAAGAATAAAAAACATTTAAATATTTCCGGAAATCGTACATCATGGCTTTAACAAAACAAAACAAAAATGGGTTGGTTCTTGGTGGTTGCAATCATAATATAGGGTCCACAACTTATAAGTTCCCCCCTAAATACTTTTTAAAATAAATCGAAAAATATTTAACGAAAGGCAAACATGTAAAAAGGTATGGATAGCCTTATTTGTTTTTCACATATGGACCAATTTATAGCATCACACGTCTGGTCACAATGGTTCATTATGTAAAAAAAAAGAGACCGATTTAAACAGTGTTAAAAGTTGCATCTGAGTCCATAGGAGTCAACTCTCAACAATACAGTCAGCCAGGTCTATTCATGCGTTCATTAAAGAAAACCTGACTGCTATGGACTCAGGTGCAACTTTTAAAACAGCCTCTTTTCTTACACAATTAACCATTGTGACTGAACGCAATGATGTGTGACGCTATAAATTGGTCCACATGTGTAAAACAAATAGGGCTATAATACATACATACATTTTCGTTTAAAAAAATTCGACTTATTTTAAAAAGTATTCATGTATTAGGGGGAACTTTTAAGTTGTGGAACCTACATTCACAAAATACTGGTAGAACACTTTTATTTTGAAATGTTCCCATCCTCACCAGCTTCATGTCCACAAACTTTGAGCCCAATCAGAGCAATTTTAAAATTTGACCCCAGATGACCTTTGATCTTCAATGACCTCTGATGTCCCTCTACCCAAAGATTATTATCACCAGGTAACATTGGGACAAGTATGTTAGAAGCAAAGATATGACCAAAAATCGATCTGATTCTGTGGACAAAGCGAAAGGAGCATATTTGAACAATTTTGGACAAATTACCTTGAATGAGCTTTGACCTGTGACCTTTGACCTAGAAAATAACTTACAAGAAAGCTTGCTACTCATGAACATTGACAGCAGCAATATACTTTGGAAGAGGGATCATTTTAGAAACCTTAACAAAACCTTAACATACATACATCCCACCCCTACATATAACAGATTGTTAAATGGTCCTTCTAGCTATGCTGGCGGCCCACAAAAATAGATAACAAGAATTACCTATTTCTTTAGCAAGGAATCCAAATGTTCAAAAACAAAATATAGAAGGAAAAGGACAACAAGAGTGATATATATTATATAAAAAAGTGATAAGTAACAATAGAGAGATAGTGTGAGAATGAGACAGAAAGAGAGCCATGGTGTGGGTGGGGCAAGTGGAGCAGCTGGTTGCAGTGATTTTCAATTCACCATTATTTTTAGATATTTTCACCCACTTTTGACCATTTTTGTCAAATCTTGCCCCAAATGAAAGTCACCTTCCACCCACTTCTGGAAAATATTGGCTATGCCACTGAGAATGAGAGAGAGAGAGAGGGAGGGGGCTAGAGAACAAGAGAGCAGAAAGGAAGACAGAAAGAGGAAGAGAGCTAGAGAAAAAGAGAGGAACACAACTTAATAAGCAGAGTTCTAAATTGTTTTATAAAAGCTATAAAGACAATATTATCAACCTGTTATCCAAAATCAATTACATTGGCAAGCAACCTAAAAACCCAGTATCAAGCCATATTTACATATCAATTTATTAAATTGCTTAAATCAATTAGTCACACTAATAATCACCCAGTTCCAATCCTGTGAGAGTGTTTGACAATTAGTCACTAAGGACTAAACATGACCTTTCAAACCAAATCAATGTTACATATTCCATAGAAAATTAATGTTACTTTTTTTTTGGAAAATTTATGTGTGATTTCGTAGAAATGGGGACGAGTGTGTGTAACTTGTATTTCATGATTTGATTTCCAGGGTAATTGACTATCCCTGGATGTTCTCAGAATATGGTTACTCAATACACCATAGGCTCGCTATTGTAGGATGTTATTCAAACCTGTTAGTATACATTCTTAGAATTGAGGATAAACATATGGTGCACTGAGGATGCTTTTGGATATGGTTTAAAATTTCGACTAAAAACTCCTAGAACCTTCTCCTATATATTGTGTAAACATACTAAGCCAAAATCATTTTAAAGATTAAATTATTGGAGAAGGTATATTCAAGGATTTTATGTGATGTACTTCAAAAATTTAAAATAACACATATTTCCTGGAAATACCAGTTAGTACATTAAATCCTTCATGCATGGGTAAAGCGAGGGGCTCAATGTGGATGCTTGACATTTGTGGTGGCACCACAGGAAAGGGGGCAGGGGACATTTCCCCCAAACTTGAGTTTTGTCTCCCCCTTGTCTCTTCCCAGTCAGATCAAAATACACCAGTCAGATCAAAATACCAAATTTTAGGCACATTTCATTCCTCCCCAATTTTCCCTTGGAAAAAAATCCTGGCATGCACCCCTGTTCTTCATGTGCCTATGTGAAAATGCAGATACCTTGTCACAAAACTAAACAGCAACAGAATCCATCATCCCCTACCACCTTATAGCAACTTGGAAATAAAATGGATAAATTATACTTGACTTCATTCATTGTTGCAATTAGACAGGATATCGATTAATGACATTTCAATCAAAAACATGCAAAAGAGCTTGTAAGTATTCCTGAATATGAAAATAGCTATGAACACAAAACTAAACAGTAACACAACTCATCATGCTCTACCACCCTAACATTTTTAATTGATAGTGGAACAGAATATATGATGAGATTAACTTTGAGATACAAACAGAAACCTCAAAACCTTAAGAAAATACCTTGGAATTTCAGACCTACAATCTTAGAAAAAATGTGTTTGAACACTTACTCTAATTCCCATGTTCATCTTACCCCAATTTGTGGGCGAACTCTTTTAGTCCGAAGGCTCCTCTGCTCATATATAATATACATAATTATAAAATTTGACTGAAAATTTGACTGGATTCTCAAATACTTAATTATGAATGATTAAATTTTGAGGGGAAAACTGCGATGGCTCCTTCCATAATTTTATATAAAAAATAAACAGAAATAAACAAAAATGAATGTGATGCTGTCACTACTAATGGCACTATCAATGGAGTCAAAGTGATGGATCTAGTGTGAATGCCATTTAGCTTGAAATGTTGCTGTGTTGTAAATGAGACATGTCTAATGAGGACTGAGGTAGGGGAAATCCCTAATACTGTCACCATTTGTCAGTTCCATTAATTTATAACAACTTTTAAGACTTGTATGACAATACCAAGCATTGATATTGACATATGAGAATCAATTACTGACATTTGTACAATGTATCAAAACTGACGGATACCTCACTTGAAGTCATATACAATAATTGGAATTGGAAGTTACTGTTCTTGTTATTCAAATGAATAAGGTAGGACCAAAGATTACTGACTCATGGAGGGTGAAATAGTGTATGGATTATTTCACCACACATTTTGAGTCGGTCCTCATTGGTTCTAATCTCTTTGCATGGGGAAATTTTGAGTTGGTACTCATTGGGTATAATCTCCTTGCATGGGCCAATTTTGAGTTGATACTCATTGGGTCTAATCTCTTTGCATGGGGCAATTTTGAGTTGGTACTCATTGGTTCTAATATCTTTGCATGGGGCAATTTTGAGTTGGTACTCATTGGGTCTAATCTCTTTGCATGGGGTAAATTTGAGTTGGTACTCATCGGGTATAATCTCTTAGCATGGGCCAATTTTGAGTTGGTACTCATTGGTCTAATCTCTTTGCATGGGGAAATATTGAGTCGATACTCATTGGGTCTAATCTCTTTGCATGGGGCAATTTTGAGTTGGTACTCATTGGGTCTAATCTCTTTGCATGGGGCAATTTTGAGTTGGTACTCATTGGGTCTAATCGCTTTGCATGGGGCAATTTTGAGTTGGTACTCATTGGGTCTAATCTCTTTGCATGGGGCAATTTTGAGTTGGTACTCATTGGGTCTAATCTCTTTGCATGGGGTAATTTTGAGTTGGTACTCATTGGGTCTAATCTCTTTGCATGGGGCAATTTTGAGTTGGTACTCATTGGGTCTAATCTCTTTCATGGGGTAATTTTGAGTTGGTACTCATTGGGTCTAATCTCTTTGCATGGGGAAATATTGAGTCGATACTCATTGGGTCTAATCTCTTTGCATGGGGCAACTTTGAGTTGGTACTCATTGGGTCTAATCTCTTTGCATGGGGCAATTTTGAGTTGGTACTCATTGGGTCTAATCTCTTTGCATGGGGCAATTTTGAGTTGGTCCTCATTGGTTCTAATCTCTTTGCATGGGGAAATATTGAGTTGATACTCATTGGGTCTAATATCTTTGCATGGGGCAATTTTGAGTTGGTACTCATTGGGTCTAATCTCTTTGCATGGGGCAATTTTGAGTTGGTACTCATTGGGTCTAATCGCTTTGCATGGGGCAATTTTGAGTTGGTACTCATTGGGTCTAATCTCTTTGCATGGGGCAATTTTGAGTTGGTACTCATTGGGTCTAATCTCTTTGCATGGGGCAATTTTGAGTTGGTACTCATTGGGTCTAATCTCTTTCATGGGGTAATTTTGAGTTGGTACTCATTGGGTCTAATCTCTTTGCATGGGGAAATATTGAGTCGATACTCATTGGGTCTAATCTCTTTGCATGGGGCAATTTTGAGTTGGTACTCATTGGGTCTAATCTCTTTGCATGGGGCAATTTTGAGTTGGTACTCATTGGGTCTAATCTCTTTGCATGGGGCAATTTTGAGTTGGTCCTCATTGGTTCTAATCTCTTTGCATGGGGCAATTTTGAGTCGGTACTCATTGGTTCTAATCTCTTTGCATGGGGCAATTTTGAGTTGGTACTCATTGGTTCTAATCTCTTTGCATGGGGCAATTTTGAGTTGGTACTCATTGGGTCTAATCTCTTTGCATGGGGCAATTTTGAGTTGGTACTCATTGGGTCTAATCTCTTTGCATGGGGTAATTTTGAGTTGGTACTCATTGTTTCTAATCTCTTTGCATGGGCCAATTTTGAGTTGGTACTCATTGGGTCTAATCTCTTTGCATGGGGCAATTTTGAGTTGGTACTCATTGGGTCTAATCTCTTTGCATGGGGCAATTTTGAGTTGGTACTCATTGGGTCTAATCTCTTTGCATGGGGCAATTTTGAGTTGGTACTCATTGGGTCTAATCTCTTTGCATGGGGCAATTTTGAGTTGGTACTCATTGGGTCTAATCTCTTTGCATGGGGTAATTTTGAGTTGGTACTCATTGGGTCTAATCTCTTTGCATGGGGCAATTTTGAGTTGATACTCATTGGGTCTAATCTCTTTGCATGGGGCAATTTTGAGTTGGTACTCATTGGGTCTAATCTCTTTGCATGGGGCAATTTTGAGTTGGTACTCATTGGGTCTAATCTCTTTGCATGGGGTAATTTTGAGTTGGTACTCATTGTTTCTAATCTCTTTGCATGGGGCAATTTTGAGTTGGTACTCATTGGGTCTAATCTCTTTGCATGAGGCAATTTTGAGTTGGTTCTAACTGAGTCTATTCTCTTTGCATAATATAAAAACTGTCCAAGATCTGACCAACTCATGTTTGGGGAAGCAGCTTCAGCTCAGCTATCCATCTTAGCTATCCATCTTAATGAATAGTTAATGTTGCAACTGGTGTATGATTTCATGTCAGCTATTTTATCTATTATTAATAAATCCATCTATAGGGCTGTGTCACTCTGGTTATATCAGTTACATGCTTTGATATACCAGAGACCAATGCAATGTATAAAAAGGTACACCAACTTGATATGGGAGAAACAAGTAAAATACACAACGCTATGCAGAGGAGATAGCAAACAACAAAATGTAGGCACAGAAGTGTCAAGTTTGATAGCTAAAAATTACCAAACAACAGGGATAAACAGGAGTATACACAAGTGCATAGGAACAAGTGATGAGAAGCGTCATGCTGAACAAACTGAACCAAGCAATGACAAGGAAAAACAAAGTTTGATTGCCAAAAATGACCAATTCCAGAGCTCACAAAGGTATAAATCAAACAGACAAAAAACTGCTCTTTTTCAGGGACAAAAACCAATAAACAGAAAACACTAAATGCTATAGTTTAAGAACAAATTCAAGAACAAACTAGTGGCAAGTTCAAATTGAACTGGGTGGCAAATAAGACAGAGCAAAATAAGCTGTGTCTTCACTCAATCAAAGAAAGATGCAATAAAAGAAAAAAGCAATTCACACATAACCTTATACCCTCTTCCCTTCCCATTGTTACAAATAAGACATAACATTACAAAACAATATAGTCTGTAGACTTGTTGCAGAGCCACGGGTTGCACATTAAAGTTTATTTCTTTGCTGATTGTGCCTACTAAGTATTGCTATTGTGGTTCATTCATATTTTAACATGAAATACCGAATGAAAATTTGACAAAACAGTACATTTTGTGCAAATTATTAGATCTGATTTATTTTTTCAACTCAAATTTGACAAACTACCACACTACTCAAAATTAAAGGTACGTTGGTATGGGATAGGGTTTGGGTAAGCTGTTTTGTGTGAATTTGTTTTTGCAAGCTCATTCTGATTCAACTTGCTCATTCACATGTAGAAAGATGATACACAGCTACAACACCAGGTAAATAATTATATTGTACAGGCAGGAAACTAAATCAATTCACGTGTATCTGCTATCACACTGCTATATCGCCATTTACAAAATACAGTAAGCCAAAAAATTAAGGTACCAGATGTGTTCAACCCTGTATATCCCAAATAAAGACAAATATGTCAAAATTAAAACAAGCAGTCAATACCTGTACTCTTTAGCTCGGATTTAAGATCTTATTTGTTGAAATTGGTTGAGAATTAAAGAAACGGTGATCTAAAACCTAATAAAGAAACAAAATCAAAAGTTACACTTTTGTGTTCCAATCAGTGAAAGCACGACGCTAGTTTTAACGTGCTAATCAATGGAAGCGCGGCGCTAGTTCTCTTCACGAACGCTTTGTGTACAAACACAAATCAATAGGGCATGCAATGCAGGAAACTGCAACTTTTACATTGCTATCTTCCTTGGGTTTTGGGATCGCCGTGTCTTTATTTCTTGAACAATTTCAACGAATGAGGTCTTAAATTGAAGCTAAAAGATGCAGCTATTGGCTGCAGGTTCAAATTTTGACATATCTGTCTTTGTTTAGGATATACAGGAGGTGAACATAACTGGTACCTTAATTTTTTGGCTTACTGTAGAGTTGACATTTCTATTCGCTCCTAATCAATGATAACTATATCCTATTGTTACTAACGACCAAACAGAATAAAAATCCTATATTGTTGAGGGGACAATAAATAAGCAGTGTCTCATCGTCTCTGTAGAATTTCTGAATGATTAAACCACATGGTGGCAATGAGATAATTTGAAGTAACCACTCATGCTCTTGTCCTTTCTAGGTGGGCATGGGGAATTGGGCTAGCCGAGTTGTGCATGGTGTAGAGTGGTGGTGTATCTGCAATTTGATATTCAGACGACAGATCTTTGAATACCGGGGTAGAAAATGATGAATATCTTCCGTTATTTTGGGTTTCTATTAAAACCTTTTGCAAGGCTTGCACTTGAATATATGTGTTGAAAGAACATGATAATCTTCAGTGAGCGTATTGAAAACCAAGCCCGTGTATTGAAATCAAAAACTGACAAAAATTCGGATTTTATATGCGCAGAACAAAAAAAAAAGGAGTCCTTCAAGCAGATGAGTGACTGCCGTGCATGCGCAGTGGGGAAGAAATATACCAGGCTCACTGACATCTACAGAGGTCAGTGACCAGGCTATTGTCAATAGCCTTAGTTTGAGGTCCCTCGGCCCATAGTCTCCAAACTATTAAACAGGTTGGAACAAAATGGCCATACATGGCTGTTGAAGAACTAGTGGGTTCGACCTACCATCATGGGGATTTCTGCCATGAAGATATCGGGGCGATGACACTGTGTGGTACTTAATGAAACATATCACAACTTTTTATGATTAATGGTTTCCTGTTTTTCAATATAATATAACATAATATCCTTTTTCACAAGAATGCCTTGGAAGCTCCAACACCCCGGAAATCTGCACCATCCACCATCCGGTGTTATGCTATCTTCAAGGAAACTCATCTGTTTGCACAATGTGTTATTATTATTATTATTGTTTCTATTAGATCACAACTTTTTTATGATTAATGGTTTTTTCAATATATCTGCATCATCCAACATCCGGTGTTATGCAACACTTTCTATCTTCAAGGAAACTCTTCCCTGGCTTGCGTTTCGTCTTTGCACCATGGTCGTAATGCAGTGGTACATAATAAATTCACTGTGTATAATGAAACATGTATTTCAAATCCAGGAGGCCACTGGTAATTGACCAGGGGAATCATGTGTGACCAAAGATTCACGTAAAAAGGATCCGTTTTCATGATCAGGCACTTTTTTAATGTCATCACCTATCAAGACATTAACAGCTTCTATCATTATGGTAAAGCCGACAGGTTTGTGCCTAGATAGCTGTTAATCTTCTTTTTAAACCTGTCCCATTTCACAATTCCTGGGACACAAGATAGGAGTAGATGAAATGAAGGATCATACACAGACCTGCCAACCTACCAAAGCCAGAAAGAGGGACATTAATTGAGACCAAAACCTTGTACATATACACAAACCAGGTGCCGATAAAGTCAAAGACTTGAGGTGTGCAATACTTTCAGAATTCAGGGAAGGTTTTGCAGGTCTGAATATATCACAATAGACTAAAGAGAATACTATATCATTTTCTGCTGTTCTTACATTTAAATTTGCCATCACTGAAATTTTCAGAAAGCAGGACTGTCCCTCTTTTTCACTTTGGTAAACCCCAAATGAGGGACAAAAATCCCTCAAAATGAGGGACAGTTGGCAGGTCTGCATACATGACTAACAAGGTTAGATCTTACCTATATTGTGAATATGGTATCTAAAACAATGACATTTAAGAAAAAGGGTGTACCGTGTACAATAAATCAGTGTTTAGGGTCCGTAAGAAAATGTAGCATGACATAAAAGGTATAAAATTTGTGAATTCCAAGTTGTTATGACGGGTTTTATGGTCAAGAAAATTACTGGTTTACTTGCTTCTAAAGGGGATGAAAATAATGCCAATAATTGTTAAGGGTAGGAAATTGCACTTGTCACACATACTTGTGTCAGGTGCATTTTTAGCCCTCTCAAATACTTGTTCAGAGTGCTTTTTGAGACTTTGTGGTCATGCATGATACCCCTCTGCCAACAACTAGTGGCCCCAGGATTTTAAACTATATTGACAGGTATGGTCAAAAGAATTACTGTGCTCAGAATGGATATATTTACTGAGCTTTTCTTTTTCCAAATGAAAGACACAAAACCGTACATTTCCATTGAACAGATGGAACAGATGAACCCGAACTATGGGTTTTTGAAAATAAAAACTGCTGATATATAGCTGCAACTAACACTGACATCTCTAACTATTTTTAGTGACACAACCTGTAAAAGACATATCTTTTGAAACACTCCCTTGCTACAAGACCCTTAATAAATGCGCTATTCCATTTAAAATCCACAATCCCCCTGTGCAAGATTTAGCTTAAGTCTTCCACAGAGGGAGTATGAGTTTTGAATAGAATAGACAATTGGGTAACTTCCATTTGAAATACTCACTCCAGTTGTGGAAGATAAAGGTAAAGCCATAATACAGAGGGAGTATGGATTTCAAAATTCAGTTCCATTTGAAACACATACTCCCCTGTGGAAGATATTTCCAAAATCTTCCACAATGGTAGTGTGAATTTCAAGTGGAATAGCCCAATTAAGTAGGACAGAAAGCAAATAAAACTAACATGAAAGATTCAGAACCATTTCTTTCTTCTCTGTATACATTTGTAAATGTCAAGACTAAATATAACATTAAGAGCAGTCTGCAAAACGATAGCGCTTATAGGTTAATGCCGAGATAGGGATTAGGCATAATCCATCTTCGTGCTGTACCAAGTGCGCTTGAAGACTAGGGTAAAATGGGCTATTCCACTTAAAATCCACACTACCTCTGAGGAAGATTTAGCTAAAGTCTTCCACAGAGGGTGCATGAGTTTCAAATAGAAGAGACAATTGGGTAACGTCCATTTGAAATACTCACTCCAGTTGTGGCAGATATAAGTAAAGCCATAATACAGGGGGAGTGTGGGTTTCAAAATGATTAACCCTGACCAATTACATTTGAAAAACATACTCCCCTGTGGAAGATATCTTCCACAGGGGTAGTGTGGATTTCAATTGGAATAGCCCAGTTAGAGAGCTTTTCTACCAGGACTCAGTTTGGGGGGAAAAGAGTCCTGGTTCACCTGAATTAAGTTGGGCCAGGACTCACTTAAGGCTTAACAGGACTTGCCCTTTGTTTAGTAACAGTCAGTATTAATCAAGCCTAAATGATCTAAATATACAAAAGCCTCCATTCAACAATAATAATTCAAATTCTGACTTCTGATCGTGTTCACCATTACCTTTTTTCCTCCAGCGAGCGGTATCTATGAAATTATGTATAGACTACGTGGTGATGGACTATCATGGTTCAGGACAAAAAGTTCATTCTGGTATTGTGATTTTTATTCTCAATGGTGTACAGTATGCAAGCAATGGGTCTGAAATAAGCAATAAGTTTTTTTAGTTGACCAGTATATACCATTTTTTGTGTGTTGTTGTTGATCGGGAAAGGGCAATCATTTTTTTTAGGCTGTGTTACGTTCGCTGCCGGCTTATCTTCTTAATAAAACTATGAAATCACACAATTATCACACCATCAAGGAAAGTTTTACAATAATTCTTAGACTTAGAGTCCTTTTATTCCTCTCTCCATCCTCTCTCCTCTTTTCTCCCATTCCATAGTTTTACGACATCACGGTCGGACATTACATTCAAAAGTGAATTCCAATAATAAAATACATTCGCAATCATGGCGCTACGCAAATCTGCGGACATAGCGCGCCGTACCGCGTAGGCCTACTAGTTTGAGCGCATTGCAATTAATCACGCCCGGGTAATCACGCACATTAGGCTACTACATGACACTCCCCGAACTCCTATATGATTGTGTCAATCATCTTAAAAGTGCACATTTAATTTTGTGTGCATAAATATAATTTCATGCATACATTTGTTTTTATTGCACGTTTTAATTCATTTTATAAAATATTCTCCAAACGTACATTTGCCATAAATACAAATAAAATTTATGTTATAAATTTCGTCTCCAATGATAATCTCACACTAGTTTCCATTTCTCCAGAACATAATGAATTAAGTTATACATGTCCATGTTTATATGGAAATGTCGCTGACTAATTGCGCACTGTAGCTGCAATACCAAACGCTTGTCCAGAAAATATAAATTCATCATGAAATCCTGATCCATTAATACACACATTTTGCGATAAAATCTTATTTTAAACACAACATTTTTTTGACGACCCTATAATAATACTTTATCCCTTCATTTCAATTTTAAAAGAAATGTCGACTGATTGACTTGGCGCACTACTGCTGCAATCCCAAACGCTAAATCGCTTTTACAACAATCCAATAAAAAATCTTACACATATTTTTGTACTCTGGCTCGAGTTTTTGCATGTGAAATAATGCACACATTTGTCCATGTGCATGATAATACTAAATTAAAACAATATGTTTCATTGCTGTTTATTTTTTTATAAACGCAATTATACTTTACACAACAAAACATTTTTGAATGCCACAAAGATTGACGTGCATAGCCTTAGGCCTACATCTCTATTAAACATGATATATGCAACATTTAATTTTGATATGTGCATACACATTTCGTTGTACGTACCTTTCATTTGTGCACGTACATTTGCAATATTTATAATACTTGCTTCACTATCGCACAATCCTCATTTAAATTTTATAATATACTACTGATCATTTTCATCTGTGAAAATATGAACATCTCTTGATTGTCTTCAAGTAAAAAGACCAACAGTCAAAATATCATACCAAATGTCTGGTCATTTAGCAAGGAATCCAAGCAGGCTAGAACCTGAAGACAGCCTCTCGTAATCCATTTTCCACATCAATCTGCCACACCGATGCGTAGATCATGTAGACAACACTGCCACTGATGATGAAAACACACGATGCACCTGTCTTTTTCCAGAAGAACACAAACCAGCAATATATTGCAACGATGAAAATGCAATGTGCATCAAATCTCACAATTCTGGTATTTGAACGGAATTGATGATGATACAGTCACGAAGCTATCTGCTTTCTTCTCTTTCTTCTGTAGCGAAGCTATCCATGTATCTCATCTGTGACGCTCTCTTATTTCTTCTTGTCCGGCTTCCAAAAGTAAAACAACAATTTACAGTTCTGCGAACTTCTGCGTCCTCTTCTTTCTTCTTATATGGCTAGCTCACTGAAGGTTTCTTCTTCAAAGCTGAACTAGTCTTTACCGACTTTGATATTGTCTTTGTCGATTTTCAAGTTTCTTTTTTCAAAAACTTTGTTAATGTTTTCTTTGGCGATTTTCAGTTTCTTTCTTGAAAACTTCGTTGATGTTTTCTTGGTGATTTCTTTGAGTCTTTCTTAGGCTATTTCTTGGAAATGGCGCACCTGTAGATTTACTTTTTCCGCTGCCACCATGTTACGTTCGCTGCCGGCTTATCTTCTTAATAAAACTATGAAATCACACAATTATCACACCATCAAGGAAAGTTTTACAATAATTCTTAGACTTAGAGTCATTTTATGAAATGTCGACTCGATTGACTTGCGCACTACTGCTGCAATCCCACCGCTGCCACCATGTTACGTTCGCTGCCGGCTTATCTTCTTAATAAAACTATGAAATCACACAATTATCACACCATCAAGGAAAGTTTTACAATAATTCTTAGACTTAGAGTCCTTTTATTCCTCTCTCCATCCTCTCTCCTTTCTCCCATTCCATAGTTTTACGACATCACGGTCGGACATTACATTCAAAAGTGAATTCCAATAATAAAATACATTAAGAATCATGGCGCTTCACGCAAATCTCTGCGGACATAGCGCGCCCGTGCAGCGTGAGGCCTACTAGTTTGAGCGCATTGCAATTAATCACGCCCGGGTAATCACGCACATTAGGCTACTACATGACAGGCTGTAAGAGTGAAAGGTCAATTACAATTGTGCTACAAAACATTTCACAACTTATGATGAATTGTTTGCTTCCTCCTTTCAATAAGTTCCTTTTTTACAAGTATCCAGGAAGTTGTCCAGTATATACAGGTGTTAAATGCGCACCCCCAAGGACTCTACCAAAGCAACCTTTTTAGCTTCCTTTTAAATTCGGATGTTAGCAAAAAATAATTCCATTTTGCTTTCTGTCTTTCAAAATAAGTTTTTTTTTTACTTAGAGGTATGTACATAACTGGGGGCACGGTGGTTTAGTGGTTACAACCTTGGACTCATAATCTGAGAGCTTGCTTGATGTGCGTGGGTTCGAGTCCTCATCCCACTACCGTGTTGCGCCATTGGGTGAGCTTTGCTTCGCTTACCTCACCCCACTCAGGTGCAATGGGAAGCTGTTAGGGGTAGTCACAGTCGTTGTACTGATGAAACCCGCGCCATTTGTAGGCAGCAAACGTGGTTGCGACATATTCTAATGATGGCAGAATAAATGTAAAGCACTTTGAGGCTGTTTACGGCATAAAGCGCTATATAAATATCTACATTTACATTTTTACATTTACATTTATACGGTTCGGGCTAAGCTAATTTGTTGGCAATGTATTGTTACATGCTCATCCTGATGATAGACAAATTAACAGTCCTAAATTATATAGCTATAATCCAAATGAAAGGTCTAATTATGATTGATATCCAAAACATTTCCCAACTTGTGATGAATTGCTCGGTTCCTGTTTTTTCAATACTCATTCCTTGTTTACCACTACCAAGGATGCTTCAATCTTGTGTCACATGTTTCCACACGATTTCACATCTTGTTAGAGTAAATTACTTTTGAACTTTTTATTAAATTTGTTTGATAGAGACAAATTGAAAATTCTCAGTAAATGAAACGGATAAGATGACCCCACACTGAAAGTTTCAAGCTGCAATTGTAAATTTCAAACGTCTTTTGTCTAATTTGGAACAGGTCTTTCTGATCAACTATAAGGTCAGAAAGATGGGTCAGTGACTCCTGAGAATGAAATCCCTACCCTTAAATTTAATGAAGATGTCATGTTACCAATTGGTGATTGGAAGTGGAAAAGAAAGGTTGATGCCAAGCCCATAAACCTTCAGACTGCTATTTCAGAAAAATAAACTTCTCATTTTGATTTTGATTAAAACAATATTATTTTCAAAAAATTCTTCTAATATTATTTTCTTTTGCCAAATGAGACATAGCTAAAATACTAATATTTTAATTAGCACTAATTAACTGGCTATAAAGTTGTGATGTACTCTGTATAATCTACTTAGCTACATATTTCTATTTCCTTTGCTTACACTACCACTGCCTTAAACAAATTGTTCATTTTCACATCACATCCTGAGTCCCCCATGAGTTTTGTCAATGGGGTGACACAAAGGCAGGTTGTCATGTAGAGAGGAGTTCATGTCTTGTAGATCGATCTTAGGAAGAATCCGTACATATACGGCACCGATTTAGGGCATGACAATTTTCATCACAAAACAAGAGTAATAAAAAGAAATAAAATGATTAACAGTCGACGACAGAGGGCGTACACGGTTATATTTTCCATGACAATTCAATTTCCTCCCTTTTTCAACCTTGCCCCTAAATCTTTGAAACTATGTGTTTCCTTCGAACTTGCTTTATACAGAAACCTATTAGTTTATTACCTTAGATGAAATCATGCAAGCAAAATCAGTGTTAAAAATAACACTTAATTCTTACTAATTAGCATTGTATTTAAAGGCAAAAGAACAACTTGACATTTTGGTTGACCCGACCTGAAATAAAAGCCTCCTGCCTCCTACTTGCCTACATCAACAATCATGTCTTTCATTGGTAGTTAGGACTGTGGCTTATTAAACCACTAGACATTAATAGCTAGCTCTATATGTCAACAGAGCTCATAATGTAATAGATATGGCTTCAAAAGAAATTGTTTACTGATTAATTAAATCTAAGCTGAACTATAGCTGCTAGACACAAAGAAATGTAAAAAATAATAGGAATATAATAATACTCCTTTTAGATTTAATGTTGCATTCAAAAACCCTCGCTTTGCACCACTGAGTTCCCGGTTTCAAGCACCGGGCGTGGCCCAAGGACTCATGTGCACTTGGTTTATCCCGATTCCATGCTCGCTCTCGCAGGTTTTCTCCGGGATCTCCGCTTTCCTCCTGCTTTCAAAAAAATTGGTGATTAGTTGTATGGTTAACAATAACTTCCTTCACCCAATGGAATTTGGGGAGCTGCACAGATAAATGGTGGATGTTACAATCTAAGTGTGGATAGGTTTGCGCTATTCCGTCTGCACAATGCCTAGTTGATGCGATCTGATTGTGATGATTCACCATGGCAGCGAAATTACAGCGCTTTGAACATTCTGTGATCTGTGGTAAGGCGCTATATAAATACCAAAATTTATTCATTTTATTTTACCTTTATACAGGAGGCAACCATTGTTAATCGGTCATAAATCCACACTTTTACAGTAGCGTATAACCGAACGCAAGTATACACACTTATATGTTGAATTAAATATTTTGCAGGAAGCATCTAGACTTTACCATTTTAATCCTGTAGCTTTATTGCTGATATCAACAGAGAAATCACTGATCTTCTTTTAATGTTGAGTGGCAATGTCTAAGCTGACATTCCTCATGAAATAATCATGTGAATTAGATGATCTTTAGCTTTTTTTCATTGTTGAAAAGGATTCAATCATGTTTCACTGTTGTTCACCTATCACCACAGTTTAACAACTCTCTCTGACAGCAAGAGCTGCCATCGTAAGTAAACCATGCAGAAGATGTGGACGCATTGTTGTTAAGATGGACAATGGTGAAACATGATTAAATACAAATCTAATGACGCAGAAGATGTGGACGCATTGTTGTTAAACGGTGATGAACAATGGCGAAACATGATTGAATCCCAATTAATTGACATCGGTTGCCTGTTTCCCTTCTTCCCTTCTGGTTCTATCTTGCTCACTTTTCTTGCTGTTCATCTTGCATTGCATTTTTGTTACTCTAACCCTCTCCACACGGGAATTGACTGCAGACGACAAGTTTCAAATTTCTTTAAAAATTCAAAAATTTCAGAATTGAAAATGTTCATGACCATATTTGGAATCAGCATGAAAAATGCATTAAAATGAGTACAAACAAGCCTAGTATCGTTTCAGTGATTCTTCGTGAGATAGCACTTGATACTTTGAGAAAATATCTCATCAAAACCTGGGCTTTTTACGTTGAAGCATATGGCTAGCATGCAGAATATTAACTTCCAACATACTTGAATCAATTCTTGATCAAAATAGCTGTAAACATCTTTATTCCTGGTCATTCAACTCACTCTTAAAATCATCGCAATATAGTCACCAATGCTTCCAATACTTCAAAATCAACATTAGGATGAGAGCGAGAGAGCATTCATTCTACATTGCATGCATAATTTGACTCAATCTACAAGCCTGCTTTATGTGCAAAGTTTGATGCCATTTGTCAATGCATGGTAAAAGTGTAGTGTAGTCTAACTGAAAATGCATTATTTTGTCTCCTTTCCCAATCTTTACTGTTCACATGATAAAACAGTGGAACCAATATGACCCTAAAACACACAATATAAATGATTTCTCTCTTCAGAATAATATAAGTTGAATTTATTCAAAAAAAAACATTACCCTTACTTTTATTGATATCACCAGCAACTGGTCTTTGGCACCGTTTAATTTAGGCTGATCTCAACACTTATTTTGCAATGTATTGCCCTTACACACTTGAAAGCAAACAGGCAACAGTTGAAAGCAAATGTGATAGAGAGATTTCATTCTTTATCTGTTTGATTCCTCAGAAATTGAAGTATGTAAAGAAGAGTCCTGAAAATTAGGTACAAATCTTAATACAAATGCGGTTCAGCCTTGCATCCTGAGCCTGTAATCTCATTGATTCCCCAAAGGTCCAAAAGGGCATAGCCTGAGATTGTCTGCACACCCTCTCACCAACTGATAATTCAAATTCAAAGAAGAGGTTATCAATAAAGCTCAATATTCTCAAGGAGTAATCACAATTCACAGCTTCTGACTTGGAGCTGGTGCATCACACCAAAAAAGTCAAGATTAGACAATTTTGTTGGTGTTACGAAGTTCACAATCTCCAAAATCAGCACCCCCTCAAATGGGCTATTCCATTTAAAATCCACACTACCCCTGTGGAAGATTTTGGAATTATCTTTCACAGGGGGAGTATGAATTTCAAATGGAACGGACACATTTATAGGCAGCTCCATTTGAATTTCATACACGCTCTGAGAAAGATACAACCTGAATCTTCCACAGAGGGAGGGTAAGTTTTAAATGGAGCTGCTAATGTGGTCATTTCATTTGAAATTCATACTCCCCCTGTGAAAGATATTTCCAAAATCTTCCACAGGGGTAGTGTGATTTTTAAATGGAATAGCCCAACACCCACTGGGTTTCAAGGTGGATGGACTGGGATGAAAATGGGCTTTTCCAGTTGAAAAACATATAGGCCGACCCCGTATGATAAACATGACATTAATCAGGATCCTACACAGGGGGTGTAGATATCAAATGGAGTGACCCATTCAGGTAACCCCATTTGAAATTCACCCTATGTGGGAGTACATGTCATAGGGTGTATGGATTTCAACTTGAATAACCCAATCAAGCCCTGTCTCACTCGTATGTCTAGGCATGATTGAGTATTTCGTCGTCCGTATTCCATAGTGGCGTATAGTGGGGCGCCGCGAATAAACAACTTTTCGAGAAAATCGGGTTTGAAGAAATGCCAATTTAAAATGGAGTTGTGTAAATCAGACATTCATTATATTTTGTAAATGATGTGAAATTTCTGTAGTAAACTAAATAGATTTTATTGTTATATATTTTTCAAAAGAAATAAATACATACTATTGCTGGCAAACTGACAATAAAACTATACGTCACTATGGAAAAGCGAACAAAACGCAATAATACCTAACCTTACGTTAACCGTGCGCCACCTCGGTCGCCGTGTAATCCCTATGGCGTTACTTTTAATCGTTAGTATTCCATAGTGGCGTATAGATCCGATACGCGTATACGCCACTATGACATACGATGTTTTTCATTTTTGCCGATATTTCATAATTATAAAATGTGTATAAAAAGTGGCGTATGGTCGATACGCCACTATGGAATACAAAAAATGTCACTTTGTAACTATACGCCACATTTAATTAATTAATTACTAATTAATTAGCTAATTATGACTGATGAGACTTAGAAAAAATGAAAGAGAACATCATTAAAAACATATGTGCCAATTTTCAAAAAAATGACCAAAAATCACTCTACGCCACTATGGAATACAGCCGACGATTTATTCTGTCCATGTGTTTTGCTTAACATAACAACCGGATAGCTATGAAAATCTCAGGGATTTGATTCCATCTTTAACTTACAGTCTATATAAATATGTACATCCCAATAATGATTCATAAGTCATGAACCTTTTGGGTAGAACATTATGAAGCAGAGACCAATGTCAATAGAATGAGCTTGACATAAAATGACTTTCTTGTAAAATGCTACATGAATGCTTTAGAGTATACAGAGGTTTACGGCAATATAATTCATTTAATGGACTGGTTCCTTGTATCTTGGCTGTTTTCCAAGTATATGAAAACACTTTAGAATTACGAAGTGTGATTTTATCAAGAAAACAAGGAAAATGCATTATCACAATTCCAGGAAATATGTCATTTAGTCTCCATACAACGAGTTACAAGAGGAGGAAAGAGACTTAAAGGAGGGTGGCCCAATTGGTTTATGATATGGATTTTCTTCAAACTTTTGATAAAGACTGTTCGCGATGGAGGAGGGGCAAGAGGTGAAGCTGCAACATCTGAGTCACGAAGTGGCGTGTCGCGATTTATAGAGTGTGGAGGGCTGAAGGTGCAACAGAGTGGCAAATATGCGACATCGCAGCTACCACTCTGCCAGGTTTCTGTGAGAGTATGGTACCCAGTAGTTTCTCTCCCTATGGATAATATAGTTACATGGTCTGTAGCACAGACTCAACATATGTACAATAAGGATGTGTTTACAGATTCTTTTGAGAAAAAAATGGTGATTTTATGTCAAAATATGGTTCACTTACATGTTATAGAAAGCATGCACATAACAGGAATAACATCAAAATGATATTCACAAAGCACAGTGTCAGTACGCCGTTACTAATTTAAAGTAAGCTTACAGAAATTTTGTGCATGTCACGATTTCATCAGAGTGAAATTTACTGGACTGACCAACAATGCAAATAGCCGTGGGAAACATCATTAGCAATGTTACCACAAAAACACATCGATTTGGAACATCACACTTTAGGATAGTAAAGAGAAAACTACAATCTATTACTTGGTTCAAAAATCTCATCAACATTGAGATAAGTGGGGGATGAGGCTGTTGATCGGGTCAATGACCTAATAAATATAGGGTCATAAAACATGTATGTAATTCCTCCTAATTGTTTTGGTGACATCCAGATTGAGTGATTACTGAAACATGGCATCATCTGCAATAGCTGCCCTATAGGCATTTTACAATTTCTGCATTCTATATTGTACACATATCAAAATACGGCACCTGGCAGCTATGTGCACTTGAACCCCTCAAGATATACAGTAAGCAATTCAACATCACCTTATGTTCACCCGTACATCTCATCACATTCTGATTTCCAAGAATTTATTGCGTACAGCCATATGTGTCATTGGCAATACAGCAGATCTCCGTCAATTAGACATTCCTCAAAGGTACTTGATGAGAAAGCAACAAATCATTACATTCTTGTTTATAAATATTTAAGCTTGCTTTTAGTAGTGCTGTGCTAAGTAGCTGGCAAGGGCAATCCAACCTTTTTAATTTCCCGGTACAGTCAGTGACAGGCATATTTCACAAGAATCAGAGGCATAATCAAGGGGGTGGCAGGAGGGCAGACCCGCTTTGAAACATCATATATTTTGGGTGAAATTGGGACAGAAACCATTAGGCAGGGGCACTGTATTTAGTGTTAGCTTTGGATATTTAATTATTTTCTTTATTTTCCGTCTAGGTAAGTTGGGTGGAAAATAAAGAAAATAATTAAATGTCCAAAGCTAACATAAACTAGGGCAAAACCTTCAGATAGCAAGCTAAGGCAGAGCTTTCAACAGCACAACCTGGACATGATCAAGGTTACAGAATTCTGCCTCAAACTGTCATCTATTCTGAGGCAAACCTTCAGTGCAAGCCAAGGCAGAGCCTTCAACAGCACAACATGGACATGATCAAGGCTGCAGAATTCTTGCCTCAAACTTATCTATTCTGGGGCAAACCTTCAGTGCAAGCCAAGGCAGAGCCTTCAACAGCACAACCTGGACATGATCAAGGCTGCAGATTCTTGCCTCAAACTGTCATCTATTCTGAGGCAAACCTTCAGTGCAAGCCAAGGCAGAGCCTTCAACAGCACAACCTGGACATGATCAAGGCTGCAGAATTCTTGCCTCAAACTTATCTATTCTGGGGCAAACCTTCAGTGCAAGCCAAGGCAGAGCCTTCAACAGCACAACCTGGACATGATCAAGGCTGCAGATTCTTGCCTCAAACTGTCATCTATTCTGAGGCAAACCTTTCGTGCAAGCCAAGGCAGAGCCTTCAAAAGCACAACATAAAATAATCAAGGCCGCAGATTCTTGCCTCAAACTTATCTATTCTGGGGCAAACAATCAGTGCAAGCCAAGGCAGAGCCTTCAACAGCACAATATGGACAAGATCAAGGTTGCAGATTTCTGCCTCAAACTGCCATCTATTCTGAGGCAAACCTTCCGTGCAATCCAAGGCAGAGCCTTCAAAAGCACAACATAAAATAATCAAGGCTGCAGATTCTTGCCTCAAACTTATCTATTCTGGGGCAAACAATCAGTGCAAGCCAAGCCAAGGCCTTCAACAGCACAACCTGGACATGATCAAGGTTGCAAAATTCTGCCTCAAACTGTCATCTATTCTGGGGCAAACAATCAGTGCAAGCCAAGGCAGAGCCTTCAATAGCACAACATGGACATGATCAAGGTTGCAGATTCTTGCCTCAAACTGTCATCTATTCTGGGGCAAACCTTCAGTGCAAGCCAAGGCAGAGCCTTCAACAGCACAATATGGACATGATCAAGGCTGCAGATTTTTGCCTCAAACTGCTATCTATTCTGAGGCAAACCTTCAGTGCAAGTGAAAGCTGAGCCTTTAACAGCACAACCTGGAATGATCAAGGCTGCAGATTTTTGCCTCAAACTGCATGTCATCTATTCTACGGCAAACCTTCATTACAAGCCAAGGCAGAGCCTTCAATACTTCAACAGCACAACATAGGCAAGATCAAGGTTGCAGAATTCTGTCTCAAACTGTCATCTATTCTGGGGCAAACATTCAGTGCAAGCCAAGGCAGAGCCTTCAACAACACAACATGGCCATGACCAAGGTTACAGATTTTTGCCTCAAACTGTCATCTATTCTGGGGCAAACCTTCATTACAAGCCAAGGCAGAGCTTTCAACAGCACAACATGGGCATGATCAAGGTTATTGGCTGCCTCGACCAACAATACTTAGTCAACCCTTAAAATTATACAGCTACAATTCATAGGTCTAATTACAATTGTGATCCAAACCATTTCAAAACTTATGATGAATTGTTTGCTTCCTGCCTTTCAATATAAGTTCCTTTTTATATCCAGGAAGTTATCCAGTATATACAGGTGTTTAATGTGCATCCCCCAGGACTCTACCAAAGCAACCATTTTAGCTTCCTTTTATGGTCTTGTAACAAATTCCGCCATTTGGCAATGCATGGTAAAAGTGTAGTCTAACTGAAAATGCATTATTTTGTCTCCTTTCCCAATCTTTACTGTTCACATGATAAAACAGTGGAACCAATATGACCCTAAAACACACAATATAAATGATTTCTCTCTTCAGAATAATATAAGTTGAATTTATTCCAAAAAAAACATTACCCTCACAACTTTTACTTTTATTGCTATCACCAGCAACTGGTCTTTGGCACCTTTTAATTTAGGCTGATCTCAACACTTATTCTGCAATGTAATGCCCTTACGTATTTGAAAGCAAACTGGCAACAGTTTAAAGCAAATGTGATAGAGAGATTTCATTCTTTATCTGTTTGATTCCTTAGAAATTGAAGTATGTAAAGAAGAGTCCTGAAAATTAGGTACAAATCTTAATACAAATGCGGTTCAGCCTTGCATCTTGAGCCTGTAATCTCATTGATTCCCCAAAGGTCCAAAAGGGCATAGCTGGAGATTGTCTGCACACCCTCTCACCAACTGATAATTCAAATTCAAAGAAGAGGTTATCAATAAAGCTCAATATTCTCAAGGAGTAATCACAATTCACAGCTTCTGACTTGGAGCTGGTGCATCACACCAAAAAAGTCAAGATTAGACAATTTTGTTGGGGTTACAAAGTTCACAATCTCCAAACTCAGCACCCCCTCAAATGGGCTATTCCATTTAAAATCCACACTACCCCTGTGGAAGATTTTGGAATTATCTTTCACAGGGGGAGTATGAATTTCAAATGGAATGAACACATTATAGACAGCTCCATTTGAATTTCATACACGCTCTGAGAAAGATACAACCTGAATCTTCCACAGAGGGAGGGTGAGTTTCAAATGGAGCTGCTAATGTGGTCTTTTCATTTGAAATTCATACTCCCCTGTGAAAGATATTTCCAAAATCTTCCACAGGGGTAGTGTGATTTTTAAATGGAATAGCCCAATGTATATCCTGGCAACACCCACTGGGTTTCAAGGTGGATAGACTGGGATGAAAATGGGCTTTTCCAGTTGAAAAACACATATACTTTGATCAGCTCGTAATCGGCGGGAATTTTAACATCGCGGATTAATATCAATATATCTTATTTAGAGAATTGTCTTGTGACACCTTGCCAGAAGCATCACAAATTATTAATTCAAGTCCTGTTCCTGTCTACTTTCTTAAACATGCACATTGTAGATCTTCCAGATGAACAATATCACTCTTAACGTGGATCTACTTTTTCGGCGTAGTGGTAGAAGCTTAACAATTCCCGCCGATTACGAGCTGATCAAAGTATATGTATTTTAGAGGGGGGCACCCTCTATTTTTTGCAGATCTGCGCCTGACTCTGTGTATTTTTGCAGAGCGGCGCCTGACTTTGTGTGGGCGCCGAGCTGCGGCGGCGGTGGCTTGGCGCCCCCTCTATTGAAAATTCCTGGATCTGAGCCTACCCCCCATGAAAAAAACGACATTAATCAAGATCCTACACAGGGGGTGTTGATTTCAAATGGAGTCACCCATTCAGGTATTCAAACCCCATTTGAAATTCACCCTGTGTGGGAGAATAAGGACATGTCTTCCACTCTGGGTGTATGGATTTCAACTTGAATAACCCAATCAAGCCCTGTCTCACTCGTATGTCTAGGCATGATTGAGTATTTATTCTGTCCATGTATTTTGCTTAACATAACAACCGGATAGCTATGAAAATCTCAGGGATTTGATTCCATCTTTAACTTACAGTCTATATAAATATGTACATCCCAATAATGATTCATAAGTCATGAACCTTTTGGGTAGAACATTATGAAACAGAGACCAATATGAAAATGACTTTCTTGTAAACTAAATGCTACATGAATGCTTTCGAGTATATAGAGGTTTACGGCAATATAATTCATTTAATGGACTGGTTCCTTGTATCTTGGCTGTTTTCCAAGTATATGAAAACAATTTAGAATTACGAAGTGTGATTTTATCAAGAAAACAAGGAAAATGCATTATCACAATTCCAGGAAATATGTCATTTAGTCTCCAAGAGTTACAAGAGGAGGAAAGAGACTTAAAGGAGGGTGGCCCAATTGGTTTATGATATGGATTTTTTTCAAACTTTTGGTAAAGACTGTTCGCGATGGAGGAGGGGCAAGAGGTGAAGCTGCAACATCCGAGTCACGAAGTGGCGTGTCGCGAATTTAAAGAGCGTGGAGGGCTGAAGGTGCGACAGAGTGGCAAATCTGCGACATCGCAGCTACCACTCTGGTTTCTGTGAGAGTATGGTACCCAGTAGTTTCTCTCCCTAATGATAATATAGTTACATGGTCTGTAGCACAGACTCAACATATGTACAATAAGGACGTGTTTACAATTTCTTTTGAGAAAAAAATGATGATTTTATGTCAAAATATGGTTCACTTACATGTTATAGAAAGCATGCACATAACAGGAATAACGTCAAAATGATATTCACAAAGCACAGTGTCAGTAAGCCGTTACTAATTAAAAGTAAGCTTACAGAAATTTTGTGCATGTCACGATTTCATCAGAGTGAAATTTACTGGACTGACGAACAATGCAAATGGCCGTGGGAAACATCATTAGCAATGTTACCACAAAAACACATCGATTTGGAACATCACACTTTAGGATAGTAAAGAGAAAACTACAATGTATTACTTGGTTCAAAAATCTCATCAACATTGAGATAAGTGGGGGGATGAGGCTGTTGATCGGGTCAATGACCTAATAAATATAGGGTAATAAAACATGTATGTAATTCCCCCTAATTGTTTTAGTGACATCCCGATTGAGTGATTACTGAAACATGACATCATCAGCAATAGCTGCCCTATAATAGGCATTTTACAATTTCTGCATTCCATATTGTACACATATCAGAAATACGGCACCTGGCAGCTACTTGCACTTGAACCCCTCAAGATATATAGTAAGCAATTCCACATCACCTTATGTTCACCCGTACATCTCATCACATTCTGATTTCCAAGAATTTATTGCGTACAGCCATATGTGTCATTGGCAATACAGCAGATCTCCGTCAATTAGACATTCCTCAAAGGTACTTGATGAGAAAGCAACAAATCATTACATTCTTGTTTATAAATATTTAATCTTGCTTAGTAGTGCTGTGCTAAGTAGCTGGCAAGGGCAATCCAACCTTTTATAACTTCCCGGTACAGTCAGTGATGGGCATATTTTACAAGAATCAGAGGCATAACCAAGGGGGTGGCAGGAGGGCAGACCAGCTTTGAAAACATCATATATTTCTGGGGTGAAATTAGGACAGAAACCATTCCCGGGAAACCATTAGGCAGGGGCACTGTATTTAGTGTTAGCTTTGGATATTTAATTATTTTCTTTATTTCCCGCCTGGGTAAGTTGGGTGGAAAATAAAGAAGATAATTAAATGTCCACAGCTAACGTAAAATAGGGCAAAACCTTCAGAGAGCAAGCTAAGGCAGAGCTTTCAACAGCACAACATGGACATGATCAAGGCTGCAAAATTCTGCCTCAAACTGTCATCTATTCTGAGGCAAACATTCAGTGCAAGCCAAGGCAGAGTCTTCAACAGCACAACATGGACATGATAAAGGTTGCAGAATTCTGCCTCATACTGTTATCTATTCTGAGGCAAACCTTCAGTGCAAGCCAAGGCAGAGCCTTCAATAGCACAACATAAAATAATCAAGGCTGTAGATTATTGCCTCAAACTTATCTATTCTAGCAGTCAAGTTAGCTCAATCGGATAAGGCGTTCGACTGTGGTGTGAGAGGTTGCGGGTTCGAACCCTGGTGGTGCTTAGTATGCTCTCGTGTAAAAATTGAGTTAGCTTGAAATTCCCCTGGACAAGGAACTCACTGCTAATTTGTCTCGTTGTAACCCGTACGAAACTCGGGGAGCTGATCCTGGTTGCGATGGTTATTTGTGGTATGTCTAGGGTGTGCGCTCTTGAAGCAGCAAAGTCCCTGATTTGTTATTTAATGGTTTATGGAATGAATTGGGGCCATAGTGGTCAGCGACAACCTGTAAAGTGTGCTGAGGTTTGTGGATCAACGTCTAGGCGTTGTGCCTGTGCGTAGCGCACTATAAATCACTGCGCTTTTCTTTTCTTTTTTTTTTTTAACCATCAGTGCAAGCCAAGGCAGAGTCTTCAGCAGCACAACATGGACATAATCAAGGTTACAGAATTCTGCCTCAAACTGTCATCTATTCTGAGGCAAACATTCAGTGCAAGCCAAGGCAGAGCCTTCTACAGCACAACATGGACATGATCAAGGTTGCAGATTCTGCCACAAACTTATCTATTCTGGGGCAAACCTTCAGTGCAAACCAAGGCATAGTCTTCAACAGCACAACATGGACATGATCAAGGTTACAGAATTCTGCCTCAAACTGTCATCTATTCTGGGGCAAACATTCAGTGCCAGCCAAGGCAGAGCCTTCTACAGCACAACATGGACATGATCAAGGTTGCAGATTCTGCAACAAACTTATCTATTCTGGGGCAAACCTTCAGTGCAAACCAAGGCAGAGCCTTCTACAGCACAACATGGACATGATCAATGCTGCAAATTTTTGCCTCAAACTGTCATCTATTCTGAGGCAAACATTCAGTGCAAGCCAAGACAGAGCCTTCAACATCACAACATGGGCATGATCAAGGTTACAGATTTTTTCCTCAAACTGTCGTCTATTCTGAGGCAAATCTTCATTACAAGCCAAGGCAGAGCCTTCAACATCACAACATGGCCATGATCAAGGTTACAGATTTTTGCCTCAAACTGTCGTCTATTCTGAGGAAATTCTTCATTACAAGCCACGACAGAGCCTTCAACATCACAACATGGGCATGATCAAGGTTACAGATTTCTGCCT
This sequence comes from Amphiura filiformis, assembly GCF_039555335.1. Taxonomy (NCBI): domain Eukaryota; kingdom Metazoa; phylum Echinodermata; class Ophiuroidea; order Amphilepidida; family Amphiuridae; genus Amphiura; species Amphiura filiformis. The sequence goes on along the minus strand of NC_092632.1, from coordinate 42,920,251 downwards.
CAAACTGTCATCTATTCTGAGGCAAACCTTCATTACAAGCCAAGGCAGAGAGCCTTCAACATCACAACATGGACATGATCAAGGTTACAGATTCTTGCCTCAAACTTAACTATTCTGGGGCAAACCTTCAGTGCAAGCCAAGGCAGAATCTTCAACATCACAACATGGACATGATCAAGGTTGCAGAATTCTGTCTCAAACTGTCATCTATTCTGAGGCAAACATTCAGTGCAATCCAAGGCAGAGCCTTCAATAGCACAACATAAAATAATCAAGGCTGCAGATTCTTGCCTCAAACTTATCTATTCTGAGGCAAACCTTCAGTGCAAGCCAAGGCAGAGTCTTCAACAGCACAACATGGACATGATCAAGGTTGCAGAATTCTGCCTCAAACTGTCATCTATTCTGCGGTAAACATTCAGTGCAAGCCAAGACAGAGCCTTCAAAAGCACAATATGGACATGATCAAGGCTGCAGATTATTGCCTCAAACTGCCATCTATTCTGAGGCAAACCTTCAGTGCAAGTGAAAGCTGAGCCTTTAACAGCATGACCTGGAATGATCAAGGTTACAGATTCTTGCCTCAAACTGCATGTCATCTATCCAGAGCCTTCAACAACACAACATGGGCATGATCAAGGTTACAGATTTCTGCCTCAAACTGTCATCTATTCTGAGGCAAACCTTCATTACAAGCCAAGACAGAGCCTTCAACATCACAACATGGGCATGATCAAGGTTACAGATTTTTGCCTCAAACTGTCGTCTATTCTGAGGCAAACCTTCATTACAAGCCAAGACAGAGCCTTCAACAACACAACATGGGCATGATCAAGGTTACAGATTTTTGCCTCAAACTGTCGTCTATTCTGAGGCAAACCTTCATTACAAGCCAAGGCAGAGCCTTCAACAACACAACATGGGCATGATCAAGGTTACAGATTTTTGCCTCAAACTGTCGTCTATTCTGAGGAAAATCTTCATTACAAGCCAAGACAGAGCCTTCAACATCACAACATGGGCATGATCAAGGTTACAGATTTCTGCCTCAAACTGTCATCTATTCTGAGGCAAACCTTCATTACAAGCCAAGACAGAGCCTTCAACAACACAACATGGGCATGATCAAGGTTACAGATTTTTGCCTCAAACTGTCGTCTATTCTGAGGAAAATCTTCATTACAAGCCAAGGCAGAGCCTTCAACATCACAACATGGGCATGATCAAGGTTACAGATTTCTGCCTCAAACTGTCATCTATTCTGAGGCAAACCTTCATTACAAGCCAAGATAGAGCCTTCAACATCACAACATGGGCATGATCAAGGTTACAGATTTTTTGCCTCAAACTGTCGTCTATTCTGAGGAAAATCTTCATTACAAGCCAAGGCAGAGCCTTCAACAACACAACATGGGCATGATCAAGGTTACAGATTTTTGCCTCAAACTGTCGTCTATTCTGAGGCAAATCTTCATTACAAGCCGAGACAGAGCCTTCAACAGCACAACATGGAATGATCACAAGATAACGTGTTGACAAGTTACGGACACAAACCAACACATGGACAGACACGTCGATGTCTAGTATTCATATAACCCCTTTCGCCATTTCTTGGCAGGGGATTAAGTGTGGGTGACTAATAATAAAGATGAAAGAGGCTCTATCAACATTAAAAGCATGTGTGGGTCATCTTTTTTGGGTGCAAACATCATTTGCTAACCTTTATTCTACAATTAGACTCTGGAGCAGGCGACTACAAAGTTTCTCCGCACATAACGATCCATAGCCGGTGAGGACATAGCATCTGGTTGTAAGTCTGATAAGAGAACTTTACAAAGACCTTTACAAAGACCTTTTAAAACATAGACCTAATGACCCTCTCATTAACAATAATTGCTTACCCACATACTTCAATTAATCACTAAGATGACCCCGGTGAGATGCAAGCATTAATGCAAGGTTATGTTACCTGGACAATGATGATGTGTGAAATTTTGATAGCTTTCGTCCTTTTATCACTAATGATCTGGCTAATTGCCCTAAAAATAATAACCTTTGGATTTACCATGCTTTGAAACATGAAATTACACAAGGGGAAATTACATAAGTGGTCTGATTTTTTTCAAAATGTGTTTTGTACATCACATTCAGGCCTGTACCAAAATAATCCAATTGTCAAATTTTGAGGTAAATTGCACCAGCTGTTTTGATATTAGAAGTAAAAATGTGCTTCACAATGGACTATAGAATGGTATGTGTGGTATACCATGACTGGGGATAACTTTTTCATTCATAACATCAACTGGAAAATATTTTAGTCATTTTAGTCATAAACCTTCACTGGAAATATGAGAAAAATATGAGCTTTCTAGTGTCTACCCATGCCAAAATTTCCACTTTGATAGGAAATTGTGGGGGGATGAGGCCTAAATCAAAAAGTCTGGCCTAAATCAAAGTCTGACCTAATCAAATTTTTGGTATGATCCTGAACCCATGACTTTAAACAATTAACACATGTATAGAGTCTCACTACAACCTGTTTTGTGGAAAATATTTAAGCATACCCCCTTATGTCCCCTTACTACTGGTTGCAGTGCACCCTCAAGGTTTTGCATATTATGTGTGTCAATATAGCTAACTACGAACATTTAAACCATCAAATTGAACATGCTACCAAACTAAACCTAAAAATAATGCAAACCATCATTGGCAAAGCAAAAATGTCAACCTGCATCTTCTATGCTTAAATACTTAGTGGCAAAATCTAGTGTAGCACTTAGGAACACAGAATGAGATTAATTTTGTGAAACTGTTTAAAATGACAGTATGAAGCACTTTTTTCATGGCAAAATGCTAAATAAAAACCAACTCACACATCTCAACTGATTTTTTTCAAATGAATGAATGAATTGACTGCTTTATAAAGTACACTAAATGACCCGAATGTGCTGAACGAAAACATCAAAGAAAGAACAACCCACACATCTCAACTGATTTTCTTCTTTTCTTCAAACAAAGAACAACCTTGTTGCACCAATAAACAAGAAATATCAGCATCATGTAATTAAAGCAAAAGTGGTTAAAAGCCTAGACCAAGAAGCAATGTTGGCAAAGTTTGGGATAAATTGACATCACTCAAGACAGAATTTTATTCAAATAAAAACTCTGTCCTCCAGTTGAGATTTCCCATGCATGATAACACAGTAAAACAGGTGGTAGGTATGTATGATTGTGGAATTGAACTAAAGACCTGGCTCTGACACCTGTTCTCCATCCATAGCTGCCATTTCAATTGTTATATGTTCCAGGTAGTTTACTGCATAGGGTCTATTGCACAGCAGATTTATACTTCGGATATTTACCTCAGACTAGTTCAAGTATAATCATAGGCGTAGATCCCGGGGGGAAGGGGGATTTATCCCCCAATATTTTGCTAGGGGGGATGCTCCATACAATCATCCCCCCCCAATGTTGACGCCTGAATATAGGTTTCTGATCAAATTTATCTCATATTTACCCATTTTAGCCCCAAAAGTGCAAATTTTCGCGCGCTTCGCGCCCATTTATTCCACTTTTGCACCATATTTCATCAGTTTAGCTTCAAAATAGCAAAATTTTTCGCGCGCTTCGCGCGCATTTGTAGCATCAACTTATTATGTCGCCAAAAGGTGCTGGATTCACTATTCTTCAAGAATTTTTTTCAACACCATCCCCCCCAATGTCAAAATGAAATCTACGCCACTAAGTATAATGCCCACTAAAACACTACTGTGTACATTCAAGATTATCCCTTGACAAACTTGCCAAAATCTATCAAGCATATGAATCCAATACTTTGCATTGTTGAACCCCTGGACACTACTGGTCATCTAACAGCATTTCTGATTGGTTGAAAACTTGAAATGCTCATTTCAATTGCCAATTATGACCAGGCTTTAAACTTTTTATGATCAAACTTGCATTTGCAAAATAATCTTATTAATACCCTCCTTGATTGGTTCAAAATCGGACACAGCATTAATTTTGGCCAATCGGCAGGTAGTTCTCATGGGGTTAAGTATATTGGTTTAAGGGTACAGCTAATTTTAGGGTTAGTTTTAGGGACAGTAGTTATTCAAATGAAACAAGTTTTAAAAGACATATTTTTGTATCTTACATGATATTGGTTCTACACTGCCAGGCCTGGAAAATATGTTTATTTCCCGGCAAGAGATACAAATTTCCCTCCAACTTTGCAGGATTTTTCACCATTTCTTATGTATTTCTTTATCCAGCAAAATTTCCCTCCAAATGACCAAATTTCCAGGCAAGGAGATTGCCAAATTGCCTTTTTTTTTAATTGCATACATCAGACCAGGTTGAAATATGCAAATGTGTTATATAGTATAACCGCATCTCTCAGACCTATCACCCTATTCAAAAACATCAGACATCACTGAATCTTTGTCAAATGGAATCATGATGAGAATGTGGATTACCTTTGAGCTTGCATACATGTATTCTAGCTCCTGCATTAACACTACCATCTTCCAGGTCAAGGATTGTTTCATCTACCTGCATTTCAAAGATTTAAAAAAGTCACCATCAATGAGCAATAATTTCATTTACTTGATGGCCAAGGCTATCGTTATACTCAAAAAATTGCTACAATTTTCACAAAATTCCTTATTTACTTTTCACCAAATTCAGTAATTGCTTGAATTTTCCTTTTGTTAATCCAGCTTTTTACAAAGATCATCAAAAAATACAAAAATGTTATGGTTGTACAAAAATGTTGTGGTAGCTTAAAAATGTTTAAAAGCAACAAAAATTAATAAAACACAAAAATTCAGTGTCAATATTACTAGGAAAATGCAATGTTATATAATCAGCAATTTATATGGAGCTTTGCACGTATCTAGCCGACTGTATACAATCAGATCCACTGCTAACAGTCAGGGATGTATACACCGAGCTATTACAAACCTGTTTGATGCTTGGCAGGGCTCTTGGGAGAGCCCATATGTTCCCATAAAACCAAGAACATGATTGCATGCCCAGCTCAAATTGTCTAGAAGCCTTCAAAGTTAAGAAGGGTTTATTCTCAATTCTGATTGTACGATCAAGATATAAAAGACATGTCTACATTGCCTTGCAGCCATTTTTAATGAATCTGTAGCAAAATTAAAATTTGTGATTGATGCCCATGTTTATGTTGTATGGTCTATTTTATGCTTTAGTATTGGGGTGTTTGTAGAGTTGTCTATAATTATCCTCATATATTGCTGTTAACTGACAATTTTTCAACTAATAAGCATTATTTTGGAAAATAGTAGAATTTACTACCTCAGGTTGTTCTATGGTAGACAAATGATAACAATGGGGTATTCCATTTAAAATCCACACTACCCCTGTGGAAGATTTTGGAAATATCTTCCACAGGGGGAGTATGTTTTCAAATGTAATTAGCCAGGGTTAATCATTTTGAAACCCATACTCCCCCTGTATTATGGCTTTACCTATTTCTATTTTTTCCACAACTGGAGTGAGTATTTTAACTGGAAGTTACTCAACTGTATTGCATTTCAAACTCATACTCCCTCTGTGGAAGATATTTCCAAAATCTTTCACAGGGGTAGTGTGGATTTTAAATGGAACAGCCTAATGAAAGAATTGTGTAATATTACTAGCTACTCAAATACAAAATTGACTCAGCTCAAAATAAATTTATAGACGGTACAATGTATATCATCAAAGTTTGTTGCCCGAGTTTGGCATCACCATCCATGGTCATAGTAAAACTGGCTACAACTGACATTGAATATCAAGGTAAAGCCATATTTGTACGTAAATGGAGCATATTGCCATTACACATTTCAGATATTAATTTCAAATAAACTCTGCGATGGCATCACAACTGCATGCCCTGCATGAGTTGCAAGTGTAAATATATATATTGTTCATATGTGACTCACTCCAACAAAACCTGTAACAAGTCGCCAGACATGTTTTTGAGTTATAGGCGTCAAAGGATGACATTCCCATAAAAAAAATTAAATTTTGAAATTCTTATTTTCATGGCATTTGACTGTGGAACTAAGTGTACCAGTAAATCCTTGGAAGTACTTATTAAAGAGGTTTATGTAATCAGTATTTAACAGTTGAACTAGCATAATCTCTATTCAATCTTGTGTCAAGCAGAAAACTAATTGGCCCATTTCTCAGAATAGCAATTAGGAAAAACATTAAGGTATCATTTACAAAATTATCCATATCTTGAAAAGTATTGAAGCTATTGATATAATTTTGGTGTCAGTTTAAAGCACATTGTCTAGCGCATACATCAGGAAATGTCAAAAAAGGAACTTGTAAATGGTTTTGTTAGAGTGGATCACATATGTTTGCTGCATTTCATGCTTCATATCTTGACTAGTTGACTCTGTAATGATCGAGTTATTACTAAAAACCTGGTGTCATGATGCGGAAATCTAGGGGACAGTTAAAAGCAGATGCAAGCACTCTGAATAAATATACAATTAGTAACTCCAGCATGCATGGTATGAACCAGTTATTGGCACTAACAATTACTTCATTTTATTGGGCAATTCCAGTTGAAATCCATGCCTCCCACACATAGCCTCCCACACAGGGGGTGTAGATTTCAAATGGAACCATCCATTTAAGGTAACCCTATTTGTAATTCACACTCCCTGCGTGGAAGATTAAGGTCATGTCTTCCATAAGGGTGTGTGTATTTGAACTGGAAGAGCCATTATAGGGAATAATGTATGGCGTCAGTTTGTTACACTTTTCACTTGTGGCCATTGACTGAAAGTCTTGATTGGAGTGACTGATATGGATGGTGGCAGTGGTCCCTTTGTGTGCAAAAACTGAGTATTTAATTGTCCTATGTGTGTCATGGTTAGTGGGGGACATCATAAGTAATGGTCATTTTGGTGACCCTACTTGACTTGATCATACTCCTAAACCTAAACCTGTGAATTGTGTAACACTTTGACTGTGGTACTGTGTACTACCTTATTTACTTCTTATTTGCTATAGTGTTACACAGAAATATTTTTGAATGGAAAGTAAGCAGTATTTAGCTTGATATACATGATTATCAGACAAGGCATATTAAAGCCATTGTAACATTTCCACAAGAAATAGAATTGTATTTATTTTCAACTGAATGTTAGTTTTCACGGTCTCCATTTAATTTTGGCACAAACAGATGAGACAATAGAAAGAAAATTGCTATTTTATGGTGCATTTAAATGTGACTCAAATATTAAAGGTGAGTGGTGTGAGTTATATTGCTCCAGTGGTTTTGGAATGAGAAGCAAAAACATGATGCATTATAGCACAGTAGTGGTTACTACTTTTTACCACATTTTTGTTAACACCATCTAAATGAAGCAAATCTCAGGCATTGGGGTAATGAGAACCATATGAGGTTTCTTCTAATCCCAAAATATCAATTTTGATATGGAAAATGGGGGGATGGGGCTCTCGATCTGGTCACAAACCTTTAAGTAGGTTGACGTTTAAATGCAGTAGACATGAATTGAAAAGAACAAAGTAAATATGCAAACATATGCGATGAAAGAAATGGTCTCACAATAATTGGCAATAAACTGTGATGGTATTTGCGTAATGTCATGCATCAACAGCAACAAATAAATCAAATGGCTCAGTGCATGTTTTACCAGATGCTTGCTTAACTTTTACAGGAAACTTCAACAATACAAAAATATTAAAGCACAAATTAGAGACCGGTGAAGAAGAGAGACGAACAATACAGAGAGAAACAGGGAGAAAGAAAGACAGACAGACAGACAGACAGACAGACAGACAGACAGACAGACAGACAGGCATGAATGGAATGAGACAGAGACAATGAAGGAAACAATCTAGGGACAATCAAAAGGGACTGTTTGCTATCTTTATTGGATTGCAAATGACTATCTTTAGTAATATGCTGTGTACTTGCTATCTTCAGTAGATAGCAAATGGATTTTGTGTTTGTTGCTATCTTCATTTGATAGAAAATGGGAGCTAATGGGAGCAAATTATGTTGTTTGTTGCTTTCTTCAATTGATGTGAAGTATGTAGACCAAATATGCAGTTTGCCATCTTCAGTAGATAGCAAATGGGAGCAAATATGTTGTGTTTGTTGCTAACTTCAATTGATAAAAAATGGGAGCAAATATGTTGTGTTTGTTGCTAACTTCAGTTGATAGAAAATGGGAGCTAATATGTTGCTTGCTATCTTCAGTAGATAGCAAATGGGAGCAAATATGTTGTGTTTGTAGCTAACTTCAATTGATAGAAAACTGGAGCTAATATGTTGTGTTTGTTGCTAACTTCAATTGATAGAAAATGGGAGCTAATATGTTGTTTGCTATCTTCAGTAGATAGCAAATGGGACTTGATGTTGTATGTTTGCTGCAAGTTGATTCAACATATTCAGTGATATAAAGATAATAATTGTCTCATGTCCCTGTTTTGTTGACAGCACATGGAACACTTATACAAATTTTATGTTTGAATTACTGTGTTTCTGCTTATTGCACCATATCAGTGTGTGACACCATCCAATGTAGTTTTACTACAAGTGACGCCTCAAGGACACTAGATGTGCTATGTCGATCCAATTAATCTGGGACATTAGACAAGTTAGACAAGGCTCTCCTTTGTCAAGTATAGAACACAGTGGTAGCGGAAGCATTAAAATTTAGGGGGGTCGGGGACGAGCATATTTTGTTCCCGTTTTACTGGGACTTCTTTTGCCCGCGCTTCAAATAATTTCAATTTCAGACTATTTAAGCCCCAAATACCATATTTTATGGTAATTAATTAAATCTTTCTTCCTCTCTTAACCTTTTCCAATGTTTGAAGCAAACATAATTAAATGGCAGTAAAGTATTCAAATCATTTTACACACACATATCACATTTACCTTTATTGTTCTATGACTCCAACTTGGTTGAACTCTATGGGAAGGGTTCAAACTAAATCTGTCAACATTCACAGTCCTTAATTCAGCATGGGTTCTATCAGGAAACTCCATCTGCAATGATTAAACAAATACATATAAAATCTTATCAAACATACAAGATATATAAAACAATAGATTAATCTACATTAAGGTGGGTCAGAGACTTCAGGCGATATTTTTCCAGTTTTGGTCATTTTGCTTAAATAATACAGTTTATTTCTGCAGAGTAAGACATTGATCTTACATAAAATGAGTCAAGGAAGCCACTGGTCACATTTATATTTCCATATTGTGGTTATTGATTAAATGATAAATAACAGGTTAAAACGAAAGTTTTTCTTATTTCCCCCCTCCCATGGAAAATCATACACATGGGGGTAAAATAAAACCCATTACAATGAGCCTGGGGATCTTACATATTAAACCCATGCCTTTTTCTGTGAGCGTGGGCTGTATTTTTTTAACATTTGAGCACAAATACCGCTAGCTCAGGCACCGCTCCGACTTGCCTTAAGTGAAATAAATGATGCAAGCTATTGCTATAGGAGATAAATTAGAAAAGTGGGATATGAATACCTATAGAGGCCGTCAGCCTTTTCCTCAGGATCCGCCATCTTGTGGGTACTGCCGTTCTGCATGTCATGCGTTAGACCTTACGCCCCCGATTACGCGGAAGTCGCAGCGCGTGACGCACCTCTGCAGTCAAGCGTCAACGCGGTGATCTTAGCAACAAGGCACTCCGTACCCACAAGATGGCGTCGTTGACGTCACAATGACTACCTCTATTGTTAATTTTCTCCATGCAGGTGTTGACTGTAGATGAAAAGTTTCATTTTTTTTAATTCAAAAATTTCACAATTGTAAATTGTCATGACCATATTTGGAATCAGCATGAAAAATGCATTAAAATGAGTACAAACAAGCCCAGTACTGGTTCAGTGGTTCTAAGATAGCTCTTGATATTTTGAGAAAATATCTCTAAACGTGGACTTTTTATGTTGAAGCCTATGGCTAGTATGCAGAGCATCAATTAATCAAGAGTCAAAATTGTTGCAATCACTGTCATTTTATCAACTGATTGCAAAATTTTGCACCTTTAAGCTCATGCTCACTGGCTTTTGATATTTATCTTTGCTTATGCATGAAAATTTCTCACAATACAACTTCAGTCTGAGTGCAGTGGGACAGATCATGTCATATATATAAAGTAAATTCAAGCAATTTAAAGAAGACATGCATATGAAATCTGTTAACATAAACCTGTACTTTTTCTATTCCTTTTTCCATGTTTATAATAGTCACTCGTATAGCAACTCACCGTGCTTTGTATCAGGTGGATATTATGGTTTCATAATCAAAGAAAATATGATACAAACTGAAGCTATTGTGAATTTTTAAAAAAGGGCTATCAAGCCTCATTTGATAATTTAGGGAGCAGATAAGGCTAGTGGGATGGTAGGAGCCAAAAAAACACCAGTGCACTTCTTAGTATTCTTAATATTAACACATTGATCTTATAGGAAATGAGTCAAGGAAGCCAATAATTGCATTTCTATTTCTGCGGGTCTTGCGGTTCTTGAGTTAAGTCCAATAATATATCAAAAACAGAAGGTTTTTGGCATTTTCCACCTCCCAAGATAAAATCCTGCACATGGGGGAGGAAATGACCCCATTGTATCAACTTCAAGCCTTCGGATCTCCTTTATAGAATCAATACCATTCCTCTTGTGTGTCAGCTTATTTGTCTCAATATTTGAGTACAGACACTGCTATAGTCATGCTCTCCTCCAACCCACCTTAAGCAAACTACCGTAAAAACTCGATAATATCAAGTGCTTTTGAAAACATGAAATTGTACCATAGTCCAGCGCTTTACCAACTGAGTTAATGGGGTTGAGACACACATTTGCAGGCTTACTTGTTCGTATATAACTATGTGTATTGATGATTTGCTCAAAACCCTTTACACTTTTGTGGATGGGGCTCTTCATGTTTGCATGTTTTAAAAGTGATTGATAGTAAGCACATATGCTAACTATCAAGTTTTTACAGTAGTCAAAAAAGAAAACCTTTGCCTATCCCTTGAAATGGCTAAGCAACAATTTTGAAACTATATCTCTGTTTATTTTCAACATACCTGACAAACCTCTTCTGCCACTCACAATGAGAAGCTGCAATTGTAATGAAAAAATGGTTCTAAAAAGCACTTGTTTATCAGGTTCTTTTGTTATTTACTATGGAGTGTTTGAAAAATGTACTATTTATAGGTTAAGATTGTTTCCTGAAATGAAAGATGTTTTCAAATCTACTCTCACTGTGTCAAAGGTATTTATATGTTACTTCTTAAGGGGTCTCATAATGATAATTATTATTAATTATTTGATATCAGAAGGACATTCTTCGTATTCAGAATGCAATTCGATATGTCTGATGTGCTCTAATGTCCCACAATAAATACTGCCCAAACATTCATACCCCACAACAAGCATATTATCTCCCAGATAAAAGTGCCAACCAATAAACCAAATTGCCATCCATTGTAAGAACAAAAATACTCTAAAATAGCTATTACACCTTGCAGGTCAGTTATTTTAAAATTTCACACCGCATGAACAATAGCCATTAGATTGTGCAATTGTTCAAACCTGTTTTGATTAACATTATATTACACTGCACACCTTTATCATAATGAACTATTGTGACTCTTCTGAATGGTGGTATTAAAAAAAAAAAAATTTCACTCTTAATATATCAGTTTGGCCCTGACATTTGTGATATGGCCCTCTGACATTTTTGATATTTTGTTATTGTATATACTGTACTGTAAGTGTTTCAAAGAACTGTTTGTATGGCAAAGGTGTCCAATACAGATTTGTTGGAAATGATTAAAGATGCACTTGTGGATCGGAAAAGCCCCTTCCCTCTGTCAATTGCGAATGAAATCTTTTTCCCCCATATGCCATAATCCAATATGGCTGCATGCCTAAATAAGTCCACATTCTCTTGATCTAACTTCTTTTGTTTGTCTTAGATTCAGGGTGTCACCTTATCATCAAGTATCAGACATAATTATTATAGAACTGCAGTTATATGACCTGCTACCACGAAACGAGTGCAAAGTCGCAAGTTGGTAGTTTCAAGACGTCCTGGCTGTTCAAGCCCATAGTATGTCCTTTGTGAATGAGTATTAATTTTTACTAAAACTGTTGAAAAATACAAGCAAACATAAATGCATCAACTTACAAGAAAAATGAATGCGTAGAAAAGCCCATGGCACTCAAAGGCAGACCAAAATATTGAGAAAATGATTAGATTTGAGTAATATTGAATTCGGTTTTTTTTATTAAAATGAAAAGAATTTTGATATTTTTGTAAGTACCAGGAACATGATGAGGGAATCTTAAAATTGCCAATATTGACTATGACATTTTACGAGTAAATTTTTGATAATTTTCATCTTAATTTTCGGATAACTGACCTTTTCATGAAAATGACAGGTTTAGTCAAAATGAAAAATTGATGCGGGCAGGTGACAAGAAACATGGAAGCAACATTCATTAACCTAAAGCTTTGATCATGAAAATTAAAACTATTACTCAAAGCAGAAATTAGTTCACTTTCACTCAGAACCTAAAGCTTTCTTAACAGAGATAAAATTATATTCAATAATTATATTTTTCATCAAAATATTTCACTTAGGCCTCTTAATATCAAAAGCATTATATTCATTTTGAATCGATGTAAAATTCCTCTTTCAAATAAAATATCTGAATGTCAGCAGGGCAAGTAATAATTAAATTAATAAGCTAATGGATATGTACATACAGTGTATAAAAAATAGTAACACAATTTACATCAATTTTAGTTTTAGCCTTGCTAGTGCTACCATCAGTGTATTGTGTAAGCAAGAAATAAAGAAGAATAAGAATTATGGACTCGGATAGCAACATTTGTACAGTATTTTTTCTGGTTCTGGGAGCACATCAGACATTGCACTCTGAATACAAGGAATGTTCTTCTGATATCAAATAATTTTGATTTTTTGAAATTTGTGATATAATACATATTTTATGCAATTGGTGTTTGTGTTTGGAGGCATAAAAATAAAAACAATACATCTTGATGATTTATTAGTTCATTGTTTGATTTCAATTGCAGCACTTAAATGGCTCTAAAATGGATACATGAGTTCTAATAATATTTTATAGTTGATGACATGCCATATATTACAATTATATCTGTTCATTAAATAGAGTTATTTCTCCTTGTTTAGTAACATCTGACAGGCCATTCTCAAAATAAAAACAATACTTCTCCGAGATGACGTCCAAAAACTTATAGGAAACGTCAATGAAATTAGTTCACCATTTTCTTCTGAGAAACTACTGCACTTATATTGCAACTGGCTATAAATATATCCCTATAACTATGTTATAAAACAACGCGCATGATTACACCCAAATGACACCCCAGCCAGACCCGTGCACGAGGGGTCTTGAGGGTGCACCCCCAAATTTGGAAAAGTATATAAAAAGTCCAAAAAATTCAGAATTTGCGAGCGTAGCGTGCCCAAAAATCAGGGTTTTTACGCTTTATTGGACAAAAAAGGTCCAAATTTTAGGAAGAAAGTCCACTTTTCACAAAATTTGGAAAAAAGGTCCACTTTTTCAAAATCAGCACCCCCAAATGAAATCCTGCGTGCAGGGCCTGACCCCAGCTAATAGTAGCTCCATACTTTGCACTCATTTTAGTGATAAAATTTTTACCCCAGCACCTTATCTGGGGGTAGGACCAAAATGACCATAGAGAGGGGGTTGGTGAGGCCCACCATTGGTTTCTACAGTAAAATCCATGATTTTCATTTTGTACTTGTAAAATTATTCCCCCCTTTGTAGTCTGTGTTACAAAATATGGCTCAGTAGTTCCAGGGATATACTTGAGTTTTAATTGTTTTCTCATCCATGAGTTTTATATCCCTAGCCATGCTAGGTTATTTCAACAAAGACTGTACAGCTGCATACTCATGTGCAGGTGTTATTCATTTGGTTAGTGTATAAGCGTCATTTCTTTCAAGCTGTAAAAAAAAACTTTGTTATTAAACATTAGTGCTCATATTTTTCCCTACTGTTCATTTTATCTTTCGTCGTATAGATTCATCAGGTTTGTAGATATTACACAAATTCAAGTAATTTCTTTCAATAAACATTTCAACGTAAAAGACAATGTTTGGAGGTCCATAAATGTATAAAGGGAACCCCTACAACTTTTAAAAATATGTATCCTGGGGTACTCTTTTGTGCAGAATTCAAATCTGGCATCAGAAAACTTGCAACTCCTTTACCTTAAAAGATATAGGGCCCTCAAAATGCAACTTCGTCCATCCAGGACCAACTTTGGGGGGTCAGAACTCCAAAAGTAAAAATAATTTTATTGTCCATTTTTTTGCTAGTCAGAGCCCTTTGGTAGGACATTACTCTTATCCCATATTGAGCCTATTAGAATACTTTTAGCTGAGATATTACCCATGCAAAACCCCAATTGTACATTTTTTGTACATTTTGAACCCCCTGAAAACCAATGTCAGACATTTTGCCCCACCATCAACTTCAGGTATGTTGAAAATATGTTCTTGGACAACATTTCTGAGAGATTGTGGCTTGGGGTCTTGATGACTTTGCTTTAAAAACATCAGTTAGGTTTGCCCACGCCCCCAGAACTGCTGGCTGTGATTGGCTACTGGCACGCGACTCGACACAGGGCATGGATGCACAACAGGTAACGGCCTGATATCACAACACGCATGGCTCCACCTTTTATTGATCTACGGGACAATGAAACCCTTTTCAACAAAACCCAGGGCTTATTACGCCAATGACAATTTTGGTTTTGATTGAAGTTTGCGCAATCAAAACCCGATTATGGGTAATTTAGTAGCTGATACATTGATTGTACTTTGTGAGTTTCCTAATTCCTTCAGTACATTGGTCCCAGAGAATAATGTAGAATGGTTTCTCTGAAATCACAAGGCTCATAAACTGTATGTGTTGTTGGCCATTTCAATCTCTCTTTTCATTTTCATCATCCACCTGTGTCACTTTGCCAGTAGATAGCATCTAACAAAATTGTGAAGTACATGATTGTTATCAACAGCAAATGTCATGGGCAATTTATATTAAACAAGTTGATATTTCTTTGTTATTGTTATTTTCAGTAGATAGAAGCTATTTTCAGTAGATAGCTGTTATCTAAAGTAGATAGCAGCTGTCTTCTGTACATAGTTGTTATCATCAGTAGATATCAGCTATTAGATCTTCAGTAGATAGCACCAATCATTACATGTAGTAGATAGCAGCTATAGATCTTCAGTAGATTGCACCAATCTTCAGTAGATAGCAGTTATCTTCAGCAGATAGCTGCTATCTTCAGTAGATAGTGCCAATCTTCAGTAGATAGCAGCTATATACAGTAGATAGTGACCATCTTCAGTAAATAACAGCTATCTTCAGTAGATAGCAATAATTGCATAAAGTATCCCTTATCTAGAGCTCTTTTGTTGACCTATCTACTGAGGACTGAGTATCTCACTGTATAGCAGTTTAAAATTAACATATTCTCCACCAAGTTCATTGGAATTTCCATTTCTATTTCCCTGGTTAAAATGCTTGCCAAGGACATCATTTATTAATAGTTCACCTGAGGAATACCTAGTACATATTTTGTCTTGTACCAATCTGGTCTTGGTTGATGAAGGCCAATTCCAGTCTGCATGGATGCCACACACTGTGATGCACTCTCTGGTTAAAATGCTTGCCAAGGACATTATTTATTAATAGTTCACCTGAGGAATACCTGGTACATATTTTGTCTTGTACCAATCTGGTCTTGGTTGATGAAGGCCAATTCCAGTCTGCATGGATGCCACACACTGTGATGCACTCTCTGGTTAAAATGCTTGCCAAGGACATCATTTATTAATAGTTCACCTGAGGAATACCTGGTACATATTTGGCTTTGTATCAATCTGGTCTTGGTTGATGAAGGCCAATTCCAGTCTGCATGGATGCCACACACTGTGATGCACTCTCTGGTTAAAATGCTTGCCAAGGACATCATTTATTAATAGTTCACCTGAGGAATACCTAGTACATATTTTGTCTTGTACCAATCTGGTCTTGGTTGATGAAGGCCAATTCCAGTCTGCATGGATGCCACACACTGTGATGCACTCTCTGGTTAAAATGCTTGCCAAGGACATCATTTATTAATAGTTCACCTGAGGAATACCTAGTACATATTTTGTCTTGTACCAATCTGGTCTTGGTTGATGAAGGCCAATTCCAGTCTGCATGGATGCCACACACTGTGATGCACTCTCTGGTTAAAATGCTTGCCAAGGACATCATTTATTAATAGTTCACCTGAGGAATACCTGGTACATATTTGGCTTTGTATCAATCTGGTCTTGGTTGATGAAGGCCAATTCAAGTCTGCATGGATGCCACACACTGTGATGCACTCTCTGGTTAAAATGCTTGCCAAGGACATCATTTATTAATAGTTCACCTGAGGAATACCTAGTACATATTTTGTCTTGTACCAATCTGGTCTTGGTTGATGAAGGCCAATTCAGTCTGCATGGATGCCACACACTGTGATGCACTCTCTGGTTAAAATGCTTGCCAAGGACATCATTTATTAATAGTTCACCTGAGGAATACCTGGTACATATTTTGTCTTGTACCAATCTGGTCTTGGTTGATGAAGGCCAATTCCAGTCTGCATGGATGCCACACACTGTGATGCACTCTCTGGTTAAAATGCTTGCCAAGGACATCATTTATTAATAGTTCACCTGAGGAATACCTAGTACATATTTTGTCTTGTACCAATCTGGTCTTGGTTGATGAAGGCCAATTCCAGTCTGCATGGATGCCACACACTGTGATGCACTCTCTGGTTAAAATGCTTGCCAAGGACATCATTTATTAATAGTTCACCTGAGGAATACCTGGTACATATTTTGTCTTGTACCAATCTGGTCTTGGTTGATGAAGGCCAATTCAAGTCTGCATGGATGCCACACACTGTGATGCACTCTCTGGTTAAAATGCTTGCCAAGGACATCATTTATTAATAGTTCACCTGAGGAATACCTGGTACATATTTTGTCTTGTACCAATCTGGTCTTGGTTGATGAAGGCCAATTCAAGTCTGCATGGATGCCACACACTGTGATGCACTCTCTGGTTAAAATGCTTGCCAAGGACATCATTTATTAATAGTTCACCTGAGGAATACCTAGTACATATTTTGTCTTGTACCAATCTGGTCTTGGTTGATGAAGGCCAATTCAAGTCTGCATGGATGCCACACACTGTGATGCACTCTCTGGTTAAAATGCTTGCCAAGGACATCATTTATTAATAGTTCACCTGAGGAATACCTGGTACATATTTGGCTTTGTATCAATCTGGTCTTGGTTGATGAAGGCCAATTCCAGTCTGCATGGATGCCACACACTGTGATGCACTCTCTGGTTAAAATGCTTGCCAAGGACATCATTTATTAATAGTTCACCTGAGGAATACCTAGTACATATTTTGTCTTGTACCAATCTGGTCTTGGTTGATGAAGGCCAATTCCAGTCTGCATGGATGCCACACACTGTGATGCACTCTCTGGTTAAAATGCTTGCCAAGGACATCATTTATTAATAGTTCACCTGAGGAATACCTGGTACATATTTTGTCTTGTACCAATCTGGTCTTGGTTGATGAAGGCCAATTCCAGTCTGCATGGATGCCACACACTGTGATGCACTCTCTGGTTAAAATGCTTGCCAAGGACATCATTTATTAATAGTTCACCTGAGGAATACCTAGTACATATTTTGTCTTGTACCAATCTGGTCTTGGTTGATGAAGGCCAATTCAAGTCTGCATGGATGCCACACACTGTGATGCACTCTCTGGTTAAAATGCTTGCCAAGGACATCATTTATTAATAGTTCACCTGAGGAATACCTGGTACATATTTTGTCTTGTACCAATCTGGTCTTGGTTGATGAAGGCCAATTCCAGTCTGCATGGATGCCACACACTGTGATGCACTCTCTGGTTAAAATGCTTGCCAAGGACATCATTTATTAATAGTTCACCTGAGGAATACCTAGTACATATTTTGTCTTGTACCAATCTGGTCTTGGTTGATGAAGGCCAATTCCAGTCTGCATGGATGCCACACACTGTGATGCACTCTCTGGTTAAAATGCTTGCCAAGGACATCATTTATTAATAGTTCACCTGAGGAATACCTAGTACATATTTTGTCTTGTACCAATCTGGTCTTGGTTGATGAAGGCCAATTCCAGTCTGCATGGATGCCACACACTGTGATGCACTCTCTGGTTAAAATGCTTGCCAAGGACATCATTTATTAATAGTTCACCTGAGGAATACCTGGTACATATTTTGTCTTGTACCAATCTGGTCTTGGTTGATGAAGGCCAATTCAAGTCTGCATGGATGCCACACACTGTGATGCACTCTCTGGTTAAAATGCTTGCCAAGGACATCATTTATTAATAGTTCACCTGAGGAATACCTAGTACATATTTTGTCTTGTACCAATCTGGTCTTGGTTGATGAAGGCCAATTCCAGTCTGCATGGATGCCACACACTGTGATGCACTCTCTGGTTAAAATGCTTGCCAAGGACATCATTTATTAATAGTTCACCTGAGGAATACCTGGTACATATTTTGTCTTGTACCAATCTGGTCTTGGTTGATGAAGGCCAATTCAAGTCTGCATGGATGCCACACACTGTGATGCACTCTCTGGTTAAAATGCTTGCCAAGGACATCATTTATTAATAGTTCACCTGAGGAATACCTAGTACATATTTTGTCTTGTACCAATCTGGTCTTGGTTGATGAAGGCCAATTCCAGTCTGCATGGATGCCACACACTGTGATGCACTCTCTGGTTAAAATGCTTGCCAAGGACATCATTTATTAATAGTTCACCTGAGGAATACCTAGTACATATTTTGTCTTGTACCAATCTGGTCTTGGTTGATGAAGGCCAATTCCAGTCTGCATGGATGCCACACACTGTGATGCACTCTCTGGTTAAAATGCTTGCCAAGGACATCATTTATTAATAGTTCACCTGAGGAATACCTAGTACATATTTTGTCTTGTACCAATCTGGTCTTGGTTGATGAAAGCCAATTCCAGTCTGCATGGATGCCACACACTGTGATGCACTCTCTGGTTAAAATGCTTGCCAAGGACATCATTTATTAATAGTTCACCTGAGGAATACCTAGTACATATTTTGTCTTGTACCAATCTGGTCTTGGTTGATGAAAGCCAATTCCAGTCTGCATGGATGCCACACACTGTGATGCACTCTCTGGTTAAAATGCTTGCCAAGGACATCATTTATTAATAGTTCACCTGAGGAATACCTGGTACATATTTTGTCTTGTACCAATCTGGTCTTGGTTGATGAAGGCCAATTCAAGTCTGCATGGATGCCACACACTGTGATGCACTCTCTGGTTAAAATGCTTGCCAAGGACATCATTTATTAATAGTTCACCTGAGGAATACCTAGTACATATTTTGTCTTGTACCAATCTGGTCTTGGTTGATGAAAGCCAATTCCAGTCTGCATGGATGCCACACACTGTGATGCACTCTCTGGTTAAAATGCTTGCCAAGGACATCATTTATTAATAGTTCACCTGAGGAATACCTGGTACATATTTTGTCTTGTACCAATCTGGTCTTGGTTGATGAAGGCCAATTCCAGTCTGCATGGATGCCACACACTGTGATGCACTCTCTGGTTAAAATGCTTGCCAAGGACATCATTTATTAATAGTTCACCTGAGGAATACCTGGTACATATTTTGTCTTGTACCAATCTGGTCTTGGTTGATGAAGGCCAATTCCAGTCTGCATGGATGCCACACACTGTGATGGACTCTCTGGCTAAAATGCTTGCCAAGGACATCATTTATTAATAGTTCACCCAAGGAATACCTGGTACATATTTTGTCTTGTACCAATCTGGTCTTGGTGCAATTTCAGTCTGCATGGATACCACACACTGTGATGCACTCTCTGGTTAAAATGCTTGCTACGGACGTCATATAATAACAGTTCACAGAAGAAATACCTGGTACACGTTGGCATTCCTTATGAATGCGTCGCCTTGGTCCTTGAGAATTGTTTCTCTGAATGAGGGGTTGACTGCTATATGAAGTTAAATTATAGGGACCACAGATTTAGTTTGAAAAGAGATGGGCAATCAATGGTGAAAATGACATGTCATTTGCATTTACTAAAGCGAAACAGACTAACTCCAAACAGTTCAAGTCTCAGCATCACCAGATAATGAGGGCCAGTTGTTCGAGTGCGACAGGCAAAACTGCTATGCACATACCACGTATACAGGATCATAATGCGTCCCTTGTTGGCATCCATAGGCAAACCTATATGCAAACTCAGGGGGTGAAAAATTTAACTAGAGACATCCATTTACGAAATTTACACTCCCTATCCCTGTGTGAGTGATTAGGTTACAGGGGTGTATGAATTTCCACTGGAATAGCACATTGACGTTAGAAATCAAGTGACAATCTTCTTCCTTAAAAAACAAAACAAAAGGGCATTTTCTAAAAAAACGGAAAGACAAAACCAAATTGTTTTTCTCTCTCCGTGGTGACCCGGTATAGCTGTTATTACCATAGCAACAATTTACAAACATTATGCCGACCAGCCAGCCAGCAAGTCAACTACTTCCCAAAATAATATGTTCGTGGATTGTAAGCATTCAATTGTCACGCTCTGTTCATTATAACCTATCACAACATTCTTCCGTTTTATTCATTAAAAATTGATTCCAAGATTCAAAGAAAATTATTTTTAACTTTCAATGGTGACAAATCAATTAACGTGTGTTACGGACCATACAAACTGGGTAGCGCCACTTAAGGCGAGTCGGAAAGAAGCATGACCTATCGGCATTTGCATTCAAATACTGAGACTAATAAAGCTGACATGCAAGAGGAATGGTATGGGTAATATAAAGAAGATCCCAATTCCCAAGGCTCATTTCCACCCCATGTGTATCACTGATTTTTCTTGGGAGGGGTAAAATGCCACAAACATTTGTTTTGATATATGATTGGCTTTAACTCAAGACCAGCAAAGCTTTTGGAAATAAAATGAGTGGATTGGCTTTCTTGATTTATTTCCTTTAAGATCAATTACATTGCAGTTTTTTAGTTTAAGGCTAAAACTAGATAAATGGGCTATTCTATTTAAAATCCACACTACCCCTGTGGAAGATTTTGGAAATATCTTCCACAGTGGAGTAGGAATTTTAAATAGAATTACCACATTAGGCAGCTCCATTTAAATTTCATGCATCCTCTGATAAAGATTCAACCTGAATCTTCCACAGAGGGAGGACAAGTTTCAAAAATAGCTGGTCAAGGTGCTAATTCCATTTGATATTCATACTCCCCATGTGAAAGATATTTCCAAAATCTTCCACAGGGGTAGTGTGGATTTTAAATGGAATAGACCCTTAATATTCCTGCCATCCCACTTGCCTAAAAGGAAAGTGCCTTTGATGAATCTTCCTTTTGTGCTAATTTATCACACACAGTAATAATAATAACAAGTCTACTTATTACAGGTTGTGAAGGTCCAGGAATCAAAGACTATCAATGAATCTAAGGGCTCATATTGAAATTCCCTTACACAGGAAGGTGTGCGCCATCCTGCAGCTTTCCTGTGCTAGCCTTCTTTTGTTAAAATCCTGGGCAGGGTGTATCTCTGATGCATATAATCCATCCGTTTTATGACTGAGCTTTCCTGAGGCGTGCGCTTAGCGAGGGGAATCCTGCCTTCTTTCTGTGTGAAAACGTGGTAGGGTATTTCAATATGAGCCCTAAATGAGTTGAAGAAGCTAGCTGCCTCCATACAAATCACACTTTATCACGGCAAGACAGAGCAGTGCCTGAACTAGCGGTGCTTGTGCTCGAATATTGAGAAAAATAAAGCCCACACTCACAGAGAAAGGTATGGTTTCAAAACTCAAGATCCTAAGGCTCATTGTGATGGGTTTTTATTTTTCCTTATATGATTTTCCCTGGGAGGGGGGGGGGGGAAATAGCAAAACGTTTTGTTATGGACTATTATTTGTACCGCACATAATAATTACATTTGCCATACTTGTTTAGGGGTGCATTTTCAGATAAATGTTTATACATGTATACGGTCATTTTCACAGTAAAGGGTGTAACTTTTGATTTTAGGGTCAAAATTTCAAACCACTTAAATATGTTTCTGTGTACTGAAATCATGCATAGAAGCAACTTAAATTCCAGTAAAATAATGTTTCAAGGCTTAAACCTTTTGATTTTTAATAAAAAATTTGACATTTCCATAACATTTTGGTTAAAATCTAAGAACAAATGTATTTTACATAACCTCAGAAAATTATGACATGAAAGCTGGAATACATGTGAAATCCCATTCCAAAGTAAGTCAACAGATATAAGTTAAATTTTATACCATGTTTTGCTATGTTTGTAATTGCAGTTTTGAAAATTTTTAACATCAAGTGTCATTTACAATGGAAATTTCCAAACCTTCAACATATTTTGTAAGTTTTAATTGGGTTCCTAAAATAATTTGAATGTCTAACTTCATGTACAAATACTACTTGATGAAAGGAACCTCCCAGCCAAGTTTCACAGAAATTGGAGTTATTTTTAGAATTTGCAATTCAAGTGATTTGTGTTTCGGAGGCTTCAGTTAACAACACAGGTGATCATAAAAGTAAAATATTTGGCTAACTACTACAAGTTGACATAAAAAAAAAAGGTTAAAAATATCACAATTACCAATTTTCATGCTTTGCTTCTAAGTATTGAATTTCAGTTGTGACAAAAATTAAATTATCACAGCAAGTCATTTTTTTTTGTTTCGGAGGCTTCATGTTAACAATTGTTAAACATTGCAGAAGTAGTTTTTTTGAAAACAACAGTGTTGGGATCATCTAAGCTGTTATTTTCTTGTGTGTATTGAATCAATAATTCTATGCGGCAGATATTGTAGATTTATCACATGTTAATTTTTTCACCCATTTGTTAAGTATGGTGTTTTTTGCATGTGAAGCCTCCGAAACAGGCTTTTTGGGGTATCAGTATATTTTTCAAACATTAACCATAATGTCAAATTTTTTTTAAATTTATGACATTCTGCACATATCAAGTAATAATTACAATGCAGATATCAGTATGAAACACACCAATTTAGATATGCATAGATGATAATTAATCTTATTGTTGTTTCGGAGGCTTCATTTGTTTCGAGGCTTCAATTGTTAACGGAAAGTTTGTATTGGGTCCCATTTTCAAACGGTGATATATATCTCCACGATTTAAAAACATGTGACTTGAGGATCTACTTTGCTACATTTTGATAAATAGATTGGATGAGCTCTTTTATTTATATTTGCACAAGCTTGCTGAACAGTTTGTTTCGAAGCTTCAAAAAGTTAACGGAAAACGGCTCTTTGAAGTCAAGATTTTATAAAAATTTTAAAAGCTTGCAAATCGACTAATTTTTGTTACCCATTTCAAGTTAAGATAACAACTGTTATGAATCAAGAAGAAGTGAAGAAATAACCAAGAATTATGAACCAAAGCTACACCCACAAAGTTTGTTAACAATTGTTAACGGAAAATGAAGCCTCGAAACGACAAATATCGAAGTCCGGTTCTCAAAAATACAGGGACGTTCACAATTAAATCTAATGTGGCAGTGTTTACTGAACATATGACTGTACTTTCAGGATAAGAAAAATTATCCATGAACTAACTGAAGAAAACACAGGGTTTTACAAAAATGTTACTGTTTTTTATAGTTTTTCAAAAGGGCAATATTAAGTACATTTAAGCCTGCTAAAACTGAACGCTGTAACTCCCAAAGCTGATTATGCTACCCAAGGTAGCTGCTAACTAGATGACTTATGTGGCCAAAAATCATGGAATTCTGTGGCTTTATTAGAACACTACGGATTAAAATGTTAAAAATCCAAAGTTACACCCTTTGCCGTGAAAATGACCATACAGTACTTTTTGAAAGGCCACGTTCACCGATGATACCCCTTGTCAATGTCAAGTACCCCAGGCACTCCCCGAGTTTTGGTAACAAGCAAACATGCAAAGCTCTGAAGAAAAATGTGGCTTGCTATTGAGCTATTCAAGTTAACAGAATAACTCTGTTTACAAAGCTATTGAAAACTTCTGAGAATTCCTCTATTTCTTATCTGGATAAAAACCTACACTGCGCTGATAATGACCGTTGTCAGCTAGCGTAGACTATATTTGCCATCGCTGATGGTCACTTCTAGACTTCCTTTCTGCAAGCTTTTACGTTAACGCAGAGGCGGTCATGTGCGTATTTATAAATACGGGAATTCCTCATCAGGATAAAAACCTACACTGATTTCGACTGTTATTATAGCTAGCTTTGACTATATTTGTGTATTTAAAATGTACAGGAAGATCATCCGCTATGCTGATGGCCACTTCCAGGCTTTCTTTCAACAAGTGTTTGTGTTAGCGCGAAAGTGGCCATATGCGTATTTATAAATACGTACCATATTTCCTCCAATAGTTGCCCCCATGGATGTTGCATTTTCCAAAAGGGAGCGTTTATTAGAGGTCATTTTTAGAATGATAATTCCGTTAAAATCATTAGGTAAGCTTAACTCATGCTGAAATGACAATTACTATGAACTTAATAGGAACAATGACTTCCAGTTCACTTCCGGGTATACCACCAGATTTTCGCCATTAGCGACCATGTGTGCACCTTGGTAAGCTTACGTACCACACAAGATAGCATGGATATATCAGCATTTTTGAAAAATCTTGGTTGAAAAAAGTGGTAGGGGCATCTAATTGAAGGGGGCAACTATTTATGGAAATATAGTATTTATAAATATAGTCAAAGCATACTGCAATCAAGGAAATAAATAGTTGACACACCTTGACAATATGTTGAAACTCTTACAGTCTTCATTGCCGCTCTGATAGTTCAGTGAAATTAGTATAACTATGTTTGATGAGAAGTACAAACCTTCCCCTTTCCCCTTCCCTCCCCCATTCCCCCTCAATCAATCAATGTTGAGGAGACTGGAGAGCCCAATGGAAAAGTGTTTTCATCAACATTGAATTGGGGGAAGAGGGGTGGCGATTTTCATTTAGTATGCCAGAGTGTGCCAACATTACTTTCCCTGATTGTGGTTGTACTGTCATAGTCCTGTGAGTACAACTGGGCTGCTACAGAAATACACACTTCAGATGCACAAGCAGCAAATCATACCAATTAATATGCAGCAGTTGTGCAGTCCCGACCCCTTACAATGTTATTTCATGTACAAACAAAACATATCCTCACAAATTCATATCATATAATGCATTATGGAGAAATATACATGTCAGTAGCGTTACTTTGTCTGTACCAGTCAGCACAAGAAATCTGACATGCTATAGCATCGTCGTAACACCAATAATACCTGTTGTATACATATAGTTGCAGCTGCAAGCTGATTTATATTGGTGTGGATGATGTGAATTCAAATCCACGCTTTGTTTTGTCAACCAGCTCAAATAAGAATTTAATGTGTTTTCTAATCTTGTATGTGTGTCACTGGTTGACTGCTGTTAACAGTTTGATGTACTGATGCAGCCATTTTGGAAAGCATGTGACACAATGTGGTAGTTGTCTTCAAAAATGTAAATTTAGATTTTTTTAAACAAACTCCTTCTTCCCCCCCCCCTTTTTTTTTTGCTTTAAAATCTCAGCCATTGATTTTGGTTTTTTTTGGAAGATTTAACCAAAAAGCTGGGAGTGAAAGAAAGAGGAGAAGAAGAGGAGGAAGAAAAGGAGGAAGAGGAAGAAGAAGAGGAGAAGGAGGAGGAGGAGAAGGAGGAGAAGGAGGAGAAGGAGAATGTAAATTTTTTTTTTTTTTTTTATACTCCTTCTTCCCCCCCCCCTTTTTTTTTTGCTTTAAAATCTCAGCCATTGATTTTGGGTTTTTTTGGAAGATTTAACCAAAAAGCTGGGAGTGAAAGAAAGAGGAGAAGAAGAGGAGGAAGAAAAGGAGGAAGAGGAAGAAGAAGAGGAGAAGGAGGAGGAAGAGGAGGAGGAGACGGAGAAGGAGGAGGAAGAGAAGGAGGAGGAGAAGGATGAGAAGGAGAAGGAGGAGGAGAAGGAGAAGGAGGAGGAACCAGAAGAGGAGGAGGAGAAGGCAAATATAAACCTGAAAACTGCTTGAATTTTAGACATTAGGCGGTGGCGTTGTATTTAGCGTAAGCTTTGGATATTTAATTATTTTCTTTATTTTTCACCAGGTAAGTCGGGTGGAAAATAAAGAAAATAATTAAGCTAATGCTAAATATGGCGCTTCTGCCTAATGTATACCTTCAATTCTACTAAAATGTTAAGTTCATACGTGCTGGAGATAAACCAGATCAAGGACTGGAGTTGCCATCCTTATACCCTCATCTGACCAAAAGTCACTATTTGTCAACAAAAGGGCAAGTCCAACATCATATGACTTCTTCTGATGAAGATGTGTATCACACATTGAAAGTTCAAGTTAGATGAATTTGTTGTGCTGAAAGTCAGTTTAAACTTTTAGAAATCTAATTTTGCCCTTTTAGTGCGAAAATAAGGAACGCATGGTCAAATGGGAAGGATATAAACTTCTTGGACAAGCAAACAATATTATTTTATTTGTCTCAGCTACATTAATATTGTGCTATTTCAGATGAAATCCGCACTACCCCTGTGGACGATTTTGGAAATATTTTCCACAGGGGGAGTATGTTTTTCAAATGTAACTGGTCAAGGTTAAACATTTTGAAACTCATACTCCCTCTGCATTATGGCCACCCTATATCTTCCACAACTGGAGTGAGTATTTCAAATGGAAGTTACCCAATTTCTCTATTCTGATCAAAACTCATACCCCTCTGTGACTTTCAATGGAATGGTCCATTTCACCCATATCTCCATGATCAAGAACCACACTTGCTTGGAATTTAATTACATCACCAATCAAATTATTCCATTCTATTCCATTCTATTTTCAGTTAATTTCTTTTCATATAGCTACCATCTGCTTGCACTAATTGCCCTAATTAATGGTCAAGACATAATGGAAGGATAAATGATGCCTGTCTTCATGTTATTAATAGATGGTCATTTGTGCAGTGATACCAGCCTATTTTCTATCCATGCACTCTTAAAAAAAAAGGTCACGCAAACTAAAAGGTTCTGCAAACTTGCTGCAAAGGTCAGAAAGAACCATTTAGACGTTTGTGCAGTGATACCAGCCTATTTTCTATCAATGTACTCTTAGAAAATGGTCAAGTAGAACCTTAAATAGTTCTACAAAGAACAAAAAGGGTTCTGGAAACTTGCTGCAAGGCCAGAAAGAACCATTTAGATGTTTGTGCAGTGACACCAACCTATTTTCTATCAATGTACTCTTAGAAAATGGTCAAGTAGAACCTTAAATAATTCTACAAAGAACTAAAAGGGTTCTGGAAACTTGCTGCAAGGCCAGAAAGAACCATTTAGATGTTTGTGCAGTGATACCAACCTATTTTCTATCAATGTACTCTTAGAAAATGGTCAAGTAGAACCTTAAATAATTCTACAAAGAACTAAAAGGGTTCTGCAAACTTGCTGCAAGGCCAGAAAGAACCATTTAGATGTTTGTGCAGTGACACCAGCCTATTTTCTATCAATGTACTCTTAGAAAATGGTCAAGTAGAACCTTAAATAATTCTACAAAGAACTAAAAGGGTTCTGGAAACTTGCTGCAAAGGCCAAATAGAACCATTTAGACATTTGTGCAGTGACACCAGCCTATTTTCTATCAATGTACTCTTAGAAAATGGTCAAGTAGAACCTTAAATAGTTCTACAAAGAACAAAAAGGGTTCTACAAACTTGCTGCAAAGGCCAAATAGAACCATTTAGACGTTTGTACAGTGATACCAGCCTATTTTCTATCAATGTACTCTTAGAAAATGGTCAAGTAGAACCTTAAATAGTTCTATAAAGAACTAAAAAGGTTCTGCAAACTTGCTGTAGAGGCTTAGGAAGAACCATTTATACATAATAAAGGTTCTGTAAAGCCCAGAAAGAACCATTTAGACAAGAAAAAGGTTCTGTAACAGGGACAGATTTAGGTTTCAGTTTTCTACTGGCCCTCCGGGCCAGTGAAATGACAAATCTAGTGGCCCTGCAATAAATTTACTGGCCCAGCTTTTTCAATATGTTCTAACTACTACTGCAAAATAAACCCCAACTTTTTTGTCGGTGCTTTTGGGGAAAAATCTATTTCAATTTTTAATCATTTGTCATCATACAATGTGTATCTTATCGCAAATATCAAAAAATCAAAATTATTTGATATTCCTTGTTTTAAAAAAAATGCAATTTGATATGTCGGATGTGCTCTCAGGTCCCACAAAAAATATGTGGAAAAATCACTATCCGAGCCCTTAAAGTCAAGCAAACCTTAAGAGAGTATAGTCACTAACACAAGTTCAGTCAGTAGTCCTGCCTTTTTTAGTTCCAAAAGTTTCAAACTAGGCAGTATTTGCAGAATTGCTATCATCATCAGATATAATTATGTAGCACATGGAAAAGCTAAGTAGTACATAGGCCTACTTTCATTGTAAAAGCGGCCGTATATTTCCAACTTGCTAGCAATGCAAGAATAAGAATATAAATAGGCTATTATACAAAAAAACATTGAATAAAGATATAAATTTCTAGTGACAGGCAGATCACTGATATCTTGGCTCGTAAGTGTTATATCAGGCTCAAAAATCTAGTGGCCCGCCGGGCCAGCATTGTTGGAAGTTTACTGGCCCGACGCAAAACCCACTGGCCCCGGGCCACTGCTTAAATCTGTCCCTGTTCTGTAAAGACCAGAAAGAACCATTTTTGGGTTCTTACAATTTCCTATGTAGAACCTTCTAGAACCTTTTTTCTAAGAGTGTGGCAGAAGAGGTGCCATGTTTGTACACAGCACAAAGACTATAGAATAGAATACAGGCTGCGATATAGTTTGACATCTTATGAGCTGCAACGCAGAGAGAGAGAGAAGATATCTTACCCTTCCCAGAATCCTTTCCTTTGCAATATTATACATCTCCTCATTATCAACTGATACTCCCATTACATTTGTACAGGTTCCATTTGTTGTCACTTTGAGAATAGACTGGCTATACGTGCGTTGAAACGCACGCATGATCGGTTAAACATTTAGCAATTGTGGTAAACGTGTAACACGCAAGTCATTTTCAACTTTCAATTTTCCATTTTTCAATACTAATAAACAGTTGAAAGTAACAAAATCTGAAGACAATCTTAATAATTCACATGAAACTTGCTCAAAAGATTCATTATTTAACACTAATACATCAAAATAATGCATAGTTTCTGACATGTTTGGGCCATTGACTTCGCGAATTTTACCTTATGTACGGCGCCATTGGTACTAACATATTCTGTTAGAAATTCCGGTTTTGTGAGGTGCACCACACCTATCATATATTCATGAAATCTTGCCTCACTGATGCATTAAACATTTAGGAAAAAACGGAATAACCCATCCAATGTTGAGGAGAACAAAGCTGAAAAAAAAGCTAATTATTTTTGTGGAAAAGTGGAGAACCCAAGTTGAGAATTAGTGTGGGGAATCAGAAACATGGATTATTCAATTGAAATCCACACTCCCCTGTGGAAGATTTGGGAAATATCTTCCACAGGGGGCGTATGAATTTCAAATGGAATGGATATAAATAGGCAGCTCCATTTGAATTTCATACACCCTCTGAGAAAGATTCAACCTGAATCTTCCACACAGAGAGGGTGAGTTTCAAATGGAGCTGCCTAATGTGTTCAATCCCTTTGAAATTCATACTCCCCCTGTGGAAGATATTTCCCAAATCTTCCACAGGGGTAGTGTGGATTTCAAATGGAATAGCCCATGGCTTCAGCATCTTCCACTGGAGAAAATGTTGAGGAGAACAAAGCTGAAAAAAGCTAAACATTTTTGTGGAAAAGTGGAGAACCCAAGCTGAGAACTGAAAATTAGTGTGGAGAATATTATAGAGAACTGACAATTAGTGTGGAGAATAAGCAACATGGCATCTGTCACAGCAGAAAAAACCAGTCAGACTGTATACTGGTCAACACAAAGACTTTTACAATTATGATGAAATATTATGATCATGGTTATGAGTGAAAACAAACACCTTGGTCCTGGATAAGATTAACATGGACTTAAACATCAAAATGTCTATCTTTGAGAGGAAACTGCGATGCTTTGGCCACATTGTAAGAAAGGATGGCGATTCTTCAGGGAGCCGTGGAAGGGGACATCCATCAACATCTTGGACAAACGATGTGAAGAATGTTTCATCACACAGAATGTATGGTGCTTCACGTTTGGTTTCTGATAGAAATAGATGATGTGCTCTTGGCAAGACCACCGCAGCCCAATCCTGCGCCATCTGACCCAGAGAGAGGGAGAAAGAGAGAATTTACACCCAATCCTTTTGCAATTGTAATACATCACTTTTACAAAATATTAGTTAATAATAGCAATTGCAAACCACGCAGATGACTTTGAATACTACAAACAATATTTTTTGGGTATCTATAATGTTCAAGAAAAATACTTTAATTAGCCAAAACATTGATCTAGTTAGTAGGCAATAAACGGCCAATGCCGTTCATGTGACATCACATCATTTGATCAAAAGTGATGGTTATCAATCAATCAATACTCTGAAAATGTAAGATAAAATAAGGAGGCATGCAATTCACTTCTCTACAAAAGCGATCGAGTATACAAGCTTATCATGTAAGATTTTCTGCAAACAAAATGATTATTTTCTTGCTCTTGAGGGGTAATTAATTTGTTTTTTAAGCCTTTCTTTTTCTTGACACCTTGATTGGGTATTTTGTATATGAGTGAATTACCAATTGAACTGAGAATAATTTTATCCTGACATAATTGTGTATTTGACATTTAAATACTTGTTTGTGTAGGTGTGGGGTGGGCATAATTTGTTCATCTATGTTGATTGGCTGCGGGCGAGGTGTGACGGAATGGCAAATTATATGGATTTAAAAAGAATGTTTTGTAAATAAAATTGAGTTACAATTACAAACCCCATGCAGAGAAGACATCTTTACCCTTCCCAGAATCCTTTGTAACATGATAAATCCCCTCATTTCTTCAAATGATGCTCCCATTTACTTTGAACAAGTTTCCTTTATTTTCATTTTGAGAATAGACTGGCTCAACATGGGTCGATAATCAAGAAATAAACAAATTTTGCAAGATCTGGGTGTGCTCTGTTCAATATTTCGTGACTATCGACCCACGTTGCACTACATAGCAAATCAATACAGAAAATTGAAATGGAAGAAATGCATTATATCTTCTATGCCTCAAATGGTATGTTACACTTAATGGGCCATTCAACAATTTGCTCATTCGCAAAATCAACAAAAATCATCCAAATTCAGTTTTTTGCACTTTTGTTAGGGCTCATATTGAAATTCCCTTACACAGGAAGGTGTACGCCATCCTGCAGCTTTCCTGTGCTAGCCTTCTTTTGTTAAAATCCTGGGCAGGGTGTATCACTAATGCATATAATCCATCCGTTTTATGACCGAGCTTTCCTGAGGCGCGTGCTTAGCGAGGGGAATCCTGCCATCTTTCTGTGTGAAAACGTGGTAGGGTATTTCAATATGAGCCCTTAGAAAGTTGTGTATTCAAGACAAACTAAGATATCTGTACATGAAGCTGTAATATCTTAAAAGGCCCACTCAGTGATTTGCTCATGCATCTGGACGATTGTAAACATCATCAAAATTCAGATTCTGGTACCTTTGTCATTGTCATAGATGTACTAACATAGCCTGCTAGTAGATCAGCCAGAAGTCAAAAATAAGACATTTTACATGAATCTGTAATTTATATACCGACAGTACAAATTAGCTACACATATTTCAACGGGCTTCAACTTTGTCAATAATGCTGTTTCCTTGTTTTTGTGCTCAAATTTTTCATTTCAGAAATACCTAATGACAATTTTACCGACTTATCCTTCACTTTGAGGTGATAAATACACAATTTTTTAAATTTTTTTATGCTTTTGCTGAGATCACTGAATGGAACTTTTAGTATAAATATTACAACTCAAAATTTCATGTTATTTCCTATATTTTGAAGTGCACTATCATGTCTGATGACCTGTATATTTTGACCTGAAACATGTAGGCCTATACATTGACGTACAAAGTTTTCCTCAATGATTCAAATAAGAAACCTTTTTAATGCATCAATTAGTGTACTATTTATCCTGCAAAAAAGTACCTTAATGAGGAGTAAAGTACATTGGCTGAGGAGGACACCCTCAATATTTTTCAAAATTCTGTTTTTTACACGATTATATTGTACTTCATTAAACCAACATACCCTGCAAAAATCAAGACCCTAGGTGGTGTAGTTTTGACAAAATCCGAGATGTTGAATAAAACGCTGGAACCGTTGTTTTATTATTACGATGGAAATATTAGTCAAACACATACGCGATGTTCATAACACAGTACGTACATGGCATGTGGGACAGTGATCTACACAACAAAGGATCGTACCATAACACGACCGAAGGAGTGATACGTATTGGCGACATCGGCGCTACTAGTAAATTCCAATTTTCTTTGCTTTTCCTTAGTTGTTCAGCTCAAAATTAAAAGGGGATATATCTGACAGTAAAAACTAACATTTCATGGCAAAGAAATGCTAATCTATTTTGTATGAAAATGTTCTAATATGGCTTTAAGCTGAAAGTGGTGTATTCAAGACAAAATAAGACATTGTCCATCTCTACTCAAGTAGAGATATTGCAATTCAAAATGTCATGTTATTTCCAATATTTTGAAGCGTACCATCATGTGTGATGACCTGTATATTTTGACCTGAAACATATATACACTGACGTACAAAGTTTTCCTTAAGAAAATAAGAAACCTTTCTAATGCATCAATTTGTTTACTATTTATCCTTCAAAAAAATACCTTAATGAAATTCTGTAGACATAACCTTCATTTATAAGCTACATTTCCTAATTATGTCCAATATGGTACTTTGATCTGGTATAGAGGGAGAGGTGACTGAGCAGTTAAGGCATTGCTCTGTTGGCCAGAAGAATACAATCTGCGTGAGTTTGAGCCTTGGGCTTGCATTAGGTGAGAATCCTCTTCCTCTCCCAAAATGTTCCTTTAAGGTTGGGAATCCTGCAATTATGTTCAGTTACACTACCAGATTCCTATTGGGGCCATCTGAACAGGTACACCATCTCCAAAGTACCGGACTGGTAGAGTACCTACACAGTACAGCAGTCCCTATAGGAATCTTGTAGTGTACTTTACAGAATATAATTGTGCAATGTGGTTTGGAAGTCACATAAACCTGTAGAGGAGGAGTCATCCCTGTACATTAAGTTCCAGAGCTATTCGAAAAGAGGGACCATCCCCGGTTCTGATATCTGCAGTCGATCTAGACTTCTCCGTAGTCCACTTGCCAATTGTGCACTACTCTGGCTATTACATTTAAGCTTAAAACTCTGATTTAATTAATGAGTGCACAATTGATAGATTTTCACAACTGATCTTTTCAGTCACCGTCGCCCTCTGTTTGTTAGCTTCCCAAGTGGACTACTGACTTTGCCTTGAGAGTTAGGCCAATTTCTGGCCTAACTAAAATTGGTGATGATGTAATGCATCTTTAAAAATGAATCTGGCTTGTGATTGGTCGCCCAGATCTCGTTATTGTTTAAATCCTCCCGGCGCGTACTGGTACCATTATAACTATACATGGTACACAACTATCTAGGGAATGCGGCGCTTTTGTGCTGGTGGATGAACGTATGCATCTAGCGCGTATTGTACCACCATGCTTAGTCTTGTGGTTAGATTTTGTTGATAAACAAGTATGATTGACAGTGTGTGAGTCCCGGGGTAAAGTTCTGCTTAAAAGTGAAAGTCCATAGTCGGTTTTTCGGATAATAAACTGGCAGATTCTAAAATTAGAATTGTTCAGTATTGAAGTGTCATTATAATTATGCCATTATGATATGTTGCATTCAATAATATAAGCCTACGTAGGGCCTATACTTTACTTTTACTGTCACAATAAAGTTTTCAATCCCATCAATTGAAAACCAATTTAACCCCTGCAGAATTAATGCTGTGGTCCCCCGTTGGTAGGGCCTATTGTGTGAATTTGTGTACTGTTGCTAAGTCACGTGGTACACAGGCGATGTTTTGCATTCCGATCATTTCTTGTTTCGTCATTATTTTGTCAGATTCAACAAGACTAGGTTGTGTTTAAAAAATTTTCTTTCGGAAGTTTTTTAGTGAACATATGTTTACAATTTTACCAACGTTCATAATAAGTAGTAATCCCAGTAGCTTTATATATTAATTTGGTTAGTGTAATTACAATATTACGTGGATTTTCATTGATGATTTTCGTCGGAAAAATACAACAAAATCTGTCGGCGGTTTGGAATTCAGTTCAAGAACTTTGAGTGGAACATTGGGGAGAAAAGTAGGTATGCCTACCACCAGCTGGACTTAAAAGGATCGAATTTTATGTCTATTTGCACTATCACCGAGCATCTCGCCAGGTGCATGATGGCTGATAATTCATCAGTTATTGAAGTGCGATCATAGGCTGTAGTATGATAGTTCCAGTTTGGACTCCTTTCTCGACTCCTAAGTCTTTTTACGTGAACGGAAAATCGATGTTTAATTGAGTTTACGCATCGAAACAACCAACTGCAGCAAGGAGTATTAAAAGTCATCAATATGATAAGTGGAAATTGTGACATTGGCTGGGATTCAGTAATATTTTTGTTATAAAATGATATAAATATTTGGAAAAAACTAACCCGAGTGATAGAGGCGAAGATGCTGGTATACATGCGGTATGTGACAATTCTACGTGAACGGGTCACCCAGCAAATGCAATTCAATGACCAAGCAAGGTGTCCGTCGGCCGTCATCCGGCAGAGGTGTTGAGATCAAGATGACGAGTTGATTTGGTGAGAAATTTGCTTTTATAATCAATCCCGGGTTTTAGTAGTAAAGCCTAAAGGTAGAGCACATTTGTAAAAAATGGGTGCGATTTATTTTAATAATTTCACTTCACAAAAAGGAGTTTAAACTTTTTTCAAACTGTGAGATTCGCAAAAGCAGAACGCAAAACCAGGTTGCCAAAAAATTTCTGCTTGATTTGCTGGCCAAATAATCGAAGTCTCCAAAAATTCTTTTAATTTGGTTTATGGAACAGGAAACTATCTGAAGTCGCGGGAGCCAAATGTTGTAAAGTGGCAAAAAATTGTCCTTAATCATTGGTTTTGAGACAGGAAATTGTCAAAAGTCATGAAAATAAATAAATAAATAAATAATATTTTTTCAAAATTAAGCCCAATTGGGCTACCAAATCGCTGGTTTGGCAATACTTAATAAGCGGTCTCGATGATTGAGTAAATTCTTTACCGTCAATCAGTCCTGGGGATTATGCAAATAGCCAATTTCTATGGCGCGTTATCAACCCCATAGATTAAATGATCAAACCCATTTACGAAATTACGAGAAATTACATCAGTAATTCATTAATGAGATGACGTCATTCGAACATGTACCACGTATACAAAGATATTTTATGACTGCGATATCACGTTGTGTTCGAAACGACATTTGAGTGCCAATCAAGAGCAGTTATGATTTAAAATGTTTATTATTTAGTTTAAATTTGGGTTTCCACATATAATTTGCATCGTTCACAAAATGTATCAACTTAATTGTGAGTAAAACATCGGACTTCTGCAGGATGAAATAGGCGCGTGGTATAGGTTGCAGAATTCGACATGCTTGATTTTATAGAATCCATGGACGGAAAGATCGAATCACTTCCCTGGTTAAAAACACATGGATCAGAAACAACAACCGTGGGTGGTCAAAACCCTTTATATAATCATGCTGATGCACCGTGCCTGGTTTTTAGTTGAAAACAAACTGTATTGTTGTTGCTGCAATATCCGGGCATTGTAGGGATTATAAAATAATCCCCGCAGGGTTTCAGTCCTGAAAAGGTTAAGATGCGGCGCCATGCGAGGTGTGCTGTGACTCCTGCTTTGCATAAAACATATAAAATGCCTCTGCTTTGTCCACTCGTGGGACAGGAGTCATTCACAGGCAGCTTGGGAGGCGTTAGCGTTTTTCGGTAACTACAGTTTTGTAGTGTCGGGAAAATTTACAAGCAGTTTGTATTCCCATAGTAGAAAATAATAATAATAAAATAAGATAAAATCTTTGCGTCCATTTACATCAGTGAATAGAGCACAAGCTTTTTGCTGATACAAGCGGCAGCCAAAAAATCAGTCAATCAATAAATATGAATAGTGCTCCAAGTTTTTTGCTGATACAAGCGACATCTAAAAATCGTGCAATAAATAAATAAATAAAATGAAATAAAATGAAAAAATAAATAAATAAATAAATAGCCTATGGGCATATAAATAAATGGGAAATATATATATATTAATTAAAAATTATATATAGCCTATGGGCATATAAATAAATAAATAAATAAATAAATAAAAATTATAGCCTCGGGGCATATGAATAAACGAAAAAATTAATTAATAAATTGAAAATAATATATAGCCTATTGGCATATTAATGAAAAAAAAAAAAAAAAAAAAAAGTTTCTGGTAGGGCATATATGGTAGCCAGTCACTCCGTGTGGAGACACGCTCCGTCCTGATGGGACCAGGCTCAAACAAAATGTTCAAGCCAGCGTTAAAAAGCCTATTATAAACATACTGGCCTATATGCAAAGAGACGTGAAAAACTAATTTGAAGAACAAGAACAAGGAAAGGGGGTGTCACATCCAGACTTTGCAAGATAAAAGTGACACTTAACGCTGATATAAATAATCTGTTTACATTTATATAGTAGGCATTTTGATCTGCCAAGATCGTAAACAAGTGTTGTGCGATATGCAATATAGTAACATCGCTGCGGTGCATTAGTGATGCGCGGTATATGATATCCTGGATATTACAAGTGGGATATTCGTGAATCATTTAGTCTGATTAAATAATGTTAGTGGCTTTTGAAAAAGCTTGAAATTACTGGAAGTCAAATTTTGGTTGGATTTTCATGAAAATTCCTGGACAATTGTTTAAAGCAATCAGTAAGGGTTAGGATAGGTGAACAGATTTCCTTTTTGGCATAAAATACTAACATCGAAAGGCAGCATTATAATTTAACAATTTTGGAGGTCGTATGTAAATTACAGAAAATATTAACAGTGAGTGGCAGCCCTATAATTTAACAATTGGAAGATCGTTTTATGGGTTTTCTGACATATGCATAGGTGTTGGCATTTAAGGAACTCATAGAAAATGTATCATCAGGAAATTGTAGAGTCATCTGATGTCAAATAAGTTTGGTGGATCATGGTACGATTCCTTATATTTACTTGCCCAAATTAACTCGGCATAGTTTTTTACTAGATTTGGTTTTAATCTACTTGGCAGCATCTTTGTGAAGCTCGCCTAGATAGTGGGAACAGAGCACTGCCTTTCCACTTGGACCTTCTGGCATATTTAAAAAAGTTGAAAAGTAAATAAAGAGGTAAATAAATAAACAAAATAAATGGAAAAATAATCATGTTCAAGATCAATTCAATTTTCAACTTTTGAGTATATAGTAAGGTAGTTTTATTAATCATCAGGCTTGTATATATGCAAAAGCCTTTGCTTGCACAATTTGCTTCCCTTTTTCTGTCTTCTTCATTGCAGATTATATCAGGTAACAGAAGGGAAGACGTGTTGCTTGTTGTGAGACTGGAGATTTGTTTATGACCACAATATTTGACGGTGATCATCAAGCATTTACCTATAAGGGGTTTACTTCAGTTAGACCATAGACCATTTACATGGAGCCACATAACAGCTACATTGCAGCAATCAATGACTTATATTTGCACATTTTGAATTAATATCGAATGTTGCACGTTGCTTTATTTACAAGCTATGTACAATGGAAGAATCATTTCAAGTGCTTTTAAAAAATACATAAAATGGAGTACAATCTGGTAAGAATCACAAATCACGTACAATTATTGTACGTCGTCGTTGTCTTGTGGGTCATAAGTAATATGACTGACCTGGTATTGTGATTTTAAGAGTGTTGTTTCAACTCTGCCTGTCCAATCCAAGATGATGCATGTTGAGCATTCACAAGTTGGTTTTGAATGTCATCTGGCCAATAGACCTCTGTTCCCAAAGTCCTGCAGTTGCTGCAGTCAATCTTCTGACATTCTGAACATTTGACAGGTATGTACACTTGTACAGCATCATCAATTATACTTTCAGTTGTCAGGTACTCAAAATTCTTGTTTAATGAAAGTATCCATAACAGTTGGAATGCACACTGAATATGTGCACATGATATAGTGGATTAAGGAGATGTAAAAGGCCAAGAACACTTAAGAATTCAATTGTCAGATTGGTATAAGTTAATAAGCAAGGAACGTGTCAAGTTGCTGCTTGAATGTTTGTTTTGGTTTTGTTGTGTATTGTTTTAAACGATCTTCTTGTTCAGAACCATGAATTGACCTATTGTATTTATTTAATAAATATTTATTGAAGACCGGTCTAGCAGGTGGGATCCTTATTTGTTTAGAATTTTTCATATTCAATTTGATACTGTGTTTTGCCAATTTTGAGATTACATTGAATTGATCATGTGTTTTATTGCTTCGCTGTATACTTCATTTTCATTTTTGTTTTCTACTCACGTGTTTATCTATGTAGTGTACAGCTTGGCTTTTTAAAATTCGTGTTTTATGATTCTAATTTCATCTTCTGTTTGATATTTGTTAGCAGTATCTTGCTGTTGTTTATTCAATTGTTGTCTGGTTAAACTTATTTTGCTTTAGTGCTTATGCCGTCACTTTGAACATTTCACTTAGTTGTTTCTTTGCTCATTTTGCATGTATTTTTTTCCGTGCAATACCTTTTTGTGCAATGTTCATCGTGTGCCTATTTCATTTGTTTCTTATTTCTTAATGATGTATATTTATATTTTAATGGGTATTTTGTTTTAAGTACACATGTTTTAATTGTAAAGCGCCTTGTGGTCTTTGATGTAATGCGCTATATAAGAATAAATTATTATTATTATTATTATTTGGTCGATTTAGGTTTGTTTGTACTAAGGAAGGAATCAACTCCAGGTTGGCATGGGATAGCCTAGGCAGGGGCCAAGTACTATGCCCTCAAAATTTTTCTTGTTCAACAAAATTCAAAATCAAAAATTGTGTTCAAGTTTTTTCGTGAGGTTGCGCAGCCGCCTAGTTATCACGTTGATTCAAGAAGTAGGTGGACTTATTGTATTTTATAGAATAGGCATGTTATCCTAGTTCTCTGTACACCTTTATAGCATGGCACATTTCTCGTTTGATGAGAAAAACATGGTGCGGGGCTTATATGTACCAGAAATATAAACGAGTGGCACACAAAAATTTGTAGAGCAGAGTTAACAAACGCACATGTCAATACCCACAGATATAGTTCATCCACATATGCATAATATTGACCAACCACTATGGGTAGGGGAGTGCACCATAGACCATTTGCACTCGCAGTCACCGTTTGGTCTCCTATATATCAGGCAAAAGAACATCCAGAGAGCTTCCCATATCCCCCAGGCTTAACTGACGAAAATTAAAGAATAAATAGAATATGTTTAAAAATCTGGGGGGGGGGATTGGGAAGTTTATTTCTCATTCAGTTCTTGCATGATCCATTAACTTCTTTGGCAGAGATGTTCTAATTTGAAACATATATCTATTTAAGTATGGATAAGAAATGCACACAAATTAAAGTATGTAGACATTTTAGTATTAGTATGGATCAAGTATCCAATTTAACCTGTCAGGGAATTCCCCTATATGAATGTACGATTCCTGGAAACCATCTGACAGGAATATATATATTATATTTTGCATGCACAAAATAATATTGTTAAAGGTTTCAGCCCTTATCATTTTATATAATATTACTGGCTGTGCTCTTTGTTTGGATATTTATAATCTCCCCTTTTTGTAGTTCACTGGGGATGTGATTTCAGATAGGTCATCTGGGGTGCTATATTAAATATTCCTTATTTTATATTTATATTTTATATTAACAAGATATTATTCAGCTCCTCTGTAGGGGTCACGAGGGTGGTGACTTAAGATAGGTTTCATCTAGGTCCTCTAAAATATTCTTGTTTATTTTAAGATATTTATAAGCCCTTATTGTGTAGGTCACTTGGGTGGTGACTTTTGATAGTTCATCAGGGTCCTTTGTAAATCTAAATATCGTTTTGCTAATAAGTCCAGGTTTTGGGGCTGATTCCTTATATGCATGCTATATATTTTGTTACATACTTATTGCAAATAAATCATATATGTCTGTTGAACGTCTGACAAAGACGCAAATCATTGCTTCCAATTTCATTATTTTGTCTGGGGTTAATAAAGTTTTCAATCCCATCAATTGAAAACCAATTTAACCCCTGCAGAATTAATGCTGTGGTCCCCGTTGGTAGGGCCTATTGTGTGAATTTGTGTACTGTTGCTAAGTCACGTGGTACACAGGCGATGTTTTGCATTCCGATCATTTCTTGTTTCGTCATTATTTTGTCAGATTCAACAAGACTAGGTTGTGTTTAAAAAATTTTCTTTCCCACCCACCACTCCCTTTGCAATTTTTCATATTGAGAGTATGGTAGTGGTGGTGCGGAAAAATTTATAAAGAAAATTTAAAGTTTTTATGTTAAAGTTAAAGAAGCAATTCTAACGTAATTGATAGAGCAAAAGATTCGGTCACGATATTCGTGATTTGATGATTGGTTTGGTGCAGTCGTCTAATTCCTTTTGAGAGCGGTAAATTGCTCAAATCATGAAACTCTTGATAGGTGCCTTCTTTTGCTATATCAATCAAGAACTTCCTGCTGATACTTTAACTTCATCGTGTAAAATGTACAACTCGGCGGATTCTCTCTCCTTGGGTTAATAAAGCATATAGTTAAATGTTATCTCATATGTTATAGCTTTTCAAACAAAAAATTAAAAGAAAAGGACGAGATAGCTGTAGTTGATTAAAAATACACACATGTCTAACCATGTCATTTGAAGTGAGCAATGCTAAAGCATTAGCAGCAATTTAAACAAATTTAAAATCCGCTGGCAGAGATTTTCTAATTTGAAACATATATCTATTTAAGTATGGATAAGAAATGCACACAAATTAAAGTATGTAGACATTTTAGTATTAGTATGGATCAAGTATCCAATTTAACCTGTCAGGGAATTCCCCTATATGAATGTACGATTCCTGGAAACCATCTGACAGGAATATATATATTATATTTTGCATGCACAAAATAATATTGTTAAAGGTTTCAGCCCTTATCATTTTATATAATATTACTGGCTGTGCTCTTTGTTTGGATATTTATAATCTCCCCTTTTTTTAGTTCACTGGGGATGTGATTTCAGATAGGTCATCTGGGGTGCTATATTAAATATTCCTTATTTTATATTTATATTTTATATTAACAAGATATTATTCAGCTCCCTCTGTAGGGGTCACGAGGGTGGTGACTTAAGATAGGTTTCATCTAGGTCCTCTAAAATATTCTTGTTTATTTTAAGATATTTATAAGCCCTTATTGTGTAGGTCACTTGGGTGGTGACTTTTGATAGTTCATCAGGGTCCTTTGTAAATCTAAATATCGTTTTGCTAATAAGTCCAGGTTTTGGGGGCTGATTCCTTATATGCATGCTATATATTTTTGTTACATACTTATTGCAAATAAATCATATATGTCTGTTGAACGTCTGACAAAGACGCAAATCATTGCTTCCAATTTCATTATTTTGTCTGGGGTTAAATATAATTATATAGCCTAAACTTTTTCATAACCATTTTATACTAGTATTTTGATGTAGGCCTACTAAATATCAGTATAATTTCGAGTTCAACTGAATGCGTTCATCATGATTAATAACATTTTTATTTATCAAAAATCGACTATGGCATAGTCTACAGTCGATCTTACGTTCAAGGATCATGCATAGTTAACTGTGCACGTAAAGCATGTGAGTTAATACTCAAACATTGAGGTACAGCCTGAATATAGGAAGGAAGGAAGGAAGGAAGGAAGGAAGTTACCCAACACTATTGAACCAACCCAGTCTGACTCACAGCATTCTTTTGTGCCCCAAAAACCAAAGGGCCCAACAACTGAATCTACACTAAAGCCAAGAATTTTCTGCTTTACAAATGCTAAATTCCGCTTTTCTCCGCTTTGTAATTTTATTTCTGACTTAATAAAATTTCACAAGAATCTTACATTCAAAAGGTCGGGAAAGCCCCAAGAGCTATTTTTAGTCGGGCGCACAAAGGATTGTGGGATACTCAAGCTGCAATGGGAGGTAGGACAGGCGTTGTACGGTAAATCTATGATGGATTTTACTTTATTTTGATGAATTTGAAGACCCATTTCATTTAGTATTTTATTTATTTCTTTTCAATTGTATTTGTTTTCTTTTTCTAGGTCATTTTTGCTTATCTTTTTTATTTTTTTCTCAGAAATGCGTTTTCCGCTTCACTTCAGAATTCCGTGATTTTCGCGGAATTTCCGTAACGCAGAGAATTCTTGGCTTTAATCTACACCATATCACCCTCTTGTATTTGTCAGTACCGAAAGGAATACAGGTCACACTTTCCAAGTTCTCTTTATTCAAAGCAAACATTTGACCAATTCCATTGACAACAAGAAAAACATTAAGTGCCTCTTTGGGTTCAGCTTTTCCCCCGACATTGAATATCAAGTGAATCGGTCTATAGTTTTTAATTTCTTTTCTTTATTATCTATTTTTCCAAATGTGCCATAAACCCTGGGCGAAAAAAATCACTGTAACCTATTGGGCAAATAGGTGAGCGCGCGCATTGCTTGGAGGGGCGCAGAATCGATGCTGAATTTGTCAATTTGGCGTCCCCTGGGCACGTTGCCACCCCTGCCCATCCTAGTTACGCCACTGTCCTCTGGATCATAAGTATTCAGAAAATGTACAGTTTGACCTATCTCTGACTTATCGTTCTGGAGTTATAAGCCAAAAGGTCAAAGGTTAGATTTGAAGATCCACAGGGGCTAAAATAGATCACCGGACAAACAGATGTATATTTTGCATGTTATTCACATGTATATGTCTTTTAACCATATTTGGAATTCAAACTCTTTCATTGTTTGCTTTGGATCCTGGCAACCACTGAACTGTCATGATGCTATACACTAGGAGGTTTGCTATGTAGTAGTGAATGTACCATGAAAATTGTCTTTATTGCCAAAATTTCTAATGATAACATCTCTAATTAGCTAGGCAGGTGAATTTCATCTATTATCATGAAATGCACGTGACTCCATCAAATGGCAGCAATTTATGTACAACAATATAATAATACACAATTATACTCGAAAATTTAAAGATTTCACTCTTCCAAACACAACACTAGAGGGCAGCACCATCATTTTGCAACAGGGTCATTATTCAATTTTATACTGACATGTTTCGCAGTACGATGCAACTTCAAAATATAGATGAAAATATGCTGTATGCTACGGTACATGAAATGGAGTAACACAAGCTAGAATTCCTTGAACACATACATGTATCCTGAATTGATGAACAATAGCATGTATTCTGAGTGTAAATTTCATGATCTTTACAATCATGTTTCCTATGCATAAAAAAAGTTCAAAATCGTGCAAAATTGTGTGAAAA
Source organism: Amphiura filiformis (assembly GCF_039555335.1). Taxonomy (NCBI): domain Eukaryota; kingdom Metazoa; phylum Echinodermata; class Ophiuroidea; order Amphilepidida; family Amphiuridae; genus Amphiura; species Amphiura filiformis. The sequence goes on along the minus strand of NC_092632.1, from coordinate 42,876,211 downwards.
TTTCAAGTGAAAATCTGGTGCTACAGGCGACTTCCTATAGTGTTTTTGTCATGATGGGAGGGTGCATTGGTGTAGTGGTCGAAGCAAGATGCCTCTATATATGCTCAGTTGTGGCCTGATTAGCTCCCCCGGTCAGTGATGTAGCCAGGGGTACAGACAGGGGCAGAGTACCCCCACCCCACCCCAAAAAAATCACGGATAAATTGGGGATGGCAAAGAGCAAAGTGTCCATAAAATGACTAAAAATGGGACAAAAATTGCCAAATGGGGACGGAAATTTGGCTTTGCCCTCTTACACCATATTCCTGGCTACACTATTGCCCCAGTGTTTTATGTGGACATGGTTGCCAATCAATGACCATCTTCAGTGGGCTAACCTATTTAAAGTTCACATTCCTGCTGTGGGAGATTTTGGAAATATTTTCCACAGGAGGATGAATTTCAAATTGAATTTGCACATTCACCAACTCTATCTATTTGAAACTCACCTCCTTCTGTGGAAGATTCAGGCTGAATCTTTCTTATTAGAGAGAGTGCATGTATGACACTGAAACAAAAATGTCTGTGTTCATCATTCCATTTAAAATTCATACTCCTCCTGTGGGAGATATTTCCAAAATCTTCCACAGGAGGAATAACACTGCATTGGTCTTTCTGTATACTCTCGCTTTGCTCCTGCATTCTAATATCAGATTCCTTTTCCTACTGTCCCGTTATCTTGTTCTCCCTGTTGTTGTCTCCTTATAGCTACATCAAATTCTGCTCAACAACAGTGCCTTGAGATTCATATATTACAACAATAGTCACATATCATGTTTTACAAATTCCATAATTTATTTTAGCTGACAGCATTAAAAAGAGAAAGATTTAATATTTTAGCCATCAAACAATAGTACTAAAAAAGCAAAATAAGTTTGGAAAGGGTGCAATGGGAGAGGATATCAAACAAATCATGGACTCATAAAATAATATTATGAGAAATATCTTTGTGCTTCTCAGCTCATGATATTATTTGAGTTATATTTCACAGTTATGTAATTTCTGCAACTTTTGCAACCTAAAAAACAACATAAATTGCATAAAATATGCAAAAACTATCAAATAAATTCAGCATTTATATCTCTTGAGTTTAAAAGCATAATGCCAATTAACTGCATGTATAAAGTAAATCTTTCAAATGGAGAAAAATATCAAGATAAAAAATAAACATGTAAGCAAAAAATTTCATTCATATAAAGATGCAAAAACCAATACCAAGTATCTATTTTTCTTCATTTCAATATAACTGGGCAAATATAAAGAAAATAATAGTAAAATATTTGCTAATTTTGACATTCAAAAATATTTGGCATGCCATTTTTACCATAGGATGTTATGTAAATTTAAAACCAGCATTATAAAGTTTAAAAAATGGTGCCAATTTTCCGCATATTTGCAATTCAGTGCATTATTTTCATTGACAGCATTTTCATAATGCTGTGTTTATGCACACAAAAAATATAATAATTAAATAACATTGCAGCTACTGACTTGCTTCTATCATTTCACAAAAGACAGTTTCCATGGTAACTATGACAGACTTAGTAATTAACCTGGGACAAATCCTTGTGTATGTGTCATAGTATGTGACTTTGAAGAAAACAAGTTGATTTCAAAAACAAAATCCTTCCGTTTAAAAAGATATCAGCAGACTGATTTTAGTATTTTAAATGACAGATAACAACAATGTTTAGTAATTAAGCGGCGAGGAGGGAATTTAGGAAATACACAAAATGGCGACCAATTTCTAAAAAATATGGACATTTTAAAAATTTGTTTTGACCTTGGAAGACCTTAAAGATAACACATATGGGTTCAACATCTAGAAACTCATAACGTTGTCGTACATTCAGCGATCATGTTCTTAAGATTATGGACATTTTAAGAATTTGTTTTGACCTTGGAAGACCTTGAAGATAGCACTTAAGATTTCAAATCACTAGAATTACATCAATAGTACATGTACTTGAAAATTACAGCCAATCCACCGCTCCCCGATAGCCACCATAGGAATTGGTCATGTGATTGACTGAATTTATCTCAAGATATATGTCCTTGAAGAGGCACATGATGTTATACCTTGCCTACATGACAAGAACGTAAACATCCCTCTTTTCTTGAACGTGAAACCTAAAAAGTGAGGAATGCTTATATCTCAAATTGCTTATTAACCAGCCAACCACTCCCTTGATGCTGCATGCATCAGCTTCAAAAACACACATGTGACATGAGCAACAGAAATGTGTCACATGTCGTCAATTTTCAATAACAAGTTTTTACATCATTTTCTGCCTGTTTACGAATGCTACATTTTGATGCAAACACCATCAAAAGCGGACATTTGGTTACCAAGTTATGAGCAATTTATCAATGGCTGAAAATAATATAAAACAAAAGAATTTGAACACTGTTTTTGCCAATATCTCAAAAACAATATTAGCAACATGCGACTCATTCCCTTTGATCATGTCACATATTGCATCATTTTGCAGCCAGTCAAGGTAAACGATGCAAAACCTTTTCTTGTTTTTTCCACATTATAAGTCTTTGGCTTCTTTTCTTCAGGCAAGCAGCATAGATTTCTGGCATTTCTGTGGCAAGTTAGAACTATTTGTACTAGGGCATAAAGCTTTTCTGACTAGAAAAATAGCCTTTTGATGCACAAATATCAGCATTACAAAAAATGTAGATAAAACTAAATGATGATTACACATTGAAATTGTTGACAATTGTAGTAATGTTTTTGTATTTTACAAGTCACTCCCATCACAAGACCTTGCTGAGAAATTACCCAGATCTAACATGGCTGCCACTAGAGATCATTTCTGCTCTTTTCAGTTAACTGAAAAAACATTTCCATGTGTGACAAACCAAGATGGCAGACTTACCAAAGAAACCAAGATGGCAGACTTACCAAAGAAACCAAGATGACAGACTTACCAAAGGAACCAGGATGGCAGACTTACTAAAGAAACCAAGATGGCAGACTTACCAAACAAACCAAGATGGCAGACTTACCAAAGAAACCAAGATGGCAGACTTACCAAAGAAACCAAGATGGCAGACTTACCAAAGAAACCAAGATGGCAGACTTACCAAAGAAACCAAGATGGCAGACTTACCAAAGAAACCAAGATGGCAGACTTACCAAAGGAACCAGGATGGCAGACTTACCAAAGAAACCAAGATGGCAGACTTACCAAAGAAACCAAGATGGCAGACTTACCAAAGGAACCAGGATGGCAGACTTACCAAAGAAACCAAGATAACAGACTTACTAAAGAAACCAAGATGGCAAACTTACCAAAGAAACCAAGATGGCAGACTTACCAAAGAAACCAAGATGGCAGACTTACCAAAGGAACCAGGATGGCAGACTTACCAAAGAAACCAAGATAACAGACTTACTAAAGAAACCAAGATGGCAAACTTACCAAAGAAACCAAGATGGCAGACTTACCAAAGAAACCAAGATGGCAGACTTACCAAAGAAACCAAGATGGCAGACTTACCAAAGAAACCAAGATGGCAGACTTACCAAAGAAACCAAGATGGCAGACTTACCAAAGAAACCAAGATGGCAGACTTACCAATGAAACCAAGATGGCAGACTTACCAAAGAAACCAAGATGGCAGACTTACCAAAGGAACCAGGATGGCAGACTTACCAAAGAAACCAAGATAACAGACTTACTAAAGAAACCAAGATGGCAAACTTACCAAAGAAACCAAGATGGCAGACTTACCAAACAAACCAAGATGGCAGACTTACTAAAGAAACCAAGATGGCAAACTTACCAAAGAAACCAAGATGGCAGACTTACCAATGAAACCAAGATGGCAGACTTACCAATGAAACCAAGATAGCAGACTTACTAAAGAAACCAAGACGGCAGACTTACCAAAGGAACCAAGATGGCAGACTTACCAAACAAACCAAGATGGCAGACTTACCAAACAAACCAAGATGACAGACTTACCACAGAAACCAAGATGGCAAACTTACCAAAGAAACCAAGACGGCAGACTTACCAAAGGAACCAAGATGGCAGACTTACCAAACAAACCAAGATGGCAGACTTACCAAACAAACCAAGATGGCAGACTTACCAAACAAACCAAGATGGCAGACTTACCAATGAAACCAAGATGGCAGACTTACCAAACAAACCAAGATGGCAGACTTACATAATCATTACCCACAGAGAAATGCTGATTCATTTATTTTTTACTTTAACCTCTTTTGGGTTCGTAAATCAATAATAAAAAAAAAGTGACACTTGTTGGTGTCACTTGGTGTATGCCTTCCTACATGAGTGCTTCCCTCCCACGCGCCCCTAAAAAGGGCATGTCCTAATCTAATTAGGTGACAGAGTTACACATGCCCACTACACGTGACCCATCATGACGAAGCATTATGCTATAATTAGGCTAAACTAAACATCACTTAATTAGTACCAAATCATCATCCCATAACAGTAGTACGGGTAATGTTCAACATCATTGATGTTTGTTCCCACAGAGTGCTATTTATATATGAAGATGTCACTTTCCTAATTATAATTTTACAAATCCCACTGAATACCTCTCAACAACCCAATTAGCAAATAGCATACACAGACAGAGACCACTTGAATCTTGAATATAAATAGCAAAAAAACTGTTCATATATCTAAGGCAATTTATTTCAAAGATGCATGACCTTCATCATAATATAGTCCCAACTCAGACCATTTGCAATAACAAGAGCAATATGGGTACTTAATTTCCATGGCAACCCACTCAAGCAAAACATACATACTGATTACTTGAAAATAACAGTCTCCCAGTCTGCATGTGCTGAGTGTACACATGTGAAAGATTTTGGTATGTGTGGACACTGTATGCATGACTCCATACAGGCAGATTTAGAGTTATAAGCATACATGCATGCAACTTGCTCAAAAAAGGAATCCATCTCCACCCGAGCATTAGGTGTATAACCCGGGGTCACTCCCATTGTAGCATGTACACCATCCGCGATAATCAACTTTTGAAAAGCACCCTAAACAAGGATTTAACCCTTGGCTAAAACAATACCCTAAACAGGGAGTGCATCAAATTTCATACCCTAAATTTCATTTCCGCGTATTAGCAATTACAATTTTGCTACCCTTTTTCCCAATATTTCATGTTTTTGACACCCTAAACGCGTTACATGCGTATCGATGCTTACCCACGAAAAACTACCCTTTTACGTGTTTTCATTATCGCGGATGGTGTACAGGCCACAATGGGAGTGACCCCGGGTGTATAATGGGCTATTCCATTTAATATCCACACTACCCCTGTGGAAGATGTAGCTGAAGTCTTCCACAGAGGGAGTAAGAGTTTTATTAGAATAGACATATTGGGTAAAACTTCCATTTGTAATACTCACTCCAGTTGGAGACGATATAGGTAAAGCCATAATATAGAGGGAATATGGGTTTCAAAATGATTAACCCGACTAATTACATTTGAGAAACATACTCCCTTTGTGGAAAATATTTCCAAAATCTTGCACAGGGGTAGTGTGGATTTCAAATGGAATAGCCCATTAGGGCAAGGATAGCACATCAGCATTCCATGTATACTAAAACTTGCAAATACTCATCACATAATAGTAGGGATGCCCACTGTCAATACAGTTTCCACTAGAACGATTTTTCATTAACTGTGTGCGTGCACTCACACACGTATTGTCTATGGAGAAACTGATCGATACAAGAAATCCCAGGCCTGTTAAATGTCGTATATACTTGTTTTGATCCAAATGTAGGCCTATATCAGGGTGTTTCAAGAAATTCCTGATTCCACCAGAAAACATTAACCAAACTTTTTCCTGATTGGTCAGTAAATAGAGAGGACCTTCCTTCATGAAGAGATCAACTTTTTTTAATGAAAAATTTAATGAGATGAGACCTACAACAGGTTGAAGTGACACCATTCCGTGCATCAGGTGTTCAAACGCAATTATCTCCGAATTTGGAGTGAATCAGACAAGCAAACTTACATACTCATAAAATTTAACTATTTTTGAAGACAAAATGTGCAGGATGTTAAGAAATTTAAGAATGTTTAAGCCTACCGCGGTCTATCTCAAAACATGCACTTCTCACTACCATGTCCATTTCATATGCTATCCATCATCACTGATCATGGCTTCCATGCACACACAGTGTATTGCTCAATGTAGTAAAGATAACCTTTGAGTTGGAGCAAATTTCTCAAAATTGGTAGTGATTAATGTTACCAAACTTATGCCATGATGAAATATAATAATTTTTGAAGATAAAATGTGCTGACCTTAAAAGATTGAACAATGTTTAAGACTACCGCTATTCATTTGAAATAATGCACTTTTTGTTCATCTCCTCTATGGAGATATTTTCCATGGCGGCCATTTATGATCATGCTTGAGGTTTCATCAAACAAACCATGGGTTTTGAGGTCTTATATTTTTTGTTGTATGTCAACAAAATCGATTAAATTTTCAGGATGCTCTTATTTTCATGTTGTTATAAGCAAATATGATGTTCCAGATAACGCTAGTTAATAAATACATTAAGAAAAAGTACCTTAAAGTTGCACTTTCTGTTAGTATTCCTTTTGGACTTTAACTTTTTAACATGTTCTAGCAGCCCTATATAAAACCGTGACACTCGAAAGGCCATATCTCTGGAATGAAACGTCCGATTAAGATTATTTAAACGCCAAAATGTTTCTTTCATCAATTCCCAGCCAATAAGTTAGGTCTGAATCAATTTAAAAGTACTTCAATTTTTAGTGGACATGCCTAATAATAGCCAGCTTTTCGAAAGAATGAATGTTTTCTTGTTCTTAACCTACACATCATCAAAAACATGTCACAGAATATTTCTAAAAACAATTTATCCTGACCTTGAATGCTTTCTATTTCCACACGAAATATCACTATTGAAAAAAAGAAATCTTTTCAAATTTTTCAAGGAATAATCAGTACAAGCTCTATTTACCCGGACAGAATTAAAATGACAGTTTTTATTTTACTTTTTCAATAACAGTTCATCCTGACCATGAACATCTTCTTTTTCTTAACATTGTCATCAAAAACGTGTCACAAAATATTTCCAAAAAACAGTTTATCCTGACCAAGAATGTTTCTCGTTCCACACGTACACATAACAAATGTGTCATGAAATATCACTATTAATAAAACAAATCAAATATTTCAAGGAATAATCAGCACAAGCTCTATTTACTCAGACAGAATTAAAATTACTGTTTTTATTTTACTTCATCAGTTCATCCTGACCATGAACATTTTCTTGTTCTTAACATACACGTCCCCCCACATCATCAAAAACGTATCACAAAATATCACTATTAGGCCAAATATATTTTTGGTTCTAGTCCAGAGGACTTTATTGCATTGATGAGGGGAGAAGTGGGGTTTTCTTCTTCTTCTTCTTCTTCTTCAATGTAAAATTAATCTTCAATGTAAGCATAAAATAATTTGTTAGTAGTTTTTGGTCTTTTCCAATAGTGCTTGAGGAAAACCATAAGGCCCTTTTTCTTTCTTTTTTTTCAAATGTGGGATAATTTCTGAGAGATAAACCCCTTGAGTATCACAAACAGAGTTGAAAGTGATTCATTTTCTCTCAGCTTTTTTTTGAAAAATCTTTTTTTTAATCTAGCAAGAACCAACATTTTTATACAGCCTTAGTAAGCTTTTAAATTATTTCCAGGAAAAATCAGCAAATATATATTGCACAAATGTTCTTACTCAAGGGAAACGCCACCTTGTCCTGATTTTGCATCAAGGCAAGGATATCCACAATTAGTTTTTTGTATAGTGTAGTTGTAATCTACAAGTTGTAATAAGCTGAAGTCAGCTAAAAACACAAAACTGACCTAATTTTGTGTTATTTTCAAACTGTTATTTTGTTCAGCAATTAAGTTAGCAATTAGTACACATGCCGGGTACACATGCCAGAATACATGTGTTGGCCCACACCTTTGTATCTTCAAAGTTTTGATGCAGAGTAAACGTACCAGTGATTCCAATAATCATTCTGTATTTTTGTCCCATTCTTTCCTTTAGAACTGCAAGATTATCTTACTTTAAATAAGGAAAAGTTGTATACAAGTGAGTTTGTTTGTGACCCGGGGGAGTACTCAAGTTCGGTTTGGGTAGGGGTGTGCCACTCAGAATTTGAAAGTGCACCCATATCAATATACCAAAATTCACTGACATTTTGGCCAAATTCAACACAAATTGTATTCATTTTTACAACTTTTCCAACAACTTTTGGGGAAAACTTACAGTGAGGCAAAATTGGGCTATTTTCCACAAAAAAGAGAAAATTTTGAAAAAAGGTTCCAACTATATGCCAAAATTACCAAGCACCATTTCCACTTCCCCCGCATTTTTTGATTGTTTAATAGTCTTTTACGTTAAAAGACAAAACTTATGCAGGAGTGCTGCCTATTTGGTATATTGATCACTCAGACTTAATTAATTTCCCTTTAGTAGGTGCGTGGGTTTCAGCTTTTATTCATCATTCAAAAGGATCCATTTATTGATTAGTAATTAACTGAAAATCACTTTGTAATGAATAAGCAAGAATATCTTGTACATGTATTTACATGTAATCATCATACATAATTTGTACTGAGACTGAGAAAACAAGTTGAATAATGTTTAAAAAAAAGTTAAACACACTCAAAGAAGTTGTTTTAACATAAAAATATTATGGGGTTATAACACTGAGAGATGGTATTTGAGAACTGCATGCAAATCCACAGCCCTATGTCAATCCTTCTGAATGCTTCGGAGCATTAAATTGAGATATCAGAGCAGTAAAAACAAGTTTTCATATTGCCGGATCTGGATAAGAGAGGTTGGACTGTTAAAGAACACCAAAAATATGAAGTATGGTGTAAACACAGTAATAGAAATGAGCAAAAAAAAATAACCCCACAACATGACAGTCTAAACCAGTCACTGTAAAATTAATAATCAATATACACCCACTGGGAGCAAAATTGTCTCCATAAGGTGACCATAATTGGCTCCATCCTGATGGCTTCACAGCTTCCCCCTGCATACCCAATGGAACCACACACACCATAAAAACACAAGCAACTCCATATGGTAGACCCTGAAGACCTTCAAATTACTTTGCCCTTTGGTGCATTTTTCCTTATGGAGCATTTGGTTTAAGTCTCCACAAGGAAAATATCTCCATAAGATTATTCCTAAACCCATAACTGGCTCCACATGCAGGCATTACATGTGTAGGTGTAATTCCATTCCATTCACACACAAGGAAAAAATCATCTCCATAAGGTTGCTCCTAAACCCATAACTGACTCCACAGGACATTAGGTGTAAGACCATTCCATTCACAAACTTGTTAAGAGGTTGAACGCTGCATTTTTTAGTACAAAGGTCCCACTTGGCATGGATGTTCCTTGAGGCAAGAGAAAAGATTCATCCAAAGAGACACTCTGTCTCTATGCATAAAACCCCTAATTAGCATAAATTATGCTAATTAGCACCCAAAATATGGTATTTTCTAATTTTTAGCCCATTTCACTTAAAAGCAGGTGAAAACAGTTGAATTTGGATTAATTTAGGATAAGGAATCAATTTTGGGGGTTGTTTTGGGAATATGTGTCCATTCTGACCCCCAAATCCAAGATGGCAGCTGGCATCATCTTTAAAATACACGCTTTTACAACTTTTGAATCATACTGGCTACCAACTGTGATATATCAATTTATACTAATTTGGGGCTGTAGAGCTCATTTCCGGCATTAATTTGATTAAAGAAGTTAATTTAAAGGTGTATTTATTTGCTATACAGGGCGAGTCAGACAAAAACTGCTCTCAATCATTCCTGATTTTGTACCTTCAAAACATGCGTGGTAAATGACACACTGGTTTATGGTATTACATTAAACAAATTGAACTAGTACCATATCAGTATGACTTTGGGGTCATGGTAGGAGCGTCCGAACCAATAGTTCACGCGCCCCTGGATAACCAACCAATCCTGCCACCACCAATCGCAACTTATCATCTAGAAGCTTTCCATCATGCCCAGAATCGCCAAAGGAAGTCCAAGCAGTCCTTTTCTAATGCCTGCTTTGACAGTTACATCACTGAATGTCAAAGGATTCTCTACCGCCAAGCAAAATATCATCAGCGGATTGTGCAACAATCTCCACTGTGATGTCCTGTGCCTACAGGAAACTCATAAAGGAGCGACTAACCACCGCCCAACCATACCAGGTATATGGTCCTTGCCGTTGAGAGACCACGTCGTCAATACGGGAGTGCGATATTTGTGAATGAAGTTATTGTGATTGAAGCCACTATGATGTCTGATGACAACAACATTGAAGTTCTCACTGTTGAGCTCAGTAATGTAACAATAACATCAATCTATAAGCCACCAGCAGAAGACTTCAAGCTCCCTCTCTTCACTTCTAACACTGACACCAAGCCATGTATCTTCATCGGCGATTTCAACAGCCACAGCACTCAATGTGGTTACAAAGAAACCAACAACGATGGAGCTGCAGTGGAGGAATGGATAGACAAACACCAGCTGGGCCTTATTCATGATTCCAAACTTCCTCCTTCGTTCCATAGTACCCGTTGGAAGAGAGGATACAACCCTGATCTAGCTATTGTCACTAACAATATCTCTGACATGTGTAAGAAGATTGTATTGGATCCAGTTCCCCAAACACAACACCGGCCAATTGGTATCCACGTTAACATCGTAATCTCACCAAACATAGTGCCTTTTCAGCGACGCTTCAATTACAAGAAAGCAGACTGGAACGGATTCACAAAAGAGCTTGACCAGAAGGTGAAGAGAATTACTCCAACTCCAGACAACTATGACACCTTTGCCCAACTAGTTTCCAAGACTGCTCGTAGACATATACCAAGAGGCTGCAGGGTGGAATACATACCAGGCCTTTTCAAGGAATGTGCAGAAGAATACCAAGAGTATGTAACCATGTTTAAAGCTGACCCTTTCGTCGAGGAAACAACAGGTGCGACAGTTATGGAATCCATCTCCAAAGAGCGTAATAAGACCTGGCATACCCTCATAGAGTCAGCAGACATGACCCGCAACAGCAAGAAGGCATGGTCCACCATCCGCAAACTTCATGGTGACCCTACAACAGCCCCACTGCAGCCCAAAGTCACACCCAACCAGGTTGCCCACCAACTGCTCCTGAATGGAAGAAGTGGCAAGAAACATAAGACCAAATTAGACCGCAAGAAATACAGCGGAGACCCCGGCTTCACCAAGCTCTTTACTATGCAGGAGCTGGAAGCAGGAATCGCCAAACTCCAACCAGGGAAAGCAATTGACCTTGACAACATCGCAACTGAGCAGCTGAAGAACTTTGGCAAAGAAATGGCTCTTACAGCTCTACAACACCTGTCGTCGCAGCCACAGACTCCCTAAGATCTGAAAGAAGTCTCACATCATCGGTCTGCTGAGGCCAGGGAAATATCCATCCATTCCCAAAGAGTTATCGACCAATATCGCTTCTCAGCCATACCTACAAGCTATTCGAATGCCTCCTGCTCAACAGACTGGCACCTGTGGTGGGACGAGCAACTCATCCCAGAACAAGCAGGTTTCCGTCCTGGCAAATCAACAACAAGCCCAAGTTCTCAACCTTACCTAGCACATTGAGGATAGATTTGAGGATGGATTGGTAACCGGAGTTGTTTTCGTCGACCTCTCAGCAGCTTACGATACCGTCAATCATATATGTCTCCTCAGCAAAATCCTGGAGCTAACCAAAGATATCCACCACCTGACGGAGCTCATCGAATGCATGCTTGACAACAGGATGTTCTTTGTTCAGCTTGGAGACAAGAAGAGCCGGTGGCGAAGACCCAGGAACGGACTACCCAAAGGCAGTGTTCTCGCACCTCTCCTGTTCTATATATACACCTATGATCAACCGAGAAGTGAAGACACCCAACGCTTCATATATGCAGACGATCTTGGCATCAGTGCACAACACACCGACTTCACTGTTGTGGAACAGAGACTCTCCAAAGCCCTGGATGAGCTCACGCCATACTATGAGGAAAACTACCTCCGTGCCAACCCATCCAAGACACAGGTGTGTGCTTTCCACCTCCGCAACCGTGAAGCTAAACGTCAACTGAAAGTGACCTGGTCTGGAACCACACTAGAGCACTGAAACACCCGTATATCTGGGAGTCACTCTCGACCGTACACTCTCATACAAGAGCCACATTGAGAAGACAAGGAGCAAAGTTTGTTCACGAAACAACATTTTGAACAAGCTCACTGGATCTAGATGGGGAGCCCGACCAGACACTCTCAGATCTCTAGCCTTGGCTTTATGCTACTCTAGTGCTGAATATAATATGCCTGCCCAGTGTGGGAAGATCAACTCATGCCAAGAAGGTGGACCCAGCACTCAACTCATGCTGTCGACTTATCACTGGATGCCTCCGATCAACACCAACGGAGAGTCTCTACACCTTAGCTGCTATAGCCCCTCCAGATGTACGCAGACAAGTGACCAGCATGCAAGAGCGTGAGCGTCAGACCACTGATATGAACACCCCATGTCCAACCAGACTGCTGCACCCAAACGCCTTAGATCCAGAGGAAGCTTCCTAAGCAAAGTTCATCCTCTTGGGACAGTCTCCAAGGAAGCGGAAAGACTCACCATGTGGAAAGAGAGATCTCCCAATTCACCAGATATGGGACTACAACCCTGTGAGCAGCTACCACCTGGAGCTGATTCCACATGGCCTGAGTGGCGGTGTCTCAACAGACTAAGATCAGGGGTCGGAAGGTGCAAGGTCGCTTTGCAGAAATGGGGATACCTGCCAGAAGGACAAAACACTACCTGTGAGTGTGGCAACGGTTCAACAGACTATGGAACACCTGTTGGTCTGTCCACAGATGGGGCAACATTGCCCACATGAGGACCTAGCTGAATTCAACGATTCTGCTCGTCACTCAAGTCAGCTATTGGCTCAAGGCGCATTTGACCCCTGCGCTTGGACACGCTAAGAAGAAGTATGACTGCATAGTCCAATAAAAAGTAACTATTTCAAGTTCAAAGGTCCACTTTTAGGAACTGAACATGACTGCGTGTGTGCAGATTAAGCGGCCATTTTGGATTGTCAAAATGGCCGCCATATTGGTATTTAAAAAATGGTAAACATTGGTTTTCATTACAAGTGAATCCTAGACTTCAAAAAAAGCAAAATATAGAAAATCCCCACAATTGCCAACGACCAAAATTTTGGTGGCGCACTGAACCAAACTATATATTCAAACATAAGTTTGATGTTCATCCATCTACAATATTGTCAAAGACTGGTACATTGGAATTTACATTTAAAAAACCACTGTGCCCTTTTCAAAATGACTTCCTATCTTATAAACAGTGCCAGAAATGAGTTTCCCACCCCCATGTTAGTATTAATTGATATGCCACACAAGTCTGTAGCTCGATTGGTTCAAAAGTTGTAAAAGCACATAGTGTAGAGATGGCGGCCCGCGGCCATCTTGGAGTTGGGGGTCAGAATGGCCACATATTCCCAAAATTATCCCTAAAATTAATTCCTTATCCTAAATCAATCCAAATTCAACTGTTTACACATGTTTTAAGTGAAATGGGCTAAAAGTTAGAAAATACCATAGTTTGGGTGATGATTAGAATAATTTATGCTAATTAGGGGGTGTTATGCATAGATACAGAGTGTCTCTTTGGATGAATCTTTTCCTTTTGCCCCAAGGAACATTCATGCCAAGTGGGACCTTTGTACTAAAAAATGCAGCGTTCGCCCCATTTTCACCCCTTAACAAGTCTACTATTAAACATTGTGTATTTCCAGCATTGTCTTGTGACTCCACAGGGAAAAAATAATCTCCATAAGGTTGCTCCTAAACCCATAACTGACTCCACAGGGCATTAGGTGTAAGACCATTCCATTCATACACACCTTTCAACATTGTGTATTTCCAGTGTTATTTTGTATCTCCACAGGGAAAATCATCTCCATAAGGTTGTTCCTAAACCCATAACTGGCTCCACATGTCATTAGGTGTAAGACCATTCACACATAACTTTCAAAATCACAAATAACACTTAATAGTACTATTAGACTGTAACTAATGAAAATGAAAATTTAAATTTGTTCACCATTGGGCTATTCCATTTAAAATCAACATTCCCTCTGTGGAAGATATTGGAAAGTGGGAGTATGAATTTCAAATGTAATCAGCACATTAAGCAGCTCCATTTGAATTTCGTACATCCGCTGAGAAAAATTCAACCTGAATCTTCCACAGAGGGAGGGGGAGTTTCAAATAGAGCTGCCTAATGTGCTCATTCCATTTGAAATGCATACTCCCCCTGTGGAAGATATTTCCAAAATCCTCCTCAGGGGTAGTGTGGATTTTAAATGGAATAGCCCAAATTTGTTCTTAAATACTTCTGTTTTATATAAGTTGCTCCATCAAATGCTTATAGGCATACTTTTACTGTACAATTTCATATAATTATTTGCTCATTAAATGAATCACCATGTTTTTGTTTTAAATTGTTGGCTACAATTCCGCATATTGTCCTTGTTTTTGTTTAAATTGTGTAATTTATTTGTTAAAGGGGGTGTAACATCTACAGGATCTGCTTTTAATTGTACCTTCATCATTTTTGTATTTTAAAAATATTTTATCATTTGTTGTTCATTTTTAATGGAAAATAATAAATTTGATTGATTGATAAAATGAATTCCCTAAAAAAACATGAAATATGATAACATTGTAAAATGATAATAATGATACTAGTCTATAATAAGATGCATTCCCTGGTCATAAGAGCTTTTCACAAAAAATCTACATTGTATTCCGATATCCAAACACATACTTTCAGAGATTTTATTTCAAAAAAAGACATTTATGCATAACATCATTCCACGCAACACTGAGTGCTGAGTTTTTATTGGAAAAATGTATTGCATTATGACATTAAACAAGTACAAACACGCATGACGCAGTGCACTGGGTTGACCACACAATCATCCACAGAGTCTAATAATACTGCTAGCATAAAACCTGCACCTGCCTCTCAATGGCCTCTTTGGCAGACTTGAGTCAATTGAAAAGAGTGACATTAAACCAACAAATCACTTTCCTTTTATTAAATTGTATGCATATTAGTGTCTCTATAATACCTTCCTTGGTAGCAAATTCAAATGCCTCTTAATCAGTAGCACTGTATCAACCCGAGCACAGATGCTTCTTAAATTGAACCTGCTTCCTAGTACTTCATCGCATGATATCATTTCTCTAAGAGAGGCATTAACCTACTTATTCAAGTCTTAAATTTACATATAGGTGTAAAAATTTGGAAGATGGGTCCGACTATAATTGTATGTGCGTAACAAGCATGCAAATTCAGGGACGTAAATGGACATGGACAAATTAAATGTACAACCTTGCCGACCCAACATATTCATCACATTGACGGGACAATACTATTACTTAGTTGCCATGGCAACTTCTCAGGGGAAATAGGCATAACGAAAGGTATCTTAGTAATAATACTTGTAAGTTGAGGGAGCGAGTGTGTGTGTGTGAGAGAGAGAGAGAGAATGCAGTAATGTAGTACATTGTGAGGAGCTTGCAACGTTATCACGAAATAGCACTCTCCTTTATAAATAATATCTGAAGATGTATTGCTACGGATATGCGGATATCGGGTGCTTCGTATCATATAAACTTGTTAACCGCACTTTGATTTATCATTACGGTGCAAAACAAGATGATAGGATGTACTAATGCACTGTGAGTGTTTCCTGAACATGAGGCATAACTGTACTAACTCTGCTAAGATCTACAGGCAAAAAAGGGGGATATATAAATTCTCGAAACAAGTCAAAAATACACTGAAAAAAATCATCCGCGAATGCACCATGAAGGTTAATAAGATGCTAACGATAATATTTTTTGATACAATTGGAAGGGAGATACAAAAAGATTGACTTATTTCTATGCCTTAGCAAGACAAAGACATGGACACAAACAAGATGAAGTAAGACATATAAATAGAATGACTGTCCATCTTGTGACTCAAATGTCAAGGCTCACATTGTCACCATGTATTTTTTATGTGAACATTCTTATACTATAATCCTCCTTTTAAAAAAATGTCAATCAGACTGCTTACTTTTGACAGGGGGTGCAGCTCGAGTTGCTGTGGGGGAGGGGGTGCAACGAGTTGCTGAACCCATACTGATTACTGGGGCTAATTTAACCAAAAATAGGGACCTGTATTAACAGATTTTCGTATCCTCCATATTTGTGTCAATTTTACGATTAAGCATCATTAATTTGATCTTATGCGCTAGTTTGTATTGTTTGAATGTTTCTATGTTCAAGTGTATCATGTGTAAGCCTCTTCCCTTGTTTGTATTAATTTTACACTTATAGCCTCTTAATTCTGTGCCATTTCACACAAAAAACAGGATTTATGTTAAGGTCAATTTAATATGTTTTACGAAACATTTTCAAAGGAGACCCATGTCAAAGTATCTGTTCTTTCAAACATAGACTATGGGAAAAACCTTCGATTTGAGCAGAACAGCCCTGTATGCCTTTCCTATGTGAGTACCCTCCCCCCACTGTGGCTCTTACTCTATGTATGTAAAGTTACCCATAAATGTGATTGTTTAATTTAAAGGCAAACATTAACACTTGCCCAGGTTGCAATTATACTTCTCTTAAAATTTGAACAAAATTAAGAAACTGATTTATCACTGCACACTAATATTGTACAAAATTAAATGGAACTTACGCCCGCTGTAAGTAGGGTAAATCTAAGGCGGGCGTATCATGCTTAATATCATGCTCCTAATCCTTATTACACCTTGAGGCCCAATATACATCTGCAATATGCACTTACTGGTTAGCTTTTTAAGGTGCTACTGACCCCATGGCCATTCAGAAAAGCTTTTTTGACATTTCCATGACGACTCCGCTTATTAAGCAAAGTAAGCTGCTTATGGTTTCTCAGATAGTGCAGGGTCTTTTATCAAATCTGACAGTATGTAGCTGGCAAAATATGAGTTATGATATTTAAAAATGCAATTGTTACAAAAATGTTATTATTTGTTTGTGAGAGATTGCTTTTCTAAATCAAATATGTACTGAATTATTTGTTTTTCATACTTTTCCCTGCATCACAAGAACCATACATGTGCTACTTTGAATTTCACAGAGATGCCACTCAGTTTCACTCAAAAAACCTGAAGCTGATGAGAAAAACCTAAACAAGCATGTGAATTCAGGTCAAAACGGGCCGAAAATAAATAAAAACGCCGACATTTGGACTCACAAAAAACCTTAATTCAGGCTAAAACCTGAAAAGTAGATAAAACCTGAAAAGTGGCATCTTTGATTTAAAACATATATGATTGAATCAGCGATGCCTTATAGCCAAAGATTTTTTACACCCAGTCAAACTTGTTACTAATTAGATACAAAAAGTATAGTGACCTAAATACGAATGCTAATCCTTAGGGTATGATGACATGTTATAAATGCACTTACACCATGTCAAATACCCTGCCTGTCCCTTACTTCTGTCACCATTAGGGGATCTACTACACACCTAAACCATTGGGGCTATTCTAGTTGAAATCTATATACCCCCTATGGAAGATATGACCTTAATCTCACAGAGGGATGAAGATTTCAAATGGAGTCACCCATTTAGGTACCTCCATTTGACATTCACACTCCCTGTGTAGAATATTAAAGTCAGGTCATCCACTGAGGGTGTATGGATTTCACCTGGAATAGCCCATTAGGGGATCTGCTACACACCTGAGGCTGTTCCAGTTGAAATACATACCCCCTATGGAAGATATGACCTTAATCTCTCACAGAAGGGATGAAGATTTCAAATGGAGTCGCCCATTTAGGTACCTCCATTTGAAATTCACACTCCCTGTGTAGAATGTTAAAGTCAGGTCATCCACTGAGGGTGTATAGATTTCACCTGGAATTGCCCATTAGGGGATCTGCTACACACCTCAACCATTGAGGTTGATTGAGGTTGTTCCAGTTGAAATACATACCCCCCATGGAAGATATGACCTTAATCTCTCACAGAAGGGATGAAGATTTCAAATGGAGTCGCCCATTTAGGTACCTCCATTTGAAATTCACACTCCCTGTGTAGAATGTTAAAGTCAGGTCATCCACTGAGGGTGTATAGATTTCACCTGGAATTGCCCATTAGGGGATCTGCTACACACCTCAACCATTGAGGTTGATTGAGGTTGTTCCAGTTGAAATACATACCCCCCATGGAAGATATGACCTTAATCTCTCACAGAAGGGATGAAGATTTCAAATGGAGTCACCCATTTAGGTACATCCATTTGAAATTCACACTCCCTGTATGGGAGATTAAGGTCAGGTCTTCCATAGGGGGTGTATGGATATTACCTGGAATAGCCCCTTATTTCCTAGCTGTCTATTTTAAACCAATGTCATGTTTTAGAGACCTGTTTAATATTTTCTTCCTAACCTTACGAAATGCAAGCAACAAAAATGTTTGCGGCAACGTCCTTGTAGATGTGTGCAGCACGCATGCAAGGACGCGTACTCTGTGGCTATGAACCGCTGTATTCAGTGTTTTTAATATAACAGAGTTGTCAGTTGTGAGGTACAAATTACAAACAGGCAAAACAATTTACTACTTTTGTACCAAATATAAGGAAATTTAAATGAAAAAAAGGCAAAAAAAACAACAAAAACAAAAACCAGATTTTTGGGTCGGTCAGAAAAGGGCAACACAAACTTTTCTTTTTTGGGCCTAAAGAGAAAAGGCATTATCATGATAATAACCCCTAATTAAGTATATTAGAAGACCTAATTTGCCTTTACATGTATTTGCAACTGACATCAAATGACAATTTGGCAGCAAACTACATACAATTAAAATTATTAATATATATAATTTCAGAAGTTTGTGAAAGTCCTGGTCCCTATTTTACTATTTTTGAGTTTGAAATGTGTCCTTTGTATCTATAGACCTGCATGAGCATTTCAGTACTGCTTGTATAGGCATAATTTGTTAGTTTTCAGATCTACTGATCTCCTGAAATCTAAGACCATTGGTGTGAAAGTTTTTTTAAACATCTACATTGCTACAATAATGCTTGTGTATTTTAAATGTCTTAGTATTATATAGAACAATGTGTGTTATGGGACCATCAGCATTACAAAAATCTGGATGGTACACATTTTACTTTCTCTAAACAGATTTACAATAAATAAACAGCCATCGTGATAATTTTCTGCTTTTTCCATCCCCTTCTCCTTTGAAGACCCAAGAAAACATCACAGGTTATTTGCAGTATGAATGTGGTACTCCAAAATAATATAATATATATAGAAGAAAATCCATCAGACTTCATTAAGTATTGAAAAACAATTTTCCATAGAAAATATTGTGCGTCACCATAGCAACAACAATTAATGTCAAACGTGCATGGCAAAATTAAAATAATAATAATAATAATGGGTAGATGCAACAGAGATTTCACGGTGCAGGGCGAAGAGAGCCACCAATGCAAATTAAATGGCAACACTGCAGTGCAAATGACAGTGTACCTATATTGAGGCAATTTCTTGGGTTTACATGATGAGCTATTATATTTGAACTAATTTACATCACAATGCAGTCCATAGTGACCCAGTACCAAGAAGATGAAAGAGATGACGATGCAGATGATGAAGCAAACTATGAAAGTGATGATGAAGAAGTTGAAGATGATGATTAAGTTGGAGTTAAAGATGAAGATGAAGATGATGAAGATAACAATGATGAAGATGAAGATGAAGATGAAAATGATGAAGAGGATGAGGATGATGAGGAGGATGAGGATGAGGATGAGGATGAGGTTGAGGATGAGGATGAAGATGACGATGACGATGAAGATGAAGATGCAGATGGTGAAGATGAAGAAGGAGATGAAGATGAAGATGGGGATGAGGATGAAGATGAAGAAGGAGATGAAGATGATGAAGATGAAGATGAATGAAGATGAAGATGAAGATGAAGATGAAGATGGAGATGGAGAGGATGAGGATGAGGATGAGGATGAGGATGAGGATGATGATGATGATGATGATGATGATGATGATGATGATGATGATGATGATGATGATGATGATGATGATGATGATGATGAGGATGAGGATGAGGATGAAGATGAAGATGAAGATGAAGATGAAGATGAAGATGAAGATGAAGATGAAGATGAAGATGCAGATGCAGATGAAGATGAAGATGAAGATGAAGATGAAGATGCAGATGAAGATGAAGATGAAGAAGGAGATGAAGATGATGATGATGAAGATAAAGATGAGGAGGAGGAGGATGAGGATGGAGATGGAGATGGGGATGTGGATGGGGATAAGGATGGTCATGAGGATGAGGATGGAGATAGAGATAGAGAAGGAGATGGAGATGGAGATGGAGATAAAGATGAAGATGAAGATGAAGATGAGGACAATGAAGATGAAGTAGAAGACACAAATGATGAAGAAGAGGACGAAGATCAAAACTATAGTTGGATTTTGCTCCGAAAATCAAGTTCAATTATTCAAAAATCAAGTCAAGGGGGCAATTATTGATAATTACCCCCTTTGGCAAATTTCACTCCCACCTCGCCAGACACACCCCAATGATAAACCACATGTGGATAAACCAACTACGCCTATGTTATAATGTTATTATGAAACCTGTCACTATGGTCACACTTTCCACATCCTGTTGACAGCTCTATCAAAAGAGGATCAGCAGGAGATAATTGGAGTGATTAGCAGTATTTGATTTATTCCTTTTACGTAGAAAACCTGGAACTACCATGATGTTTAACACAGCAAATCCCAGGGAGTTGCAACAACCCCCTCAAAGTTAATGCTACAATATTTGCCTCAGTGGATGATTAATGCTATTGTGATTGAAGCAGCATTCGAAATAAGCCTTATCGCAGTGCAATTTGCACCCCAAAATTTGCCTGTTGGGATACAACTTTAAAAGTGTGGTGCAAAATTATGATACGACTTAATGTGTCGAGTGATACTACACTTCAAATTGCTCTTTATCAGATGAAATTGCACAACTTTCAAAATGGGGTGGAAAGTGCACCCCGAGGTAAAAAAAAAAATAATAATTTGAAGACTGGATCGAAGCCTATCAAGAAATTTAATTAAGTATCATGACGTATAACACAGAAAATCCAGGGGGTTGCAATAACCAATAACCCCCTTAAAGTTATTGTTATTGCCTCAGTGGGGTAATTGTTAATGAATTGTGATTGAAGCCTTGCAAGTAATGTCAAGAAGCATCATGACATCAAAGGTACAGTTTAAATCTGGTCAACAACACTCACTTTTTGAACCAAATATTTCACAGAAACCATGACATTTATTTGCCTCATAATGATTAATGAATTGTGATTGAAGCCTTGCAAGTAATGTCATGAACCAAATATTTCACAGAAACCATGATGTTTATCATATGACGTTTCAGAAAATCCAGGGGGTTGCAATAACCCCCTCAAAGTTATTGTTATTGCCTCATAATGATTAATGAATTGTGATTGAAGTAATTTCATGAAGCATCATGACATCAAAGGTAACTTTGAAAACTGGTCAACAACACTCACTTTTTAAACCGAATATTTCAGAGAAACCATACTCCGTCATCAAAGGGACAAAAATGTCATTGTTACAGCAGTGTAATGCAGTTTGTAGACCGACTGATGATTCTCTAGTGTTTCTAGATGTTGACAATGTCCTTTTTTGTCCTTTGATGACAGAGAATACTTTCTCTGAAATATCCGGTTCAATAACTGAGTGGAAGTGTTGTTGACCAGTTTTAAAATATGTGACGTGGTATGGTATATCGAAAGGAAACACTCTTGGGCAGGATCATAAATGGAGAAATAGCAAAAAATCTGCCCGGGGGTGATTTTGGGGTTTGTTGCAAATTTATGATGTTTACAATATTGTCTGACAGATTCAGACCGGAATATTACTGGCATCTTGTATTTTTTAAGACATTTTTCAAGGTCATTCCTACTCTCAACATTGTCAATAATATTCTTAAAGACTGATATCTCAATTTCCAATTTTATAATACCATAACTTACAAACTCGGTTCGGATTTGAGAAAAATTAGTCAAAAACTGCCAAAAATCAGCCATTTTTAAGTAAAAAAATCAAACATGGGTCCCGATTTGAGAAATAAATTGGTCAAAAACTGTCAAGTCAGCTGTTTTTTAGGTAAAAAATCCCTGGGTAGGGGTTTCAGAGTTCCAGCGGGAACCCCATGTAATTTGAGTACCCCACACACCTCCCCACCCCACCCCTGTTGCAACAACCCCCTCAAATTTAATATTTGCATGTATAAAATGAAGCTCAAGGAATTGTGATTAAAGCCTAGTAAGGGATCACAAAAAGAGACAGAAAAACAAATGAGTGGATCAGAAGCATGACACAGGTCAGCGATGTCATCCAGACTGTGAAAGAAAAGAAGTGGTCTTGGGCTGGTCACCTAGCTAGAACATCAGATGAACGATGGACCAAACTGGTTACAGAATGGATACGTAGAAATGGTACTAGGCACCTAGGAAGACAGAAAGTTAGATGGAGTGATGAAATTACAAAATTTCTTGATGTAACCTGGATGAGAAAGATGTGGAATAAATCAGAGTGGCATCACCTTGGAGAGGCCTTCACCCTGCAGTGGGTCGATGATGGCTAATAGGATGATGATGATGAAGAAGTAATTTACGAAGCATTATTGTCTACGTATGCATGATAACCACCATGTAATAAGCAAGCTCATAATGTATGACCGCTCCCATCCTGTCATAATCAGGAAATGATTACTTGTCATTGTGCAATAGTTAATGTGAAGCCTCATTCCATTCTGACACTCTATGAATTCCTATTGTCTGATCACAAAGGAAGATGTCACATCCGGTGGCATAGCAAGGTTTTTGGCAACCAGGGGGGCACAACTCGTTAATGAACCGATGAAAATATTTTTTGCTGACGGAAGTTGTTAATTATGAAACCATTATTTTTGCCGGGTCCACTCAAGAATCTAAAAAGTGGGGGAGGATTTTTCAACACTTGTTTATATACTATTAACGTAAACAGACAGGCATCATGCAACATGTACTTAGTTTCTTAATCATGCACAAGCAGTGCGCACAAAATTGTCCCAATTTATTATAGCCAAGACCTGTTGTGTACCAATGGCCTAAAATGAACTGACGGCCCTTGATGAGCAGGGGGCACTGGCAAAGCCACTGGTCATACCTGCACTGATGTAACTAAAGCAGATGCCTTTTGAGTTATTACCAATAAGCAATTACCAGGAACATGTCAGTGCTCATCCTAGTAACCAAATCAGTTTCCTATAAAACACAAATAAATACAAAACTATCTCCCTTTATATGATACTCCCAATTGAATACCTAAGGGAAGAAGGGCCCAACTCCAATTTTTTACAAAAATGAGTTAGACCCAGCATTTTATTGCCAGCAAACTGTTCTTCCTTGTGTGTGAAAGATGAGCCAAAATCCACACTCTAAATAGTCTTCCACGTACACTTAATCATGGTTTTCATGGAAGAAAGGCCCAACTCCATGGAGTTGGGCCCTTCTTCCACAAATATTGGGATAAAGAGGAATTTTGTTCATCCATGAAATCTGCTTTTCACTACAATAAACTTTCTTGCTAACATATTTACATGCTTCTACTTGTGCAATCAATGGATAATTACCAAATTTCTGTAGCTATTTATAACACATCTGCTTACAGAACTGGCACTTGCAGTATATTAGTGGAAAAAGGGTCCAACTCCAGATCGTATAAAGAGCTGTACCGTTGCCATGGAAACATCATATAAAATTTCTAATGTATGTAATATTGTATGTTCATGTATTAAAGGTCTCCTGAAGGTGAAAACATTCTGCCTATAAAACTTTTCCAAATATTAAGTTTTTTCTTAATATCGCAAAAACAGTTTTCATGGAGTTGGGCCCTTCTTCCACTCAGGTATTCAATTGTAACACCAGGCATTTTTCAGGTTGGGGATGTGCCTAAAATTTGGCATTTTATTCCCAAAATTTTCTGTGAATACAAGAACAAGTAAAGAACAAAGTTGGACTGTACTCTTATAGGTTAGCTATGGGAAGCACACATCCATAGTGCTCAGGCTTGAGGTACATCAAAGTTGCACCAGATGGACCAACCCATAGAGTCTGGTTGTGTATGAATAAAATTAAAAACAGGGAAAATATGACACAACGTCCAATGGGGAGTAACACAAAACATAAACAAAGTTAAAAACCCGACGTTTCGAAAAGACATAACTTTTCTTTCTAAAGGGATAAAATAAGAGACCTGCTCTCAATATAGTGGAGACCAGCTCCATGAATGTGCATATATGTGTATGAATAGTTTTTGTTGCTCATCTACCAGATTTAAATCAAATAAACGCCTCGGGCGTTACATTTTCCCAAAGGGGGCGTTTATTCAAGGTCAATTTTAGAACAATAATTCATGTTAAAATCATTAGGTAAACTTAAAACTCATGCTAAAATGACGAACTATGAACTATACTGACTTCTGGTTCACTTCTGGGTTTCCAATCCAGATTTTCACCAAAAAGTGACGCTATTATCGACTATGTGAGCAACTTGGTAAGCTTACTACACAAGATAGCATGGAAATATCAGCATTTTTTAAATATCTTGGTTGAAAAAAGTAGTGAGGGAGAGTTTATTTGAGGGGGGCAACTATTTGACGAAATACGGTATTTGTCTGACCCCCTGCATGTGTATCCTTCAATTATGAAGACACATTTGCACATATCCACCTGTTCAAATGAAGCCAAACAACCATATGGCTTCAAAACATATTACATATTTACAAAAACAGGTCTTGTGAAAACCTGAGGCACATCCTGAGGCAAACCAAAGAATAGCCAGCATAGCATTCAACAATCAGTAATACATACTGCATGCTATGGGCTATTCCATTTAAAATCCACACTACCCCTGTGGAAGATTTAGCTAAAGTCTTCCACAGAGGGAGCATGAGTTTCGAATAGAATAGACAATTGGATAACTTCAATTTGAAATACTCACTCCAGTTGTGGAAGATATAGGTAAAGGCATAATACAGAGGGAGTATGGGTTTCAAAATGATTAACTCTGACCAATTACATTTGAAAAACATACTCCCCCTGTGGAAGATATTTCCAAAATCTTCCCCAGGGGTAGTGTGGATTTTAAATGGAATAGCCCATTCCTTTTGTCATGTATGCAACCATGTGTTCAAGGACACAGGGTAGTGGCAATTTACATGTCTTGACCGACTAGCAGGATAACTGTATACTATATTTCTTTCTCTGTGGCTCTGATTACAATGGGCCATTTCAAGTTTCAAGTTTTCAGCCTCATCAAGTCCACTGTCATTTGTATTGTTTTTAATTTCTTGGCAGATTGCATCACAACGAACCAATTAAATAAAAGCATTTGACACCCAACTGCGAAGAGCGAGTTAGTGTAGCAGTTCTGACCTTGCATTGCACCACACTGTGGTCCGACCATTATCAGGCATTTGGGTGTACCAGTCCATACTCCCTCTCACAGGTTGCCTTCATTTTTTCCGGATTACTATTGCATCCCAAATTGGGCTTCCTTCCCAGAGTATATTGACCTGTTTTATCTCCCATATTGAATATGATGAATAAAAGTATTAGAAAATGGCCTGAGTAACCAAAAATGCACCAATACATCCAAGCACCCAACCCAACCAAACCAAACCTAACCAAACCAAACCCGACAGTCAACACCCAATTATACAGAGAAAAGATCTTTACAAATCATCTATAGTCTGTATACCTTCCTCAAGTAATATCAAATTTTTAGAATTTCTCAAAGACTGTTAATTTTTGCAGGAATCTGTTATGCTAGTTGGATTCCTTTCTGAAAATGTACACTTTTATATTCTTCTTATCATTACATTTCGAGATACAACAAAAAATTATCTAAATTACTGACTCGAGGAAGGTATACAGACTATAGGCATAGTTTTGGTGAAGGTCACATTAGTTTGTTACTCACCTCTACTTTACTGGTACGAAAAGGGACACTTTGCTGTAGAATTCTAACGCCCAACAATCCTTCACCAAAGGCAGGATTGACAACTGTAAGAGTCCACTTCCCAGATTTCTCCAGGTTTTCAATCCCAGAATACTTCAAGGCATAGTTTGGTTGTGAGCAGTCTAATCCTTCAGCATCACATGACCCTGATGCATAACTTGGTGCATCCTCTGCTATCTGATTGGCAAAATTTCTGAGCTGCGGATCATTCACTGCACCACCATCATTGGTTGTCCTGCAATACATCAAAAAATCTAAATAAATGTTTATTAAATTTTTGATGAAATTGTTAAATTCAAGACTCTGAATTTTCACTTACGCCTAAAAAAAATTGCTTGATTGACGTAACCCGACTGACCCTAAAAGTAGGCCTGACCCTGACTTTTTTTTGGCCAAAAAAAAAATAAAATTGAAAAAAATAAAAGAAAATAAATGAACTAAAAAGAAAAAAAAAGAAAAAAAAGTTCCAAAGCCTTAATCAAACGAAATTTACAGCTTAAAAAGTAAAAAAAAAAATCCCGACCGACCTACCCTAATTTTATATTATGTTACACCAATCAAACAATTTTCTTAGGCCTTACTGAGAATAATTTTACAGACCTTTCAAATCATCAAACTAGATGTTGTCAAGCTGTCAAACAACCTGAGATACAGGATGAAATCATCAAACTTTATAGATTTGTATCTTTGCCAATCTTTGGTACTGGTCCTGCAGATTTTTTTAAATATTATTGTCAAAAGTCCGCCATTTTCAATTTACGAGCTGGCTTGAGGAATATGCAAATTAACCACAAGGAAAACACATATTCATCAATTTTACATGATGTAAAAAGTAACAACTCACTGTGTAAGAAAAGATCACTAGTGTGGTTATTGTCTTGTGTAAGAGATATGATTGATGACATATCAATTTTTTCCATATGTTTGCGCACTTCTTTGCTGAGAATTTGCACTTTTCTTTCCTGAGGTTTTATATTGTGAAGTGCCAAATAGCTGGGGTATTAGTCACATATAGCTTAAGATAATATTTTTTGTGATGAACCCATGTTAACATTGAGTAGAGTAAGCTACATTTTCACTTGTAAGGATGCAAATTCACATCATTTCTTGTCCGCCATTTTGTTTCTCTCAGACAATTGCAATACTGTATTTCCTCTATTAAACTCCCTGGGGGCCTTGTATTTTCCAAAAGGGGGCCATTTATTAGAGGTCATTTTTACAATGATAAATCCCGCAAAAATTGTTAGGTAAGCTTGAAAATCACAGCGAAATGACAAACTATATGAATTTAGGAGCAATGACTTCTGGTTGCACCAGTTCACTTCCGTTTTTTTAAATTTCATTTTCGACTGCTACCGATCTCGTGTGGTCTGTGGTAAGCTTACTTACCCAAGATAGCATGGAAGTTTCAGTATTTTTAAACATCTTGGTTGAAAAAAGAATGGTGGGTGTGTTTAATAGAAGGGGGCAACTAATAGAGGCCATATGGTATATCGTATTAAGTACAACTTCACCAAATGTTGTTCAAAAGTGAACTTCAACATATAGGATTGCACAAATTTGTTACACCATCACCTTAATTTTACTTCCTCATACCCGTAATTTTCTGGATGTTGGTTTAGTGGTACGTGTGATGGAGGCACCAGAACTTTTACTCTGATTTCAAAAGAATAGTTGCAGAGAAATGATCTCTTACCAGGTATCCCACCACCAATGCTCTTTCCCAGCCAACTCTGTATAGGTTACATTGACTCCAACTTCTTGTAGTAATCGATACATTCGTCTGAAAACATCAACAACAGATAGATGAATTGTAATAATACACTTATTAACTCATCTTCGGGGAGGTCCGATAATTCCACCATTTTTGTCAAGTAAATTGGTCAATTCTCTGAAAAAATAATCAACTTCTTGTAGTAATCGATACATTCATCTGAAAACATCAACAAAAGATGATGAATTGTAATAATACACTTATTATAACTCATCTTGGGGGGGGGGGGGGTCCGATAATTCCACCATTTTCGTCAAGTTAATTGGTCAATTCTTTGTAAAATAATCAACTTCTTGTAGTAATTGATACATTCGTCTGAAAACATCAACAAAAGATAGATAAATTGTAATAATACACTTAATAACTGATGAAGTAGAAAGATTAAAACATTCAACTGCACTCACCAGTAAGTGATCTTCGGGGAGGTACGATAATTTCACCATTCTTTGTCAAATCAATCGGCCTAATAAATTTCACACTATCAGTCAAGTTCTCTGAAAAAATGATCCACCTATTCTCTCATCAAAAAGGACATTTAAAATCTATAGCCTACGGTAATGTTAACTATCTGCCCCATCCTAACAATGCTAAATCCTGCAATTTTGCTCCAATGTGCATAGTAGTGCCCCACTCCTGGGGTCCCCTCTTCAGAATAATGGGGAAGGGGTCTCCAGAGATTATATGTAGGAAGTAAGAGAAGGGTTTAATTTGATCAAAAAGAAAGAGGCAGTTTGGCATGTTAAAAACAATGAAAATACATTATGGCCATAGTACAGACCAACCAGCTTTCCATAGAGGTTGTACATATGAGGTATCATACCGTAAATATGGCGGACTACTCAAATGCATTCAACAAAAGCATGACTGCAATCTACCGCGACAGTTCGCCTCACACACATATAACAAATGCACTACGATCAAATAGGCTGGTGACAACATTTGATTGAATGGACTGCACTGCACCATGATTACGGTGAAGGAAATCCTTTGTTTGAAGCCATGAGTGATAAAAGTATGCAGGTCCTCTATTGGTGTCACAACCAGGTGTAATGGGTAGCCGTTAGGCGATAATTACAATCTAGGTGGTGAGAGGAGCTACACTATGTTTGCATCCTTGTTGATGCAAAATGATATGGATGTATATATCACTTGGGTATGGTGCTTTACTTCACTTGCCTCACTCCACCCAGGTTTAATGGGTAGCTGTTAGGCGATAATTACAATCTAGGTGGTGAGAGGAGCTGCACTATGTTTGCATCCTTGTTGAAGCAAAATGATATGGATGTATATATCACTTGGGTATGGTGCTTTACTACACTTGCCTCACTCCACCCAAGTGTAATGGGTAGCCGTTATACGATAATTACAATCTAGGTGGTTAGAGGAACTGCACTACGTTTGCATCCTTGTTTAAGCAAAATGATTTGGATGTATCTCTCTATGGCAGCAGAATAAATTGTAAATGTGCTGGTACATAAACATTACATTTTTTTTTATTTACAGATATCGGCTTACCTGACATAAAATGGGTGCACTGTCCTATCTTGAGCCCCTATTCTTGTTAGCACTGGTATTCCCTGTTATGTTTCAAATAAAACAGAAATGAACATGTCAAAAGCATAAAAGTTAAATTTGTCTGCTTGATTAGTATTAAATTCTATCTATGAAACTAAAAATGAAGCAATAATATGGTTTCATGGTATCAATGAGATAAATATGGAATTTATACCAGGTGTGGCATCAGAGGGGGCATGAGGGGGTGAATGACCGCCCTATGATTTGCAAAAAGAGGTGAAAGGGAGGAAAAGGATAAAGAGAAGAGGGAGGAGAGAGTAATATGGGAGGGGGAGAAAAAGAGAAGAGGGAGAAAGAAGTAGTAAAGGAGCCTTTCCTTTCCCTGACCATGGATATATTTGTATGTGAAGGGAGAAGCTACCTCTCCCCCCTTCGGAGCTCTTGCCCCCCCCCTCCCCCGACCTTGACTGCTTTCATGACCGCCTACTTATGTTTTGAAAAATACCCAAATATAGTGTGTGGCATCACCAGGAACCCACAATATTATTGCATTTTAAGAATACCCAAATAACTATCAGGAGCAGAACCTCCGGAATTCTTCTATTGTATTTTTTATTTTGTTCTCTTTCATTTGATGCTGCCCGAGGGTGACACTGTTGTTAGTTTGCAAGATATTTCATTTTAAAAGTCATTACTAATACCATGTTTTTTTACTATTAGGAATAGCACTCCAGAGTTATTTTATTGTATTTGTTATCATCTTCTCTTTCATTTGACACTGACCACCCAGAGGGTCAGACTTGAGATATTTTTGAGATATTAATTTCAATAATTTTGAAAAATACCCAAATATAGGGAGTGGCACGCCCAGGGACCCACAACATTGAATTTTAAAAATACCCATAAAACTATTAGGAGTAGAACCCCCCAGTTATTTTATTGTATGCTTCTTTTTTTTCTTTCATTTTGATACAACCCAGAGGGTGACACCATTGTTAGTTTTTGAGATATTTCATTTTTTTAAAGTCATCACTTATAATGTGTTTTTCAAACAATTAGGAGCAGCGCCCCGAGATATTTTATTGTTATTATTATTTTATTTCATTTCAAAAAGCCATCACTTGAAAGTTATACAACTATGAATTATAATATATAACTTATACATATGAATTTTACAAGGTTTTGTTGCATTGTAAATTATAACAAGGCATGGATTGGCAAAACCTTTAAACACAAGTCAAATCAATAAAAAGTCGCCCAATTTTTCCTAACTGTTAGATTCTACAGAAAAACTACCAAAAATTGCAGGTGCTAAGGTTACAAATTCACCCAATATATTTTTTAACCATTGGTTTCTATGGCTATGAGACAGGAAAGGATAAAAAAAAATCTTCAGAGTTTTCCAATTAGGTTACCAAATAGCGAAGTTCATAATACTGAGCCAGGTCAATGGGCTAATCAGTTGAAATCACACTACCCCTGTGGAAGATTTTGGAAATATCTTCCACAAAGGGAGTATGTTTTTCAAATGTAATTGGTCAGGGTTGATCATTTTGAAACTCATACTCCCCCTGTATTACGACTATTATCTTTCACAACTGGAGTGAGTATTTCAAATGAAAGTCACTCAATTGTCTATTCTGTTTGAAACTCATACTCCCTCTGTGGTAGACTTGAGCTAAATCTTCCACATGGGGAGTGAGGATTTGAAATGGAATAACCCAATGTCAAGGATAATAAGTGACGCTGGACCTTGGAAGGAGGTGTTCTAGTTTTATTTGTTTTCATCCCAATTCACAACTAAGTTACACAATTGAAAACACAGGATGATGGCAACAGCTTTTGTTCACAGCTCTTCATTTCTAACTTCCTTGTTTCACATCTAAATTTCATTCTACTTCTCTTTCATTTAGTCACTAAGGCATTTGCCTATATTCTTTAAGCATGTCTAAATGAGCAATATTATATTAATGCCATTACTTCAGGAGATCTACAGCTTGCAGCAGACATTTCAGTCAGCCTTCATCACAACGCCACCCATCACAACATCAGTGCATGAGTGCAGCCTCTACAAATTTGCAAAGTAAGGCTTAATTGAAAAACATGATGCTGTGGATAAAGTAAAAACCGTACTAGCTGCAGCAACATGAATGTGAATAATACCACTACCAATGCAACCAACTCATCCTTGTCAGTTTATATCTTGAATGTCTCATACTGGGAACAAATTCTTATTGCAGTCCTTCTAGGATTGGTGTCTATCACTGGACTTATTGGGAACTCCATGATAATTGCTGCAGTAGCTTTCTCAAAAAAACTCCAAACTTCAACCAATGCATTAGTGACAAGTTTGAGTGTAGCTGACCTATTGACATCATTTGCGCTCATATGGTTCATTGTCGGTAGTCTCGGCAAACACGAATGGCCAATACCAGAGGCCTACTGGATTTGTCAGTTTACCGGTTTCATGGTATTTGCCTGCCTAGGAACCAGCATATGGACATTGGGTATTATTGGTATAAATCGACTCATCCACATATCAAAACCCATTTGGTACAAGAAGATCTATACATCCTGGAAGCTTGTGATTCTTGTGGCGATACCATGGGTCATCCCAGCAGTATCTTTTCCAATCCTTCTTGCAGCTGGACATGTTGTGTATGGGTATGACATAAATACCTTAACATGTGCCGACTATAACCAAACACACACATTCTTCCATCTTCTAGCTGTATTTGGTTTTCTTATCCCACTCTCAGCAATAGTTGGAAGTTACCTCTGGATCTATTTGCATGTCAAGAAACACTTTCGGGAACAGAAACAACATTTGTCTAAGTATTCTGCCAGCTCTACGTTTTGAATCATAATTCACAAAGTCCCAGCATGCAAAATTCCACATCAGAATTTGTAATCACCGAAGGCGGCTATGATCCCAACAGTGACATAGCAATTCGCAGACGGAAACAAGTATCCAAGCAAGAGATCGAGATTACTAAAAACCTCTTTGTGGTTGTCGTTGGATTTTCGCTTGTTTTCTTCCATACTTCATCATGCAGTCAATTCGGCACATCACCAACATTGAACATGTTCTATTTTATGTTAAGGGTATTCCATTTACTAACAGCGTTATTAACTTCATAATATATGCCATGAAGCATCCAGATTTCAAAGTTGTACTGAGACATATGATGAGGTGTTCTTATGCTGATATCCCGCAACCATCACCAATCCTGAAATATCTACTTTCAAAAAAAAAAAAAAAACCTGATTCAAGCTAGATATTGCTCAATGAAGTATCCTAATCCTGAAAAAGTGAAAGCACTTCCTGTTTCAAGCATTCTTGTGATTATTGTTTTATGTAAAACTGACAGTCAAATCCTGGGTTTGAAAGACTACAGTTTTTGTCAGAGAAGAACGGCACTTGTTTACATTTTGAGAGCGTGCAGAGTGTCTACACGGAAGTGGGGTTCTGATTGGCTGAATCAATCATCTGACAATCATAGCAACAGTCCGATAATTTATTTGGCCAATTGTGTGTCAAATCGTTGGTCGGGCCAGATCGGCACCCTTGAAGTGAACACAAAGCTCCGTGTATGTTGCTCATTAACAGGGCGCTCGCATCAATCTGTGCAAGGAACTACCGTTCTTCTCTGAAACCCAGTGTAGATGCACCTACATGTATGAAAAGAAACTCTATGACATAAACCAGGTGCTTTTGAACCACATGTCTTGCCTAAGATAGAAGCTAAAAAATTGATAGTTTACTACTCATGGACACATGTGTCCAAGTTACATTGAACCGAACTAACCCAGATTTAAAGAAATTGGGGAAAACATGTTCCTGTACAAATGAATGCAGACCCAAATTTCAAACATTCTAGGAATTTTTTTTCGTATTTCAAAATATTTCAAAATATATACAGATTTTGGTGATTTTTAAGGTCATTTGAAAAAAAAAAAACACCTGCTAAACAGCTATTTTTTTTCATTTTTTTACCATTTAACCTATCATGAAAAATATATCTACCAATAAATTTGGACAAGTGGAATATTTAATATATATTTCTTCAACTCAAGGTTATCAAGAAGCAATGAACAATTAAGTTAGATCATAGTCTGGGGCAGGCCACAGTTCACGAGTTATTGATGTGCATATATACAGGGTGAGTCAAAAAAACTGCAATAGAGCAAAGAATCGATATTTATGAAAGAACCAAATCGAACTTTCACAATATTGAAAAATTCTATAAATGCTACACTCAATGGCCACCTTCTGTGAAAATATGAAGTGAATCGTAACTACCGTTTAATTTTGATGAGTCCTTTTGTTGCGATACCCAATTTCGTTATTTGTCCACAAGGTACCATGTATTTTGAATGAGAGCACTCAATGCGCGGTAAAGGCACCATATCTAAAACTGACTTTAACTTAAATAAGGTTGATTTTTATGTTAATTTAATTTCTTTTTTTTCTGTTCAAACAAACTTTCTAACATTACTTTAAGTCCTTCATACCTCACTCGACTCCAACTCCAGTTGTTTTAATCCCAATATGTCCAACTTACTGGATATTTTGTAATTCACTCCATTTCAATTTGCGCGCATTTCATTTTGACATTTGAAAAGCCCGCCTGCAAATTTGTATGTTTTTGATAGAGAATAAACATCTTTAAAGTAAAGGTAAAATGAAAATAACAACAAATAATGTTTCTTCTCCTTAAACAAGACCAAGGGCAATATCACTCTGGATGCTCCATTTTATTTTAATGCCAATGAGGTTAAGAAAATGGCAGTTGTTCCAAAACTACCTTACACAGAGTGGGCTGACATTCAAATTTTAGATGTCTCTTGGACAAACATTAAAATTGGGTAGCGCTATAAAATGTGTCATAAAAACAAAACGGTAAATGCTAATTCCTTAATTTTTGCACACAAGGTCACTGATGGATATACCAGATATAAAATGTTTTCAAACCTAAAAAGTTCAACTTGGTTCTTAAGTAAAAATGGATTCTTTTCTCTATTGCACTTTTTTTGACTCACCCTGTATATATAAGAATGCATTATGCACCTATTATGCCGTGAAGTGTTACTCGCCAGTTGCACTGGTGATTCTGAAACTTTACTCGCCTAGCTGCAAATTTACTTGTTATTTAAATCTGATGACCTCCGTTTGCTTCACCTATTAATAGCCTCCTTTATTTCAACTCCACTTTTGTCTCTATAAACATGTGCTAACAAAAACACATGTAGGCCTATAAATGCTAATTTCCAAAAATATCAAATATTTATAACTGTCATCAAGAAGCTTTTTTTAATCCAATTTGCTATTTTTAATTGAGGTACGTGCCATAAATATAGTTCTTCGAACCAGTAAATATATTTAGACTGTCGAGTCCTGGAAGCCAGTTGCCCCAAATATTTATAACTGTCATCAAGAAGCTTTTTTCAATCCAATTTGCTATTTTTAATTGAGGTACGTGCCATAAATATAGTTCTTTGAACCAGTAAATATATTTAGACTGTTGAGTCCTGGAAGCGAGTTGCCCCAAATATTTATAACTGTCATCAAGAAGCTTTTTTCAATCCAATTTGCTATTTTTAATTGAAGTACATGCCATAAATATAGTTCTTCGAACCAGTAAATATATTTAGACTGTCGAACCAGTAAATATATTAGTCAAAAATAGAGATGACATTTAGGGATTCAATCATGTTTCACCGTTGTTCATCGTCGATTAACAACGATGCGTCCGCGTCATCTGCGTGGTTTACTTTAGTTGCCTGAGTGAAGTAAACCACGCAGACGAGCCGGACACGAGTTGTTAATCGGTGATGAACAACGGTGAAACATGATTGAATCCCTTTCAACAATGAAAACAAGCTAAAGATCGCCTAATTCACATGATTCTTTCATTAATGCCCGTTTGTCACTATTTACTCAACCTTGCAAGAAGATCGGTGATTTCTCCATTGATATCAGCAATAAAACTAAAGAAAAAGCAAGCAATAAAACTAAGAATAAAGCGGTAATAATTTAGCTGCTGCCTCCAACATAAGAGAGTGTTTACGCATAAGTTCCAGGCATGACAAATTTTACGCGCTCATGCGTAACCCGTACGCGTAACCTTGCGTTCGCGTATATGCTACTCAACTGTGGATTCATCAGGGATTAACAATGCTTGGCTCCTGTACAAAGGTATAGGAAGAATTTTTGAATTAGTAATATTGCCTCTATTTTTGATGTTTAGAGAAATCAAATCAATCATATTGTGACTGGACACTACGAATGAGCCGTAAACTCGGCAAATTGTATTCCGAGTTACAGTGTAAAATGTGCGTCAAGGTCATATTCATAGGTATCTCAATTCGGTGCAACAAGTATCTCATCAAACACTGTTTAAACCAATCAATAATCCTATTGCTGAAGAGGATAATAAGCTTCTATCTATTTCTATAGAATCCTTAAATAGTTCTTGTCTTTGTTTGCTTTGGCTAAATCCTGTTCAAGTGGTGGATAACAAAGCATTGTATTTTGTCTAGGTATGTATAACCAACAATTAACAATGAGAGGACATTCCTGAACCTTGTTGACTTGGGGGATCGATTTGAAATGACCGCCAATTATGACTGTTTGATATTTATTACCAGAAATGTAGAAAAAGAGACACATGTAGAACCAAAAAAAGGTACAATTTTGTTGAAGGAACAGAGTTCAACAAACCATAACCCCGCTTCTGGATATCGTTTGAAGTCAAATGATATACCATTTTAAAGCTTATGATATATATTTTCTAAACACAAAATAAAACAAAATTGACCGGGGCCGACTTTACGGCTGATTCGTGGTGTCCAGTCACATTTAATTAAACTGTATGTCATATTAAAAGCTTCTTTATCTATTTTGCTATTTTAAAATATGTTACATATCAGGCCATAACTGTTAACTAGTTCTTTGAAAATACATTAGTCAAAAATAGTATACAAATATTGACTGCTATGAGGGGCATGGTTAATATTATAGGCCCAAGTTGATCTCAAAACCATGCTATGACCCGAGGCGCAGCCGAGGTCATAGCATGGTTTTGAGATCACCATGGGCCTATAATCTTAACCATGTCCCAATAAAGCAGTCAATATTTGTTTTATATAGGCCTACCTCATTGACATAGATTCCTGTCATCTGATTGGTTAAAAGGCCTATTTTATTGTTCATAGGCCATGGTAAAATTTACAAAGAAAGTTTTTCGTTATGAACCGATCGCGTCACCAAGCAACTGGCAGGCATCAGCGTTGGCACAGCGTGCGTGTAATGCGCACGCCATCGATCAGCGTAATGCGATGATGTGAAAATGACTATTCCCGGGGAATAGTAGTTCAGTTTTTACGTAATTCTTAAAAAGGAGGGCATAGCTAATTCAATGACTGCACTTTTAACCAATCAGATGACAGGAATCTATATATGAGGTATATAAAGAATTATATACCTCATATTTAGATTCCTGTCATTTGCTGGTTAAAAGTGTGGTCATTGAATTAGCTATACTCTCCCCCATTTTTCAGAATTACGTAAAAACTGAGCTATTCCCTGGGCAATAGTCTTTTTTTCACTATTCCCGAGGAATAGTCATTTTCACATCTCTTATTTTTGTTTGAATAATATCACTGTTACAATGCGTCATGGCCAAGTGTGACAGTACGATTGTAGAAGAGACTAATTTTCTTTAGGCGACAGCAACACTTCAACACCAATCGAGTCGACACTGCATCGAGCAATGTTTCATTAATATATTCTTGTTCATTAATTGTTTAAACGAGTATCATGTGACCAAAAATAGTTGAACTATTATGCAAAGCAGTCAAAATACCCTTGGTGAGGGAATGGGGCACTATTGGAAGTACTACTCCCCGGGAATAGTACTACTATTTCCCCCTGAGCATGTATTACCTCATTGCTGCGTGGCAGTTCCTAGTGGTCGGTGCAACTCGCCACGTACGTGGGATTTCAGTACTGGTTCTGGGGTATAATGTGTAGCAATTAAGTCATGTTGTCATGCAGCACAGAATTGCATCTAAAATATGGCGGTTTCATCAGGCATTTAATCTGAGTTACATCAGGACCAGTATCTTAATACTGATGGTGAGATAACAGAGAACAGGGTTACTTGTTTCACGGCAGTATTGCAGAGGTTACAGCATTTTCACGGTAAGCTTTAGTGTGTGCATGCTGCATGACTGCATGTGCATTCAAATCAAAGCAAGGCCAACCTAGCCACAAGGCCTAGCATACATGTATGCCATTACCAAGGCCTCTGTCCTTGCTTTTCTAATACTTTAACCAATCAATGAACTAAGAATATATTAATGAAGGATATAAAACAAATATTTACTACTCTAAATTTGGGATCTGGTGGAATCTATTGGTCCCCAAGGTGAACTGGAGAACTTGGTGAAAAGGTCTCCAGTTCACCTCGGGGACCAATAGATTCCACCAGATCCCTCATGAGCAGTAAATATTTGTATAATAGCAAAACAAGCAAGCTGAGAAATTGTGGCCAAAAAGGACTGAATCAGTAGAGAAGCCCAGGAGAGAAGCACACTTCCAATGTGTTGATGATCTGGTTGAATTTACTCTGAATGGAAGCTTAAACTCGCTAAAACTAAGCCTAGCTTAGGCCTAACTTCAAAATCATCAACATTCGACACAGTCTTTGTAGAAAGCCAGCCCATGCATTGCATGATATTGATAGTACCGCAAATATGAGGGTTATTTAACATGATCATCTGGACGAAAAGAGTTGTTAATAATTAACAAATGCGTCCCATAAATTCAACAATCAACACATTGATCATAGTTCGACATCGTAGGCCTTGCCTTGGTCTATGTGAGGCATAGTGGTCACTCTCTGACAAAACGTTCCTGAAGCTTAAGTGAAGGCAAGCAGGCTGACCTAGCCTAAGATATTCTTTTAACCAATCACATGACAAGAATCTATTTTATTCTGTATATAAAACAAATATTGACTGCTTTATATTCGGGACATTGTTAAAATTATAGGCCTGCGGTGATCTCAAAACCATGACTATACCCCAAGACAAAGTCAATGGCAGTCAATATTTGTATAATATTGCCTCCATTGTTGACTAATTTCCAAAAATATCAAAAATTTATAACTGTCATCAAGAAACTTTTTTTAATCCAATTTGCTATTTTTAATTGAGATACATGCCACAAATATAGTTCTTCGACCCAGGAAATACATTAGTCAAAACATAGAGAATATTTAGAAATATTGCCTCCATTGTTGATGTTTCGAGAAATAGACCTATTTTTACTCATATCTTATAAAACTTCCTGTCATCAAGATTATTTTTATTTTATCCATTTTGCTATTTTTAAATGTGATATGTGTCATGACGTAAATGATGTTCTTCGAACCAGAAATTCCATAAATGAAGTTAAAAATAATTAAAATAATGCCAATAATAGTATAGTCTTCGTAAAATCTTTTTGGGGGGAGGGGGTTCCAAGTATTTTACATGTTCAGTGGCATATCAGGGTCAGTTGTTTGAGTGGGCAGAGATATAAAACTATTGGCAGTGGGCATCATTTTTGCCATGTGTCGCTGAGATAATTTTCAATTTGACACTATATTTTCCCAAAATTAAGGGGAAATTTCATGTTTACCAGGTGTTTACGATGTCCTGCTGGCTATGTCACACCAGGCCAATTTTTAATTTTACACTATGGGGGGAGGTTTAGGGGTTGGAATTATTTTCTTGGGGTAGATTTAAGGGTTGAAATTTTCTTTTGGGGAGGTTGAGTTAGCAAAACATTGGGGTGTTCAACCCCTAACCCCCTAAATGTGATACCTTTAGAAGAAAATAAATGGGTTCATAAGTAAAGCAACTAGAAAAGTAAAAGTACCAACATTGTCTGCAATTTCTCTGTGATTCCTTTTCTCTGATGAAGACACCCACTCTCTTTATCGTACTTTACTTGGCTGTGAGACATTTATGAGAAAATAAAACCATTACATGTTTAATTCGCCGCAGATCTGCCGTGACTGTTGTGGCATGTAGTGGTGAATGCACACTATTTTGAATCTAAATGGTTCTAATTTTATGAAATTGTATTAAAATTATATTGACAGTTTGCCTCTGCTTCACTTCTTCATTTGTTAATAATCTGCATGTACGGTAGTTTGCAGTGGCATAGAATTCTTTTTGACATTGGGGGGGATGGAGTTGGAAAAAAATTCTTGAAGTATAGTCAATCCAGCACCTTTTGGCAACAGAATAAGTTTATGGTACAATTGCGCGTGAAAATTTTTGCTATTTTGAAGCTAAAGTGATGAAACATTGTATAAAAGTAGAATAAATGCGCTTTGCACTTTTGGGGCTAAAATGGGCAAATATGAGGTTATTTTGGTCAGAAACCCATTATCAGGTGTCAACATTGGGGGAATGATTGTATGGACCATCCCCCTGGCAAAAAATTGGGGGGGATAAATCCCCCCCCGGGATCTACGCCTATGGTAGTTTGCACTAGGTACTGTTCTTTGGTTCGCTTCAAGTTTGTCAATGCTTTTTTGCGGTTGCACTGCAAGCATGCTGACAAAGCGCCCTTGTACTTGTGCATGTACGCTCTACGCAACTAACTTCCCACACATGATTTGATACAGCTACCAGCAAAATACGCACATACATCAGTACGTACCTAACTTGAGGCGTTGAAGCAGTGTATACTACTGTTTGCAACACCACTTTCCCCTTCTATAGTCTGTATATCTACCTCAAGTCACCGTCACTAGCTATGAAGTTCAGCGTGTGCTGCGTTGGCCTAGCATGGTTTCTTGCATGTACACATGCGGCAAGTTGATCGTGAGTGTAAAAGTATGTACATGCACCAAGTAATGCTAAGCTAATGCAGAACATGCTGATCTTCAAAGCTAGTGCCTGTGACTCAAGGTACATATATAGACTATATCAAATGATATTTCCTACCGTTGTCCCCATTCATGGCAGACTGTCACAGGATTATGCATGATGAATCTATTAACGATCGCTATTAACCTATCTGGTGCCTTCATCGGAGAAGAGGAATGGCAAAGAAATGGATGACAATGTCGGTACTTTTACAAGGCAAAAAGCAACGTTTCTAGGCATTGTTGATAATGGGACTTCAGCAAAAAGTTTCCTATTACTAATTCAGATGGTTTGCATGTTTCACTGTGAAAAAAATAAAATAAGCGCTGTTTTTTTCACTGCGTTCTGAAATTTCAATCATCACAACAAATCATGATCATCAAACCGCCTCTTGAGTTCAAATAGAACTTGGTGGTTTGATTGATGTGTAGATGTTAATGACATCAGGGTCAAAAACGTCAAAGGTTATACCTTTTGCTCCTGGTCTATACGAGGTTCTATATGATGTTCACTGATGTTAGTTGGAAACTGCTTTTAGTTGGAAACTGCTTTTTTGTGTCAAGAGAAAAAAATATTAAATCTCAGGTTCCTTGACTCTTGGGGACAAGAAACTCTGTGAGAACAAGGAAGTCAAATTCAGAGCCATGCTAAATATACACATGCTATGCCGATGGACACTTCAAGAAAGAAGTAATTGACCTATTTTATTATCATGAGTGAAAGCTTATTTGTGGAGCAGCAAGTGAAACAATTTTGTACAAATATCTGTGAATGTAGCTTTAAAAGTTTCATGGAATGCAGCCTACCTTATCAACTGTGGATATTCTCTCAGTCTACTTATGGCTCGAAACACTGAATAACGCACATGCATTGCATTTTCATCCAATTAAATAGATTCAAAGAGCACGGACTCTGCCGAGTTTGCAAATCGCTCATAGAGGGTAAAATAGTACATAGCATTTCACAATACATCTGGTAAAATTCTATCGTGATGAGAGTTTGCATTGTGTCAATAACTAACCACTATATGCGCAAACCTTTGTAGTGCTCAAGC
The DNA here is from genome assembly GCF_039555335.1 of Amphiura filiformis. NCBI lineage: Eukaryota > Metazoa > Echinodermata > Ophiuroidea > Amphilepidida > Amphiuridae > Amphiura > Amphiura filiformis. The sequence goes on along the minus strand of NC_092632.1, from coordinate 42,834,598 downwards.
TCATTGGCTCTTGCCTATACACTACTTTGGTCTCCCATGTGTGACAAACCAAGATGGGAGGATTTACAATAGTGTTCCGCATATTGTGCAATTCTGAGTCGGTACTCTTTGAATCTTATCTCTTTGGTTTTCATACATACCTTCAAATTAGATACATGTCTGTCAGCATCATTCTCTGCTATACATGCCTATTAAGATATGAACAACATCAAAATACAAGTTATCATACTTTCAATTCTATATAGCATTTGTTTTGACATGACAAACTCAACACATACCATTTAGGAGAAGGGATGTTCAGATAGAAATCATGCTGAATAAGGGGAAAAAACACTGTCATGACAATAACACATAAAGACTTGCTTTATGGCGCAAATGGGCTCACTTGAATTAGGGCAAATTTCACATACAGATAGAGGGCTCCTTCCTCTGAAAATCCCAACAAGATTTAAGGGTCCAAGTCCATATTAGTTTGTGGGATTTTGACGGAGGGCACTTTTAGTATGTGCCTAAAATGTCAGTTATGCCAAAGGAGTCTTCTTGGCTGTCAGCCAAGAAGACAACCATACAGACAAGGGGCTAAAAAGCAGTATAATGATAATTTATCTATGATAGTGTGGCACGGTTTGTCTTGACTCTTCTGTAAGTATAAAGGTTCATGGAATCCAGGGACCATGTTAATTGACAGAAAACAGACCCTTTTCATAATTTGTTCTTTCAGGTTAACTACCAATAACTCCTGTCACTCCTATCTAAAATCTGATTAAATGTGTGATTAATATTAGAATCTGATTAAACAGCATTGTCTTATAGTGAACACAATGAACTAGCAATTACTGTCATTTGTAAAATATATTCTTTCAGCGAATTCAGTTCACTTAACTTTCGGCATCCTACAGAAAACCCATTGTGTATGCAGAAAGCAATTCCTAAAATATCATTTACTTGTGTCGCAGCAGACAACATATATGAAATCATTGTCTTGCTTCACAGAAATTTGCATCATGACTGATTGTCAGCAATATGTGACACGATCAAGGGAAATGAGTCGGATGTCGCTAATATTGATTTTGAGATATTGGCAAAGAAAGTGTTAAAATTCTTTTGTTTTATATTGTTTTCAGCAATTGATAAATTGATGTAACTTCACAAAGAAAAGCCGAATCAACATGGGGTTTTCAGTTTCTGAAAGCTCTAAATGTCCTCTTTAGAAATGTGTGTAAAACTCATTTTCGACCAGAGCCGACATGCGACTCATTCCCCTTGATCATGTCACATATGTAAAAATGGCAAAATATTTTTTCAAATAAAGGTTTTTCCCTGGGTTTTTCCCTCATATTCATTCAACAATTCATTTCTGATGAAATCAATTTTGAGGGCATACACAGCAGTACAGGTGCTTCAGCTCATAATGACTGTTCAGTGCCAGAAGTGGGTATGTGCATATATTGCTGCCATGTGTAGCTGCAATGTGTAGAGGAGTACAATATGTGACTCCGCGGCACAACTGAGCCCGGATGTCGCCAGTGCCACTATTGAGATATGCTCCATCGAACTTAACAATAAACAATAGGAAAGAAAGGATTTATTGACTGTTTTATTGATTTTTCACTACTTAAATGTCAAGTACTATAGACATGATATACATCATTTTAAAGCTAATTTCAAGCAGAATATTTTGGTTGAATATCTCAAAAATGATGATTGGCGACTTCAGGGCTCAGTTGTGCCGAGGGGTCACATATACTGTGTGTAAATTGCCATAGGCAGGGGTGTGAGTGACAACAGATAAAAAAATTCTGAAAAACTCTGAAATTTGGAAAGCTCCTATATACATTTGTACAGAGGAAGTGAAGAAAAAGAGATGAAAGTTAGATCAAACAGTCTGAATTCAGAATCTGAACTCTCACACCCCTGCATATGTTCATAGGGCAGCTATTGCACTTATCCACTTCTTGGCCAATTAAAGTACAAAAATGGGCGCAAGTGACTCTAAACACCCTTGTGAACAACATATCCAAAATAGTCTCAGAGCTAAATCGCATACGGGCCTTAGTTAAGGATTGAGTCAACCAATGTTTAATATCATGAGGTGTTATAGGAAAGACCCTCTAGATCACTGCTAGGGGGTAGTAGACTCAAATTTGTGGGTACGTTTTGGACTGCAATATGTGACATAATCTTGTTCTGCTGGCTGTCAAGGAAATTATGCAGCAAGTCCTACTTGCGGTTTTCCTGTGTGCGAGACTGCCAAATAATGTAATGAAGACTTCTCTCAAATACTACATGTACATATACATGTATCTTGTTTAATTTCTTACCTCCATTATTGCTTTAACTGCTGGATCGGTGTGACTGGTACTGATATCATGCCTGCAATGACAAACACCATTGGCATTATACACATAAGGAACTTCATCCTGAACTAAATGGAGATGATGGATTAGAATTGGTGAATATCTATAGTGCCCTTGAAATTAACACTGCCCCTGTGGAAGATTTTGGAAATATCTTCCACGGGGGGAGTATGTTTTTCACATGCAATTGGTCAGAGTTAATCATTTTGAAACCCATACTCCCTCTGTATTATGGCTTTACCTATATCTTCCACAACTGGAGTTAGTATTTCAAATGGAAGTTACCCAATTGTCTATTCTATTCAAAACTCATACTCCCTCTGTGGAAGACTTTAGCTAAATCTTCCACAGGGATACTGTGGATTTTAAATGAAATAGCCCATTACACCAAAAGTCAACAGGGCAAAGGATTCAGAAGATGCTTATATACAATATCATGACAGCCGGTATCTGACGAGGCTTGTAGGTTACAGCTGAAAGTTGTTGTTTTTGTGCTGAAAGCTTGTTTAAACTATTTACTGACTATTTACTAAAATCATACAATTTGGCAATTAAATTGAAGGTTTAGTTACCCAATGAATAGTCCAAATAATAATAATGACATTGACTGCTCAGTGCCAGAAGTGGTTAAGTGCAATAGCTGCCATATGTAGCTACCATTATGTAGATGAGTACAATATACTGTGTGTGAATTCCCAAATGTTCACATGGCAGCTATTGCACTTACCCACTTCAGGCACTGAGCAGTCGACATGTTTAAACTCACAGACCTAAAGAACACATTACTATCTCCATACTCCTCCTTCTTAATCCATCCAGCCAATGATATAACACCAATGGCTCTGTCAGGGTAATGTGTAGCTAAATGCCATGCTCCATGACCTCCCATGGAATGACCTGCAAAGATGACTCTCCTTGAATCTGCTTTGTTTGGTATCCATGACATCTCTTCGGTTATCTTTGAAAAAAAATGACAAGGTTGAGCAATATTCATTGATTCATCTGGTGCCTTCATCGGAGAAAAGAAATTGCAGAAAATGGCAAACAATGCCAGGACTTTCACAAGGCAAAAAGAAACTTTTCTAGGCAATGTTGACATGGTGCTTTCAAGAAAGAAAGTTTCCAATTACTAAGAACTAAGTTTTTAGAATAGTTTGTTTGTTTGAAAGTCCAAAATTTACCATATGTGACCAGCTCCAACCAAACCCAGGACAAGTCGCCAGCCATGTTTTTGAGTTATAGGCCTTTATAGACTGATATTCCCATAAAAAAAATGAAATTTTGTAATTCTTAATTTCATGATATTTGACCTTGGAAGCATGTGGACTTTCAAATCCTTGAAAGTACTTGTTAAAAAGAGCTTTATTTAACCAATAATTGACAGTTGAACTATGATAATCCCTATTCAATCCTGTGTAAAGCAGAAAACTAATTAGCCCATTACTCAGAATAACAATTGACTAAAAATATCAAGGTATCATTTACAAAATTATCCATATCTTGAAAATTATTGATGCTGTGTATATAATTTTGGTATCATTTTAAAGCTTATTGCCCCATGCCTAAATTTTTATTCAAATTATGAAATGTCAAAAATGCGACATGTTCCTGGTTTTGTCAGAATGGGTCACATATGGCACACTATTTTATCGCTGTGTTCAGAAATTTCAATCATCATGACTACTATGATGGCTTCAGACTCCAACTTCTCTTGGATGAAATCCATAATTATGAAACGGTGCATAAGATTTCTCCCCAGGAGAGTCGTAGCAACAAGGCGGTTTCACAAGCAACAAAGGAGCCTGTGCATGCTGAAACTACCACTTATTTTATGTAAATCATAATGAATAATAAAGAAAAGGATTCATGGGCCGCAGTGGACATAGTTGAGAGCTGCATGGGAACACAGGCTGCGAGTTGACCATCCCATTGGTCTTGTATTATACAAAACAGTAAATTGTGTTTATTTGTTTGCTTGTTTATCTTTTAATGATATTAAATCCGTCTTTACGCATTCGGACAGTACTAAACATTCTTTTGACAACAAGGATGTGAAAATCTTGGACAGAGAAAGCAGATGGTATGAGCGAGGGGTCAAAGCAGCTATTTATGTGAAACGGGGGAGCCTTCACTCAATAGGGGAGGCGGCCTACGACACAACTTGGCTGGGGCCTACAGTTCAGCGATCAGAAAGATACCTCTCAGGTTGAACTCAAAGGTGGTGATCTGTGATATTACAACATCCGTTTCACAGGTCAATGAACTTTTACCACCAGATGATCAGTAGGGCTGATGATGCATTCAGGATTGGACGTGAAAATTTCCCACTCAAAAATAGTAAGTCCAGTTGACTAGATTATAGTTCAAATATCATTATTGTTTACTACCTGGATGAATGATAATCTTCACAAACGTGTTTATCTTTTACCTTTTGTAGTGTTTCCAGTGCTGTCATTGGTGTTAAAGCACCCGGGCCTTCCCAGTTATGAGCACCATGTCTGTCATTACAGTAAAGACAGTAAAAGAATAAAACAGTGTGCATTAGACTGGTGTAATGGATGGGTAATTTCAATTAGAACCAAAGAGATTATACCCAGAGAGTACCAACTCAGCTAGAATTGCCATGTGTGTACTGCTATGGTAAATCTGCCACGCATGGAGAGCAAACTAATGTACCTCTGGCATTTAACCGCAAAGCCAGAAATTGGATGTTGATTTGCGTCTTTAAGCTCAAGCATTACAAAGGTTTGCATGCATTGGGACAACGCATTGGGTAAAGAACGCAGACAAGCACACATTTTAAAATCAAAGTTTACCAGGCACATGGTGAAATAATCTCGAGGTACACTATTTTGCCCTCCATGAGAGACATACAAACATGGTGGAGTCAGTAATGCTTGGGTCAAATCTCTTTGCTTTAGAACATATTTGTGACAGGTGGCAATTCACTAACAGGGCATTTCGTGATCCACAGCCTCATCCCCCCACTTTGAGATTTTTATGCCACTGGAAACCTCTGACTACATAATGTTTATGTACAAAAACTTTCTTGCAGATTAATTTGTTAGCAAAAATATCGCCAAATTAGAATTACGTTCTGGTGTACCAGAACATAATTCAACACAGTGGCCTATGGAGCAGTGTAATACACATAATCATATATAATACGCATAATCATGCATAACTCGCAAATGCAAAATCAGAATCAACTAAAATTTTGGGAATAAGCTTTTTTGCGTGGATATCTATCAAATGTCATAAAAATGAGGATGCTAGGATCACATATTCTCCTTTAAATTTACAATATACTTTATTTGCAAGTCTCAAACCTGTTGTACTTATTCGTTGTTATCCTATTTTATATTATGCATATCTGTGTTCACAAATGGAACTCATACACAATAAACTATCCATGAGAAATCTGCATATACATATCAAATCTATACTGACCTTGTTGGTGTTAGCACCCATGCTTTCTCAAGACCAAAGAACCACTGGCCTTCCTCCATTCTCTTATAGCTATCTGCCTGGTTCTGAGCTTCAACACCTGTAAATTTATTAAAATAAGTACGTAAGAAATAGTCAGACCATATTTTCAATGAAACATTCATCCAGCTAGTCTGATACTTACAGTAGAAATCTGAATGAACACAGCTTTCAACAGCTGTACACAACCCAACTGCGATCGTATAGCCTATAGAGCATTTCAAAATACAACGCAAATGCATGACCTTGGATACAATAAGTAAAATACTAACCAATCATGAGTGAGTTGGCATGGTTGCATTCACTTCCGTGTTACGCACATATGCGAACATTCGACATGCTGTTGGCAGCTATGTTCATTCAAATGAAATTTCTACTGTAGTTGGGGTCCTTAATAGCCAAATGTGTACGTGCTATCAGCAAGTGCCCATAAAACACGGATAGTGGTCTTACTCAGTACAAATGAGGATACAGGAATGCGCTACAAAGAGGTCAATTTTGGTATCTTTACTAGGTCAAGTTTGGTATCAATATGGATAATATTTCAAATATTTTTGATTTCAAATACCTGACTGTCACCTAATATACTGGTGCCCAAATTTCAGTTGTACAAATTTAACAAATTATGATCAATTTGGCCAAAAATCTGGGCTTCAGGTATAAAAAGGGTCAAATTTTCTTGGAAAATTGGTTAAATATGGGTCCACTTTGAGACCCTTTGAGGTAAACCACCCCCCCCCACCCGAGTCTAAATAACTGTGTTCAAGTGGCAAGTGGTAGTCTGATAATCCTTTTTAAATCTTTACATGCTCTTAGACCTATATCAATTACTTAAAAGTCAAAAACATTGAGCTATTCCAGTTGAAATTCATACACCCCCTATGGAAGATATGATCTTAATGTTCCACACAGGGAGTGTGAATTTCAAGTGGGATTACCTGAATGGGTAACTCCATTTGAAATCTACACCCCTTGTGTGGGACATTAAGATCATGTCTTCCATAGCGGGTGTATGCATTTAAACTGAAATAGCCATATTCCAACTCACCTGTTCCATGTAAGCTTAGAAGTACCTGCAGAGGAAGAAGACAACACATATATTTGCTACTTGTTTTGTCATGTAAATTTACTAAATGTATAGATACAAATGGGAAGTGAGAACTGCATGGCATATGTGATGTGATCTGTGAAAACCCTTCGCATGTCGCATAATCCTATTTTGTTTTATAAAGATAATAAAGGCTACAACTCTTTAACTATTTCTTTATATTTTTCAATCCTTCTTTGCTCGTAACTTTTGATGTTGAAGTCACAGGTACACAGTTATAAGTTATAAGAGTTCTAAATTTCCAGGTTTTTTGTCTTCAAAACTCACAAATTAAAAATGTCACTATGTGAAGGGTTTCACAGATCATATCAGAGGCCCTAGATACTGTTTCTGTGGTATGTTTACTACTTTGATTCAATACAATAGGTAATAATTATAGCATTACTATGATCAGCTCGCAATAGGCAAAAATATTTGTTTTTGTTACTGCGCGAGTCAATAAAGTTCCACCAACTTACGCCCTCGTAAATTCACAAAAGCGTGTGTCAGTCATGCAAAGCGCAGTTCGCACAGGAGCTGCACCCAGCTGTGTACATCATTCCATATCAATCCACAATGTTATGAGATCCGCCTATTACAAGCTGATCAGAGCATGTACATCATGAGTAGGCCAAACAAATACATCGGGGATCAAATTAATGATGTAAGAGGAAAGTGAATTTCATCACAACAAAGAACAGTATAACCCCTCCAATGGCACCTTTGTATTGTTTCGGCTTCATCACTAACATTCCTGCATTCTCTCATACATAGCAATCAAAACAAAACTGTCTTTTACTTACTGGACAGCTACCCTCTGGACAATTTTCAAGTGGTTCAATAGCAGCTGCAGACTGTACCTATATAAAATGTAAGATAGTAAAGAAATGTAATTGATAGCTGCTCATCAAATTAGATATTTTCTCTGTCACAATACAAATCAAATAAAGCAGTGACAGCCTATGTAAGAAAAAGCTAGCTAAAAATATATGCATGAAAAATCACTATCACAAAATCAGCAAAATAAAGGGGCATATAGATTAGTGCTGCCACCAGATTTTCTTTTAGATTGGATGTTTGTTTCTTTGTTTTTTTGTTTTTTTTTGGTGATGGGGTGGGGGTGGTCTTCATCACACTTTATTCCAAAGCTCTTTACATCAATTTTGCAACAATTATGCTTCAATATAAGTGCATTAGTAAACTCATGCAAGAACTCAGGACAAGGCAAGAAAGTACTTTTTCATTTACCTGCTAGACAACACCTGATAGCTCATCTCATTCTGAGCTTGTACATTGGGAGAGCTGTACATGTTTGGATGTTTGTAAACATTACTTCAGTTATACATTTACAGCATCTTTTTCATATTCGATTCATTTTGAAAGCACTACCAGATTCCTATTGCGGATGCTTGCACAGGTACACCGTCACCGAGGTACTTCGCTGGTACTGTTCAGTACAAGGGGGTACCAATGTAGTACCAGTGTGGTACCACTGCTGGTGAGTCCTGTGCAGTTGCAACATTGTTACTGTGCTGGTACTCTCTGTGACCAGCCATGTACCTTAGTGATGGTGTACATGTGCAGGCGGCCGCAATAAGAATTTTGTAGTATACCAGATTGGGATGCTTTAAAAGGTTAGTTATGTAAGTTAGCCAAAATGTCCTCTTCTATTTGTATTCCTATTTTTAAAACAATCTTCCTTTTTACATATTTCCTAATAGCAAAGTTTTCCTCTTCTATTTGTCATGTTTTGGGTGCAAACTTGGGGGGGGCTCAAGTCTTCTTTTTCCCCCTCTCTAAGGTCACTAAAACAAACATGAAACTAAATCTTCTACAATAATCATAAAAATTTATGTACAACTTTTTCTAATCTTATGTCGAGATTTATCATTAATTACATGAATTATTTCTTACCGAGCCATCATGGTCTAAGAATGTAAAAAGAAATGATTCTTTTCTTTTGCGACACTTTAATGTTACTGGAAGCTCCTGATTCTGACCTTCTGATGCTGATATCTTCAAAGTCAGCCTGTATAAAAATAGCAAAAATGACTTTGAATGCTGTCAATGTGGATATGGGCTATTCTATTTAAAATCCACACTACCTCTGTGGAAGATGTTAGAAATATCATAAGGGGGAGTATGAATTGTAAATGGAATGAAAACATTAAGTACTTACATTTGAATTTCATACACCTGAGAAAGATTCTTGTCCCTTTTACCAAAAAAATTCACAAATATAAAAACATTTGACCTTTATTGCCAGTTCTAAATGGGCAGATTCATTTAGCATAACAGGATATTTCATTTTTAACCCAACAAAATTACTGCAGTATTTTACTGGAATTGAAGGTTGGATGAATTGCAGGCCTTTGTGAAATCAGCCCTTGTATCAAGGCCCTGACAGTAAATTTTGCTGGTCTATGTGTCAACTTTTCCCATTTTATTTTACCAAGCAATCCCCCTGTTGTTTTGACCTCACTCCAGCACACCAGTACCATGATGAAAGTCACTATTGTATGCTGAAAAAGCATCCGTGTATGCTGAAGAGGCATCTGCTTGCCAATCCGTTGTGCGTGTTGACCCTGTTGTGTTTTTAAATATGCGATAGCAGAGTAATGGCGGCTTACATAGCATTGCCGACTGCTACTTTAGCTATTATCCCTCAATATTAGAGAGCTTGCGATTACCAAACATACAAATCAAATGCATGTGCAGTCAAAATCACTGATTTGATATGATTTGTATGTTTGGAAAACGCAAGCTCTCTATTATGTACTCCCTACCTCCATGTTACTTACACAGCATCAGTGCATTTTATGTGCTCTTGTGACTACACCTCCTGTAAGCTGATCACTACTGGTATAGTCTGACCAGGGGCTATCAACATACTGCCTCTGTCTCGTAACTGAGTCACATCTAGATTATGTTACTTACACAGTATCAGTGCATTCTATGTGCTCTTGTGACTCATCCTCCTGTAAGCTAACCACTACTGGTATAGTCTGACCAGGTGCTATCGACATACTGCCTCTGTCTCGTAACTGAGTCACATCTAGATTATGTTACTTACACAGCATCAGTGAATTCTATGTGCTCTTGTGACTCATCCTCCTGTAAGCTAATCACTACTGGTCTAGTCTGACCAGGGGCTATCAACATACTGCCTCTGTCTCGTAACTGAGTCACATCTACATTATGTTACTTACACAGCATCAGTGCATTCTATGTTCTCTTGTGACTCATCCTCCTGTAAGCTAATCACTACTGGTATAGTCTGACCAGGGGCTATCAATATACTGCCTCTGTCTCGTAACTGAGTCACATCTACATCATGTTACTTACACAGCATCAGTGAATTCTATGTTCTCTTGTGACTCATCCTCCTGTAAGCTAATCACTACTGGTATAGTCTGACCAGGTGCTATCGACATACTGCCTCTGTCTCGTAACTGAGTCACATCTACATCATGTTACTTACACAGCATCAGTACATTCTATGTGCTCTTGTGACTCATCCTCCTGTAAGCTAATCACTACTGGTATAGTCTGACCAGGGGCTATCAACATACTGCCTCTGTCTCGTAACTGAGTCACATCTACATTATGTTACTTACACAGCATCAGTAGCTATCAGTACATTCTATGTGCTCTTGTGACTCATCCTCCTGTAAGCTAATCACTACTGGTATAGTCTGACAAGGGGCTACCAACATACTGCCTCTGTCTCGTAACTGAGTCACATCTACATTATGTTACTTACACAGCATCAGTGCATTCTATGTGCTCTTGTGACTCATCCTCCTGTAAGCTGATCACTACTGGTATAGTCTGACCAGGGGCTATCAATATACTGCCTCTGTCTCGTAACTGAGTCACATCTACATTATGTTACTTACACAGCATCAGTGCATTCTATGTTCTCTTGTGACTCATCCTCCTGTAAGCTGATCACTACTGGTATAGTCTGACCAGGGGCTATCAATATACTGCCTCTGTCTCGTAACTGAGTCACATCTACATTATGTTACTTACACAGCATCAGTGCATTCTATGTGCTCTTGTGACTCATCCTCCTGTAAGCTAATCACTACTGGTATAGTCTGACCAGGTGCTATCGACATACTGCCTCTGTCTCGTAACTGAGTCACATCTAGATTTGGGCCACCTTGTTGACTCAATAAAGTTACCCTGAAATGAATGGGATGCAAAATTTGTTTAATTGGTAAACATCAGCAACAAAGTATGTAAAAATAGAATGTGGCCAGTTGATGTAAAAGGAAACTTTTTAAATATAAGCCTTATCTGTACCTTCTAAACCTGTATCATCAACATAAATAAGCACATATTTTAATAATTAATATCACTCTGACATACATACACTTAGTCTTATTCCAACATTCGTCTTACAATAGTGCACATACTATACGAGTCACCGAAAACTAAGAATTATAATAATGTTACCTCTATGTTCCATCTTCTGTATACCCTCCCCTTTCCCCACCAATCCATGTTGGGAGATGATATATGGTGAAGATGAACATATTGTGTATTACAACCTTGTAGGGGTGTAAAAGGGGTAGAAGGGGGTAGAAGTCAAGGGGGGTCATTTCCAATTAAGGAGTTCAAACAATATTTTCTGAGATTGCAGTTTGGCTTAATGTTTATTAATTTCAATCACATGAACAGAATGACCACTTGAATGAATTGACAGCTCAGTGCTAGAAATGGGTAAGTGCAATAGCTGCCATGTGTAGCTGCCATGTAGATGAGTACAATATACTGGGTGTAAATCACAGAGGTCGGTATACACAAGAGTCGCATTAGTTTACATGTTCACGTAACCGCCTGAACTCATTTGCATAGGTTTGGAGGTGGGCTGATCGTATTTTGATTCGTCGAACACCTAATTTGCATAGGTTTGGAGGTTTCCATATTTGGGTTTACGTAATTAATTATTAACGACCCAGACGTTGTTTATAGCATGCCGTCATTAGAGCTGGTCACTTCGTCAAAATCCGACGATCGAACGTTTGCAGTTTTCTTTTTATTACTGTTATATCGTGAAATACCATGTAGCTGACGTGTTAGTCCAATATGCATAGGAAAATATTTCTGGCGATGACCCATGTTCACATTGGCTAAATAAGCTGTATTTTTGCTGGAAAGGGGCCGGGACGAGTCGGCCATTTTGTTTGCAAAAGGTATGTTCTTCTCCCGCGTTACCCGGAAGTGGCAGCACCAGAACAAATGACGTCATTTCTGGATTTCAGCCGGAACGGTTACGTTCACTGCCGTGCATCAGTATAGGCATCAGCTTATCTAGGTTTTACTAAAGTAAAACATCTTTGGTGTAAATTGACAAATATTTACAGGGCAGCTATTGCACTTACCCACTTCTGGCACTGAGCAGTCAATTGATGATCAAAAGCAGAGCTGTCACTCACATATGGCACCCATATATATCAAAAGGTCTCCAAAAGGACAAGTCTATCATAAAAAGGACACTGTTTTATTCTCATTTTGCCAATGTTTCTGGCACGATTTCTAAACTCTGCAGCTTCATATGTAAATATACTAGGAATATGACCTATTCTGTTTCACTAAATCTGTTCAAATCTCTTGTTTTGAATCATATTTTTATTGTGGTAGTGTCTGGATTTATTTCCAAAGGAATTATGTTGATAGGTTGGAGACAAATCAGAAGTAAATCACTAGTACTTTGCTCAAAATAGATTTTTTTCTGAAGGAAATTATTGACCTACATAATCAAATATAGACTTTTGGATTGGCATTTGATTAAATTTGAAGATTATTTGTCCAAGTTTCAAAGATTGTTCTATGGCTTTGGCCTGTTCAGTGAAATAATTTGGAGAAAAAAAAACAGTTCTTGCACCAACAACTTTTGGTGGTTTTTTTTGTCACCTTAGTTAGATTTACAACCTTGAAGTCTGTTTACATAATTTCTGGACACTTCACATAACAATGATGTAGGAGCCAAGTTCTTCTCCATAAGAGTTATAAACCACTGGGACAGTCTCCCAGGAAATGTTGTGATTGCAAATTCAGTAAATGAAAGCTAGATACCTATTGACAGCACATATTTTTATATGGGGCCAAAATGGCTAAATGGGCTATTTCATTTGAAATCCACACTACCCCTGTGGAAGATTTGGGAAATATGAATTTCAATGGAATGAACACATTAGCAGTTCCATTTGAAACTTGCCCTCCCTCAGTGGAAGATTCGGGTTGAATCTTTCTCAGAGGGTGTATGAAAAACCTCAGTGTACATGTAACATTACCTGACATTTTTGAGCCACTTGTTTGTCTGTAGATTTGTGATAGGTATTGCTAGGACACTACCAACTACATGGCCATCTACAAGGTGTGGAATCATGGAAGGCGGATGGACGTCATACTTACTGGATCCTGAACACAAACAAAAGAAATACTAATCCATTTAAAATCCACACTATCCCTGTGGAAGATTTTGGAATTATCTTCCACAAGGACTACCCCCAGTTTCCCCCCCCCCCCCCATATTGTACCCTCTCTTTTGTCAAATAACCTAAAAACTTGCCACAGGAAAAACACTTGATTGTCATGGCAAGTTGGCAACTTCCTGATCCTCATTTGAAAAGTCCACTTTTATGTCAACATCTTTCCAGAATTCATAATTTCATTTGCTATAAAACCTGATTATTAAGAAAATGATTTTGTGGAACTGATACCTCCAACAGAATCCATTAAATCAAATACTTACAAAAACATCTTCTTTGACCGGTGACCACTGACAGGGTAATTTACTTCAATTGGAATGAAACTTTCAACTTAAAAAAAGTTTTAAACACCAAAGCCTGCCACTATATAGTGTGTCCCATCTCAAGTTGAGAGTAACACCATATTTACAGCAGCAGTTGTGATGGGCTATAGTCTGTCTCGTCTCCAGTTGAGAGTAACACCATATTGGATTTTGCAATGGCAGATTCGAATTGGCCTATTTACACGGATGCATTGCCAGCATACAAACAAATTGAAATTCTATGCATGTGTGTATATACCAGCGGGATTAGGTTGGCTTGTGCGACTTAAATATGCCACTGCAAAATCCAATGTGGCCCTACTTTCAACTTGAGACGGGACAGACTATATATAGCCCATCACAACTACTGTAACAGTTGTAAATCATAGCTGCCACTGCCTGTTATACCTACCTGCCAACTTCAAATTGCACTGTAGAATCTGGAAAGAAAAATAATCATTGGAAACAAGTCACTTATAAGGCTTCACAAACAAATCAAGTTTGCTTCTTCTGGCGTGCAAGCATTTCATTTTTTAAGAATATTTTTTACTGCAAAAGCCTACGTAGCCAGGACAGTGTGTGTACCATGTAACCATGCTACACATCATTGTATCCCCTGAACTGATTTCTTTTACCTACTTGGAACAACATGAAATAAGAATAGTTTTCAAAAAGTGGATGATCCTGGGACCTCAATATAGTAAACCTCAATTCTTCACTACTCGACCAGAGAGGGTTGAGTTGTGATGGTGGTCATTCTTATCAAACATAAACTTTACAGAATAAAGCAATTATAAGCAGTTCCAGCATACACACTGCAGTGTGGATTTTTACACCTAAAGCCCAAATGACACATGAAAATTGTAGCTTATTTCTAACACTGCTATGCTAATCAGCCTACATGTATATATAGACCACTTGACATCATTGTTTATCAACAAAGGCGTGGGACTGGTCTATCGTTATGCTTGAACGAACCACTACACTGTTCAATGGCTTTCTTGTACTATATGAAATGTGGTGGGTGATTTAAAATGCACATGCCCTGAGCAAACTATGATGCCTACGCACACTGCAAGGCAAAGAACAATGGAAATTGCCATAATTCGCTCGCATACTGCCGGGCAATGATGTCACATGTCAAGTAGTCTATAGAACAAAATTCCAAATATTTGAGAATTTTTGTAGTAAAAGGATCAGAGGAAAAGAGGACATTGTAACTCCAGAATCCCCTTAGTATCCCAGTTATTCGAAAGTGCTGAATTTCATTGGTTCCTGCATGTTGTCTATCACATGGTATACTGCAGTGTCCGAGTTGTTGCGGAACACACATGTTGATGTGTACACTAGCTGCGCATATTTAAGCGTGTTGTAAACGTAGCACAGTATTCGCAACTGAATTTGTAAACAAGTTTCGTTTATTTGGCGTGCAAGCATTTTCATTTTTTTAGTTATTAAAATAAATTTTAATGAGGATAAATTATAGGACTTTTGTTTTTACTTTTTGTTTTTCCTCTACCATGTGATAGATGACAGGCAGGTCCAATATTTATCGTAGTGGATACAGCGCATTCTCTAAATCATACCCATATGCGCAAATGGAATGTGTATTCTGGAGTTGAAATGGTTTACCTGTGGTCCCTTGGATCTTAGTCTTATATACACTGTATGTATTCCTGGTGCTAGTGATATACCATACCTGTAAGAGAGAGACAAAAGAGGGATTATCATATTTATGTTTGAATCTGGGAAAGGTGACACCTCATTTTTTTTAAATAAGTATTTGTCACTGAGGGGAACTGATGTTTCCCCCTGAAAAATAACATCTTGAAATCAAAATCAGAAAAAAAGCAAAATTCAGGGTTCTACAATGGCAAGTGCAGGAGTAGAGCCCATCAAGGGGGGTTGCAATCACGAAATATATGCATATCATCCAGATCTGCCAACCTTTGAGATCACAAAACTGTATTCTGAAATCCCAAAAGTCTACACTTGCAGCCATTTTGAAATGGTATTTTTTTAATTAATTTTTTTGGTCAATGGTCATAACCATATTTTTTTTTGAAAAAAAGTAAAAAGTATGCCTGTATTTTTAACGGATTCCAATATGAAATACCAGAAAACAAACTAGTTGGCAGGCCCGTACCATCACCTCCAACAATGGTAGTGGCTCCCTGGTTTATGAATCCAAATTTTCAGTGCTATTTGGCTCTGATAAAGGAAAAGTGGTTGTAATTATAGTACTCTCCAAACTGATATGTTTATTATATATATAAACATAAGTTTTGCCATCACAATGTATACACACTTTTAAAGGGACATTCACATATTTTGTGGGGTAGTCAGGTCATTGTTTTAGTCATGTCATTAATTTGACTTGATGATATGGCCCATTCTTAATTGAACAAAAATACTGAATAAAAAGCTACAAAAACATGTTCATTTTGACAAAACGGCAAGTCTTGGAAGGCACTGAATAATAATTAATGACAATATGATGACCCATGTGATACGACTGAAACTCATTTTTCAATTGTGTATGTAGGTTCTTCATAAATCACAATTTGTGCAAAATAAAATCTTAATTCAATATCTCTGAATATCCCTTTAATGCTATTCCATTTAAAATCCACACTACCCCTGTGGAAGATTTTGGAAATACCGTATTGTTTGTAATAAACGCCTGGGCGTTGCATTTTTCAAAAGGGGGCGTTTATTGGAAGTGAATTGTCAGTGAAAAAAGCTTAAAAATCGTGTTCAATTTCCCGATGGTGCTCCTATTAAAAGGAGGGATTTATGAATATACATGATGGCGGCGCCCACGGAAAATGATATTTTCGTGGGGAATACAACAAAATTACACCTGTAAGTGCATGGAATTAGTGAAATTCTACCATAATTAGGCAATGAAATGGATGGGAGTTGAGTCATAATAGGTTTTGTCCATTCAATTTAGCGATCGTGACTGACATGACTGATGCAAGTTTTAAGCTTACCTACACGATATGTCATGGAAATGTTCGCATTTTTGTCAATTTTTCACAGAAAAATTGGAGGGGGGCATTTATTAGAGGGGGAGCGTTTATTACAAACAATACGGTATCCATATCTTTTTCAAATATAATTAGTCAGGGTTAATCATTTCGAAACCTATACTCCCTCTGTATTATGGCTTTACCTATATATCTTCCACAACTCGAGTGGGTATTTCAAATGGAAGTTACCCAATTGTCTATTCAATTTGAAACTCATACTCCCTCTGTGGAAGACTTTAACTAAATCATCCATAGGGCGAGTGATGACTTTAAATGGAATAGCTCAATGTCACTTGACATTGTCAACTGATTGTAACAAGACAAGTAGTCAACCAGAAATTATCTTATTGACAGTACATGGTTAGACACCATGAAAACTCTCATAGTAAGCAAATAAACTTTAACCTAATTTTGATATTTACCTACCAAGTTCATATAGACCTACTTACTACTGCCATGCACACATGTCCATCATCATTATGTAGTAGAATATCAGAGAATAAATCTTACACTTCCCATAATGCATTTCTTCCATTTCAATTTTCTGTACTGATTTGCTATCTAGTGCAACATGGGTCGATAGTGACAAAAAGTACCTCAATGAACAGAGCTCATCTAGATCTTGCAAAATATGTTTATTTCTCGAATATCGACCCATGTTTAGCTAGTCTATTCTCAACATGAAAACAAAGGAAACCTGTACAAAGCAATAGGGGTGTCATTTGATGTAATGAGGGGATTTATCATGTTGCAAAGGATTCTGGGAAGGGTAAGATATCTTCTCTGGTATAATACAATGAAATCAAATTAGTTCCATGTTATCATCACATTAAGGCTGGTCAGAATGGTGCCTGAGCACAGTGGTGTTTGTACTCAAATATTGAGTAAAATAAAGCCCATCGGAAAAGGTATGGGCTCAATACATGAGATTCCAAGGCTTATTGTAATGCCCCCCCTTCTTTTTACCATTATTTGTCACAACTCAATAACTGTAACACATATGGAAATATAAATGTGACCATGCAGTGGCTTCGTTGACTCATTTCCTAAAAGATCAAGGTATTACCCTGCAGAAATAAAATTAATTATTACGCAAAATTACCCAAACTGGACAAATATGACCCGAAAACTCCCATTTTCAACTTTTACTCTTCTACACGCTGGCGAAGTGACATAATAAATCGGATTAACTACCATAGCAATAGGTGAAAACAATTTTTAATATATTGCGCTGCACTACAAGCAGGTTGCACTCATCACCTGTGTATGTCTGCAATCATAGATTGAATACAATACCGGTCTTTTCAAAGATACTAATCTTACAGGTGCAAGTGATCAGCATGATATGGCTCAATGCAGAGGTACCGCGTGAACGTACCAGTGCAGCGCGGTATATTCAAAAATTGTTTTCACCTATAATTGCTATGGTAGTAAATCCGATTATTACATAACTTTGCAAGCGTATAGTGGAAAATTATACACTGTATGCAGTAGTACTACAATGCTGAAACTGACATCAAAATAAAAACAGAATACAGTATAGGAATTTCTTACCAGAATTGGTCTCTTCTATACACATCGGCAGCTATGAACTGTCCATCAATAAATATAGTATGTATACCTGTAGATGAAAGGTAATGTAGAGGATCAGGGGTGGGTAATTAGTCTCAAAATTGATCACAAGTAACGATGTACAACTTCTAAGAGATTTACAATTGATGCACATCGTAAGTAATAGGGTTTGTAACAGGAGCATGTCGTAACTTTCACAAGTCAAAAGAAATTGTAATTTTAAGACAGATACTTTATGGTATGATATGTGGCCCGATTTAGTCCACTTAGACTAATGTTGGCAAATACAAAACCGAGATATAACCCAAAATAAGTCAGGGTAATAGTTAGTCACAGTTAGGCTATGAACATGTAAAAAATGTGGTAAATTCGCAACCAAATCAGTTATAAACATGGGGGTTGGGCTGCTGAACTTGGTAGGGTTGGTAAATTTTGTGTATTACCATCTAGAACGTATATTGAGAGATGAATAGTATAGAAATGTTGAATGCAATTGTCAAAAAATATAGCACAGTGTCAAATTCTGACTTTTCTATCTTTATCGCCCAGTGAAATGGAATTGTCCACATTTGACCAAGTGATATTTTCATAAAATTGCATAAACATATAGTCAAGCAATATTTATTTTGTATAAAGATATTACAAATAGTTTTCCAGTCACTGAATACTACAAACTTGGATACTTACCAAGGCACTGTATTAGTACATCTTCATCTTTACCATTCACGGAAAATTCCCCAACAAGCCATCCCTGAATATGGCAAAAAAAAATCATATAATATTAATCATCCAATATCTATACTACAAAATGACAAAATTTGATCAAATCAAACATTGAAGGAACAGTTCCTGACCCCTGAGTATTTGCTAAAACACAAACTAAAATAGTACCAACTGAACTGTGTGGGACCTATGGATGGATCTAAAAAGATTCAAGAAGTATACACGACCAAGGAAAAAATTTTAAAAACTGTTTAATATGCACAAAACATTAAATATACACCACACACACACACACCCCTACAAGTTGCTTTGCTTACATTTATTTTGAACATATCTTTTATCCCACTAACTCATTTTACTTTGACTATACATCACATATTTGGTACACAATCAATTATTTTATATTTCTACTGAATTTAACATAAGAATTATGTGCAATAATTTCAGACCAGATTTGTTAAAAATATAAGGAAAGTAGTTCACTCAAATTAACCCACCCAAGGTAAATAGAAAATAAGGAAGTATAATTGGCAGGCAACAATGTAATACTATGTGTCCAAACAAGGTCAATGTTCTTTATGGGAATTAGGGAAGTTTTTTAAAAGTTCCCATAAAAGTGACTTGGCAGAAGGAAATAAAAAAAGACCTTGAAATATTGGATGATTACCAGGGATGCAGAGGGGTTGGTGAGTTATGATTTGTTGTAAAAGTACAAACCCACTGAGATAACTTTACCAAAATAAAATGCATTTTCAATGGTATTAAAAAACAAATTTAAATATACAGAAAGTTTGTAAAAATTGCTCAATCCAATGCATGCTGATATATATTGCAAGACTGCATTGACGCTATAAATGAACACAGCCAGGAATCAATGAAATTTCATCAAATTTCTTATAAAAATCATTTTTATTGCAACTGATGCTTGCTTAAATTCAAAGTTCCATGATAAAAAACAACAGATGCTCTACTGATATTTTTCTTTCTTTCCGGACAGAAAATTCTTTAAACACAAACATTTCCAATATTTACTTTTTTTCATCAGGAACTTACCTGCCATTCTGTGATAGCAAAAGAACCTAAAGACGACACAAGTTCATTCCATGGGACATCATTTGGCATAATTTGAAGACGGTCATTAGCTGACTGCAAAATATAATCGAAAACAATCAAATCTTACATTGTGCACTTAATTCCAATGGTTCGAAAATATCTCACAGCCCCTTGTTTTCAATATAAATATTCAGCATAACTAGAGCAGGAAACTTGTCCCCTTTATCTCTTGTTACAGTGATAATTTTATAATCAAAGTTCCCTATTAACCTTATTTACATTTAAAGGGGAGAAGGAAAGAATGATTAGCAAAATTGGGAGGTTGAACTAATAATTGTATAGCCAGTGATGTTATAAAGGGGCTAGCCCTTCTATCCTCCCCATAGCGTACTCAATACAGATAACCACAAAGAATGTGCCACAAATATGGGTCTCTTTATCGGAACCCTAATATAACAAGTGCCCCCTTTGTGGTCAATTTTGGTATAAAAATGGGTCACTCTTTTCAAATTTGTTACCTACCTGGCACCCAAATTTCATTCTTTTGTAGAAATTTGCCAATATTAAGCACAATAAAATAGGGACAGCGATCCCAGATAGGTCATCTGAAGATTTTGTTTACATTTGATTTCCAAAAATGGGGGCCTTAAATGACAGGCATATACCATCACTTTTGAAGTTGAGTGCCCCCCCCCCCCAGTTCTTGTTCTGAACTTGTAATCATAGTTGATATTATCAGGGGCTATGATGTAGACTAACTTCAACAATGACAGTGGACTTATGACACAGTCAAATGGATCTGAGATCTACAATAAATATGTGCATTGCATCAACACAGGGTGATCAATAGGCCTATTCAGGTTTGCATTTATGTGCAGTCCTTAGGACCCCCTATTTTTATATGCTACCCAAAGACCCCCTATCTTTTATCCATCAGGTGCAAACCTTATGACTTCATCAGTGGTGGTGCCACAGGGGGCCCCTAGTCAGAACTTGTGCCTTCCCCCAGATACTTCCCCAGTAAAAACCCAAAATTACAAAAACTTTTTTTTAGTTGATTTTGTTGAAAGTTGCCACCTTTACTAACATGTTGCCTTTTGAGTGCATCCCCGGATCAAGTCAACATGCAGCATGGACTATGCACTTTGTGCCTCACTAAATACACATTTTCATTGCATCAACAACAGCATGGAATTGTGCACTTTGTGTCTTCATACTAATGATAAATGATTGATGTTTATCAACAACCAAATCAACTTTGTGCCAGTTATTTCACAAGGTGTGGAGCCGGTAACAAGATAAGGTAAGATGTTTTAAACTGAAACTCAAAATCATGCAAGACATGAGTTTTCATTCTTGTTTTAGCTCATATCCTTTGATGTTATGTCAAAATAACACAATATTTAGATTTGTTAAGATCTGTGAATTTCCCTTTAAAATTTAATACACTGATTTCGGCTAGCAGGCTATGTTAGCACACCTATGATACTAACAAAATTGCAAAACTTGAGCAAATTGCTGAATGGGGCTTTAAGTTCATGAAATGCCTTTTTGTAAAAAAACATTATGTAATCTGAGAACATTTAATCTGAGAATGATTGTATCTTTTTTTTTTAGAATGTCAGATGTAACAAAAAGTAACAAGGGGTGGTGCTACTTATGATGAACTTTGCAGGGGAACTGTCAGATATTACAGTTTTAATTTAGTAGATCTTTTCAACAAGAAACCATTACCATTCAAAACTGCTGTGAAAACCCTCGTGAAACAAATTGAAGCAACATTCACTGATATTGAAACACAGCAACCAGACAAGGTTATCAGATCTTTCACTGTAGGAAAAACCCATGCCAGGCGAATAAAACAAGGACACGGCTACATGAAGTTTGACCGAATGAACAAAACCACTTGGAAACTTAGTGCCGGTATTGGCAACAGATGGCGGACTACATATTTTACAGATGGATACAGTGGGCTGATTGCTTTGACTGCAGTGACAAATGATATCATACCATCCAAAGTCAAAACAACATATGACTTTGTCGATGTTGAACAGTATTGTATTGCTCTTGAGCAGCAGCTTATTCACCATTATATGCTGGAGAGAACTGATTCAAGACTGGAAAACACAAGTTTTAATCCTGGTAATCTTTGTGACAAAGAAAAGAAACCCTATGCAGGTATAGTATATGTAGCTTACAAGCTGGAGGACCGAGATGACACGGATGACCTAGAACAAGCCCAGGATATTGAAGATACGAATACCGATGGTGATTCTGGAGATGAATCACCTGAAGATATCCTAGGGCCATCTTCAAGACAACATACGAGTAGGTACATTAATGATAACACTGCAACGTATCCTGTCAATCAATATCAGAAATATCCCGAGGATATTGCAGGACTCTCTTCACGACTGTCAACTGATGGGTCTAAGGATACCCTAGGACCCTCCATGGATGGTCATGAAGACTCCCGAATGGAGTCTGAGGGCATCCTAAGTTTGGCTTATGAGGATATACAGGGACCATCTTCCCTAGATAGTTCTGAGGATACCCAAGGATCATCTTCAGAATGGTTGGTGAACAAATGGTTAGAGGATGGGATTACAAATGCCAAGGAATCATCTTCCCAGCATAGATCTGAGAAGACTCAGAAACCATCTTCCCTGGATAGATCTGAGAATACCATAGGACCATTTTCAAAACCTGCCCATCCATTCCTAAAAAGGGTAAAGTGTGAAAAGGTTTTGGAGAACACCCTACGTCCATCTTCCCTGCATAGATCTGAGAACACCCCGAGACCATCTTCCCCGAAGAAATCTGAGAACACTCCAAGTACATCTTCTATTCATAGTTTTGAGGATATCCCAGGACTATCTTCAATACCTCGCAATGCAATCCTCAAAAGTGTGAAGTGTGAATATGGAGTAAAAAAGGAAACAAAGACAGTGTCATTTGATGTTCCTAAACAGACCCCTGAAGGTAACCCCGACCATGTCTATGGACAAACTAGGCACACATGCAGCATCGGTCTCCGACATTTTGCAAACAAATATAATTTGAAAAGACACAAAGAGGATATTCATGATGGACAGAAGTATGAATGTTCAATTTGCCCTAAACAATTCAGAAGTAAATCAATTTTGAAAAGACATAAGGAGAATATTCACAATGAAATTAATGCAAATGCATGTAAAGTTTGCAAGAAAACCTTTGTTCACAAAGGCCATCTTAAAAGACATCAAGAAAAAATGCATGGAATAAAGAACAACTGGCAACTGTGATTTGCATAAAATGATGGTCAACAATAACACAATCTAAGGCCCCCAAAAATAATCCTTTGTCTCAAAGCTCCTGGGAGCAACTGCTAAAATGTTCAATGTCAAATATTTTGACGTCAATTTACCCAAACATCTGGGCCTCAGGTATCAAATATGAGCACATCCATACCCCTATCCCCAGTACCATCCAGACAGAGGAATTGCTGCCATGACAAGGGGATATAATTAACTTCAGTTTGGTTTATGTTAGAGAGTAAAGATCTTCTCTCCTTCCGTCCCCATTTGGACTAGGGAAATCCTATCCATGTATCAGATTCAAAGATCTATGGCTGAGCTGAATATGCCTGTACCTACCTTTTGCTCAATAGTTTTCCAATGTATCTCCCCACCAGTGACTAGTTCTGAATAGTAGGTTGTTTTCTTTCTATTATATCTCTCCTTTGATGCATTTACTATACCACCATACCACTGTAAGGGATCACCATCAACCTCTCCTTTACCAATCACAAATGGACCTGGTGTATTGAATATTCATGTTATCAAAACAAGCTTGCACGTTTCTTAGTTTGCATTCAACATTGGTGTTGAGGTAACAAGTGTGTAAGATGATGGAAAACTAAATTAACTACGAAACCAACAGGGCAGCTTGAAAAAAGAAAAGAAAATAGGACAAACAAGGACAGGGGAAAAGACTACAATGGAAATCAATCATAAATGCAGAATTTGTTAAAAGGAACAAAGAAAATAATTTGAGAAAGAAAGAAAGAAAGAAAGAAAGAAAGAAAGAAAGAAAGAAAGAAAGAAAGAAAGAAAGAAAGAAAGAAAGAAAGAAAGAAAGAAAGAAAGAAAGAAAGAAAGAAAGAAAAGAAAGAAAGAAAGAAAGAAAGAAAGAAAGAAAGAAAGAAAGAAAGAAAGAAAGAAAGAAAATCAAAGAAAGAAGGACAAAAGTAAAGCAGAAATGCACAAATGAATGTGAAAAGAAAGCAAGAAACAAGAACATTGACATCACAAAGTAGTATGCATACCTATAAAATACCACTTGTCAATGAATTTACTCAGTTTTCCATTCAATTTGGCAGCTTGCTTAAAACATGTTGTTGCTTTGGATTTTTCCTTCCCAATGTTGTACTGGTGTCCAAGTTCAGACCTAATGGGTAATGGTATTAAAAATTGAAAAGAATTATTATTTTATATTTCTAATTTATCAAAGTTTTTGGGTGATGAAGTACAATTCAAGAAACATTCAGATTCACATTGATTATTTTTAACCCTTAGGCCTATACAATATGTAAAATAAAAAGACCACTTGCATGGACACTAGGAAAAAAGAACAGTTCAACCCACCAAATGTGCTACTACAGACAAACTTAATTAAGAAGCTGGTGCACACCCCCCCCCCCCAGATTAAGAATGGGACACAGGAATCAAACCTGCAACCTGTTACAGTATTTTGCTGTTCATACACGAGAAGCATACATCCGCAATGTTGACATGGTGGCTACGATTGTTAATTCCACCATATATGCATCATATTTGTTTGTTTGTTTACCCAGGTTGGTCCGTGAGGGACAGATGCTAATCCATGGAAAATCCATGGACCGTTCCAAGCTCATACTATAAAAAAGCACAAGCCTGGATAGCCAGTATAGGCTAATAAGATGCATGCTGGTGTAGATAGCTTTGATAAACAAAGCAAGAAATGGAAGAAAAGGAGAAAGGGAGAAGGCAGAAGGCCACTCCCAAACAATTGTACAATTTTATTCCTAGCCCTTACTACATAAGAAAGGAAACTGGAATTCCAATCTCCAGCCCGATGTAAAGTCTTGATGTGTTGTGAGTTTGGTCTTGTCAACATTGTGGAAGTACATGGTAGTAAAAGGTTTACATCAATTTAGATTTATCTATGCAATATGTTCTGGAATCTGGCTCAAGTTGAATAAATAGCAGTTTATCTATCTAGTAGCATGCTGGTTAATATACAATGTTTTGTGAAATGAAGATTACAAACAGTGCTCAGGTTACTTACCATGCCCATCCCTTCTCTGGGTCTGTTGACAGTAGTTTGATTAAACATATCATAACTTGAGTATTCTAAACACAAAAAAGAAAAAAACAGACATACATTGGCTAAAACCCTTCACGCTTATCATGGATGATCAGTAACAAATAAACAAATAACATTGATGTCATTCTTTCTTACCCTAACCTAACCGAGAGGGCACGGTGGCTCAGTGGTTACGGCCTTGGACTTATAATCTGAGAGCTTGCTCGACGTGCGTGGGTTCGATTCCCCGCCCCACCACCGTGTTGCGCCCTTGGGCAAGGCGCTTTGCCTCGCTTGCCTCACCCCACCCAGGTGCAATGGGAAGCTGTTAGGGGTACATGTAGTCACAGTCATTGTACTGATGGACCCTCGCCACTTGTAGGCTGCAAACGTGGTTCCGACATATTCTAATGACGGCGGAATAAATGTAAAGCGCTTTGAGGCTGTTTACGGCATAAAGCGCTATATAAATATCTACATTTTTTTTCCCTCTAACACTCATCACAGGGTGCAGTAGATATAATTCTATATACCGGTAATACTTTTATCTGGTTTTTCCAGTTGAAATCCATACACCCCCTATGGAGGACATTAATCTTCTTCACAATTTCAAATGGGTTACTCAATTTGAAATCTACACACCCTGTGTGAGAGATTAAGGTCATGAATGTCTTTAGGGGGTGTATGAATGTAAACTGGAATAGCCAATTACTTGCTTCATTTAAGGTTTCAAAAAGTTGAATTGTTGATCAACTTTCCCTTTGGTCCAGTTTGGATTGGACCAGTTGCAAATGGCATGTCAGTATTTCAACTTGCCCCAACATTTAACAGCCATCTCAGCCATCATTCAAAATTATGCTGAGTGGTTCTGTAATCAGAATTACATGTATAATGCAGAGAAGTTAAGATATAAATTACATAACATTTGTGACCCGCTCTGACGAAACCTGCCATAAGTCGCACTCAGCCATTTCAAGATACGGCGAGTCAAAGTTGGGAAAGGGGTGAAAACCTTGCAGATTTTGTTTTTCAGTTTTTATTATTTTTTGATTCCTTAATATGTTTACTTTAACCTACCATTGAAAACAAAATATTTTTTACGTCTAAAGTACCCAAATCTAGCATTTTCTGAGCCAAACCCAAGTCCTTTACATGTACATGTCATTTTACAACTTTAAAGCCATTTTTCTTGCATTTGCCTTTTCTTTATGTGTCACTTCCCCCTTCCTGTTGAAAGACCGTAGAATGAGGTCCATATATGTCCCAGAAACATAATTTTGGTATCAAATAAAAGCTGAAGACCTGTATTAAATGATGACATCAAAAACTCAATTTTCAAAATTAGTGACTTATGTCTGGTTTTGTGGGAGTGGGTCACATTTGTTGTAGGTGCCAAAGTAAATTTCTCTACAGAATTGAATTTCCTGCAAATAATTTGTATATGCACATACCTTATTATGAAGTCTGAGTTTTGCTATACTTGCATCAGTGATTGATTTCAAGTTGCAGCTCTCACTGTCCAGTTTCTTGTTTTCTCTCTCAATCAACTGAACTGATGCTTTCTGTAAGAAATAGAAACAAAAACAAAATATGTCATACATGAATGTACCTATTGCATAAAACTTTCAAGTAGTACAAAATTTCTCCTGATTCAATACTCAGTGAATTTTAGGACATGGTTTGAACGCATCACAATCAGTGAGGCATAACACTAAAAGCAAGGGAAATTCAGAAGTAAAAACCACAACGGAATCGGATAGATGATATATATGGTACTCAAAATGTGGCTCAGATTAGAAGTGTTGAACCTCTTAAAAGTAAGCAAATACTGAAGCCAAGACACATTAAGTTAGCCCAGCCAAAATGTACCCAAACAGAAATTTTTTAATGCATTTGAAAAGTGATGACATCTTTAACCACCTTGTTTAAAGTCTTTGTTTGGTTTCAAACAAATAAAGTTTGCATATTTTGAAAGTTGATAACAGACTTTCTCTGCAAGAGGCATCTTGATTTTGCATACCTGTTCAGTATTTTATGTACAATTTGTACGTCCGCAAAGAAAAAAATGTATGTCCGCAATGGCCAAACAATGAGAAATTTTGACCAAAAGATAAAGACTCTGATTTTTTTCTTTGCGGGTTTTCTTTAGCTTTGTCCCTCTTGCAAACAAAACTGTATCAGTTTCCATCAAAGATCTGAACACTACAGAGCAATTGCAACTTTACTCAAGAACTCTAGATTCGAATTTGCACACGATACTTAAGCATTCAATGCTAGAGTGCTTTGCTATGGTTTTTCGGTCGGACAGCAGTGCAGTTTTTTGCACCGGAGGTTATTTATTCTGTTCATGTTGAAATTTGGATGAAAGTTATTTCGATGAGTCAAATATATCTTTTGAGCAAGATGTGAGCAAGATGTGCCTATTTTGGACAGTCTAAAATGTTACTGAAGTGTAATTTTAGCAACATTTTTGATGCAAGCGCCTGTCGTGATCGGCTGTGTTTACTTCTGAACTTCCATTGCTTTACATGGTGTCATGCTTCAGCGAATCCGACTAGATTTTGAATGCAATGGTCTCTAGCCTAGAATGTGAAGCTATCGGTGAGCAAATTCTTGGCTAGACTTCTCAAGCAATTGTAACTGAGACACAAATAACTCAAAAAGTTCACTTTCTGTGAATACGTCCACAAAGTTAACTGAGGTGTTTTTATGACCTGTCATACCAAGTTGCCAACCGAGAATGGGATTGGAATTACATTTTCAGGTTTTACACTTCTATCAGAGATACTTCAAATACAAGAGTTCAAAATACAAAAGCCTCAATAATTAGAAGTTTTGGGTCCTCTAAGTCTTCTGAATGTACGTCTGCAACTACGGAACTGCCCAAAAGGAAAAGCAAATTGGTGTTTTCTATGCAGAGAAAATTGGCTGCCCTTTACAAACCAATAGGGATTTCGCGCGAGGATGTACCCTTTGAAAGTCCCAAGTAGGTATGAAAGGTGAATTCAAATTTGCCATCAAACTGCATCATTTTATTATATCAAATTAAAGCCCTTGAGTAAAGAAAGCCAAAGCTGAAAACCGTTTTGTCACAGTACTTTCCGTAGCAAAGTTACATCTTGTCAAAGATTGACTTTCATCAAAAAGATTCCGCAAAGAAAACAGCATTTCGATGGTGTTTCTAGATCTTAAAACAGATGATAGCAGCTTTTCTATGTGGAACTGCTATCAAAATCCCTCTAAAATTCCATGTGCGATTGTCTCATCACCAAAAAAACGCATATATTTGGGTCAAGTGAAGTATAGACAACATATTTATGTAGGTTTCCGCTTTTCTTTTAAATTTCTATGTAAATATGTATTGTGTTTGGGCCCCAGCCTAGGCCAATTTGGCTGACTATTATGTGTTAGCTAACAATGACTAAGGTTTGCCTCTCATACCTAGTCCAAGTCCCCGGCGAGTGAGCGAGTCTTGAATATCGGTGACTCGAGTACCCGGTACGTACTTCAACAGCAACACGGTTAAAAAAACATGCCCCACTAACCTTAAGAATTATTTGACACAAAGATAAGGTACTTACAAGAATGTCCTTTTTCTTACTCTGTCCTTCATGCAAGAGAACTCCGATGACAAGTAAGCTTATCATGTGTACAAATTGTAAATTACAGCAATTCATGATTGTTGTTGTGTTGAATGTGGTCACTGCACAACAGCTACAGCATGCAGCAGCACATGAACAGCTGTGACGTCGTGAACTGACACCACCGAATGACTCCTGGAAATATGAAATATTATCTATATCATCATTAATATGTTTGAAAGCTTATTCTGCAACAAAAATAGCGAATGATTCAAGTTCATTTTCCCAAACCACTTTACGTACACAGCCCGTGTGATATATCCTACGAGCTGCACATAATGAATAGTCTGTGTCCCAGACTTGGGTGCTTTATTGCAATGCTATCTACTGAAGATTGCTATCTACTGAAGATAGCATTTTGTGAATGCAATGTGTGACTTTGTTCATCGTGTAATTCTGTGCTACTTTTCTTCTACATCTACTGGACCCTTAAGTTACTCAACCTATAAACTTTAGCAGGCCTGAACTTTAGGGCTAAAAAATTTCTTGTCTCGGCAACCAAAATTTTATGACCCCCCCCCCAAAAAAAAATCGCCAAAAAGCCCAAAAAGTTCTTTTTTTTTACCCTAAAAGTCCCCCCCAAAATAGGGCTTTGGGGGATGGGGGGGGGGGAATTGGGGGCATTTTCATTTCAATGCATTGAAATTGTATTGGAATAAAAATGATCTGGCTTGGGCATGAATCGAATTGGATCGGATTGGAATTGAAATAATAGCAATGAAGAAATTAATTGGATTGGAAATCATTTGAGGAATATTAATACAATGCAGTGAAATTTCAATTTTACTTGAACTTAGTTTTGGGTAATTTCATTAAAGGAGTATTTCGTGATCCTAGCATCCTCTTTTTTTTTTTTTGGGGGGTCACATTTTTCAGTACATATATCCACGAAAAAAGCATATTCCCAAAATTTCAGTTGATTCCGAGTTGCGTTTGCGAGTTATGCATGATTATGTGTATTACACTGCTCCATAGACAATACGTTGTAATTTCGTTCTGGTACGGTGCACCAGAACGAAATTCAAATTTCGCGATATCTTTGCTAAACGAATTAATCTGCAAAAAATA
Organism: Amphiura filiformis; assembly: GCF_039555335.1. NCBI lineage: Eukaryota > Metazoa > Echinodermata > Ophiuroidea > Amphilepidida > Amphiuridae > Amphiura > Amphiura filiformis. The sequence goes on along the minus strand of NC_092632.1, from coordinate 42,804,446 downwards.
TTTTGTACATAAACATTATGTAGCCAGTATAGCCACCGTATTCCAGTAATATAAAAATCTCAACTTTTTTTGAGAAAAGTGGGGGGATGAGGCTGTGGATCACGAAATACCCTTTTAAAACGCTTGGGATTGGGCCGGGCATGAATTGATTTGGATTGGAATTAACATTATTGTGAGCATAAGAACTGAATTCGGGATTGGAATCGAAATCAAATTACACTCAACTATGTGACCGTTGTAGGCTATCATGATTATAGTATGGTACGTGGTTCAGTACGGCGGCCGTGCGGTTAGAAGACCTTTGGTAAAAAGTTTATTATTGTGGATTATCATCAAAACACGGTAATCGCCCCCCCAAAAAAACCCACAAACCTTTGGTAATTAACAACAAACTAGAGCGGTTATTTCACCGCAAACTGGTGGACCGAGCTAAGTACACACTTCACTGTTAGGAGTTAGACACCTGTTTTTTATTTAATTGCATTATCTTTTTTTTTTCATTATTACTTCAAAATTGAACTAATTAGTATTCACCCTTTTCCTAATATTATTCTTCAAACCATGACTGTAAAAAAGAAATAATGTTCAAACTAAACAGTAGGCCTATAACCATGGTAGCAGCAACTCTTAGCGTTGAGCTATTGCCAACCAGAGTTGGGTAATAAATATCACAGTACTGATAAGGATTGTGGCTGCAAAGACTGGTCAGTCAACAGCAAGTACAGACCAGTAATACAATGTGTAATTGGCACTAACTTAAATACAAAGCATATGGACCAGAAGGATTTAACTTCCCCCATATACGAGTCACTTACATCTATTGGCATGGGATCGATCGGGAGGGGATGGAACTTTTAAAGTATTAGGAGTAGAACCCTCGTTTTTGGGTTTTTTCCGGGTTTTTTTCGGTTTTTTTTTTTCATTTCTGACATTGTTTGCCTTCATTTGACACCACTCGGGGGTTGTACCTTCGTGCCATTTTGAGATATCGGACCAAATGGTTGGTGAGTAAGTAAGTAAGTAACATATATACACTATTATAGAGTAGCCCGCTGTGCGGTCCACCAACAATGAGATATATATAACCTTATGGTAATAACCTTTTTGTTACTAAAGAACTTTTACTAAAAAATTACCAACAAACGTATTACCACACAGCCCTATTATATTAAACTCTAAATTTTTACCACAGAACTGTTTGTAAACAAAAATGCGTAGGTTTTTTTTTTTTTTAAAGGCCCATTCAGTGATTTGCTCATCCCGGACGATCGTAAAAATTATCGCAATTCAGATTGTAGTACCCTTGGTCATTGTCATAGATGTGCTAGTGGTTCAGTCGAAAACTGTGTATTTAAGACCAACTAAGGCATTTTACACGAATCTGTAATTTATGTACTGTATATAAATTAGCTACATGTATTTGAATGGGGATTCAAGTTTGTCAATACTGCTTCTTCATTTTTTGCCAAAATTTTCATTTCAAAAATACCAAATGACAATTTGAAAGACTTATCCTCCACTTTTAAGCAATTTATAAACAATTTTAATTTTTAACACTTTCGCTGGGATCACTGAATGGGACTTTAATTAACATCGCCACGCTTCCCCGAACTTGGCAATTGCCAACAAACTTGGTATTACCGGTACGCGGTGGAGACCTCCATATTTTGTATTTGGAAAGTGTGTAACGGGGTGTGTAACAACAAATGCACTACACTGTGGTGGTTGATTTTGCTAAAAAAGTCACATAACCAAGGGATTTCCGAACTATATAATAGGATGTGGTCTAAATATGATTGTGGTCCATCCCCGGGGGTCCATCATATCAAATGCTTTGGAAAAGTCAGTCAGTCCCAATGGTTGGTTTTGTCAGTTCCCAACTGCCGAATGTGGAAGAGGCTCATCAATGCAGGGTGAAGTGCGAATGTACTTGACATTGCCAAAATAATGCTGATGGTCAATTTTGTCAACACGCTCCTCTATAGATTCTGTGTCACTGTGATAAAGCTCTCCGTTATAAAAGAGCTTATGCAATGGCAATAGGGGGAGTAAGCCCCCGGCCCCGGAGGACACATTACATTTTTGGTAGGTACGCTCCTCCGGAATTTTGAGGTGGTGGTGCAGGTCTTTGGGAGATGACGGCGTATACCGGTAAAAGTCTTTTACTAAGCTGAGAACAGCCAAATCAAGGATCTTTCTTGGCTTTCTGGTTGACAATCGCCTGAAAAGAATTTAAAGAAAACAGAAATGCGAGAAAAACAGAAAATCATCAAAATCGAGGGTCTCTAGCGCTCTGTTTTGGTCAAAATGCAGGGGTCTTTGGAGCTGCGCGGTCCAAAAAAGCTTAAAACCAGCCTGGGCTCTCGTTCCGGGAGAGCATACCCGTATGGTCATTTATGTTGATTGCCCCCTCCCTGCGAGTCGGAAAGCAAGAGCCTCGCCCCATTTATGAAATCATGTGCGCTCGCCACTAGTTTCATAGTTTGTACACCGACTACACCGACTTCCCCGCCCCAACAAACAACCACCCACCTAATGTCAACAAGTAACTACGCTATCCAGCAACTGTCTCTAAAGTGATTCCTCCAGACGGATGATGCTCAGTGTGAGTTTTCTGCCAAAATGATATTATTACTGAGTGTTGTACTTGTTGTAATTATTAATCAGGACTCAGGACATCTGCCAAATCAATGTTTTTCTGATGTAGGCCTAGCCAAAACTATTAATTCAAGTACAGTGTCCTATCTTAGGTCTAGTTACAAGGAATCACGTGTTAAATTTGTTGCCAAACTTTGCAATTTAACAAGTTTATCTTTATCTTCACTTAGTAAGTTGATGTCTCGGTAGTCAGTAGTATCGAACATTGCAGGCGTATCGGTTTCAGCACTTTCTCGGTATGGCAGAACAAGTGTCAGCGTTTGTCACAAGAATCCAGTCGCGACTTGCATCGATAAAGAAAACACTAACTATAGAAGAAATTGAAGATGGTGGAGAAAAGGGAAAGCGTGCTAAAATGATCCAATTTTGGATCTTTTGTCGCGCCAACCTGTTGATTGTTCTGCTCTTGATATCGCTTCTCATCGGCACCATCATAGGCTTCAGCATCAAATTAGGCTCGGGTAAGGAGTACACAAAGGAAGAGATAGATTACATCAGCTTTCCAGGCACGCTCTTCCTCAATTCCTTAAAGATGGTCATCATTCCACTGATCGTCTCAAGTTTGATCGCAGGCATGGCTTCTTTAGATAAGCAGTCGTCTGGCAAACTGGGCGGCAAAGCGATTTTATACTACTTCACAACTACTTTTATTGCGGTGATATTGGGTATGATTGTGGTGGCGATTATAAAACCAGGAAAACACGGAAAGCCAACTACACCCGAGAATGTGAAAAAAATGGAGGAGGTGGACACTGTGTACGCCTTTATGGATCTTCTGAGGTAAATGATTAAATATATTATGTTAAAATTTAACCCGCTGACCAATCGGGATTGAAGATTCCCAGAAATATAAGCGGCAGGAGTAGCGTAAGTATACTTCTACGTATAAAAGCTTATAAAAATCACCGCTTATAAAACTGCACTGAATAATAATTAGCCTAGCACAGGAACCTTTTATTGACCCAGCAAACACAAAAACGTTTTAAAAACGTTTAAATAAGTTATATTTTGGCTTTTGGTTAAGGTAAAAACATTTTAATAACATTAAAATGTCGGGTTATATAAAGGTCACGATAACGTTTTAAACACTACAACAATATTTTTAAATGTTTTCAACAAATGTCATTGTAAACTATTTTTGCAAACATTTTTGCCAAATATTTGTGTCAATACTTAAATAACATTATGTTAAAATATTTGAACCCAGCAAACACAGAAATGTTCTTAAAATGGTTTTTCAAAACCTTTTAATAACATTTAAATGTCGGGTTATATAAAGGTCATGAAAACGTTTTTAAAACGTTATTGAAAATATTTTGGGCAAACATTTTTCGCAAAATATTTTTTCAACCCCAAAATAACATTTTGTTTAGAATGTTTTGTATCAAGTTTTCGAGAATGTTTTTGGAATGTTATTAAAACGTTTTTATACCTTTTATATAACCCGACATTTAAACATTTTCTGTAAAACATTTTTGTTTGCTGAGCAGTAGATTATCAAAAAATGTTTTTTAAGGTTATGAAAACGTTTTATATTCTTAATATACCCTTTATATAACCCGACATTTAAACGTTTTCTGACAACCTTTTATAACACTTTGCGAATGATGTCGAAAACGTTTTGTGTTTGCTGGGGAAGGATTATATCGATTATTCTGTTAGCTGCTTAATAAGTTTCTTATCTGTTTGAGATCTTATATGGGATTGTGGAAAATGATTTTACTGTCTGCGCGCCAGATACTAGTGATACTGATATGTGGAAAATGGGTGAGGATGATGGGTTCGTGCATGAGAATCTATACAGTGCCAAACATCAGCAAAACTTCTCGGTTTAGATAGGTACTTGCCAATAAAAGCGTTATCAGCGGCCAAAGTTAACATATCGCGTGCATTATAATTCCCACAGTTTTCTCTTTTGCTTAGACTCTGGCTTAAACCATGACTAGATCCACGTTGGAATAATATTAGACTTTGTTCCTGATTGTTTTATTCTTGTCTAAATAATGCCTGCCTGTTGTATCTGCCTGTTTCAGCTAATTTGCTGAGCCTGGGATAGGTGCCTTGTTCAATCGTACCTTATCCTGGTAAACCTAATCTGTATTGGTTTTAGAAATGTTTGCTTGATTGCATTAGTATTCATATTTATAGCCATGTTTAGATGGTAACTTACAGTTGAATTGACTTCAATGTTAGGATGGAAGTCACTTCAAGACCGTTGTAACTATTTTAAGGCTTTATTGATGTATAAATCTCTAAATAGTTTGGCTCCATCATATCTCTCTTCAAAATTCAATTATATTTCAGATAGACATTGTGTTAATACGAGACAAGCCGCAGCTGATCTGCTGGCGCTACCACCATGTTCCAATGGCAATGATACTGAATATTTCAAGTCTTCATTTTCCTATAGTGGTGTTCAAGTATGGAACAAAATTAATCTTGACATCAGAAAGTCACCAAGTATTCAATGTTTTAAGCGCATGTACAATTTATGATGAACATAATGTTTGTTGCTTTAGGACCAATATTGGTCCATTTTGCATTAAGATTATATCGTATGTTTTGGTTAATGTTGATGAATTTGGTTGTTATTTGTATCTTATTTTATGTTATTGTTAATTATCTCATCATGGTTGATGCGCACAAAACATCATGATAAACAGTATCTTCATTTTATGTTTGTATATAATTATGTGGGGGTGCGCGTGTGTGTGTGTGGGGGGGGGGGGTGAGTGTATAAGGTGTGAGTTTTTACGTGAGGGGTGAAGTAGTGTGGGATGTGTATGTTTGTGCGGTAGTGAAGATATGAGGACGATAATGTTGTGTGGGGAGTAGTGCAGTGGTGGATATTTGAGGGTGACAGGAGAATATGAGTTCAATATGAGTTTGATTTTGATTCGGATTTGTGCAATATATTTTATTATAATTTTGTGCCATGTTGAGTTACCAATATTATAGTAGTACTTTGTAATGATTTGTTCTTAACATTGTATTAGTTTAAGTACTTGTAAATTGGTATTCTCTATTTAAATTGTGATTTATATGTTTATGCTTTATTATAATACTCATGTATCTGTATGTTTTTAATGTTATGCAGGGCCCCGTGTAAGAACAGCATTTTAGCTGATCGGGCCACCCTGGGTAAATATGATGCAATAAATAAATAAATAAATAAATTGACGGTAAAGTAAGATGAGCAACTTTTAATCGTTTTCTCTTTAACAATGGCGCACGTCAACTTCACGTTAATAGAGAGGTTGCGATTTCCAAATGTACGTATCATACGCCCGGATCGACATCTATTAAAAATCACTCTCATATCACGTACGTTTGGAAATCGCAACCTCTCAGCCCATCAGCCCACCATTCTAAGTTAGTGTGGGCCAATGGTCGATGGACGGTACATGTTTTCGTTCCGCGTGGACGCGCGCCTTTAATTTAACGTTAAAAGTTACTCGTCTTTGGTAAATTTACCGTCAATTATAAGTTACCATCTGATACGATACCCAACAAAGGCCCAACTTGCAAGGAAAATAATATTTTACAGTGATCAACGGAGTATAAAATTAAAAGAACAAACAATGAGTTACAGTAAGTCCTTAACGCATGATATCTCATTGTTTTCATTATTTTAATATGACGATCTTTTTTTTTTTATCTATCTGACTTTAACCTTTTTAGGAACTTGATACCACCCAACATCGTGCAAGCCTGTTTTCAAACGGTAAGAGCATTGCGTACATATGGACAACGTAGAGAATCCAATATCACTTTATTTTTGGTGGACAATATTTCATTTGAGAGCTAGGCTTATTTCTAAAACTGTTCGTTACAATTGCATTCGTAGATTTTTGTTCAAATAAATATGAAACTCACAATCATGTATACCAAGAGCATATATTTTTCTTTAATTATCGTTAATATGGATTCCGAGTCCGGGTTAATTGAGAGGTTGACGCGGTATTCCATACGCCTTCATCAGTTAAAGCATCTTAGTGTGGAAGCTGCGTTCCGGCGTGTAAGTCGCAAATTTCATTAATAATTTTGTGCGCATTTTCATCTTTTTGTACAGATTGTGATTCATAATTGTACGCCCGGTGCTTTACGTCTGCAACTATTCAAAACCACTCTCATCTCTTGTAGCGTCGTTTTGAATAGGTCTGAATTTAGGCGGGCGTATAAGCACCAAGACCTAATCACATCCTACAGTACATAGCTGCTCACCAAAACACCGTTGTTTGCCGAAATGCTAGCATCTCCCAAATGCGCCAGCGATGTCATCAATTTGGTACGGAAAGTCGGTCACTCGATACGCTTGCAAAGGGTACATTGTTTTATATACAACAGATAAAAAATATGCAGATTCCTTGTGATACTTTTTACATATCGGGGCGTAGCAAGCGGGAGGACAGGTGGACGAATTCCAGAGGCCTCGAGGGTTCAGGGGCACCGAGCAAAAGCAAAAATGAAATGGTTCAGTTCAGTTCAGTTCAGTTTTATTTCATCAAATTCCATCCATTCAATAATTACAATATAAACTAGAGCGGTTCTCGGGTTGCGCGGTTTTCGGCATACGCGTTTGGTGTGTAAGGTTGTTGGGTGATGGTATGGTAGTGGTTGTGTTTAGATGTGAGTTTCTTTTCAGAACCCTGTATGGGCGAAGCATGGATGGGGAGTGTGGGGTGATTAAAGAAAGAAATAATATGGAAATGTAATAGGCCGCACAGCTGTGTAATGTTTATGTTTTACAAGATGCCCAGAGCACGGGTTGGGATATGGGATATCCCCTCGTGGTGTCGAGTTCACAACAGGTGTTGGTATTGCTTTACCAAAACAACCCGAGCCGTGTGTTGGAAGTTTTTGTATGTATAGACAGTTTCATAGCAATGTTGACTGTACCCACCAAGTTTCATGCCCATACGACAGATTTTAGTCATTTGACCTCAGATGACCCCTAAGTGACCTTGGATTACCCCCAAAATGACATTCCAAACATTTGACTCTTAATGTTGACTGTACTCACCAAATTTCATGCTGTTATGTCAGTTTTAGTAATTTGACATCCGATGACCCCTGGGTGACCTCGGATGACACCGAAATGACCTTCCAATAATTTGACTCTAAATGTTGACTATACCCACCAAGTTTCGTGCCCATATAACAGTTTTAGTAATTTGACCTCAGATGCCCCTGGGTGACCTCGGATGACCCCGAAATGACCTTCCAAAAATTTTACTCTTAAGTGTTGACTATACCCACCAAGTTTCGTGCCCATATGACAGTTTTTAGTCATTTGACCTCAGATGAACCCTGTGTGACCTTGGATGACCCCGAAATCTATTCAGCTCTGTAAGAACATCAACTACAAATACAACTGACCAAGTTTAGGCGATACACCATGTTGTTAAAACCCCTGTAGACCCTATAAGGAACAAACCAAAAGATCGATGACGTCCTATAAACGTAACTAGTTTCATTTCTCAGCCGACCCCCTCCCTGCCAGAAACGTAATAATGAAATGTTGAAAATTTTGACATAATAATAATAATGACACATTCTTCAGACCGATGGTTTTGTACAAACGTAATCGAGTATTTTTACCCCCTCACCCCTAAACGAAACTCGTTTATAGGACGTCATTGATCTTTTGGTTTGTTCCCTAATACTCGGCATCAGCGCACATGTTGACTTCCAAACTTCATCACAACATAAACTTCGACAATGATCCATTCATACTGTCCCATTTATTGATACCTTCTGTTTGTATCAATTGCCAGTGAGCAAAATACACGTGCTCTGTTCACTATACACAGCAAGGTATATGTAGCTATGTGCACGATATTACAACCTCTACCTTGCTGCATTTGATTTGCAGTTCTGACATCTGGCCTGCGCCGGTTTAACAACCAGGTCAAACCTTTGGAGCGGGGCTAGACAGGGATGACAGAATGCTGTGTCGTCATTAATTAAATAAAATTTATTACTTTTGGTAAACAAGGGTTGTCTGAGAAGAAAAAATGTGGAAAGGTGAAAAGCAAAATGAAAAAAAAGAGAAGAAAAACAGAAGGGGAAAATGGGGAGAAACAGGAGGGAAATTATGATTTCCTTTCTCCATCATTTTGTCCATGCTCAAAATTAAATGTTGAGATTAAAGTTTTCATTTTTCGTTGGAAAGGGTGTGCACGAGTGATTGCGTGTTAAAACAAACGTTAACAAACAAAAACAAAATTCCCTAAATTGTTATGCCAAAATAAAAAATTTAATCTTGTAAAGTTTTGGCTCTATGTAAAGTTTGGAAGGATTTTTGTTTCTCATAAAAAAAAAAAAATCTGGTGTCATAATGAGTCAAAAGATGTATGTTTTATACAGTAAATGAAGTAAAAATTATGATGCGCAATGATTATGCCACGTTATTAAATTTCTAATCTTAATATTTCGTCTTTTGTCAAAATTCAAAAAGTATGTGATAGCTGATTTATTGCTCAACCACACCAAGTATTTAGTTTTGTTTAGTTGTGGCGTTAAAATACCCAAACAATTAAGTTTCTGACGATACAGTTCTTTCAGGGACACCCTGTATATAGCATGTTTGTACTACAGTATCGATTTTATTGAAGGTCACTGGTAAACAAACACTTGATAGTCTGTGCCTCGGGCCAGACTGTATGTGGCTATCACGATGTTTGTTTGGATCGCCCGACACAAATTGGCTGTGTAGGAGACTAGTTCTGTGCAAACAAATTAACGACTTTATAGCGAACGCGAGTGTTTCCAAAAAGCAGAACAAAAGCAAACAAAAATACACCCATTGCCCGCTATTTACCGCACGAAATGAACGACTCTAATCATGTACCGCACGAAATGAACGACTCTAATCAGCTGCGGCAATTCCCCAATGGTGGATAGGCCTATACTATACACGTATTCTTATTCGTGCATTTGACGGACTTGGGTGTTTTTGTTTTTGTTAAATATCTCCTCTCCTGAACACATATTATTATAGAAAATCTATCTACTTCTTCATTCGATTACATACTATATACCCTGCAACTTTCAATCTACACAGTGGCTAGATAAACCCTTAAACGTGCGAACAAACATTGCAAAACAAAATTAAAGTATCGCTCTCCGCCTATGGCTCCGCCCATACAAAAAGCTTTTACAAACATCGTATAATATGGTGAAAATGATGAGGATGCCACTGAACGCAGAGCGTGTTGTTGTGGCAATCTTTACAAAGTTAGTATATTAAATAATTATGATAAACAAAATTTTAGAATAATAATAAATACAATAGCAAGACATATGCCTTGTGGGTTAGGTATATTAAACTTATTATCACAAGAGCTAAGCTTTCAATTATAAATCAATGAGTAATGATGGTGAAAATAACAACCAAACCTACACAGTAGGTGTAAAGGGGTTATAAAATCCCAATATAATATAAAACAGTTCAGGCATGGCATAAGTATTACGGTACAATAATAACAAAAGTGTATTTAGCCCGGGTGAAAGCATAAGCACATGATTGCACGTGCACTTGCAACGAGTCTAAATAATAAGCTAAGTTATAACTTACATAGCAGGTAACTATTTAATGGAATATTTTGTGAATTAAATCTACACCAAGATATTTAATGCAATGATAAATTAACATGGTAAATGGTGTATAGTTCTGCAGAGCAAAAAACAATTAAATGCAAAAGTGATAGTCTGCATACAAGGCCAAGCGAGCTGACAAAATTTATCAAATAGCATAATTTTAATATAACAAAATAACAATAATAATAATAACTAAAGACTGGAACAATACAAACAGACAGACAAACGGGTCCGATTTGATGTGAAAAATATATACTGAATTAATTTTATAAAAATTGATCCTGACAAATGAGAAGAGGAAAAAACCCCCAAAAAACAACAACTGCAGGTGTAGGCTAATCAGTGTTGTACATATGTGCTGATGAGGATTTTTTTAGCGTTGGATTTGAAAGATGGTACTGAACTACAAGATTTGATAGACTGGGGAAGTGAGTTCCAATAAAGGGCTCCTTGAATACTAATTATATTATCAGCCAATTTGGTGTTGGACATTTTAACGTGGAAATCATTGGCTTGTCTAGTATGGTGATGGTGAATGCTTTTGTTAGTTCTAAAAATCTCATTAATGGACAAATCTTTTGGGAGGAGATTGTGGTGGTATTGGAACATAAATGTTCCGAGTTGATGGAAATAAATATCTTGCACCTTGAGAGTATTGAGTTGTTTAAAAAGCGGGTCTGTATGGGCAAGCCAAAGAGAGTTGGTGCATGTCCGAATAATTCTTTTTTGTATAAGGAATAATGAATTTATATGGGAATTATTTTTGTCAGCCCAGATAATGTTGCAGTAGGATAAGTAGGGAGAGCAAAGGTGTTATAAAGTGTATGTATGATTCCTGAGGTAGATGGGGCGAACCTTACGGATAATACCATTATATTTAGAGACCATTTTGGATACATTGGAAGTGTGAGATTTCCATGAAACATCGTCATCAATTAATATGCCTAGAAATTTAGTTGTGTGAACTTTGTCTAAAATATGATTATCTATGAGAATTTTAATATCTTTGTTATGAATATTACTGTATTTATTTTTGAAAATCATGAAATTAGTTTTTTTGATATTTAAGGAAAGTTTATTTAGTTTAAACCAGTTCGAAATGGTTACTAGTTAGGGATAGGGCTGATAAAGGCGATGTAAAAAGGGCCCGCAGTGCTTGTCCATGTGCCGAAGAGGCTCTTACCATCTTTACCTTCATATAAATCAATCGTTTACTTTTGGTGTGTGAAATTAATCTCTTTAAACTGCTAGAGGTGTCCATTTCAAGATCTTGACTAGCTTTTCTGTTGCACATTTTATGTGTGCGTCTGTATATTTTGTACAGTACAAAACGAGCGCGAACGTTGTGGAGGTGACCAAAATGAACTTAACCGCGGAGAGTGGCGTCGAGATGAATGATTCTACCAAGGAGCTAGAATTCGCTGGCAAGTTTGAAGATAAGACTAACATACTGGGATTGGTGGTATTCTCTATATTGTTTGGGACGATCATCGGAAGGATGGAAAAACAAGGAGAACCAGTCCGAATGTTCGTAAACTCCTTCATGGAAGCCATCATGAAAATTGTCTCCATTATTATTTGGTAAGTTTCGTAAGCCAATGCCACGGAAAAAATATGTTCGAACACAGGTTGCAATAATCGGTACGTTAGTAAATCTTCCATACTGCGTGTACTATTTGAGTAACTTGAAAATCTTTGAAACTAAATATAGAGGTTACGATTTCCAAACGTACGTATCATACGCCCGTACAACTATTCAAAATCACTCTCCAGTGACGGGATTGTGAATAGATCTACAGACATACGATACGCACGTTTATCGCTACCTCTCTAATACGGTATTGTAATATTGCCTCAAAATTATGTTCCTCTTCCGCATATTCCTCCTTTTTCCCTACCTATCAATGTCGGGAGAACATAATGGGTGATGATCATGATGGGCACGCCAAATTGGGTTTATCCTAATTGGACCGCGGTAGAATTGAGGATCATTAAAATATTTTTTCTAAGATTGCAGAAAATGAAACGACAGGACAGGTCACCTGTTATCGTTTGGCCGCATGTTACTTGTGTGAATGATAATAAAACAGAAATCTTTCATTTGACTTCTCCCAAATCCCACCAAGCATGATCCCTGAAACTTTTGTATCAGCACCTCTGATCCGTGATTTGGGGGAAATTGTTTTCGGACCGACATGAACCTATGCCGTGGTAAGGTGCAACCTTTAGTATCCATATTTATAGCCATGTTTAGACGGTAACTTACAATTGAATTGACGGTAAAGTAAGATGAGCAACTTTTAATCGTTTTCTCTTAAAACAATGACGCACGTCAACTTCACGTTAATAGAGAGGTTGCGATTTCCAAATGTACGTATCATACGCCCGGATCGACACCTATTCAAAATCACTCTCATATCACTGGATTTTGTAGATGTAAGTGCGTACGATACGTACGTTTGAAATCGCAACCTCTCGGCCCATCAGCCCGCCATTCTATCACTGGTCGTAAGTTAGTGTGGGCCAATGGTCGATGGCCGGTACATGTTTTCGTTCAGTGTGGACGCGCGTCGTTAATTTAACGTTAAAAGTTACTCGTCTTTTCCCGTCAATTATAAGTTACCATCTGACATGATTATACGATACCCAACAAAGGCCCAACTTGCAAGGAAAATTATATTCTACATTGATCAACGGAGTATAAAATTAAAAGAACAAATAATGGTTAGGTGCAACCTTTTGGTTTTATGCAAGATTGGCACCCTGCGCAATTATTGCTGCAATTTCTTGACGCGTCTACATACAAAGGCTGCAATGATCAATGAGCATATCAGGAAAACGTCAGAAAGTTGTTTTCTTTACCCGGTTCTGTAATTGTTACAGTTTCATTCCAATTTAACAGGTTCACTCCAATCGGTGTGTTCTTCCTGATCTTAGGCAAGATTTTAGAGATGGATGATTGGGAGACAACGTTCCAGCAAATCGGCTTGTTTTGCCTCACCGTCATGTTAGGACTAGCCCTTCACGCCTTCATCGCCCTACCGCTGTTGTATTTCATCTTTACCAGGAAGAATCCTGTTACCGTTCTGGTAGGAGTTGCCCCGGCTCTTATGACAGCATTCGCCACTGCATCGAGGTGAACAATAATCAAATGATTTTGACAAGAAGATAATATATTAAATACTATTTCATTTGCACAAGGTTCATTCCTTGACGGGACCATTAATTGGGGAACTGACCAAGATGACAACAAAATGTTAAATGAATTGAGTTATTTGTATTCCAAAGCGATACAGTCTATTAGAGCCATATTTGCCATAACTTCTGGAGGTATCTGACAAGACAAGAGAAGACGTTAATTTCAATCCTGTACAATTATTTCAAATCTTTGCAAAATATAAACTCCAGAAGGCAAATAAAGACCATCTTGATTTGTGTCTACCGCTTTTACAGGTAACCGTTACAATCAAGTAACAAGTGCGAAATCGCAAGTAACCGAACACGTTAATGCTTTAGCAATAACCTTTAATTTTACATTATGGTTCCTTTTCTCTCTTTTCCTAAATAGTTCTGCAACGTTGCCAATCACTCTGACAAGTCTTGAAGAGAACTTGGGAATCGACCGCAGGGTGACACGATTTGTCTTGCCTATTGGAGCCACAATCAACATGGACGGAACCGCTCTGTATGAGGCTGTGGGTGCCATCTTCATAGCTCAACTCAATAGCGCAACTTATTCTTTGACTCTATCAAAGGTTGTTGCAATCAGGTAAGAACCGTAAGATAATAATGATCTCTATGAAGACAGTACCAAAAGGTTCTTAATAGTGTCCTCTAGATGGAATCTTACGCTAGAACCATCAAAAAGGTTGTGACTACTGGGGGACCGCAAACGGTACACGCGTGTCGGAGAGCCATAAATGGTTCTCGAAAATCCTTTGGTACGTTTAATCCTATATTCTTACTAGGACTCATCTCTAGTCTTGCTGATGTACCGTAGTTAGCAATGAATATTAATATCAAAATATTTTTATTCAGCATTACGGCTACCTTGGCTAGCGTTGGAGCTGCTGGTGTACCTCAAGCTGGTTTGGTTACCATGGTGATTGTCTTGAATGCCGTTGGCTTACCAATTGATGACATCGCCCTCATCCTTGTCATTGATTGGCTCCTGTAAGTTTATGTATTAATTTGCTTAAATCACAAATAAATACATATCAATAAGCATAATAAGCATGCTATAATATCTTTGATCGACATGCCATTTCTATTCACGTATCTTAACTTCTTAAAATATGTTGAAGCATTTTGAGTAGAAGCTACCATTAATTCCCCGGACATTAATTCTCAGTCAGGCCTGTTCTCAGTACTCACCATTGAAATCGCAACGTTCCTACGCGCTACAATTGGTACTGCACAATACGATGCGCCTCCAACGGTTGCTGCGGAGAGGCCAAAATACGCAATGGGTGCATGAAAGCGTTACGATGAGTGTAACCCACATGTAGTAGAAGTTTCAAATTACCCGGGCAAATTGCTTCCTTTCACACCTACATTGTTTGTCTTGGTTTTGGATTCAAAAAGAATAGTTGCATTATCTGAGATGTATCGGTAACGTACTACGTGTTAAGGATCAAAAACCCGCAAAGGTCAATAATGATCAACTAGGCCATTGCCCTTTCGCCTTTTACCTTGGGAACTCATTTACTATATTTGTTTACATCCCATGTGCAACCAGGTAGGTAACTATGCCAACATTCTATATACTGATTAAGTTATTGATTCCGTTGCAGGGATCGGTGCAGAACTACTATCAACGTATGGGGCGATTCTATTGGTACTGTCATCATATATGAGCGATCTAAAGACGACTTGGAACACCTTCCTGGACAATCTGAAGATAAAACTAACGATGACGACGACATCGCCCTTGATGATGCCATCACTGGCGTGTAAATCCAACATGTCCAACCGTTGGCTTAAATTAAGTTTTAGTATTTGCATAAATAACTACATTGTTACACCCTACGCACCTACATGTATATATACTCCGGCAATTAACACGAATATTAATAATGAAGAGCCCTACAATGACTTTACCAGATCATATACCATTATTATCGTGCTTCTCATGATCCCAAGTAACCAACCTAGTTTATAAAATCCTAATCCATTCCCTACTTCTGATCTCAAACTTCACCTTCCTAACCTTTGTCCAGACCCGAATTTGTAATCTGATCCTACATCAAATCATATGACCTAAAACGTAACATAGAGCGCAAGGTGTGATGGGTATCTATAACTTCTATAACGATTTGATATATGTATACAGTTTTGATTTTACTCAGGTGTTGCATGTTTTTCTTACATAATTATAGTTAAGCAATTTTGCTGGTTGCCACATCCAAAAGATGATCTTATTCTGGAAAGGACAAGTTGATTCGATGTCCGAGTTGCTCTCAACGTAACGGTAAAATATCCGCAAGACGTCCAACTAGATTTTGACCTTAAAGTCAAAATAGTCTTGCGGGACTTTAAGGCCAAAATTATCGGACGTTTTGCGGACGTTTTGACGTTGTGAGAGACGCAGCGGCTAATTCTCCATAGCGTCTTCCGGAGCGGGTACAATTTCCAGCCAGCACATGCAAAAAGACGTTCACTTTGCGACGGGGTTCTTTTTTATGCAGCTCTGAGGGAAAAAGCGTCTCCCGCTCCAATCACTGAATTGGGATTAAGGAAAGAAAATAAATTCACTTTCTTAATTGGCAGACACTCGACAACATAGGATCGTGAGCTATTTTGCTCTGGTTGTATATTTCATATTATTTTCTCCGAAGTTTAATTTACATTTAATTATTTTCTGTATTTCTGCAACAATAATAAGAAGAAATAAATAAATAATTTCTATACATCTACATATTACGTCAATTCGTATTTTTATCAGCGTGACCTTTCCTGACCTAATACCACATCCGAAACACGCATCAATTTCAGACCTTTATCAGTTTATCCACTCAAAGCAGGTATGATGATATTCCGGGTTTAGTTGGAACGGCTTACATCATACTATTTCCTTATACAATTTTAATTGCTATGTGGCACATATTCATTTAACTGACATTTGGTTAAGGGCTCTGATAGCGACGTGTGCACAGTATTTTTGTGGGACATGAGAGCACATTAGATACACCAAATTGCATTCTGAATACGAAGATTATCCTTCTGATATCAAATAATTTAGATTTTTTGAAATTCACGATATAATACAAATTTGATGACAAATTGTTAAAAACATGATATTTTTGAAATGTAACAGTCCTCGAAGTAAACTTTATAAATAAAAGATAGATATGTACTTACAGTGTATGGAGCTGGGATGAGATGCCGTCTATCATATGAAAATTTTGACTTTTTGTATTGAAGATATTAATTTTTTACCATGTATAGCTTCAGTACGAAAGGTCAAATTTTTCATATGATGGACGGCTTTTCATCCAGTTACATACACTTTAAATGCATATCATTAGATTTATTCATCAATATATATATAAAAAATAACCTGGAAAACTTCTTTCGACTATAAATATATTATGCCAGGACAAGTAACTTCCTGTGGTGTATTGTCCACACTTCTCTCATTATATAAAAAATAAATATATATTTTTTAATAATTTGCCATTATTAGTAAATTTCACAAAATCTAAATTATTTGATATCAGAAGGACATTCCTCGTATCCAGAATGCAATTTGGTGTGTCTAATGTGCTCTCATGTCCCACAAAAATGTTGTGCAAAGATGGGTGACCGACCCCTTAATGGATTTGTTACTTTTTCATAACTGACGGCATAGTAAAACAGCTTAACAGTGCAGTGTACAGGAACAATTGCAACAAATGTGCTCGAATATTGAACCCCAGCGTTAAAATCAGAACGAAACCAACTGAACTTCTTCTGGCACGTGCGTAGTGCACATTAATTATTATTAAACACATTATTATATTATAAAGTATGCCGTTGCACTTTTTTTTTTAATTATTTACTTTCAAATAAAAAATGATTGGAATATTTTTGGTTAGCGACTGTATAATACATTTTACAGAAAACTGAATGTGGGTGGATATGACTTATGGTATTTGATTCAGTTCTTGTGGAACTCCCAACTTACCGCACAGGTGTTTTACGTGTTCTACCTCAAAATACCCTGTATGGCAAACTTTTGTTATCTGTGACACCTCCCCAATTGCTTTCTCACTAGTGCACTTTCAGTTCGACTGTTGCCGTTGTTAAACACGCACGTACAAGTTTATACCAGAGTTTAAGTTAAGTTTACTTTCCAAGTTACACAGAACACATCTTTGCAGTAACCGCACTCAGAATGTCTGACAAGGAAACGTTATCTTTAGAGGATATGGAGAAGGGAGAACAGGGAAAGAGACGTTCAAAATTGGCCATGTGCACCACCTTCTGTAGGAAGAATCTCCTGATAATTCTCCTGCTTCTATCACTCAGTCTTGGCATCATGATCGGATTTATCATCAAGATTGGAGCAGGATTGAACTTCACATCTAAGCAGATTACCTACATCAGCTTTCCAGGCACGCTCTTCCTCAATTCCTTAAAGATGGTCATCATTCCACTCATCATGTCAAGTCTGATCGCAGGTATGGCTTCTTTAGATAAGCAGGCGTCTGGCAAACTTGGCGGCAAAGCGATTCTATACTACTTCTCAACTACTTTTATCGCAGTGATTTTAGGAATTATCATGGTGACATCGATACAACCAGGTAAAGGACGTGATAAAGATGAGATTGTACGAGAAGGTAGCTCTCAACAAGTCAATACCGCGGATGCATTTCTAGATCTTCTAAGGTAAGCTTAGTAAATACTTTGCCAACATGGCCTAAGTAATTTGGAGGGGTCAGATGGTCTGTTTATTTTAGCCAACGCGTAATTTAGTATATTTTGGGTCTTAGTGGAGCTCGATAACTCGATCCCAACCAACTCTTAATAGAATGTAACAAAACCTAAGTGTTAGGGCCCTACTACTTTGTTAATGCATCACTGACATATTTAAAAGTGTTATTAAAATCAAACTGTTTAAAACACTCTTTAGTGTTAATCGTATTCAAAGCCTTCTACTTCGTATGTAAAAAAAACATGTTGAAGTGTAAAAATAAACATATTGAACTGATAAAAAAGTATTAACACTTGTTTCCCGGAACAGGAAAGGGAAGGGAAAAGAAAGAAATTCTGTCAAATCACTTTCAGGGTGTTTTTACGTTAAACGTATATAATAAACTATATATTTTTTTTATACAAAAGAGAGAAATCAATGCACAGGGAAAGATGTGGGTTGCTCGTCCTGGAACAGGATACAGAAAAGGGAAGAGAAATAGTACGAAATTCTGTCAAGTCACTTTCAGTGTTTTTACGTATAATAAACGTATAATACACAGGGAAAGGTGACATAGCTTCAGGTATACGAGTGTCCCTGAAAGAACTGTATCTGTCGGAAACTTTATTTAAGACTAGTAGAGTTGCACCCTATTCGGCAATCGCTCCCAGAACTATAATAAATAATTGATGTGGTCACGGGTTTGGAATCATATTTTAAATTCGTTCCATGGATTCAAAATCAATAATATAATATATGCCTCATGCATAGTGATTGGAGGGGGACTGTTCTATAATCCGACGCTTCTATAATCCGAAGGTTCCTCCGAAGGTTCGCTAGTCCGAACATGTGTTCATAGCATTCGCTAGTCCGAATTTAAAAAGAGGTTCTCTAGTCCGAAAAAATTTAAAAGAGGTTCTTTATTCCGACGGTTCTTTATCTCGAAGGTTCTATAGTCCGAATTTTAAAAAAGGTTCCCTAATCCGAATATTAAAAGAGGTTCTTTAATCCGAATTTTAAAAACGGTTCTCTAGTCCGAATATGAAAATAGGCTCTATAGTCCGAATTTAAAACAGGGTTCTATAGTCCGAAATTGCAAAAGGGTTCTATAGTCCGAAACGGATACCGTGTTCTTTAGTCCGAATCAGTAAAAAGACTCTATAGTCCGAATTTTTTTATAACATTAACATAGCAGAGTTTATGGTAAACGGGATGACGCTACTTTTGCCCCCCCGTCATCAAAAACAAATCCTGCGTTCGCGCCTGATATCCCCAACTTACTGTAAACAAAGATCCTAAAAATACGATATTTGCTCCAAAAATGTTGACATATCTTTACACCATCAGAAAAAAAAAAAAAAAAATGAATGGAACGAAAATATAAAGAAACCTGAAGAAGTACAAAAAACAAAAAAACACACACACACAAAAACAGAACAAAAGAAGGAAAGACACAATGAAAGAAAATAAATGAAAGAGCAAATGAAACAACTGAATAAAGACTAAAAGGAAGTCCTAATGAAAGAACAATGAATACAAAGATAATGAACAAAATAATGAACATTACAGAAAGAACAAAGAGAAGAAAGAAAGAATATAATAAAGATAGAACGAAAGAAATTTGAATATAGGAATATAGAACAAACAAAAATGAGAAAGGGATTTTAAGAGAGTGCTAATGAAAAAAATATCGAACGAAATCAAGAATGAATAAATGAATGATGATTTGACACTGAAACAAATGATGAAAATAAAATTCGGACTATAGAACCTGTTTACCAATTCGGACTAAAGAACACGGTATCCGTTTCGGACTATAGAACCCTTTTGCAATTTCGGACTATAGAACCTTTTTTAAATTCGGACTATAGAAGTTCCATATTCGGACTATAGAACCCTTTTTTAAATTCGGACTATAGAGCCTATTTTCATATTCGGACTAAAGAACCATTTTCAAAATTCGGACTATAGAACCTTCGAAATAAAGAACCATCGGAATAAAGAACCTTCGTAATAAAGAACCGTCGGATTAAAGAACCTTCGGACTAAAGAACCGTCGGAATAAAGAACCGTCGGACTATAGAGCTTCCACCCTCCAGAGTTCAGATCATTGGTTGATATTTGAATACATGGAACGAATTGAAAATGAGTTTTTTTTGTAACATTCTTGTATTTCCTATAAGATGGGAACGGTAAATTGTTAACATTTTAAAAAGTATATTTCAAGAACGGGCGGTCAAATCAAACTTCAAAAAGTATGTCATAGTTATTCCCCAACCACAAAAACTATTTATTTGGATCGGGCGGCATTAAAAGGGCATTTCGTGATCCACAGCCTCATCCCCCCACTTTTTTCCAAAAAAGTTGAGATTTTTATACCACTGGAAACCTCAGGCTACATAATTTTTATGAACCAAAAATTTCTTGCAGATTAATTCGTTTTGCAAAAATATCGTCAAATTTGAATTTCGTTCTGGTGCACCAGACAACAGTGGCCTATGGAGGAGTGTAATACACATAATCATGCATAACTCGCAAACGCAAAATCGGAATCAACTGAAATTTTGGGAGTAATCTTTTGTTCGTGAATATCTACTGAAAAATGACATAAAAAGAGGATGCCAGGATCACGAAATCCTCCTTTAAAATACCCAAAATTTTAAGTTCCTGGCGATACAGTATTTTCAGGGACACCCTGTCCCTGTGTCTGAAAAATTGAGCCAATCAATAACTGAAATATTTCCAGTGTTTATGGTCTACTTTTATTTTCGAGCTTATACTTTTTAGGAATAACACAACAAAAAAGGGGTTGCAATAGTAACAAGCGCTTGTGGGAATTACACTTATTTCGTTATTTCAGTGCATAATTGGGATTTCAAATGACGAATTTTTCAACCAATATTTTGGATAAAAACAATAGCATGTGAGGGCTGTTTCCTCCTGAATGTAACAGCAGGTATACAGGTGTAAAGTTCACGTTTCAGTGAAATGACAAGCAATTTTCACTTACTTTGTAGCTTTCAGGTTGAATGGGCCTTTTATATAAATGCATTTTGCCATTGTTGTTTGATGTCAACATTCGAGTTCACCGTGTACATCAAGTTTAAGGAAACACAATGGCGACAAACCGTGTAATATCACCTGTTGAATAAAAGGACTCAGTGATACATACCTACATTTCAAGTTGGTTACAAAACATGATTAAAGCGGGTCGGGTGGAAGCATGACCTACTCCCTATTCCAGAAAAATACAGCACTAATTGTTTGGGATTAAAACATTTTTAGCAAGTTCTGCCAAATACAACATAGCTCAATCCTAATCATTAATTTAGTCCTAACTGGAGATAAAAGAAAAAGTTCACTATTTTACTAATTTCTTGAAAAAAGAGCCAAAAAACATGCATTTTCGGCATATTTTCTGACAATTGAGTCACAAAAATGAAAGACTTGGAACAAGTCTAAGCATTCAAAATCTTGAGTATATGCCGAAAATTCGCTCTAATTTACACTTTTTTGTGTTCCTTTAATTAAATGACTAAATGACTGGTTATAAGAATGAAACATGTCTTTTCCAAAATTAGAATGCATAAACTGAAATTAGTCTTAGTACAAGTCTTTGGGCTTGATTGTCACAGCATACGAAAAACACCCTAAAACGCATGTTTTTGGCCCTTATTTTCAAAAATTGACCAAATTTTTAAAATTTGACTTTTATTGCTAGTTAGGGCTAACTAAAGGATTAGGATTTAGCTAAGTGTCATTTGGCAAAACAGAATAATATTTTTTTTAATCCCAAAAAAAAAATTAGTTCTGTATTTTTCTTGAATAGGGAGTAATAGTTTGCACTCAAATATGAAGACAAGTATTCACACAAGAGGAATGGTATTGAGTCTATGCCGTATAGGCATATAAAGAAGATTCCAGAGCTCCGCAACATGGTTTTTCGTTAGAGGGTAAAAACGTCCAAAACTTTTTGATATAATAAGGATAGAATCGGATAGCAATGTTTGCACAGTATTTTTTGTGGGGCATGAGAGCACATTAGACATATCGAATTGCATTTTGAATACGAGGAATGTCCATCTGATATCAACTCATTTTGATTTTTTGAAATTCGCTCTATAATACAAATTTGATTGCAGATTATTAAAAATTGACTATATTTTATATTTCTGACAATTAACAGTCCTCGAAGTAATCTTTAGAAATATAATGATATGTACTTAAAGTGTATGTAGCTGGGAGAAAAAGCCGACCATCAATTGAAATTTTTGACCTTTCGTATTGAAGCTATAAATTTTTTCCCAAAAAGACCTAAAAAATGTAAGTACATATCATTAGATTTATCAAGTTTATTTCGAGGATTGTCAAATGTCAAAAATATCAATTTTGAACAGTCGCGAATATCAACAAATCAAAATTGATTCGTATTCAGAATGCAATTCGATATGTCTGACGTGCTCTCAGGTCCCACAAAAATACTATGGAAACGTTGCTATCCGATCCCCTAAAGAATCACAAGACAAATGGATTGTGGAAATATAAATGCGATTATTGGCTTCCTTGACTCAATTCATACATGAAGTAGGCATACACTGTAGTTTCTTAGTTAATCATTTTAATTGGCTAAAAACTGCAAATTACTCATGCCATTCCATTCGCCTGAATGAACTTTTATAACTTTTTATATAAATGGCCGGTCATTGCGCTCAAAAGTTTAACATTTAACATTACTTATCAGTGTGTTTTAGACTGCTTTGTGCATGTATCGAAACTATTTTGTATTAGTGGCAACTTTCTAATATATAATTAAATTGAGCTCCGTATTCGTCTCTTTCCTCTCGTGTATAAATATTGCTAACAATTGAGGTCAAACTATTTTGTTCATATCGTATACTACAACCCCGGGACTACAACAACAAGCACCCCAAGGCACTTTACAGAAAAATACTAAAAGTAAAATTAATTACTAGGGGTCAATATAAGAATTATCAATACTATCAATATTTTCAACAACTATACACCAGAAATACGTAAGATTACTGCTAAACTATAGAGTAACGTTGATAAAAAAGATTCCTTTGATGATTGTATTGTGCAGATGAACCAGTTGAAGTACGCGATGACGCCCCTAAATTAGAGTCCGAAGTTTTCCGTTTTACGGAAAACGGAAGAAAATCACGGAATCGGAGATACAACACGGAAAATGACATTTTTGTATGATGTGACAAATATTGTTAAAAGATAAGAAAAGTAAATGCTAAAAACAATCATGAGTTGTGTGTGGCAATTTTTATGATAAAAATACTGATCAATAATACCGAGGTATTATTATTACCAAGGCAAGAACCCCCTATATCCCTTCAAACATCGTAATAGTCGGCCTATTATCGTGAGAATATTCTAACTTGATCAGAGCATATTGCTCGCGATATTGAACACTTTATTGTGACATTAATATCATTGTTTATACATTTTAAGCTTTATTCATGATACGGATTTACAAATTTTACAACACGGATTACAACACGGAAAGTGGATTTTAGAAAACGGTAAACTTCAGACTCTACCCTAAATATACAATTACAATTATACCTATACAACTTTGGCAAAAAAATGTATAAAGATCTAGCTGGAAAATAACACTACACAAGTGCTGTTCTTGGCTAGATATTCTGTTTGTCATTCGTGTGATACGCAATTTTTGCTTAAGAATTAATTAAAACTAATCATCGCTGGAGCAATTTAACTCAAATCTTGATGTTTTTTGATAATGGGCCTCAATAGAAACATTATGTTACAATTAGACCATACACCTCGACCTAAAGGCCCATTCAGTGATTTGCTCATCCGGACGACCGTAAAATCAGCAAAATTCAGATTTTGGTACCGTTGTTATTGTCATAAATGTGTTAACACAGCCTAGCTGCTAGTGGTTCAGCCGAAAGCCGTGTATTTTTAAAGACAAAGATAAGGAATTAACATGAATCTGCAATTAGATACATATATTTGAATGGGGCTTCAACTTTGTCAATACTGCTGTTTTCTTCGGTTTTTGCCAAATGTTTCATTTCAAAAATCCCAAATGAACAATTTGAATGACTTATCCTTCACTTTTAAGCAATTTATAAACAATTTTAATTTTTTTACACTTTTGCTGGGATCACTGAACGGGTCTTTAAACAAACGCACTTCGAGTTTAAGAAACGCACGCCGAGTTTTAAAAAATTACGTCGAGTTTTGATAAATATGGAAAAAAGACACAGAGTTTTAAGAATTTCTGTTCGTGTCATACATATGCCAAGGGCGAGTGGAAATATTCTGAACATTAACAATTTTAAACTGAACATCTGATATAAAATATCAAAAGGTATGCGTTATAAGACGACTGTGGCTTGCCATATTCTGCCTAATCCGCAAGTCCGTGGCACTCAGATTTTAAATTCTCCCCTCTCTTCTGCTCTCCAATCATGTTGAACATATAATCGTATGGCTTTCGCTTCATCAAACGTTTCCATTTTCTTCTCCTAATCCGTCTCTCCCCTTTCATCTGTCAATATGCCAATCGTGCCTAGCAAGTCCTGACCTCAGTCTAATTTGAATTTCTGGTAGATGAGTTGACATCAATGTTTATCAACGAAGGCAAGGAATTGGTATATCGATATGATTGAGTGAACCCCATGCAACCACTGCACTGTTCAATAGCCTCATTGTGATGTGGCGGGAGTTTTAAAAACACGAGCCCTAAACAAAATTTGATCCGCGCGCATGCTGCCAGGCAAAAACAAAGGCAATTCTGACAATGCGTGCGCATACTGCCAGGCATTGACGTCAGAAGTCAACTCATCTATAGTCTGGCAGAGAACGCCATAGTTTTTGCCAGTTATGCTGACAGTCATGACAGTGTATAATCTTTGCTGATTATTGCTTTTTATGACACTTGAAATTATCACCCTTGGGCAATTCAAGAACTTAAAGGTTAAAGGTCATATAGGGGTAAATATTCAAAGTTATTCCCTTCTAGCTATGTCTCATACGACTTATCATTCCATGACTAGAGGAATACTTTGGATATTTGGCGGTTTTGACAGAATTTGACAAGTTTTTGATTTATACCCAATGTAATCTCTAACCTCGAGATTCTTGATTTGCCCAAAGTGTCAATTTTGTTTCGATATCTTATTTTGTACCACCCAATTAGAGCAATAATCTGCGAAAAACAAAACCACTATTGTTAGCAAAACCTTCTAGCCTGACTAGTCGTACTATACAGTATACATCATGAGGTATATTCCTCATCCAACTACACTGCAATTGTCTAGGGCTTGAAATCATCTGCCATGACATTTGCCTCCAGTACATTATGTAACCAAGTTATCAATCGTTTAGCTTTTCCAATCTATTTTTTTCCTTCTTGTTTCGGGATATCTATAGTAGCTTCACCAGCACACATTCTGTTAAAGGCTTCCAAACACCTAATTACCTGCTCTTTTTTCAATGACTGGTTAATTGCTACTGTTGTCTCTCTATAGGCCCTATCCAATGTATTTGGGCAATTGCTGCTCTCGTCTACTGTACTTTCCTCTTTGAATTCTCTTTGGTATAATCATTTACCTTCTCGTCCTCACTTTTCTTCCAGCTATTTTGATCCTCTCGGGACCTATCAAAAACTCACAGCCACAGTTTAAAATTGTATACCGCACTGACTTTACCGCGCGAACTTCCTTCCAGATCTTTAGCTTTGGCAGTCAATCAGATATGTTCTTTTTCTCTAGCTTCCAACTCACGACATGGTCCGGGTCTTTCCATCAGCAATCCCTATTTCTATTTATCCTAATTTATCACAGTTGAATCTATCCCACTTTATAACACTATACTATTTCTATTTATCCTAATTTATCACAGTTGACTCTATCCCACTCTATAACACTACAAGATAAATGATTTTTTTGGACTCGTGCCTTTTTCTGCATTTTGTGGATGATTTTTTTCGCGCGTACACCATAAAGTATCAACATTAACTAAAACGAAAAACGAATGGACACTCCAAAGTGTTAACAACTAAAACACCTCAGCACTAATTTAGTTTTCCCGCGTTTATTATTTTTTTCATTATAGAAACATGGTACCGCCTAACATAGTAGCTGCATGCTTTCAAACGGTAAGTGATGTGGTGGGGGTATACGAGCCCGGTATATGAGGTTGTGGGGGATCTGAGGCCTGTACATCACGGGTCTGAACTGTGTAAATTGGGACATTATGTTGTTGATATCAATCCTGGAATCAATCGTATATTATGATAATAATTTGAAACAATTATCACTTTTATAATGCTCATAGAAGGTAGCTATCAGTGGAGAAGCACCGTTGTCTATGTACCCGCTTTTGGATGTAGTACTTTCGTGGTTCATTTATCCAATTCTAAATTAAATCAGTCTGAATTTAATCTATAGATGCTGCCAAATTGATTCAGACCTTTTTCTTCTCCAAGCCAATACTCTAGCAAGTTTTCTTCGCCGGGAAATGAACCCAAGACCTCGTACACCAGAAGCGAATACTCTAAGGCCACGATCTCCCTATGATTCCCAAGAAGAAAATATTGATATACAAAGCTATAATTAATGTTGAGTTGTGTTTATGTCCAACTGTATTATTTATTGCTGTTTAATCACATACAGTACAAAACGCGGCAAATAGAGATAAAACCAATGGATATGATGGAGATGATGACTACAATGGAGGCAGCAACGGGTGGCACTATGGCAATGATCACAGAAGATGGCAACATGATGGAAATGAATGAGACCATGATAATGCCAAAGAAAATGTACAAAGCAGTTGGTGGGTTTGAAGACAAGTCCAATATCCTGGGTTTGGTAGTGTTTTCGTGTTTCTTTGGGGCGATCATTGGACGAATGGGAGCTAAAGGGGAACCGGTCAAGATCTTTGTGAATTCCTTCATGGAAGCTATCATGAGAGTGGTTGCAGTCCTTATCTGGTAAGTGCATGGCTGTTTCGTATTCACTGTTGCAATCACAATAGTAATATATATTCATATCAAACAGATTTGACTAAAACGAGCACTAGCTACCAAATATTGTGGATACGAATCTGTAGATTCCTCTGCCCAACGTTCTTCCTGTTATAAGTATAGGTGAGGATTTGGTGGCATATAACGCCTTACTGTTGTCAAGCATAGTGTTAGAAAAACCTTTAGGGTGCGTAACCAATCTTCGACGGCATCCATAGTATTCCCCCATTTGATTGTCCAGGGAGAAACTATAGAAATCAAACTGGTTCTTTATGGGACGATTTTCATTTAGTTTCCTTCACACAATGTTACAATTTATTAAATTATGTAACTTTTTTGAACCACAGGTTATCTCCTATTGGCATCTTCTTCTTGATCCTAGGAAAGATCCTCGGCATGGACGATTGGGTTCAAACATTTCAACAGATCGGTCTTTATTCAGCCACAGTGATGACAGGCCTCGCTGTACATGCCTTCGTCATTTTGCCTCTGATATACTTCATATTTACACGGAAGAACCCTGTTACTTACTTTTTGGGAGTGTCGCCAGCTTTTATGACTGCATTTGCCACAGCGTCAAGGTAATTTGTACTGCCTGTTCAACTAAAATATAGCATCGTAATAATAAAGCAATGCTTCTGTTTGTTTTCCAAGTCTTCCCACGACTCGCTACTCCCACTGCTTCCCAGAATGACGTTATACAGCTTGACTTTGCCGGGACAAATGCACATCAGGAAGCGTGCGAACACTTTTTTAGTTGCAATGCTAAAATGAGCCAAAACGCGGTTAATTTTCGTCTAAAAAAACATGAACAAAGAACATTAAGATGCACATCGCAAATATTGGTCGTTCGTGCACGGACGAAGACCCGAAATGGCGTTCATTCTAAAATAATTATGTACGAGGATTCAGTGTCATTTCCAATGCCATTGACCATCTGGCGCACATTCGTTGGTAAAGATAACTCTCGTTGGTAAAGATGTTGTAAACAGTATCAATATAATTTCTCTCTATGATATAAGTAGTTTCATAGAAAGTGTAAATTACGAAACAGGTCTCATTTTAATTTAATTTAATTTTCATGGTTTCTTAAACAGTTCCGCAACGTTGCCAATTACTCTGACGAGTCTTGAAGAGAACTTGGGAATCGACCGCAGAGTCACACGATTTGTCTTGCCTATTGGAGCCACAATCAACATGGACGGAACCGCTCTGTATGAGGCTGTGGCGGCTATTTTCATTGCTCAGGTCAACGCGATTCCTTTGGATGCAAAAGATGTAATCACAATAAGGTAAAGTATAACTGCATTGATGCTTATGAGGTTGAAAAAACCTGAGCCAAAATAGCATGCGTCTCCGGCGCGTCCGATGAATTATGATATCTCAATTTAAGAGCTTTCCGCATGCAGCCGGCATTGACAACCCCATTTACCCACGGTACAAACCGTTGGTACAGTAAGGTTGTGTCCATATAGGCCTTAAGGCCTACCGTAGAAAAGCCAAAATCAAGTGGTTATTCCGATCTAAAAACGACACAAAATTGTACAATCAAACGTACATAAATTAACACAATTTGTATAAAGTAATGTATCATCATATTTTTTGAAGTTGGCGCACTGGCGTTTTGAGGCCTCTTCCGCGCAACTCTACCCAAACCAAATTTTATCTCCCCTTTCCCGAGGAAAAAAAGCCTGCTTAATGCTTATACGGAAACCCAAGTGTAGAAAAATTAACGGTGATTTTAACAATGTGCCTAATTCAAAAGACCTTGCATAGAAGCATATAACTGCACACAAATGCACTAAACGAATCCCGGTACTTACCGGGAATTTTAAATTAAAAGACCGAAAGAGAAACCACAACTTAAAGTATGTCATCAGTAGCAAATTGTTTCCACTACTATAAAATCTAGTGCTTTAATTCACCGTGACCTTTCCAGCCATAAACCCGCTTATTGAAGATTAAACCGATATATGCAGTACTAAACCATTATATAGTAATCTATTGTCCAATGCAAATTTATTACCACTTGATAATATTGATCCAATGAGCGACCGAATTGTCCGCTACGGACGACTAATCCAATCGATAATGACTCTATTGACATGTACGAATGGAGCCCCACTGACCGAGTTTTGGGATATTTTTCACTGGTTTGCAGCTGTTTGCTGTCATTTACTCATCAAGGCGGAGTACCGTTATTACAAGGACTATGCCAATTATTTAAAGATTGACATGTAGAGAATAAGCCATAATTGATTGACAGAAAGTACTAAATTTGTACCTATGACGGTTTTATGACGCCAATCTTCAAAATACGATCAAAAATGGCTGCCCGGTGAAGTAAAATGTGCATTGGAATAACACGGCCAGTTTGGATAGATGGTAGGATTTCTTTTTAATAAAAATGTATATTCCCCCGTTATTAAAGCTTGTACCACGTTGAAGATTCAGATATTTGGAAAAGAATAAGTAATTGAAACAGAGAGAAAGTACTAAAATCATAGCTTTTATACTTTTTGATATATGATACTAACTAGTTCATCCCCAATAGCTACGATACAGCGCTACCAGTAGGGTTCAATTGCCTATTGTGAGTGCCCCTGTGTTGTATGCATACATGTAGTTAACAATAACTGCATGATGTGACGCCATTATTGCATTTCACTTAAGTTACCCTTTACTTTTAGTAAGTCTGTTCTTTTCTTCGTCACACTTGTCTTTTTGGGTTTATTTTGTGACTACTGTATATCTCAGCGGTTCCCAAATCGTGGGTCGCGACCTCTTCCAAAAAGGGGTCGCGGGACTTGCCGGAAAAGAATTTTTTTAAATACATCTCCGTGCAGGTACCATCGTATTGGTCATGTAATCCTGTTTCGACCCATTTTAGCATTAAACTTGCAAATTTTCGCGCGCTTCGTATTTCGAAAGCATTTGCCCGGTCATTCTGGGACGTGGAAATTGTGCTCCCTTTGGAAATTTTGACCTTGTGTGCCACGCAATGTTTTTCTTATGAGATTTGGGTCACCGGAAAAAAAAAATTTGGGAAGCCGGCTAGCCCTGCTGTATCTTCTAAACTCAACCCAGAAAGTATCGAAACGATTATGAATGGTCAGATATATCGGGAACTGAAATATATAGCAAAAACTTATTTAATGTACCGTATAAAGCGCAGCTTTCTCCTGCGCATTTTGATACCTCTTTTGTTGCCCTACGGTATCATTTGGTCGAGATATGGGCGCTTGAGTGGCTTCAAGTCGGATTTTGAAAGTTGCACTTAGCTTCTATTCAAGCCAAACGCGTTCGTCGTGTACACCCCCCCCCCCATACACACACACACACAAAGGACACCGATGTGCTCTGTTTACTTATTAACTTTACTTTATTTTACTCCACTTTCCAACTTCAATACTTGCTACCCTTTACTTATCTCTGACTTGTCTCATGAACTCTTTCTGTGCCCACCATCACTGTCTATCACTGCCTGGATTCGTCGTGGCATGCTCTGACCAAGATTTCTCATCTTTCCTTGGTCAATGTCTCGCCATCTCCTGAGCAGGATGCGCCGAAGGCCTTCTAAGGTGGTGTCAAGCTTGATTGCCTTGTTAGCTTTCCTGGAGAAGTTGGCTCGAGATTAGAGATTAGACTTTCGCAATTGAATAATTCTATACGTTGAATATAAAGTTTTTGAAATTCCTTATTTTTATGAATTTCGACCTAAAAACAACTTTTATGTATAGTTCAAGTCTTCTATAGTTTTTGACACTATTTTTGGACATCGGAAAATTTTGACCAAAATATTCAAAATTTTAGATATTCGTTATTTGGCCAAATTTCGACCTCAAATCAAACTCTTATGTATAGTTTAAGTCTTCTACAATCTTTTGACACCATTTTTGGACATCCGAAAAATTTGGCCAAAAATGTCAAAATTTTATTATTCGTTATTTGGCCAAATTTCGACCTAAAAACAACTCTTATTTATAGTTCAAGTCTTCTTAAGTCTTTTGACACCATTTTTTTGACACAAAATTTGGCCAAAATACTCAAAATTTTGTATCTTCGTTATCTGGCCAAATTTCGACCTAAAAACAACTGTTATATGTATAGTTTAAGTCTTCTTAAGTCTTTTGACACCATTTTGGAGCATTCAAAACTTGTAGCCAAAATACTCAAAATTTTGTATCTTCGTTATCAGGCCAAATTTCGACCTAAAAGCAACTGTTATGTATAGTTTAAGTCACCATTTTTGGACATCCGAAAATTTTGGCCCAAATACTCAAAATTTTGTATCTTGTTTGTTTGTTTATTTCTTCTTTATACTGGGTCCATATTCAGGGGAAAATTTAAGTATTCCCCTGTTCTTCCATATGGCCCAGTTATTACATACAAAAAAATAAATAATTACAAAACACTTTGAATAATTTACTATATTAACTTAAATTACACGAATTACCTAAATTAATTGGGTACAACAATAATATTAAAAGATAGGTAAAAAAAATAATACATAGCACACACTATATTGCATTAATTAGACTACATTTTCAAATACATTGACAAAATTAATATTATTATTATTTCTTATTGCACTATGAGAATTTAAATTTTAAAATGATAAAACATTATGCCAGCATAATAATTTAAATCAGGATTTCAAAATACAACAAACTACATTCAAATAATCAAAGGAAATGGATAAAAACTTAGTGGCTACAAAATGTAGGATAGAACATAATAATCAAACAGCAAAAAATTTAAACAAAAGAAATTTGGCAAAAGTTGATGTATATTTAAGTCTTCTGCAATCTTTTGACACTATTTTTGGACATTCGAAAAATTTGGCCAAAAATTTCAAAATTTTGTATCTTCGTTATTTGACCAAACTTATACCTAAAAACAACTCTTATGTATAGTATAAGTCTTCTAAATTTTTTTGACACCAATTGTGGACATCCGAAAATTTTGGCCAAAATACTAAAAATTTTGTATCTTCGTTATTTGGCCAAATTTCTACCTAAAAAGAACTCTAATGTATAGTTCAAGTCTTTTTAAGTCTTTTGACACCATTTTTGGACATCCGAAAATTTTGGCCAAAATACTCAAAATTTTGTATCTTCCTATCTGGCCAAATTTCGACCTAAAACAACTGTTATGTATAGTTTAAGTCTTCTTAAGTCTTTTGACAAAATTTTGTATCTTCGTTATTTGACCAAACTTATACCTAAAAACAACTGTAGTTTAAGTCTTCTAAATTTTTTTGACACCAATTGTGGACATCCAAAAATTTTGGCCAAAATACTCAAAATTTTGTATCTTCGTTATTTGGCCAAATTTCTACCTAAAAACAACTCTTATGTATAGTTAAAGTCTTCTAAATTTTGTTGACACCATTTTTGAACATCCGAAAATTTTGGCCAAAATACTCAAAATTTTGGATCTCCGTTATTTCCGTTTTATTTTATAAATTTCGACCTAAAACTACATCTGACACCACTTTTTGACATCAACAAATTTTTTGACCCAAAAAATTGCATTTTTAGACATTCGAGATTAGAAATCAAACATTCGTTATTTCGCAGAATTTCGATCTAAAAACCACTTTTCTACACAGATCACGTGTCCTGGAGTAATATGACACCATTTTTGACCTTCCCGAAAAATTTTGACGGAAAAATTTTGTAGACATTCGAAATTAGACATTCGTGATTTCCGATAATTGTCATATAAAAACCACTTTTCTACATCGATCAAGTGCCATGGAGTCATCTGACACCACTTTTTGACATCAAAATTGACATTTTGACCCCAAAAAATTGCATTTTTAGACATTCGAGATTAAATTAGACATTCGTTATTCCACAGAATTTCGATCTAAAATCCACTTTTCTACACCGATCACGTGTCATGGAGTCATTTGACGTCAATTTTAGACATTCGACACCGCTTTAGACATTCGAACAATTTTGACCAAAAAATCTCAATTTTTAGACATTTGTTATTTCGCAGAATTTCGATCTAAAACCACTTTCATTACTCGTCGATACTCGATAGAGCGCAAAATAAATAACTTAGAAACTAAGTGCAACACAATGACAGACATGTCTCCTACTTATTCTGAGACTTTCATATAAATATAGCGTGATTCGTTTTGGCGTGACATTTATATTACTGAAAATGGATGAAAACGGTGTGTGTGTAATTTACAGTGCAAAGGCATCATAACGCATGGAACCTTTATTACCATCGTCCTGCCGTACTGTGCAATATATTGGAGACATCCTACATTCTTTTATAGAAAATACATCAAAATTGGCACAGATGTAGAGCTTACATTGCAGTATAGTTCTTGATGTGGGATTAAGTGAAACATTTCAATATGACTTCAGATATTTAGGTTGAAAAACATAGTTTTTATGCGATTTTGACCACAATTTTTACTTAATTATGTTATTATTACAGAGGATATAACTTCCTCAAGGATCCTTTGCAGCAAATTTTAATCTTCTCCGTTACTTAGCTGTGGGTTTACTAATATACTGTGGACATAAATACATGGTGCGACACGAAGGACGAACCTACTTTTATGACAAATCTATCTCTGCCGGCATTTCAAATGTTGAAACCCTCACACCGCAATAATTGTCTTCAAAACCGCTGCCATATAAAGAATAGGTTGTTTTGTCAAAACTTGGAATTCACAATTTTTACCCAATATCTTGTAACTTCTATTAGCAACGTTCAATTTCTAAAATCTAAAATTTCTAAGAAAGCTTAATATATGTAGATCTTAGAAATTAACACAATGATACCAATAGTAATGCTCTTCATACCTAGAAAAATTAAACTTTCCCGGTATAAATAATTCTGGAACACCCTGTATTTTTTGCTTGCTATCTTCTGAAGACAGCATTTAGGGCCTATGGAGAAAATAATTAATACCTCCAGCGGAATCTATTTTCATAATATTTGTTTTTCTTTATATTTAATGATTTCTTATTTTTTTCCTTCATGTTCCTGATAATCTCTGCTATATAAGGGGTGGTGCAATAATTATGTGTACCCCCGGGGCGGTGTATTATAGGGGGTGCGTTTTAAATTTTGGCTAGCTTCGTCATTCTAACATTTCTTTATAGCTTTGCATATAATGCCGCAGCCCCGGTCAATCATGTATAATCATCTACAACGCGTGTTAGGCAATGTTTTTTGGAACATTATTATTTTTTATGTTTTTTGCTTGCTGTCTTCTGAAGACATCATTTAGGTCCTACGTTGAAAATAATTAATACCTCTAGCGGAATCTGTTAAAAACATCTTTTCATATAATTTTTGTTTCTTTATGTTTAATGATTATTATTTTGACTATCTACTGAAGATAGCAATTACGGCGGGTTTATGATTTCTGGCGCACTGAATAATTATTAGTTTTTTTTTGCTTTTTGTTTTAGTTCTTATTTTTTTTCCTTCGTGTTCCTGATAATCTCTGCTATACAAGTGCCGTTTTAAATTTTGGTCAGCTTCGCCATTCTAGCATTTCTTCTCCCCCCCCCCTTTTTTTTTTTTTTTAAATAACGGCACTAGGCCGAATGCCGATTTTTTAATTTGCGCACCGCAGCAGGGCGCGTTTTAGGATTTTGTTAATACATCAGTCCCCATTAGAAAGTTTAAAGCAATATTACAGATTCATCACTTTCCGCATCTGCATATTTTTCTGTTTTTAGCTCTTTTTACCCCTTTCCTTTTTTAATAGCGCAGCATTAGGCCTAATGCCGATTTTTTAATTTGTGCATCGCAGCCGGGCGCATTTTAGGATTTTTTTCGCGATATCTACTGAAGATAGCATTTAGAATCTCATCCCGATTCATTGCATCTTCTACTCTAGAAGTATATAATATTTTACATTATTTTCTCTAAATTTTCACTTTATCATGTAGCGGTGAATTTTTTCTTTCTAATACATTAGTCCCCATTAGAAAGTTTAAAGCGATATTACAGACTCATCACTTTCCGCATCTGTGTTTCTCTGTTTTTACCTCTTTTTTTGTCCCTTTTACGGCGGGTTTATTATTAATTTCTTGCGCACTGAATCACTATTATTTTTTGTTTTGTTTTGTTTTTGTTTGTTTATTTTGGTTTGTTTCTTATTTTTTTCCTTCATGTTCCTGATAATCTCTGCTATATAAGTGCCATTTTAAATTTTGGTCACAGCAGCCGGGCGCGTTTTATGATTTTTTTCTCGCGATATCTACTGAAGATAGCATTAAGAATCCCATCTCGATTCATTGCATCTTTCTACTCTAGAAGTAATGTGTTACTTTATTTTCTCTAAATTTTCACTTCAACATGTAGCGGCGAATTCGTTCTTTCTAATACATCAGTCCCCATCAGAAAGTTTAAAGCAATATTACAGATTCATCGCTTTCCGCAGCTGCATATTTCTCTGTTTTTACCTCTTTTTTTCCCCTTTCTTTTTTAATAGCGCGGCATTAGGTCTAATGCCGATTTTGAATTTGAGCAGCGCAGCCGGGCGCGTTATAGGATTTTTTTTAAAGAAATCTACTGAAGATAGCATTAGAATCTCATCCCGATTCATTGCACTTTCTACTCTAGAAGTAATATTTTACATTATTTTCTCTAAATTTTCACTTCATCATGTAGGGGCGAATTTTTCTTTCTAATACATCAGTCCCCATCAGAAGGTTTAAAGCGATATTACAGACTCATCACTTTCCGCATATGCATGTTTGTTTATCTGTTTTGACCTCTTTTTCCCCCTTTCTTTTTTTAATAGCGCGGAATTAGGCCTAATGCCGATTTTTTAATTTTAGTGAGGGAGAGAGAGCTCTGGGAAGGCTGTCTGCTGGAATTAATTCCTCAATCGACAATTTTTGTACTGGTAGACGTGGCTGCAATTATTCTATCACATATCCAAAATCGACCAAAATCCACCCTGGGCAAAAAAATCTACAGGCATTTGAAAATCACTATTTTACAGCAAAAATATACAAATCACGAACGTTTCCGACTTTTGAGCCGCATTTACGCAAACATGGTTAACGCGTCTACGCTTACTGTTTTGTAATTGCGTTCGCGCAACAAGTGAGCGTGTTGGCTTGCATACTGCGTAAACCAGAGCGTCACGAACAGATCACACGCACGAAGTCGGTGTCTAATTGATCGCCACCTTGTGCAATAATAATTTGTCGCTCGGATGAAATAGTGGCGTATCACAAAATGGCCATTTTGAGATAGGCCCTATACTTGCGTTTGAAGTTCTTGCGACTTTTACCTGTTCGTCAAACATGAATTCAGATGTCCCCATTTGTTGAATAGATATGAAAGAATAAATATTTAGGCCCTAAGTAATACATTTGATGTATAAAATACATTGATGTCGTTCACCAATTAATTATAGTCATTAAACCTAGGCCTAATTGGTATATATATAGGCCAGACTATATCAGACATTGCAAGAAGCCTACAACGGAAATTATTAGTTATCTAGACCTGTACAATAATAATATGAGCCCTGGAGGAGGGTGTAATGTGGGGGGGGGGACAAGATCATATAAGGTTTGCAAATTGGGATCCCAAAAATTTGGTATGTGCAAGGGGCCGGGGGCAAAGGTTTTTTGCGGCCCGAGAGGGGAGGCAAGCGATTTTTGACAGGCCGAGAGGGGGAGAGTAAGTGATTTTTGGCGGCCGTTCGGAAATTTTACCACCCGGGAGGGGGGGGCTCATTCAATTGGTCTAATAACCCATAACCCATTTGGTCTACAAACCATTTGGTCTACAAACAGTGGCGTAGCCAGGAGTTTGGAAACGGGGGGGGGGCACAACTTGTAAATGTACCGACGGAAATATTTTTTGCCGACGGAAGTTGTTATTTGTTGACCCAACATTTTTTGCATGGTTTGAAAAAGTGAAGAGCAAAAAAATAAAAAAATGAATAAATAAAAGGATAATAAAATGGATAATAGGCGGTATTCTCCCCTTTTTTCTGTCACTCTGGGTAAAAAATAATCTATTGTTCACCCAGTTTTTTTCACCAACGCCTTCCGTCTACCGACGGCCTTACATCATGAACCGACGGCCATGACGAACGGCGGCAGGGGGACACACCGCCACTCTCTACAATCCACAGATCCATTTGGTCCGATGATTTAGTCTGCTGACAGAAGTTGGTTTTGGCCTACTAATTAAATGAGTTATAACTGGTTGGTATAAAAGCCTATTATGCAATTATTTTGCTAATGCAGTATAGATTTATCGTGTTTTTATTTTCCTATTAATGTATAATGTAACTGACGGCCTAATAATATAGGATTATAGGCCTACGTCATTGCATACCTGTTCGCACACGCTTTTACACATGTGATATCGCGGGAGCCTATTAGGCCCTATTATTAATATAGATTTGATTGAAATGTTATCGCTCCATGAAATTGAAGCAGTATACAGACTTTTTATTGTACGTACAATATTGTATGTACAATATGTACGTTATTTAATCTATTGCCATTCTATTTCCAGTAATGTTTAAGTTCTAACGAATGTTTGATGACTTAAAATCGATAATATATTTCTTCTAGATATTGTATGTAACATATTATCGATTTTTCGTCATCAAACATTCGTTAGAACTTAAACATTACTGGAAATAGAATGGCAATAGATTAAATAACGTACATATTGTACATACAATATTGTACGTACAATACTCGGAGTCTGAAGCCCGCTTAGTCACTGACAATCGATGGCGGATTATCATTAAAACAACCTTGCTCAAACATTATTTTATTTCTAAGCGAAAGTTGACGGAACTTTCGACATGGCATAGGCCTAACTGGGCATTAAGGGCTGGGGTATGAACGTTTGGACAGTATTTATTGTGGGACATTAGAGCACATCAGACATATCGAATTACATTCTGAATACGAAGAATGTCATTCTGATATCAAATAATTTTGATTTTTGAAATTCGCAATTTAATACATTTTATGGCAAATCATTAAAATTGATATTTTTGATATTTAACAGTACTTGAAGTAAACTTTATAAATCTGATGATTTATACTTAAAGTGTATGTAGGTGGGATGAAAAGCCGACGATCAATTGAAAATTTTGACCTTTCGTATTGAAGATATGGATTTTTTTCCCAAAACACACAAAAAATTATGTCTTTTTGGGAAAAAATCCATATCTTCAATATGAAAGGTCAAAATTTTCAATTGACCGTCGGCTTTTCCTCCCTGCTACATACACTTTAAGAATATGTCATTAGATTTATATAATTTACTTCGAGGACTGTTATATATCAAAAATTTGAAAAATATCAATTTTTATAATTTGTCATAAAATTTGTATTATATTGTGATTTTCAAAAATGAAAATGATTTGATATCAGAAAGACATGCTTCGTATTCAGAATGCAATTCGATAGGTCTGAGGTGCTCTAATGTCCCAAAAAAAATACTGTCGAAACTCAATAAACGCTCATTTTAGATCCCTTAACAGCAGAGACAAATAAATCATTTAGAAGTTGCTGACGAAGATTCACCCAGAAAGCGATTAAGCTCCCTGCTAAAGCTGGCCCTCGATCTAATGGCTGGAATTTGGGCAGGTAGAGAATTCCATAATTGGGCTGTAGATGGTAGAAATGATCTTTCATGGCTGACAAGGTTTGATCCTGGGACTTCCACTGTTAGGCTATATAACTTTAATAGATTTTTTTCTACAAGGTTGAAGTAAAAAACGTTTAGATTCTTATGATTGACAAATCCATTTTCTACTCTACTTCTCCTAGACTTTCACCATCTTGGCACTTCATGCTTCACGAGGGAAAATGTGGTCAATCGGGACACACCGTACGGTATGTAGGGCCTATAGGTATAGGCCTACGCCCGGGGGCCTACGATCCACTTAAAAGAACCAAACATCATGGAAGGTTTTATGATCACATATAGACCTAGCCTAACTTAAAGGGGCCCTACTCCCGGGGGCCTACCTCTCAGAACAACAAAAATAACTAAGCCCTTGTCTTTTTTCCCAGACATAGATTATTATAGGCCTATACGCTAAAACAGCCCTAAGTTTATTTGTATTTGCACCAATTTTGCGATCATTCATAAGAGATAAAAAGCAACTCTTCCTCTTTTTTGTTTTAAAAAACCCGGACTATAGAGCCGAGGAGGACGTGAGACATGTTTTTGTTTTGTTTTTGTTTGTTTTTTGTTTTTTAATAATAGGCCTAGACCTAGTGGGCTATTATAGCAGGCAGCGTACTAAATACGACACCTAAGTATCTTGAAAGCAGCTATATGCTGAAGATCCCAATTAATAATCCGCATTTCATGAACAGTCCGCCGTTAATGAATGTCAAAATATGCAATCAATGATGCGAACCGTGTGTGCGGAAGGATAATTACAATAAAATGTGAGTTAGCGCGGAACACGGTGTATGCGTAATATACGCTATTTGACGCTCATGTATCAGCGCGTAATGCCGTCGCGATAGCCGATGCGACCACGCTTCGCAAAAGTATTTTCTATTTACCTCTTCGGAAATAAACTTGCTCAAAGTTAGAATAAGTGCAATTTTCTAAGGCTTGTAATTTTTTTTGCCCAAAGTAGATTTTAGTCGATTTTTGTTATACAATACTACAATATATTCTACACCCGCTGGTACAAAAATCGTCGATTGAGGAATTAATTCTACCTAAACTGCTTTCACTCCCTGACTATTTGTGCAACGCAGCCGGGCGCGTTTTAGGATTTTTTTCGCGATATCTACTGAAGATAGCATTTAGAATCTCATCCCGATTCATTGCATCTTTCTACTCTAGAAGTAATGTTTTACATTATTTTCTCTACATTTTCACTTCATCATGTAGCGGCGATTTCTTTCTAATAGGCCTACATCAGTCCCCAGCAGAAAGTTTAAAGCGATATTACAGACTCATTGCTTTCCGCATCTGTGTGTTTCTATGTTTTTACCTCTTTTTTGTCCCTTTTACGGCGGGTTTATTATTTCTTGCGCACTGAATCACTATTATTTTTTTGTTTTTGTTTTGTATTTTTGTTTTGTTTCTTTTTTTTCCTTCATGTTCCTGATAATATCTACTATACAAGTGCCGTTTTAAATTTTAGTCAGCTTCGTAATTCTAACATTTCTTTATAGCTTTGTATTCGGCCTAATGTCGATGCGCGCAGCCCCGGTCCATGCAGTTTTGCCGTTTCGCGCCGTACTGAATCATCATCTACAACGTGTGATGCTTGCTATCTTTTGAAGACAGCATTTAGGGCCTGAAGAAAATAATTAATACCTCCAGCGGAATCTGTTAAAAACATCTTTTCATATAATTTGTTTCTTTATGTTTAATGATTTTTTAATGATTATTATTTTGACTTTCTACTAAATATAGCAATTACGGCGGGTTTATGATTTCTTGCGCACTGAATCATTATTATTTTTAATAATCTCTGCTATATATAAAGGGTGGTGCAATAATTATGTGTACCCCGGGTGGTGAATTATACGGGCCGTTTAAAATTTTGGCTAGCTTCGTCATTCTAACATTTCTTTATAGCTTTGCATATAGGCCTAATGCCGATGAAGTTTTGCTGTTTCGTGCCGTACTGAATCATCATCATTTACAACGCGTGTTAGGCAATATTTTTTTGGAACATTATTATTTTTTATGTTTTTTGGTAGGCCTACGAAGAAAATAATTAATACATCTAGGGGAATCTGTTAAAAACACCTTTTCATATATATTTTTTTCTTTCTTTGTGTTTAATGTTTTTTTAATCATTATTATTTTGACTGTATAATGAAGATATAGCAATTTGTTCAGGATTTTTTTTGCGATATCTACTGAAGATAGCATTTACAATCTCATCCCGATTCATTGCATCTTTCTACTCTAGAATTAATGTTTTACATTATTTTCTCTAAGTTTTTACTTCATCTACCGGATCATGCA
Source organism: Amphiura filiformis (assembly GCF_039555335.1). Taxonomy (NCBI): domain Eukaryota; kingdom Metazoa; phylum Echinodermata; class Ophiuroidea; order Amphilepidida; family Amphiuridae; genus Amphiura; species Amphiura filiformis. The sequence goes on along the minus strand of NC_092632.1, from coordinate 42,763,275 downwards.
GCGGCGACTTTTTTCTTTCTAATACATCAGTCCTCCATCAGAAAGTTTAAAGCGATATTACACACTCATCACTTTCCGCATCTGCATGTTTCTCTGTTTTTACCTCTTTATTTTCCCCTTTTTTTTTTATAATAGCGGGGAATTAGGCTGACCGGCATTATGCCGATTTTTTAATTTGAGCAGAGCAGCCGGGTGCGTTTTAGGATTTTTTTTTTCGATATCTACTGAAGATATCATTTAGAATCTCATCCCTTATCATTTAGAATTGCATCTTTCTGCTTTAGAAGTAATGTGTTAATTTATTTTCTCTAAATTTTCACTTCATCATGTAGCGGCGAATTTTTTCTTTCTAATACATCAGTCCCCATCAGAAGGTTCAAAGCGATATTTATAGACTCATCACTTTCCGCATCTACATGTTTCTCTGTTTTTACCTCCTTTCTCCCCCCCCCCTTTTTTTTTTAATAGCGGCATTTGGCCGATTGCCGATTTTTTAATTCGCGTACCGCAGCCGGGCGCGTTTTAGGATTTTTTTCGCGATATCTATTGCAGATAGCATTTAGAGAATCTCATCCCGATTCATTGCATCTTTCTACTACAGAATTAATGTTTTACATTATTTTCTCTAAATTTTCACTTCATCATGCAGCGGCGAATTTTTTCTTTGTAATACACCAGTCCCCATGAGAAAGTTTAAAGCGATTTTACAGACTCATCACTTTCCACATCTGTGTGTTTTTACCTCTTTTTTGTCCCTATTACGGCGGGTTTATTACTTCTTGCGCACTGAATCACGGTATTATTTTTGTTTTGTTTTGTTGTTTTTTTGTTGTTTTTTGTTTTTTGTTTCTTATATTTTTCCTTCATGTTCCTGAAAATTTCTGCTATAAATAAGTGTCGTTTTAAATTTTGGTCAGCTTCGTCATTCTAACATTTTCTTTATAGCTTTGCATTCGGCCTAATGCCGATTTTTTTTCTAAGCGCGCAGCCCCGGTCAATGCAGTTTTGCCGTTTCGCGCCGTACTGAATCATCATCTACAACGTTTGTTAGGCAATGTTTTTTTTTTTTTTAATATTATTTTTTTGTTTTGTTTTTTGCTTGCTATCTTCTGAAGACAGCATTTAGGGCATATGAAGAAAATAATTAATACCTCCAGCGGAATCTTTTAAAAACATCTTTTCATAATAATTTTAGTTTGTTTATGTTTAATAATTTTTTGAATGATTATTATTTTCACTATCTACTGAAGATAGCAATTACGGCGGGTTTATGATTTCTTGCGCACTGAATCATTATTATTTTTGTTTTGTTTTTTGTTTTAGTTCTTATTTTTTCCTTCGTGTTCCTGATAATTTCTGCTATACAAATGTTGTTTTAAATTTTGGTCAGCTTCGGCATTCTAGCTTTCTTCTCTCCCCCCCCCCCCGCTTTTTTTAAAAATAACGGCATTAGGCCGAATGGCGAATTTTTAATTCGCGCACCGCAGCTGGGCGCGGTTTAAATAGGATTTTTTTCGCCATAAATACTGAATATAGCATTTAGAATCTCAACCCGATTCATTGCACCTTTCTACTCTAGAAGTAATGATTTACATTATTTTCTCTACATTTTCACTTTATCATGTAGCGGCGAATTTTTTCTTTCTAATACATCAATCCACATCAGAAAGTTTAAAGCGATATTACAGACTAGACTATGCCATAGTCGAATTTTATTAAAAATATGTTATTATTAGTCATGATGAACCCATTTCGTTGAACTCACAATTATACTGATGTTTATTGAAATTAAAGTATTCAATAGTAAAATGGTCATAAAGAGTTAAAAATATCAGATGATTAGGCCAAAAAAAAGGTTTGTCTCAAAGCTCACGAATGGTTTGAAAACAAATGCGAAATGCGATTTTTTTTTTTATTCCCGACTTTTTTAATGGTATTTTGAGAAAAAAAGTCTGATATTCGCCCAATTTTTCTGGAAAAAACTAAATTTTTTTTTTTAAATAAAAAAAAATTCCGCATTTCTTTTTTGTCAAATCGCGTGATTTTACAAATGCGCGCGCGAGCTTTGAGACAAACCTTTTTTTTTTTGCCTTAGTGACAATAAAAGTAATTGAGTGCAACATTATCTTGCATAATTATAATGGCTCACTTTAATACTGAACAATTCTGATTTTGGAATCTACCAGTTTATTGATAGCGAACCCCGAAAATCCGACTATGGACTTTGAATTTTAAGCAGAACTTTACCCCGGACTTTGCTCCCTAAAACACACTGTCAAGCATACTTGTTTATCAGTCCATTAACCACAAGTGAAGACCTGAGCGCAAGAAGACCGTAAGTCCACTTGGCCCCTCAACATGTATACACTAAAGTAGTAAACTTGCGTAATAGTTTCGTATAGTTTGGTAATGTTTTTTCACCCTTGAACATATATTAAACATTATAAAACCCTAAGAAACTATACGTAACTTTAGTGTATACATGTTGAGGGGCCAAGTGGACTTACGGTCTTCTTTGCGCTCAGGTCTTCAAGTACTAAGCATGGTATAGTACAAGACGCGCTAGATGTTTGATGAGAGATTAACTTTCGCGTCAACACAAAAGCGCCGCATATACCACAGATAGTTGTGTACGGTGTAGTTAATGGTAATGTCGCGGGCCCGGAAGATTTAAACCATAGCGAGATATGGGCGACCAAGGCAGATCCATTTAAAGATGCATTACATCATGGCCAATTTTAGTTAGGCCAGAAATTGGCCTAACTCTCCATAGAGTCCCATGTTAAAAATCTTAACCGCAAGGCAAAGTCAGAAGCCGGCTAACAAACAGAGGGAGTGCGGTGACTGAAAAGATCAGATACAGATGTGAAAATCTATCAGTTGCACACAAATCAATATAAATCAGAGTTTTATACTTAAATGTAATAGCCAGAGTATGCAAAATGGGCAAGTGGACTATACGGAGAAGTCTGTATTACAGACTCACCTCTTTCCGCATCTGTGTGTTTCTCTGTTTTTACCTCTTTTTGTCCCTTTTACGGCGGGTTTATTATTTCTTGCGCACTGAATCACTATTATTATTTTTTTTTGATGTTCCTGATAATCTCTGCTATATAAGTGCCGTTTTATATTTTGGTCAGCTTCGTAATTCTAACATTTCTTTATAGCTTTGCATTCGGCCTAATGCCGATTTTTTTTTCTAAGCGCGTAGCCCCGGTCAATGTTTTGCCGTTTCTCGCCGTACTGAATCATCATCTACAACGCATGTTAGGCAATGTTTTTTGGAACATTATTATTTTTTTAATGTTTTTTGCTTGCTATCTTCTGAAGACAGCATTTATGGCCTATGAAGAAAATAATTAATACCCCCAGCGGAATCTGTTAAAAACATCTTTTCATATAATTTTTTAATTTATGTTTAATGATTTTTAAAAGTTATTATTTCTTTGACTATCTACTGAAGATAGCATATACGGCGGGTTTATGATTTCTTGAGCACTGAATCATTATTATTTTTTGTTTTGTTTCTTATTTTTTCCTTCTTGTTCCTGATAATCTCTGCTATATAAGTGCCGGATTAAAATTTGGTCAACTTCGTCATTCTAACATTTCTTACAGCTTTGCATTTGGCCTAATGCCGATCGAAGGTTACAGTGTGGCCAAAAATTAATAGCCCCATCATGTTGTAATACCGTATATATTTTAAATTGCCTTTCTTATCACAGGGAATTGTACTATTTTTCTACGGTGCTTAGTTTAGGAGTTATGTCATAACTTGCATACACAGAGGTCGAAATTCATAATCCGATTTCTTTTTTTAAAAATTTTTTTTTGCCTTAAAATCATGAAATTCTCTGACAAATTTGGAAGAAATATTATTTGATTCGATACTCGCATTGTTTAGGTTTAAAACAATTGATATTTGTACTTCAATTGTGTAAGTCAACCACAATTTTATGCCGAGTACTTTTGCGCACTCGAAAATGACATCTTAATTCAAAATTTAGTTATAACAAAAAACAACAACTCATTCCGCATTCGTTTTTTAAACTGCCGTGGGCTTTGAGACATAACAATTTTTAGGCTAACATTTGACCCATGATTTCATCCGATTCCGAGGCTACGCATTTCTCTAACAAAGTATGCTATCTTGTTTGTCAACAGGAGTAATTTGAGACAAGACGCGATTGAATCGGTGCATTTGGTCACGGTAACTTTAGCCCCTGTACAAGAAGATATATAACATTTGACCTAATTTGCTCTATAACTCCTGAACTAAGCACCCTAGTACAAAATGACAATTGTCTTCTTTTTTTAAAATTCGTAGCAATGAAGAACAATTTGAGGTATATTACAACCCCGAAGGAGTTCTCCATGGTTTAAGGTATATGAGGATTTGCCACGGCCCGTTTTGGGGTACCTTTTCAGCGATTTTGGTGGGTTTAGTGAAGACCAATGCGCCCAATTGGGCACATTTGGGCAAAAGTGTCCCTAAAAGCGCCTAATTAGGGCAGAGTTGGGTGCTTTTGGTGTTTTTGATGAAACATTGGTATACTGATGGGTGGCAGAAACAGGAAAAAGTAGGTATAGAGAAGTCAGCATTCGAAAGTCTGCGTGGCACATTTCTGTATATTTTTGAAGACCACCCCCGGTTTACAACATGATATAACAAGTTACATTTTGGCTCCATTATGACCCCTCGTGGGAAGCATAGGGGGCATAGAATAAAATGGACCCAATTCTAATTTCAGGTGTAAGGTTAATCATTTTCACTACAAATGTAGCAAGACAAAATATCACCACATATAGCTCCATGTACTATGATAGCAATTTGAGTTAAATAACCTATATTAAAAAATCCACAGCTCAGAAGTTAATATTATAAGTCTTGGAGGATGAGGTTTTGTACCCAACACATGGAAGGTCATTATATGAATGTAGAAATATATTGGGGCCAATGAACTGTGCCCTGTCAGATGGGGATGTTTAAGATGCTTACGCTTTTTTAAAAGGATTCATTATACTGGAATTACTGAATCTTTTCATATGGTGCTATAAACTGAAAAACGATTAACGATTTTTCAGGGACGATCGGAGATTTAATTTTTTGAAGCCGACACGTACTCCGCACTGTTATTCACTGATTTGCCATCATAAATATTGGCTTAGGAAGATTGTCAACATGGGGTGGGGGGGGTTGTAATTTTGGGGAAAAATGAAAATTGAAAAAAAAAAAATTGGCGAAGCACCAAGGATTATTGAGGGGCCTGAAAAATTATTGAGGGCCTGAGCTCTCCAAGCCCCCCGGTTCCTAAGCCTATGATAAAACTTAAGTCAAGTTGTGTTTTCATCACTGGGTGAAGGTACATGGAGGCAAAACAATTGTTTCCAGGGTTGCAGGGAAGTGAAACCTGGGCTTTTCTCTTTTCTTTTTCCTTTTTTGGCCCCAGTTTCAGAACAAAAATCACTGAAAATGTCTAAAATTAGTCAATACATTTTCGGTTATTTCCTTATTCACCTCCCTCCTCACTTTCTGGGATCAGTTCATTTTTTTTCCTTCAATTTTCATATTAAATTTAAAGGAGTATTTCGTGATCCTTTTATGACATTTTTAACAGATATCCACGAAAAAAGGGTTATTCCCAAAATTTGAGTTGATTCCGATTTTGCGTTTGCGAGTTATGCATGATTATATGTATTACCACACGGCTCCATATGCCACTGTTGTAGTTTCGTTCTGGAACACCAGAGTGTAATTCAAATTTGACGATATTTTTGCTAAACGAATTAATCTGCAAGAAATCTTTTGTACATAAATATTATGTAGCCAGAGGTTTGGTTTTCAGTGGTATAAAAAAGACTTATTTTGAGACAAGTGTGTGTGTGTTGGGGGTGGGGTGGGTGTGGGGGTGAGGCTGTGGATCACGAAATGCCCTTTTAAGTATTATTGGTCAAGGCAGCCAAAAAGATCGATATTCATTATCTATAAATCAATATATTATTGAAAAATAACACCTTGATGTTTGCAAAAGTTCAGTCTACAAATCATATAGGCCTATTTTGAAAACTTGTTGTTGTTAATGACTTGTGTACGTTTTACAAAGGTGACGTGGTTTCAGCCCTCTTTACAACATAACTCAAGAACTACAGGACCTACAAAAGTAGGCCCTATATCTGTGATATTTGAATCCTTCACTATAAAATGATCAACGCAATTTTGCCAAAGCTCACTAACTCCACTATACCATTCGCAGAATCCTACGAAGTTGTTAATACTTTTATGTAGAATGTTTATGCTGAATGTTAATCACTTTCAAGTGACATTTGTGGCACTAAACCCGTCACTGAAGTTCGTTATCGGCCTATAGGGCGATTTCACGAAATGTCATTAGTTCAAATCTGCCTCCAGAAAGCATGATGCGTGAATAAAGCACAAAAAGAAATCCCCAGTTGAAGTGATATTGATTGACTCATTTACTATTCCAACTTCAGTGACACCTCATGCATATTGTCCTGGTTAGGATGTACATGTACTTAAATTGAAAAGTCAAACATGTTCCTGTATGTACCATGTGGTGCAGGACCATGGTGCTCCCCATATGGTCCTGGACCGTATTATCAGGCCAAAATGGCACAAAAGCGCGCTGTGTTGTACTGGTCCACTTCAGATACAAGTAGGCCCCTACCACGGTCCACGGCCACTACATTATTATACAGAATCTATACGAGAACGCATTTTTCCTATTATACATTCGATGAATAATAATCTCAGTTGCTACATGTCCTTCTGATATCAAATAATTGTGATTTTGCGCGATATAATACACATTTTATGGCAAAGTCCCGGGGCAAAAAAGTATTAAATATTGATATGTTTGATATTTAACAGTCCTCGAAGTCAACTTTATAAATCTAATGATATGTAATTAAAGTGTACGTAGCTGGGATGAAAAGCCGACGATCGATTGAAAATGTTGACCTTTCATCCCAGCTACATACACTTTAAGTACACATCAGTAGATTCAAGTTACTTCGGGGACTGTTAAAATATCAATTTTTTTAAATATCAAATTTTAATAATTTGTCATAGAATTTGTATTATATCACGAATTTCAAAAAATCTAAAATTATTTGATATCAGAAGGACATGATTCCTCGTATTCAGAATGTAATTCGATACTGTCTGGTGTACTCTCAGTTCCCACAACAAATACTGTGCTAACGTTAGAATCCGAGAGTTTTCGAGTAAAAGAGGCGTGATCCCATGTTGGTTCTGTCTATTAAAAACTGCCCTTTCCAAAAGTCACAAAGTAGGCCTATGCTTGTTAACTGCAAGGTGTATTGGAACAAGGAATGGGACTGGCCATCTTACAACTCACTGTGCTGAACTCTGCAACAAGGGGATTTGCATGGCTGAATGATCAAGAATCGATACACATTAAGAGTAAAATGTTCACTTGGTGAGGATTTTAAATTGCCCTCAACCACATGGTTTTCCATTAGTAACAAACCACATGGTTTTCCATTAGTAACAAGCCATGAATCAACTGTTGTGACAAGAGTAGGCCTACTTTGTGACTTTTGAAAAGGGCAGTTTTTGTCTTCAATTTGAGCTCATTCAGCCCTGAAATCACAGACATCTTTCATTTTCACACAACACTTAGTAAACAGTCATAGGCCTATAATTATTTTAAAGTTAGTTTTATTGGTGCAAAACGAAACCTTACACTGTTATGACGACATGTTGAGAGGGGGGGGGGACTTATTTCTTGTGCTGTGTTTAGTTTGATAGTTTTAATGTATCGATGGCACACTTCATCCAGGTCAGATCAATACTATTCATAGCAATACTGGGGAATGTGACTGAGCATGCTTCTGTTTGAAAGCAAGTTTGGTATTATCGAGTCTGGTCTGCTGTGCAACCAAGCAAAGCCGACTACAAAAGTGTTGATGTATGCGGATTCGCACCACAGGATTCGCACCATGCAATCAGGGACCGTCTGTAATTCAATTGAATTTGATGCCCATGCCTGACCATAATTGCTGGTGTGAAGTGCAATGATCGATTCCAGAACCATTCATACTATACTGTTTTATTGTATTATCATAGGACATTATGAAGATGACTGAGTGTCATGAGTGTCGTTGTATTGCATACCCTCTACAATGTGAAATATTCACGAGTACAGACATTAACAATCCCCTCTAATTTGACACAAAATATTAAGAGCGATTTCGTCAACTCGAATCCCAGTTGAACCTTTTATAATGGCTCTTTTCGAAATCAAATCACTAAAATAACCAATGCTGCATAAGTAATCAAACTTTGAATCCTTTCCCCCTTTGCAACAATCGTTGCTAGGTGCTTGGATTTCCCCCGGGTAATGATGGTCTAATGGCAGTTCAATCACACCTGGGCATTTTAATGGAGTTAAAAAAAACCACCAGCCCTAGATGACTCTGCGCCGATAAACATGTGATTCTTTTACGAAAATTACCTCAGATTGAACTTGGCAAACTGGTGGGTCTCTGAAATAGTCCGGATACACCAAGAAAATGGCAAAATTGTAGTTAATGTGAGTCTGTAATTTCAGATATAGCATCCCGAGCACAGTAAAAGTCGAATATGATTATTATTCTATACACTGCTATCTTTATAGACCATATTTTTGTTTACTTATTGTAGGTTTACATCATACATGCATGAAATCTCATGAATGGCTCAATGAACTGTGTTAGTTTATAGGAATTCGATAACTTATTCCATAATATATTATTCCAATCGTAAGAACTTGTGAAAGTCTATATAGTTTGATCCAGTGAGATTGATCGTACTTTCAGGTGGACAAAGAAACATTCATGCTCATTAGTACGTGTTTATCGCTCGTCGCTAAATACTGGAGTATAAAACAAGCACAAAGGGGAGTAAAGTGGGTGTGACCAATCAGCATTCAGAATGTGCTGTTCTCCATTTAGTTTTAAGTGAAATCATGCACTCCTAGAAGTACCCCCTCTGTTGTCGGGCTCGTTCGACACGAATAGAGGGCAGAACCATTTTTCATCGACAGTATCTTATTTTTAGTCATTTTAAGGTGATACTACCCTACTTTGAGTTAAAAAATTTACTTTTCGTGTTGACACCACGGATTATATATTCGTACTTTTTGGTGAATATATAAGCAAGTTGTGATTAGAACTTTAAATGTGGTGCTAAAGTGTAAGCCTTTCCTCTGTTGACGAGTAAGAAAGGTGGCCAGGTTTAGGGTTCTTGGCTGTAAAACGTCCCCTAGCAATCACAACTCATTATTAAGGAAATCAAAGTCCGAATGATTTGTGATTTTTTTTCCTCCCGAGTCATTATTATAGGGGGCGCTTTTACACAATCGTAGCTAGTAACACAGGCTGTGCCCAAAACAGACCACAGGCTACGCTACACTAGTCTTGTTACAGTCTCGGTCCCAGCTGGCTTATGCTCGCTTTTTCGTCACCAAGGCTACGGTTTCATAGGTTTGTTAGAACTGCAATTATGCAAATGAAGTCACATATTTCCATCATGTTGCTATATTGCTCTTTAATCCAAATAAAAAAAGGAAATATGTTCCAACTGACCAGCAGGGAACCAAAGGATGGCGCCAAAAGGATACAACAATCAGCGTGTTTATAATACATTTTGTACCAACTAACATTTACATTATCGTACATTTGCAATGACCCCGAGGTCACATGGGGAATGTGTAAATATTGTGGCGCGAGCTATAAATGAACAGCTCATTCAACAGTATGATCATGGCGGCGATCATGTAGCTGCTATTTTGATAACTCTTGGGGGAGAAGTGTTCCGAATGTCCAGTATCCTACACATCATGAAGAAGCTGTGCTACTTCGGGTGAAGCGAACAATTACCCTCCTGTGTTTAGTGCATGATCTCGCCCCAATATCCATCGGTTGAGAAGGATATTGATGTGCGGTACCGTACAAATATGGCTAGTGTCTAGCAAGTTTTCGGATAATTTCTGACCAAATAGAAATTATACCGCATCTACTAGGCCTACCGCACATCTGCTCCCACTATACGCTGAAAGTCACACTAGCAATGGGAAAATATGACACAAGATCCAATGGGGAACAACATAAAATGTATAATCAAAGTTTTAAAAACCCGACGTTTCGAAAAGACGCAACTTTTCTATTTCAAGCAACAAAATTAGCGACCTGCTCTCAATCCATGTCTCAATATAGTGGAGACCAGCTCTAATCATAAAAAGCAAGGGATAAAAAGCTACATTGATTCAAACATTGATCAAGCAGCAGAACAGGAGAAGTACCTGTTTCTTGGCTGAGAGCCAACATCACGCCCATTTTTAAAAAAGGAGACAGAACACACCCAGCTAATTACCGCCCCGTTTCATTAACTTCCATCACTAGCAAGATCCTTGAACACATCATACACTCCAACATTATGCATCATCTCAACAAACATACAATACTCACTGACAAACAACATGGTTTCCGTCAAAAGCACTCTTGCGAAACTCAACTCATCCTCACAATACAAGACCTGGCAAGTTCTCTCGACAATAAGTCCCAGGTAGACATGATCATTATGGATTTCTCCAAAGCTTTTGACGTAGTCCCCCACAACAAACTCATCACTAAATTACACAGATACGGCATACAAAACACCACATTGACCTGGATCAGTAGCTTCCTCAAGCACCGTACTCAGAGAGTTGTCGTCAGCGGCGAGAAATCGGCCTGGTCTAACGTTCTTTCTGGCGTCCCTCAGGGTACGGTGCTGGGGCCGCTACTGTTCCTGGTCTACATCAATGACCTTCCCGACAACATCCATTCATCCGTCCGTCTATTTGCAGACGACTGCATCATTTACCGTGAAATAGCAATGAGTTTGACGCTCGCACTCTTCAGGAAGATTTGCATACACTTGGGGAATGGGGAAAAAGTGGGAAATGAAATTCAATTGCCAAAAATGTTTTGTTATGACTTTAACTCATGCTAGAGCTCCTAAGCAGTTTTCTTACACACTCAGCGGTGTCACATTGTCTGTTGTTAGTAATCATCCATATCTTGGTGTATCCATATCCAACAAACTAAACTGGAACAGTCATATTCAAAATATCTGTGCAAAAGCAAACCGTTCATTAGGCTTCATAAAACGTAATCTTTATTCATGTAACCAATCCACCAAACTTACAGCATACAGATCACTAGTCCGGCCGCAAGTTGAATATTCCTCATCCGTCTGGGATCCGCACACAAAAAAGAACATAGACCAGCTGGAGAGAGTGCAGAAAAGAGCGGCACGATTCATCCTCAATGATTATAAATCTAAATCTCCCGGTTGTGCGACCCAGATGGTCAAAGATCTGGAACTAGAACCACTCAGCACCAGGAGGAAGGCTAGAAGACTCTGCGTATTCCAGCAAGCAAGACTAGGCGACCTGTCCCTGCCCATCGGAAACCTTCTACAGCCCGTCCAGCGCCAGTCGCGGCATCATCATCCAGAATCCTATTCAACCATATCAGCCAACAAAGACTGTTACAAAAACTCATTTATACCAAAGACAATACGTGATTGGAACTCTCTTCCACCTCACCTAATCAGTATCACAAAACCGGAACCCTTCAAAACAGCAGTAACAAAATATCTAAGCAACCAAGACTAAGCAAGAATTTCAAAAACCACAGCGCAGATCACACATCCTGGCCGTTTGTCTCCATCTTGGAGTGTTGGGCAGTACCAAACTCAAGACTCAAGACATAAAAGAAATCTAAATAACAGTGGAGGCTTGAGTGGGTTAGGACAGGTGTGAAAAACCATAACCGTGATCAAGTATTATGGAGAGTCAAATGAGAAAAAAACCTGTTAAGGCACTAAAAAAATTCCTTTAAAAAAGGAATGGGGCGCCCGATGGAGCTTTAAAACAATAATGTAATATTAGCAGCAAGGGAAAATTTGGAAATGTAAAGCATATTTATTGCAGTGGGAGAGGTGTAAAATCGTTTGCATGGGATGTAAGAGGATTGGTTTCAAATAAAAAGGAATAAAGCTCAGGTTACCATCATTTCGGTTACTATTGTTAGGAAATGGTAGATCATGGGGGTGGTTGTTGGAGCAAAATTATTTTATTCAGAATAGATAGAAACAGATTTTATTTCTTATGATTGACTGCATCAGGTTACCATTTGTTAGAAATGGTTTATAATGGGGGGGTAATTGTTGGAGCAGAATTGAATTATTTTATTCAGAATATAGGTTTGCATATTTAATTCTTATGGATCGTTTTCCAAACAGGGGTATTTATTTCTTATGATTGACTGAATCGGTAATGACAAGAACAAACAATCTGAAGAAGTGTTATTTGGTGATTTAAAAAAACCAAATCAATATATTAACTTTTAGATAACAATGCTTTACGCCTATACGAGACATACGAGAAAAGTGGTTTTTAGATCTAAATTCTGCGAAATAACGAATGTCTAATTTCTAATCTCGAATGTCTAAAAATGTATTTTTTTGGGTCAAAAATTTTCGGGAAGGTCAAAAATGGTGTCAAATTACTCCAGGACACCTGATCTGCGTAGAAAAGTGATTTTTAGATCTAAATTCTGCGAAATAACGAATGTCTAATTTCTAATCTCGAATGTCTAAAAATGCATTTTTTTGGGTCAAAAATTTGTTGATGTCAAAAAGTGGTGTCAGATGACTCCATGTCACTTGATCGATGTAGAAAAGTGGTTTTTATATGACAATTTTCGGAAATCACGAATGTCTAATTTGTCGAATGTCGAAAAATGCAATTTTGAAATTTTTGGCTAAAATTTTTGACTGTTCAAAAATGGTGTCAAAATACTCTACAACACTTGACCAATACATAAAATTGGTTATTAGGTCGAAATTCACCCAAATAACGAAGTTCAAAAAATTTGAAATTTTTGGCTTAAATTTTTGAATGTCCAAAAATAGTGTCAAAATACTCAAGAAGACATCAAACTGGTTTTTAGGTCGAAATTCGCCCAAATAACGAAGTTCAAAAATATAGAAAATTTTGGCTAAAATTGGCAAATAACGAAGTTCAAAAATTTTGAAATTTTTGGCTAAAATTTTTGAATATCTAACAATGGTGTGAAAATACTCTACAACACTTATCCGATACATAAAATATTTTTTTAGGTTGAAATTCGCCCAAATAACGACGTTTAAAAATTGTAAAATTTTTAGCTAAAATTTTATGTCAAAATACTCTAGAAGACTTAATCGATACATCAAATTTGTTTTTAGGTCGAAATTCGCCCAAATAACGAAGTTCAAATATTTTAAAATTTTTGGCAAAAATATTTGAATGTCCAAAAATGGTGTCAAAATTCTCCAGAAGACTAAATCAATACATCAAAGTGTTTTTTAGGACGAAATTCGCCCAAATAACGAAGTTCAAAAATTTTGAAATTTTTGGCTAAAATTTTTGAATGTCCAAAAATAATGTCAAAATACTCTAGAAGACTTAATCGATACATCAAAGTGGTTTTTAGGTCGAAATTCGCCCAAATAACTAAGTTCAAAAATTTTGAAATTGTTGGCTAAAATTTTTGAATGTCAAAAAATTGTGTCAAAATACTCTACAACACTTGTCCGATACATGAAAGTGGTTTTGAGGTTAAAATTCGCCCAAATAACGAAGTTCAAAAATGTTGAAATCAAGTCCAAAAACGGTCTCAAATGACTCAGTACCCTTGATCGATACAGAAAAACGATTAAAAGTGTAATATTGAACGTAATAACGAATGTCTAATCTCTAATCTCGAGCCAACTTCACCGTGCCCTTAAGGGATCTAGAATGAGCGTTTATTGCGTTTCGACAGTATTGTGGGACATGAGAGCACCTCAGACCTATCGAATTGCATTCTGAATACGAAGCATGTCTTTCTGATATTAAATAATTTTCATTTTTGAAAATCACGATATAATACAAATTTTATGACAAATTATAAAAATTTGATATTTTTCAAATTTTTGATATATAACAGTCCTCGAAGTAAATTTTATAAATCTAATGATATATTCTTAAAGTGTATGTAGTTGGGAGGAAAAAGCCGACGGTCAATTGAAAATGTTGACCTCTCATTTTTTTGGGTGTTTTTGGAAAAAAAATCCATATATTCAATACGAAAGGTCAAAATGTTCAATTGATCGTCGGCTTTTCATCCCACCTACATACACTTTAAGTATAAATCATCAGATTTATAAAGTTTACTTCGAGTACTGTTAAATATCAAAAATATCAATTTTAATGATTTGCCATAAAATGTGTATTAAATTGCTAATTTCAAAAAATCAAAATTATTTGATATCAGAATGACATTCTTCGTATTCAGAAAGCAATTCGATATGTCTCATGTGTTCTAATGTCCCAAAATAAATACTGTCCAAACGTTCATACCCCAGCCCTTAAGCCCACAAGCGTTCTGGTGGATTAAGGTCAGGGCTCTTTGCAGGCCAGTCGAGAACTCTCTGGTTAGGGATGCAACATGTGGCTTGAATAGGAGCTTAGTGCAACTTTCAAAATCCGACTTGAAGCCACTCAAGCGCCCATAACTCGACCAAATGATATCGTAGAGCAACAAAAGAGGTATCAAAATGCGCAGGAGAAAGCTGCGCTTTATATACATTAAATAAGTTTTTGCTATATATTTCAGTTCCCGATATATCTGACCATCTATAATCGTTTCGATACTTTCTGTGTTGAGTTTAGGCCTACTTGTATATTCATTTGAGTAAAAATGTCTGGAACTAATTAATATTTCCAAAGCATTCGAACCCAATATTCATACACTTCATAACCTTCTTGTACATGAAAAGAAAATCAATGTCATAGTTTATATGTTTAATGCTGAATTACGTCTGCATTATTATTAATAGAAATGAACCTGGGTTTCAAAAAGATAGGTTCCCTTTGTTTTTATCACGATCTCGCATAATGAAACTGCGCTATTTCTCAAGTAGTTTGACTCGGTTGATTTGTTGTATTGTCGATTGTGGGCGAGGCACTATTGCACCTTCATTAATGTGATTTCATAGTGATATGTTTGCCCTTATGATTCAAAGCTATATTACCGTTTGAAGTATGCTACATGTAGGTTATACCCTTTCTCATTGGTTATCGATCAGCCGCTCTTCGCTCGCGAACACACTATAAATTCGGCTGAAAATCTTTAATGTGCACCGCGGATCATATGAACCCGTGCCACGGTGCTACATTACTGCAGTTGACATGATGACCTAGTTTTTAATATAAAAAAAAAGTACAAAAATTAAAATTCTTCTAGAAATTTCAAAAGAATGTCTACCGCATATAACACAAAAACGATTAGGCCCTCAAAGTAACAAGCGTTATAATCAGGTTTGCAGGTGCCGGTGGTGGAATTAAAGGCATACTTATTAGCATGAAAGATGAACTTTCATGCTAATAAATAAGGCATACTTATTGGTCAGTATACTCACTTAACTTAAAATGTGTCATCAATTTCAAAACATTTCCATTTTAAGGACGTGATGAGACAAAACATATATATTGAGTGATTCATTAAAAGCAATGTTTTACTGTTTATTAGATTTCTGTGTTACATTTCAATGTTTGATTGACAATATTATGAGTTTCTTTTTTTAGTTTTGTCCAGTATTTGTCTGTTTAATCCCGCAAAAACAGGTTTTTCCCCTTTTATAGCACAGGTTTTTGCAGGTAAAATATTGAACCCCGATATATAATTACTTATTCTGAGTGCCTATTCTGTCAAATTGTTAATTTCATTATGTTTACTCTAAGTTAGTTATTTCTAATGGATAGAAAATAGTATACAACATAGTGGTATATTATTTACCGGGGTGGTGGGGTAAAGGTGGCAATTTAAAGTTGAAATCATAGGTCCTTTTACCGTTCAGACCAACATTAAACTAATTTTCGGCCATTTTAATTCAACTGCAAATTTCTTTAAAAGTTTTACACTCCACCTTGTAAATTTCACCCAATATGCCATCGCCAATGATAACATGATCTATTTCCAACATCGATTCAATTGTTCCATCATAACACAATCACTGAACACAGTTCTGTCAATCAAAGGAGCAGACCAACTTGAACTTGGTAAATAGACGATTTTAATATAGGCTGTGATCTGAATGGTGTCATCATGAACAGCAAATAGTCAGTAATTATTGATATCATGTCTATTCAACCATTGTGACCTGAATCAATCGACTTTGCTAAATCAATCATTGTAGAATGGTGAATATTTTAATAAGATGCTGTCAATTGATTTCATTTTATTTCAAACAAATTGAACAGCATATATTTAGGAACTCAGTGAGTTTATTTTAATAAAGCAAGAAACTTCTCTCGTCAAGTAAAAATGCAATTTGAACCTGCAGCTATATTCACACTGCTAAAATGTGGGTTAAAAATTATAAAATTGGCGGAACTTACCAGGTGAACCACAGAATTGCTGATCCAACAGTTTTAACTCTTTTTAAAAGTTTTAACTCTTTTTAAAAGTTTTAACTCTTTTTAAAAGTTTTGACGTTGTTTTATACAACAGGGGTGAAATGCATGCACATAATTATAGACTCTAAATAAAGTATTCACATCAATCTTTTATTATTCAGCATTACGGCTACTTTGGCTAGTATCGGAGCAGCAGGTGTACCTCAGGCTGGTTTGGTTACCATGGTGATTGTCTTAAATGCAGTTGGCTTACCAATCGATGACATCACTCTTATCATAGTCATTGACTGGTTCCTGTAAGTTTGTTATATAACTAACATGTATCTTTAAATGTATTTTGTGCGATAATGAATTGAAATACCGTAATGCCCCCAGCATACTTTCCTAGCGGCAGGGTGTTTCAACCAATGACAAGCCTTGAGGGCGCACACCACCAATAGCGCGTCCCATTGAAATACACGTGAAAACACGTCTCTTCTTTGCCCGATTTTAGAGCTTTTCGGCAACAAATTGAACATAAATATACCACCAATCGATTGCAAATCGATGAAAATTTAATATATGTTTCAATGTACGGGTAGTCTTCCGATTAGATTTCAAGATATGTGCGTTTAAAGAGCACCATGACCATTTTCGACCCGTTTTTACCCTGAAAACCCGTTTCTTGTCATTTTCTCAATCCGAGGGCCTACTTTTTTCAAAAATTGGATTATGCAACTTTTTGGGATCCAAGTTCGTGTATAGGTCTCAAACTTTTATTTAAGCTATAACATGCTTCTCTTTTTCCTTACAAGTCCACAGAAAGGCCAAAATACCTCAATAAAGTTTTCGTTTTTACCGGAACTCATCCACATTACATCGCGCGCGGAGTGAATTAGAGGTGTGCGCCCTTATAATGCACATATGTAAAGTCGATTCTTTTCGTTATAGATTTGCAAACTTTATTAAATTTTGAGTTAAATTGTCAAATTTTATTGCTCTAGGATAAATAGATTTAGAAGAAATTACGTTTGAAGTCATGTGTCCAATGCAGAAAATATACAGTTTTTGTGACTTTGACCATTCTAGCAGTCTTGGCCATTTTCTTCAAAAATGCTACTCGCATCAGCGTCTTTTGAATGGTATATTTGCATTTTTATTTCTTTAAACGTAATAAAAGTAAGTTTATACATTTTCTACACATTCATATTTTTATATTAAGTATCATTTTGCCCCCCAAAAAATTGACATTTGAGTCGTTTTAAGGACATGTGCTAAAATTTAATCATGATATTAAATTAATGAAAACTCTCAGAACGCCGAATTTGCTTACTTTTTCATCACTTTAATGAACTTTAACAATATAAATTAAGAAATTTAAATAACATTTTCACTATAAAACACTTTAAAATCATTAAATGGCTTTTAAAGTTTTAATTCAGACCGCAAAATTGGAATTTTACACATATATCCGTCCTGTTTTTGACGTGATTCCTGTAAAAAGCCTACTTCGGGCCAATTAAGCCTATTATGCCTTATAAGGGCGCACATAACCAATAGCGCGTCCCATTGAAATCCACGTGAAAACACGTCTCTTCTTTGCCCGATTTTAGACCTTTTCGGCAACAAATTGAACATAATATACCACCAATCGATTGCAAATCGATGAAAATTTAATATATGTTTCAATGTACGGGTAGTCTTCCGATTAGATTTCAAGATATGTGCGTTTAAAGAGCACCATGACCATTTTCGACCCGTTTTTACCCTGAAAACCCGTTTCTTGTCATTTTCTCAATCCGAGGGCCTACTTTTTTCAAAAATTGGATTATGCAACTTTTTTGGGATCCAAGTTCGTGTATAGGTCTCAAACTTTTATTTAAGCTATAACATGCTTCTCTTTTTCCTTACAAGTCCACAGAAAGGCCCAAAATACCTCAAAAAAGACTCATCCACATTACATCGCGCGCGGAGTGAATTAGAGGTGTGCGCCCTTGATTGTGTCCGTTTGTCTGCAATGCGCGTGCGCCATGCCGCTCAGCGGCAAGCGGCAGGGTAGTATGAAACCAGCTTTAGTGCCTTAGTGTCATTTGTTTTCTCCTACTTTCAGTGCATATTTTAGATTTTTTTAATACGGTAGCTCAACATTTAGACCTAATGACTTTTTTTCTGAAAACGTGCAGCCCGTTGCGGCCTATATATAATCTCTTTGCTTATTTTTCTGAACGCGCGCCCATCTAAAACGCGTTTTAGGAAAGTATGTTGGTGTACGTTGATGTTCCATGTTTTTTGCTATCTACTGAAGATAGCATTTAGAACTTAATACAGAAAATAATTTAACACCGTATACATAATACATAATTTATGCATGCCAGAACACGTAAAGTATTTGAGGCTTTATTTTGATATTAAATCTTTGCTTTTTTTAGCTATCTACTCAAGATAGCATTTACGTCGCGTTCCCTATAAAATACACAAAAATCTGGAAACAGTTGAAAAAGCCCAATTTTGAGTGTTGACAAAATCGTTGAGGCCCGAAAAGTTGAAAAATCCGACTTTAATTCTTAAAAAATCTACAACATTTGACAAAAGTAGAAAAGGCCTAATTTCGGTGTCTGACAAAGGTAGAAAATGCCTAATTTCGGTGTTGCAAAAGATCTATACAAGAAGACCAAACAAAATGAGAAAAACAACCTTTCATAGTTGAAAAATATGGAAAGTTGAAAAAGCCGATTTTTTTCAAATTTTTAAAAATACATTTAGCAGTAAGTCTTTTGGGGGTATATTTTAATATTTAAATCTTTGCTTGATTTTTTTTAGCTATCTACTCAAGATAGCATTCACGGCGCGGCGGGCCAATATAAAATACAGAAAGTTTGAAAACAGTTAAAAAGGCCCAACTTTGGTATTGAAAAAATTCGTCGAGGCCCAAAAAGTTGAAAATCCGACATTTGATAGTTGAACATCAGTGGCGGCGCCACGGGGGGGCATGGGGGGCAAATGCCCCCAGTCAGAACTCTTGCCCCCTGTTGGCCCCCCGAAAAAACCCAAAATTACGAAAATTTCCACTTTTTACGGTAATTTTACGCAAACTTTGTTGATTTTGCCCCCTGAAATTCACTTTGCCCCTAATGTCCCCCGAAAAAATTTCCTGGCGCCGCCACTGTTGAAAATGTACAAATTTGACAAAAGTAGAAAACTCCTTTTTTGGTATTGCCAAAGACAAGGCCTAAACAACAATATGAAAAGCATGAAAAGTTGTAAAGGCCGATTTTTGGTGTTGAAAATAAATTTTACAAACAAATTTTAAAAAGCCAAATTTTAGTGGTTGAAATATTCGAAAAGTTGAAAAGCCTATATCCTACAGAAGACAATTCATACATTTAGTATTAGCATTTTTATCAGCCAATTTGGTCGCGTTTTGAATCTTCATCTATTTCTACCATATAACTAGTCACGCTTTACTTTTTAGTTTAGTTCCATCAGGGATAATAGCCCCGTTATAACATTATCACACGCCTCCCGGACCTTTTATCTCTCTCTCTTTTAGCCTTTATTATTTAAATCCCGGTAGCTCAACATTAGGCCAAATGACAATTTTCTGAACGCACGTAGAACGCACGTGTTAGGTCAACTTTTGGGTATATTTTT
The DNA here is from genome assembly GCF_039555335.1 of Amphiura filiformis. Taxonomy (NCBI): domain Eukaryota; kingdom Metazoa; phylum Echinodermata; class Ophiuroidea; order Amphilepidida; family Amphiuridae; genus Amphiura; species Amphiura filiformis. The sequence continues at coordinate 42,743,131 of NC_092632.1, read as the reverse complement.
GTATCATGTTTTTGATCGCTATCTACTGAAGATAGCATTTGAGCGCTACGTCCCGAATCTCCTTCTACTATATACACAGGTTATAGGTCTGTCACACTACGACGGACTGGATTAACGTACATCACCGAATACAAAAATATTTTATTCGGTGGAAAAATCACCAGTCCGGCAGAAGATTCGGTGGGATTTTGGGTCCGATTCCCGTTCGTCTCTCTATGCGTTGTGGCCGCTAATAACCCTGCAGGCGTCTTATATCCGATCGTTCAACGTCCGACAAATGACCGGATATGGGGGTCCGATTCCCGTTCGTTTCTCTATGCGTTGTGGCCGCTAATAATCCTGCAGGCGTCTTATATTCGATCGTTCAACGTCCGACAAATGACCGGATTTGGGGGTCAACGTCCGATAAATGTCCGGATTTTGGGATCCGATTCCTGTTCGTCTCTCTATGCGTTGTGGCCGCTAATAATCCTGCAGGCGTTTTATATTCAATCGTTCAACGTCCGACAAATAACCGGCGAATCCGTGGCATGTGGCACCAACAGGGACGTCCACACTATCAGAAAAGTGGGGGAGGAGAGGGTGTTTGAGAGGGTTTTTGACCCCTTAGAGGCAGTGACGTAGGAAGCACTTTTTCAGAGGGTGAACAAAGTGGGGAAAGACAACCTTTTCAGGGGGAAAACTTTGACGAAAATGGTCAAATATTGGCTAATAAGTACAAAAGGGCTACACATCTGATATATCAGGGCAACCAGCGTCATGGGGCAATAGAGGTGAAAAACCTTTGGACAATGAGGGCCCAATTGAAGCCATTTGTCATTTTTTGGATCAATTTTAGCACTATTATTGGGTACTATTTTGAAACAGCCACAAATTGGTGAAACGAAAGCCTAATTGAAGCCATTGAAAAGTTTTCACAATTATTGTATAATATAAACAAAAATAACACGTGGATGTCCATAGCAGAAGCAAAAAGGAAGACTTGTCCATTTTTCAAAATAAAGTCAGTAATAGACCTAAGTCCGTCTTAAATACTGATTTTGGTGACAAAATGTCACGGGCCCTACATATCGACAGGCCGGCAGTAATTTTCACAGGCTTTTGGGCCAAGGAACGACATTTAAAGCACTGCCTATAATAATCACAGGCCTATACTTAGGCTTACTATATACTATCCTGGGCCTACTCAATAACATACAATTTAACCTTTTCCATGTTTTCTCTTCTTTTTTCTTTCTTGTCAATCACTAAAACTGGTAGGAATTTGATATTGCGTCCTCTACCCTTCAGAAAGTGCCCTCCCTCAACATGCTCAATACTACTTACATGCATAGGCCTACTAAATTACGTGTAATTTAACTTTTTCTCTTCTCTTCTCTCTTCAATTTTTCTCACTTTCTTTTCTTTTTTCTCTCCTTTCCCCCTTTTTTCTAATTTTCAGTCACTAAAGTACTGGGGAAATATGATATTGCGTCACACACCCTTCAGAAAATCCCCACCCCATGATTGATGCACATGTTCGCCATAGGCCTACATCCGGCACAAGCGCCTGCGAAACCTTGCAAACACCTGCGGTATATAAACGAAAGAATAACGAACAAACCCAGGGTATATATACAGAACTGTACGAACACACATCGGACAACTTCCGAACATGTGTATTCGGCACACGCCGTTTCAAAGTTTGTGCATGCACAAAACTTGAAACGTATTGTCGACGGACTAAACAAACATCACCTAACACGAAACGCATTTGGCGGATAATAGCAGGACATATGAAGAACATAAAACGAACATTGACGAACACTAACGGATTTGCTAAAATACCATCCGTTTCTTATACGGAAGACCGATCCGGTGTAGTGTGACACTAACACGGTCTGGGTCAACGTACATCACCGAATGCAAAAATATGCTATCCGGTGGTGAATGCCTCACAGGAACGTATTTGCAACGAACACGGGCCGAGTGCAACGAACAAAGAACGAACATGAACGAAAGGAGAGCGAACAAACTCCGGCAATATTCAGCACCATACGAACACACATCGGATAAATACCGAACATGTGTATTCGGTACACTCCGTTTCAAGTTTTGTGCATGCCGACGGACTTAACGAACATCACCTAACACGAAACGCATTTGGCGGATGATAGCAGGACATAAAAAGAACATAAAACGATCATTGACGAACAACAACGGATTTACTCAAATACCATCCGTTTCTTGTACGGAAGACCTATTCGGTGTAGTGTGACAGAAGCATTACGTTTTACATTTCTTTCTCTATATTTTAGTGCTATCACTAAAATAGATATAATGATACGATCCTTCATAAAAACAATAACGTAAAACAATAAAGTTTTTTGTTCCGAATGGTTGTCGAACACACTTTTCAATTAGAAGGGTATAAAACCATTTGTTTTGCTCCGATGGGTCATTTGTCCGAAATGCATTTAGTCCGAAGACGAAGGATCATTTGTCCGAAAATATCGGCCATTACTCCGAATGGTTATTAGGCCTACTCCGAAACAGTATTTCTCTTAAAGTTCGCTACTCCGAAAGGTTTTTATTCCAATGGGGCATGAATCCGAAAATAACATAATAGTTATTACTCCGAAAGGTACTTATTCCGAAGGAGCATCAGATATCCCGTCATTAATCAGAAAACAATATTTTCGGAGAAACGAACCACTCGGAGCAAAAACCTTTCGGGGCAAAAACACGCTTGTCATTTTCGAAGCAATGACTTCCATGGAGAAAATACCTGCCGGACTAAGCCATTTCGGAGAAATGACCGTTCGGATCAAAAACCGTTCGGAATAGAGTAGGCCCTACATTTGGAGTAACTCATCCAAGTCAATAGGCATATCTCATTCTTGTCAAAGTGATAGGCGGGCAGACTTGGGCAAGGAGTAAGTCTCCTGTCATGCTGCGAAATGTCACAGCGAAATTGACCCAAAATTCACCGGTGCAAACTTGTGATAACGGGGAGGTGCAACTCCTATTTTTTTTTAAATGAATACACGGTGCAGACGGACAATTTTAACATTGACCATGTAACCATGGTAACTTCACCTTTCACTATTTTTAAAACTGCGGATTATATATAGGCCTCATACCTTTAAATAACTTCATCATAATTTCACATTTTTTATCTTTTCTTTACAGAGATCGTTGTAGGACTGCGATTAACGTGTGGGGTGATTCCATCGGCGCTGGTATCATATACGAGAGATCTAAGGAGGATTTGAAAAACCTTCCTGACCCATTTGATGTTGACATTCAGCCAACCCACAACCATGATAACTACGATACGAAATTGTAACTCGAAAATTTACATAGAACAGCATTGTTTGTTGCACGGTGGCGGTGCCAAGGGGACCCCTCCCAAAGCCAAATTGGTGTCCGAATTTCCTCCCATAGGCCTATTCCACTTTGCCCCTCCCACCTCCCCCTCCGAAAAAAGTCAGTGTCGCTCCTACTATCCGCGGGATTCGACCAAACAAAAAACCTCATATAACAACAACATCGAGCTTCATATCCCAAGGGGGCACGTGCCCCAGGTGCCATTAGGGGGGGGGGGTGCGAATTGACCAATTCAGCATCGATTCTGCACCCCCAATCATTCAATGAAAGTCAACATTTTTGTGCGCTTTGCGCTCATTTCAACTCAAAGTTGTTTGAAAGATCAATTTAAGACTGATATCATTATAACCAACATTAATTAGTGGTAGGTCCTATTTCTGCCAATTTTCTCTCGCTCCGCGCGCAATTCTTTCAAGAATTAGGGGGGGCTCCATTATGTATCCTTAGCCCTGGGCACCACAACCCCTAGCTACGCCACTGTCCCTGCACACTTAAAAATACGGGGTTAAATATGCACCGACTAAAACCAAATTGACCCCGTTTCATTGCAAACAACCACTTTTGGGGTTCTTTTTGGGCCCGTGCGGGTCAAATTTGACTACAAAAGTGGTTGCTTGCAATAAAACGGGGTCAATTTATTTTTAGTCGGTGCATATTTGACCCCGTATTTTTAAGAGTGTGGTTTGTAAATATTTGACTAAGGTTTTCGGTACAAAAGTATATAGGGCAAAGTAATGTACAGTTACTGAAAAGGCTTACTGAAATGACCGTAATTATCAGTACTATATACAGTACACGAGGTTTGTGTCATAAAGCTCCGTATGTTGAGCTCACCACCGCACAGATGTAAAAACTTCCTTACACTACCTCAAATAAACATGAATTTGTCAACATTTGTGGGATGTACTTGTCTTGTTCCATTGCGCTATGCTTTCAGGTTTTGGGTGCAATTCCTATACTCAAATTATATATATTTTTATATTTTCATTATGGCTTTCTTGTATGTTTATGTACCTATTTTGTAAAACAAGTACATTGAACTGGTGTAAATATGATTTATATATTAGATGTCATAGTTTATAGAATACTATGCTAAGATATTGACTATAAAGTCAGTTAAAACTTGCTCTCATCCAGAGGAGTAAAACTGATTGACCAACAAGAGCTAACAAGTAGGCCTATGTGTTTTTACCTATTTTACCTACTACAACTTTAGTAGACCAGCAAACACAAAAAAAGATTTTGAAATAATTCGCAAAAGGATAGAAAAAGTTGCCAGAACACTTTGAACGTCGGTTATAATAACATTAAAAAAATTGTTTTCAAAACTCACTGCAAAATATTCTAACATAATGTTATTTAAGTGTTGACAAAACAGTTTGCAACAATATTTTATAATAACATTTGAAAAAATGTTGCTGTAAAGTCCTTCAAAACGGTATAAAATGGCATAATTATAACCTGACATTATCAAAATGTTTTGCCAAACCCCCCAAAATGTTTTTATGTTTGCTGGTAGTCTTCCTGTCTGTGTTTAAAGTCTTGGATAATTCTTTCTTGTAATAAAATGCTTTTAGTAATATAAAATGATGTGATGTTAGTAAATTGTGATGTTGCCTATATTCCATATAGAAAATACTTAAGAAATATAGTATAAGTCCATACATACATGGCTAATAAGATTTCACTCGAAGTCCTACAGCTTCATGTAGTCTGACGCCATAAAATGGAAGCCCCGTAGAAATAAAACTTTGAATGTTTGGGGCAAACATGGTAGCTATGGAAATTCCTGCTGAAATTTCTCTACAGAAACAAGAAAATCAGTCCTGAAAATCATTCCATATTTCCCTCATGCTGTATACATGCACAATGAATACAACAGAAATCATGACTGAATCTAAATATAGCCCAAATTATTTAAATTTCTGGTTTTTATTGTTGGTTATGTTGGTGAACCTTTAGAAATAAAATACAATTTGCCAGTTTGCCATATGGGACTGTCCAGATCTCCATTTGTGGCACGAGACCTATAGCTTGTTTTAAACACAAAATACAATACAAAATCACTGGTGAACCGGTTAATCATTCTATGTATTAATTGCATTTATTCTTAACTTCCATCCTATTTATTATTTTAAATAATATTTGAAACATATAAAATGGTGTTAGAAAAATGTACATAGGCCAAATGGGCTATTCCATTTAAAATATACACTATCTAAAGTCTTCCACAGAGGGAGTAAGAGTTTCGAATAGAACAGAAAATTGGGTAGCTTCCATTTGTAATAGGCTCACTCCAGTTGTGGAAGAGATAGGTTAAGACATAATTACAAGGGGAGTGTGAGTTTCAAAATGATTAACCCTGACCAATTATATTTGAAAAACATACTCCCCCTATGGAACATATTTCCAAAATCTTCCACAGGATTAGTGTGAATTTCAATTGGAATAGCACAATTATATGCTATCTCAAATTGTGCATTTACAATGTATCTTAAGAATTTCTTACAAATTCAATTAAATCACCATTATCAGATATTTCAGTTTGAAATTGATATTGCACAAAATCTTGATTTATTTATTACTTATTTATTACTGAAACAATCCATTTAATCAAAAACATTTAAAGATAAATACAGACAACCCAGCAACATTTAAAGGGCAATTTGTGATCCATAGCATCATCCCCCCACTTTTCTCAAAACAGTTGGGTTTTTATACAACTGGAAACCTCTGGGTAGGCTACATAATGTTTATGTTTTTAAATAAATACAGACAATACAGCAATATTTAAAGTAAAGTTGTTGTTTTCTTTGACGTTGACCAAGTGGGAAGGCAACATAAAATATGACTTTCTAACAAACTTTCTCAATTTCTCCATTCAGTACTCTGTGTTCCCACTGCTGTAAGTTGTGTTATGGCCTGTTGCAAGGAATGTTCAAGGGGCTCTTAATCATGAAAAAAGAATTTCTAAAGTGAGTCTGTTAACAGCCACTCAAAATTAATCAGACGATACTTGTATCATTTGACAAACAAAAAATAAAGCATAATATACAGCAAATTTGATACCTTTTCTGGGACTTCCAAGTTTCCCGGAGTCCTAATGTGCCTCACCCAGTTAGTCAAGTACCAGCAAGGGAACATGATCAAAATACAAGACCCGCCTTCAAGGGCACCAGACTTAAACTGAAAAGTTTATTGCTTCTTAATAGCAATTATGTGAAATGTAATACCCGGGATGTAATATGTGATGTGATCAAGCAAAATCAGTCAGAACTCTCCCAAATGTTGATTTTGAGATATAGCCAAACAAGTTTCCTATTGTTTTTGAACTTGAACTCTTTAGTGATCATATCTTTTTAACTGGTTGTCCAATTTCAATGGGGTTTTCTGCAAAATTTATCTTTGCAAATGCTGTTTACAATCCTATAAAAAACTGAAAATTGAATGTCCAACTTCAGTCTGACTTTGCATGATCACATTACATTATGTTAATTTTAAAGTGTTCTTATTTGAAAAATCTGGTTTCAAAGAGTAAATGCTTTTTAATGATATTTCGCAAAAATATATATACAATTAATAAGTACAGATACTAATTCATAAATACTACATCCAGTTATACCACAGTTACATCAATTTTTTCCAAGGCTTTTGTGATTTTTCCCTTCAAACAAGGGCTGATTTTCAATGTTTTTACCGAAAAAAAAGGACCTTTGTTAGATTGGCATCACACCCCGCTGGCTACTAATTTGCACCCGTTTTATTTTCCTACGTTAAAATTATGATATGGTCCAAAATATGCTTGAAGTATGTACATACATCGCGACTACTTAGTGCCAGAAGTGGGTAAGTGCAATAGTTGCCATAAAACATTTGTCAATTTACATACAGTATATTGTACTCATCTTCACATGGCAGCTATTGCACTTGCCCACTTCTGGCACTGAACAGTTGATAATAGGAACAATCTGATACACAAGAACTGATTGTTATTTTTTTTAGGTAAGTGAACTGTACTTGAAAATGTGAATTTCTTTGAAATGACTATAATCAAATTAGTCCTTACATATACAATATATATTACAGCTTAATCTACATTAAACTTTATAAACATGAAAATGTATGCCTTAAATTTTTCAAACTATTTCTATTTGACAAGAGCTGTGTAATGCGTAGAGCTATCCAAATAATCAATAGACCCTATCAAATACTACATCACTCGTCTTCTTTTAAATAAAATTCTGTTCATCATAAGGTACCATGGGACAATTCGCATGATAATACAATAAAACAGGTGATAGGTAAGAATGGTTGTGGAATCGAACTATAGACCTGTCCCTCTTTCACTTAGAACCAATATGTCCACCATTTCAATTGTTATACCATTCCGGTTGTGTTTATTCGATAGGGTCTATTTGCTTCTAAGTTCCAGTCATAAACTACAATTACATCTAGTTCAATTGTCTGAGTAAAACACTGTATATTTGCGGTCGTAGTGCACGTTAAGGCCGGCTTACACGATGCAATTTTCCATGCAATTGCCTGTTGCACAGACCTTGGAAAAAGATTGCTCCGTGTAATTTGGATTTGCAAGGAATTAATCCCCCGTGCATCAGGCAAATTAATCCCCCAAGCAACAGGCAAAAAGGTACAGACATGCTCTACTTTCAAGGTTGTTGCATGCAATCTAACCTCCTTCAGCCAATCAGCTGAATGAACACCGGCTGGTCACTGCACTCATTTGGGAATGTGTAGGGACCAGCTTGATTCACCATCCACAACATGGTAAATGTGTGCACATGCTACATTATAATACACTTGTAGGTCTATGTTGTTGGTGGTGGTGGTATTTAGCCCTTTTGATCTTAGTTTTCCTTAGCCTTTTCTTTATGGAAAATTGTATAGATATACAGGAGAGGATGGCAATCTTTTGCTTTCAGGACAACACATGAGCCATTTGGATATGATTACGAAAATCATTAGCCACTACTTATGTTTTGAGTATATCCCCAAACCTATGAGCACGCTCAAGGAATTGCAAGGCCACCCATTGCTCGGTGTATTTTGTTCAATTGCTTAGCTTCATGGTCAGTGAGCACATAATCTCACCCACTAAGTAATGGGCCTTGCAATGGAAATTTCATCGTGTAAGCCCACCTTTAGAATATGACTGTTGTTAAGTGAACTGGCTCGATCAAGCTTTCTTTGTTACGAACTACTGATCGAAATGATCACAACACAAAGCCTATGCCATATCATAATTTGGAGCAGGACTAGGTGTATGAGCCCACTTGAACCAGTAACCAATGCTTACTAACATGCACTACCGCAGTGAATTAGTCATACTCACAGGATAAAGCACTGCAATAATTATCTATCGTCCCCTCTCGGGCAAAAAGGGGGAAGCACTTTTTGGCAGGGCAAATGATTGGGGGGAGCAACTTTTGGCAGGTCGAACAAGGAGGGGAGATATTTTTGGCAAGTCAAAAGAGGCGCAAGAGATTTTTGGCAGGCACTAATAGGGTACCTTTCAAATATAATGCTCTAAAAAGGACTAAGGAAAACAGTACGGAAACATTGTAATATGCAAAATTTCCTGCTCCCTCACACTATACGATTTAAGGTTTGCAAATTGGGTTCCCAGAAAATTGGTTATGTGCAAGAGGGGTGAGGATTGTTTGGCAGGCCAACAGGGAAGGGCAAGTTTTTTGGCCTGCTAAGGGGGAGGCAAGCAATTTTTTGGCAAAGACATTATGAAATTTGTCCATCTGGGGGCAGATAATTATTGCAGTCCCTAAAGGTTGCATCACAGGATATATATAAATTGCTAATGTTCAAATTCAAAAGTTACTAATTTGTTTGTTTATTTATTTTGTTTGTTTATTGAGGGTGAGATTATGGTCAAAATATGCTTTACTCAATGTACTTTCATTCCTTACACATATGAAATGTTATTGAACATATTAGAGGAAAAAACAAACAAACAAATAAATAAACAAAAAAAATAATCCCTTTCTACACTTAACCTATTGAGACATTAATTTTCCTGAAATATGATTTTCCATGATAGGCAAGCTTCTTGGAGATAAACTTAAATAGCTTAGAAAGCTTAACCAATATAAAATGTGTTAACAATAAAAATCTGTCAGTTTCACAAATTGCCACATCTAATTTCAGAAAATCCAGAACAACATGGAAGCAAACGGAACATATGTGGGTAGCCCTTTTATTTCATAATGAAGAACACTAGACCTTGGCTGGCAGTGGTTCCGCTTCATGTGGACTGTGTTTTTCACCTTTTGATGACTGAAATAAAAAAAATAATATAACATAAAAAGAAAAATCAAAATCATAATATTAAATGGCATCTATACAAATGCATGTAGTTTTTTTAAATTAAATTGATTCTAGTATGAAGAGTAAAATCCACTTCAGACTTTATGTCAATTATTTAAAATGGCACAAGTTTTTTGTTGTCAACATCACCTAAATCAGTAAAATTATATAATCATAATCATAAATGTCTGAATGATTTTGCTGGAATGCAACTTATGAGTATCAACTGCCTCCCTCTTTCTGTCTTTCAATCTTAAATAGAGGGCCTGCAACTAATTACATACATACCTTTGATTTCTCCTTCTTTTTCATTGACGATACCACCTGTAAGATACAACAAAAGATTATTTAGAAAACATGATCCATAATTTGGTGTAGAAGTAGTAATGCAACAGGATTAATTACCATAGGTGTAAACAATTTTGGAATGTATTGCCCTGCACTAGACGTACACTATAACTCAGCATCGGACCATTGATTATCAAAGAATAGACATAAAGACCTGCATCGTAATTCTATGGTAGTTTCACATTATACAGAGTCCTGTACATTTCATGTGCACCTGTAAGATTAGTGTCTCTGAAATGAGAGGTATTGTATTCAATATACGATTGCATGCATAGTTGCATACACATACATGCCTGGGCATACATGACAGATGATGAGTGCAGCCTTCTTTCAGTGCAGGGCAATACATTAAAAAATTATTTTAACCTATCGCTGTGGTAATTATATTCTGGGAATTATTAGGATTTTACCACTACGCCGAAAAGTAGATCCATGTTAAGAGTGATATTGTTGATCTGCCTGGTCTATATTTTGCATGTTAAAGAAAGTATACAAAGTATATATAGAACTTCAATTAATAATTTGTAATACTTCTGGCGAGAAGTCACAAGACAATTCTCAAAACAAAATATATTCATATTAATCTGCGATGTTATTAGGCCCGCTGATTACGAGCTGATCAAACTATAATCCTGATACATCACTACTTCTACAGCAAATAGTCCCTGGGATAAAAATAGTTCAACTTTGATATGAAATGTTTGCAATGTCTAATTGCCAGCATTGATCAGTCATGGGTGCTTTTGATTGGAGAGCATATGTGTACATCAATATCAAAAGGATGCACTTGTCAGCTGCTACACTGATGTGTCTCATTTCACACAATAACTGGGAATAAATACCAGACTCATTTCAAGTGGGGTCACTTAATAATCATCCCAAGTCAGAACATTCCATAACCATGTCACTTGGGGATGATTTGAAGTGACCCCCACTTGAGATGAGTCTGGTATTTATTCCTAGCTATTATGTGAAATGAGGCACATGTAGCAGCCGACAAGTGCATCATTTTGATATGGATGAACACATATTGAACAAATTAAAAAGTCTTGCACCATCCAGAGATGTTGTTATTTGATTACAGGTCTTTACAATGCAATTTTTGAAGATTATAGATGACCGTACAGATGACCATATCACATTATGACAGCGGTTATAAAGTTTGCTAGTAGAAAGTAGGCCAATCATATAGCATCATTGGGCTATTCCAGTTGAAATCCATATACCCACTATGGAAGACATGAGCTTAAACTCCCACACAAGGAGTGTGTGTTTCAAATGGGTTATCTGAATGGGTGGCTCTATTTGAAATCTGCACCCCCTGTGTGGAAATTAAGGTCATGTCTTCCACAGCAGGCGTGGATTCAGGGGGGGCGGTGGGTAATTTATAAAGGTCAAAAATTGTCCACTGAATGGCTTCAATTGGGCCATCATTTCGCAAATTTTTGGACTTAAATTTTACACAATAATTGTGCAAAAATAGTCCACCAAATGGCTTTAATTAGGTCTTCATTTTACCAAATTTTCTCACTTCTCAGGGGGAACATCCCCTCAGACACCCCCTGCATGCGCAACTTTATGGGTACATAATTATAAAGCAATAATTCAGACAAGAAAAGTCAAAACTTGTCCACAAATGGCTTTAATTGGGCTGTCTTTTCGCAAATTTTAGGCTTTTTCAAACTAAAATTTTACACATTAATAGTGACAAAATGGTCCATCAAATGGCTTCAATTGGATCTTCATTTTCCAAAAGTTTCTAACTTCTCAGGGGCGCACATCCCCCCTCAGACACCCCCCTGCGTCGTACAAGCGCTCAGGGATGGCTGCTTCACGGCCTTTACATTTTTATTCGCAACTTGCCCCCCCCCTCTGACTGCACTGGATCCGCCACTGTTCCACAGGGCATGTGTGGATTTCAACTGGTATAGAGTAGCCCATTGTTTATGCAAACCCGCTATGTGTGAATGCATGGCTACAAATGAATACAAGAAATGTCAAAACACTTTAGTCACTTACCAATAATATGAGAGCTACTAAAAGAACAACAATCAATGCCCCAAATATACAGCCAAGTACTATGCTAAGTATTTTCTTGCTTTGATCCGGTTTCTCATCTGCAAAGATAAAAAGGTGAATGCTGTTAATAATTTTAAACAGGTTTGACATCTACTCTTTATTCCAGAAAAATACAGCACTACCCGGGAGCAAAACCGGTACTTTTTTTGGGATTAAACAAATATTATCAAGTTCTGCAAAATGAAACATAGCTCAATCCTAATCATCAATTTAGTACTAACTGGAGATAAAAGAAAAAAGTTCACTATGTTACTAATTTCTTGGGAAAAGAGCCAAAAACATGCATTTTGTCATGTTTTCTGACAATCATTTCACAAAAGTCAAAGACTTGGAACAAGTCTAAGCATTCAAAATCTTAAGTAGATGTTGTAATTTTGATCCCACCTTTTCATGTTACTATAATTAAATGACTGGGTATAAAAAAATGAAACATGTCTTTTCCAAAAATTAGAATGCATAAACTGAAATTAGTCTTCATACAAGTCTTTGTATTCTGAATACAAGAAATGTCCTTCTGATGTCAAATAATTTTGATTTTTTGAAATTCACGATATAATACAAATTTGATGGCAAATTATTAAAAATTGATATCTTTTATATTTTTCTCATAATCCAATGATATGTACTTAAAGCAGGGACTGATTTTTGGAATTTGCAGGAGAGCTTTAGTCTTCTAGCAACTTCAAGGAGAGCTGTTTACAGTTTTTACAAAAGAATGTAAGGAGAGAATGGTCAACTAAGGAGAGCTAAAAACCACTCTCCTATATCAGATTTAAGGAGTTCTCTTCAAAAGGCAGTCCCTGCTTAAAGTGTATGTAGCTGGGAGCCGCCCATCATTTGAAACTGAAGATACACATTTTTTCCCAAAACACCTAAATTGTTTAGATCTTTTTGAGTTAAGTGTCAAAAATGTCAATTTTTAATTCTTAGCCATAAACTTTGTATTATATCATGAATTACAAACAATCAAAATTATTCGATTCCAGAAGGACATTCCTCGTACTCAAAATGCAATTCTGATGTGCTCTCAGGTCCCACAAAAAACATGTGGAAAATGTCGCTATCTGAGCCCTTAAGGCATACATTTTGTGTAGAATGGTTTGTCATTGACACAAGCTGCTAAGGGTAATGTATTCATATTATTTGTTAAAGCAGTTTTACTTACGGCAGATGAAATCGGTGCATATGACTCGAAGTCCAAAACATTGGCTGAAAATAATGAACATGACAAGAAATCATTAAAGACAAATACATTTGTTTACTTCAGTTCAAATAAATGAAATATAACTTAGGCAACCAAAAAAACCTGTTTTATGGGCCCAACCGACCCAGAATTTGCAATAGGAGAATTTTAACATCTTAACAACCAAAAATCACATTTTAATCAAATAACTTTTATTTTATAGTCAAGAGTATAACCATGGGTAATTTCAATATCCTGGCACGTAAGATAACAGAGATGTGATGATGGAGGTAGAACTTTTTGAATGACCCTCGTACATGAGTGCACTAACATGTCCTGATAGGATTTCCAAAGATTATCAGTTTTGGCTCCATAAGCTCTCTGTGCTTAACAGAGATGTGATGATGGAGGTAGAACAGAGATGTGATGATGGAGGTAGAACTTTTTGAATGACCCTCGTACATGAGTGCACTAACATGTCCTGATAGGATTTCCAAAGATTATCAGTTTTGGCTCCATAAGCTCTCTATTTAGGTGTTGTATTTGATCCAAACTTATCTTGGAGTGAACATGTAAATTATATGTCATCTAATGTATCTAAACGTATTGGTGTAATTGGTAGAGTCATGAATTATCTTCCACCTAGTACTGTGAACATGCTCGCTAAAGCTCTAGTCTTCCCTCATTTTGACTATTGTAGCTCTGTATGGAATAATTTCAATGCTTATCATCATCATGAGCTCCAGGTCTTGCAGAACAAGCTTGCTCGTATGCTCCTCCGTGCTGACATCAGAACTCCAATTGACCAAATGATGGAAGACCTGAATTGGGTAAAACTTAATTGTAGATGGGATAATCAATCACTGATTGTTACTTTCAAGTGTCTGAAACAAATAGCTCCATCCTACCTCTCATCTATTTTCACTTTCTCACATGCAACACATAACAAATGTACTCAAGTCAAACCCATAATGCCCTGATTGTTCCTGCATGGAATATTCTTGCTGGTAAAAGAACCTTCAATTACAGAGCTGCAGTACTCTGGAATAATCTCCCTCAGAACATTCGTTCAAACTTCATGGCCATGAGTATGTGTGAGTTCAAGAATGCTATTGCTGTTTAACAATACTGTGTAGCCTATATATAATTATGTAATTATGAGTTTGTTTTTGGTAATGATATATTGTTACTATTACATGTATTAATATTATAATATTTTTTCATGCTTGTATTATACAATGTACATTACTGTATCATTCCCATATCATCATTTTGTATTATAGTATTCTGCACATTTTAATTATTTTTCTACATGTAATTGTATATATTGTCTGATCTGGACCTCTTGGGAGATCAGTACTTATGTATTGAAAGAGCTTACCAGAATAAAGATAGATTGAATGAATGAAATGCAGCTTAGCAGCATTTCTATGGTCTAGCTTTATTCCATTCAAATCAATATAATCATCAAAGCATACCTAAATATATTCACTAGATCTATATATATTCAGTCAATTTTAAATGTGTATTGTTAAGTTATGGACTATTGTTTAGCAATAGTCAACAGGGTTGCCAAACCCGCGATTTGGGCGCCCAATTGGGCGATTTTCAACTTCCGTCCCGCGACAAAGAAAGTGCTCCCGCGATTTCGCGACATTTGGGCTACTTTGAAAATCTCACCCGCGAAATGTATTAAATGTTGGGCGATTTGTGGCAAAGCCGACTTGATCATGATTGCCAATTCTTTCAATGGTCATTCAACAAAAGCACCAAACAAGTAATTCAATAAGCAACTAGTTACAAAACACTCTGTGGTCAGTGTGCTTCCCATAACAATGGCACGCACAGGGAGGGGGCTGGTTAATCGCATCACATGTTGTTGCTAAAGACCACTTGAGCTGGAGGATTATCCTTAGAATACTCCCATCTAAATACTCACAAGTGGTTTAAGACGACTTAAGTTGCTTCTTAGTGGCAGCGGGGTGCCAAGTTTGAAGTTTCTACTTCAACATAAGGGTTTTTTTTCCCGTTGGCGGTTCTTTTGAAATAAAAATGTGTAAACACCTAGTACCGATCCGGGGGCACTCAACACAAATGACCATACGGGTATGCTCCCCGGAAAGACCCCCCCTTTTGGGTTTCGCAGCTCGAAAGACCCCTATATTTGACCAAAATAAAGCTCTGAAAGACCCTTGATTTTGATAATTTCAGCTCTAAAAGACCCCAAAATTGCTCATTCCTCATATTTCTGGGTTTTTTTTCAGGCGATTTTTAACCAAATAGCCCAAAAAGACCCTTGATTTTGACTTTTCGCAGCTCCAAAAGACCCCATTTTACTTGTTCACAGCCCGTTCGCAGCTCGAAAGACCCCTTTTACCGTGCGCCGTCAGCTCCCAAAGACCCACCACCTCAAAATTCGGGAGCATACCCACCAAAAATTTTGATGTGCCCCCAGGGTACCGATACCGCACATTTTCTTTTTTGAAACGGAATGATGATCAAAAGTACCAGCCGGTTTGAATTTGATTAAAAATAGTACATGCACACGTTGTTATCACTCAGCTGAAGGAAATTTTTGTAGGCCTACCCCCTATATTGTAATGAATGGCATGTCTATTAATAAATGTGTTCGTTTTCCTGGTATTTTTTTAAAATAATTTTTGTTCGTTTGTTTATAATTGTTTCAGCATTTCCCCAAAATTAAAAAGATAGTGCAGAACCCCGTCAAAAGTCAACATTTTATTTTCCTTGCAGTTTATTTTTTTCTTTAATTTTTGAAAATGTTTGTTAATTTTTCATTATTTCAATTTGCAGTTTAAACATTTTTTTTCTTCAATTTTATTTTTTTTACTTTAATTTATTTCAATAATTATTTCCACAAAAATTCACAAATAAATTTTCCTTACAGTAGGCCTAAGCCTATAACAAAAAAATCAGTTTTTGTTAGTTTTTTATAATTTATTTCAGCATTAAAAAAAATAGAAAGAAAGGGTGTAGAACCCCCCAGCCGTCTTTTTAATTTTTCTTTTTTTTTTATAACTTTTTTCATTTTTTGTTAGTTTTTTATAATTTATTTCAGCTTTTCCCAAAACTTCCAAAATAAAGGGGGGTGTAGAACCCCCTCAAATCGACTTTAAATTTATCTTCAGCTTTTTTTTTAAATTTATTTATATATTTTTTCAATTTTTTCAGTTTTTGGGGTTTTTTTTAGAATTTATTTCAACATTTTCCAAAATTTCAAAATAAAACGGGGGTGTAGATCCCCCTAAATCGACTTTAAAATTTTGGGCGATTTTTTTGGCTATTTGGGCGACATTTCACGGCTAATACCCGCGACTTGGGCTGAAAAGTTTTGGCAACCCTGATAGTCAATTGATTGTCAAGCAGAACAATTGCAGCCTTTGATGTTTTATTGGTAGACATTGTTTGGCATAGTTATGACTGAAATTGACATTCATTTATGCACATAACATATCATTCATCATTGGTAATGGTAACTGACTGCATGGAACAAGAAGTAAACTTTGTCACTTGTTTTCTGATAAAGTACAATTTTGTTGGCAATTATGTGGCATAGAGAATCACTTATAGATATGTCAAAGGTGAAACAGTTTACAGGAAGAACAACAGACCATAACCTAGAGCTAATATCTACCTGTGCCAGGAGCGGACCATCATTTACAAGCAAGACATTGACAACATTGATGAGAATGCCTATAAATATTAGGTTCATACTGTTCCCTTTCACTACATGTATGTATGCATGTATATATGGTTTAGTGAAAACAGTAATGATAAAAGGTATGTTATCTGATTTCTTATTTAATTATAGTGAAAATGAATTATATTGTTTCAGGAGTGTGTATTACATTTATTGTGCTGTGTCCTTGAGGCTTTAGATATAGCATGGAAAGAAAGCTCTTTCTTCCAAGATATAAGCAATGATGCAGAAAATGCCAATGAAATTTTTGCAAATATTGATATTCATCAATATACCAAATGTCAAAATTTCCAACCAAATTTAACACAAATTGCATGTTGAAGTTTCAACAAATTTATCCAAAAATTATGGGCCAATTTAATAATTTTGTCTATGAAAATTTGTATAAGTTTTGAATAGAATAGACAATTGGGAAACTTCTATTTGAAATACTCCAGTTGTGACAAATATAAAGCCATAATACAGGGGGAGTATGGTTAATGATTAACCAGTTACATTTGAAAAACATACTCCCCTGTGGAAGATATTTCCAAAATCTTCCACAGGGATGTGTGGATTTTAAGGGGTACTACCATGGTAGGTATTATACCCCTGCCCAATTTTGTGCCTATTTTTGCATTTTTTTCAATAATTATAGCGCATTGGGGACAAGTAAGATATGTATATTATAGGGGCAAGGACTACAACTACTGCACTGGAAATTTTATTTCAGCACAGACAACAGTTGTGGAGTTACAGGCAATAATGAGGGAAAACCAATATTTGATCAATAAATCAATAATTACTTGCTTTGAGTTGCTGAATTTTCAGTGCAGTAGTTGTCTCATCTTCTCTGAATATACATATCTTACCTATCACCAATGTGATATAATTTTTGAGAAAAATAGGCACAAAATTGGCCAGGGGTGTAATACTCCCTTAAATGGAATAGCCTAATAGGTGGTCTCAGCATTCGAAATAGGGCCGGTCAGCCGGCCATTGGCCTGTAACTTTTTGGCCTGGCTGGTAACTTTTCTGACTGGCATCTAGTTGCTGGCGGCCTAACTTTTTAAGATCAAGCCGGCTGGCCTGTAACTTTTTGAGGCATATTTCGAACACTGGGTGGTCTGAGAAACATTTGGTTAAAAAGTCATGTGTTCCCCCTTTTTTAAATGTATTTTTTTTAAATATTTTTATAGTTGGGGGTAAGGGAAAACTTTTTTGTTGTGTTATTCAACATTTTCATTTTAATGATCAGACTTTCTTTCATATTTTGGATTTTATTCCATCTTTTGCTTCATATTATATTTAAAAACTGAAGGAACAAACAAAATATTGATCAATTGTGTAAGTCAGGGAGGGGGGTAAATTAATATTGATTATGCTTTGATATTATTGCTCTTAAAGGTGGGTGGTTCAATTCTAACAGATGGTATGTACCTTTGATTTAGCTTGATTTTAATATGCCAATGACTTTTAAGTCAGAATGTTTAAAAACATTCTGATTTAAGTATTGAATTACTCCAGCAAGTTAAAGACCCATTCAGTGCAAAAAAAAAATTGTTTATAAATTGCTTAAAAGTGAAGGATAAGTCATTCAAATTGTCATTTGGTATTTTTGAAATGAAAAATTTGGCAAATAACAAAGAAAACAGCAGTATTGACGAAGTTGAAGCCCCATTCAAATACATGTAGCTAATTTATATACTGTCAGTATATTACAGATTCATGCAAATTCTATTATTTTGTCTTAAATACACAGCTTTTGGCTGAACCACTAGCAGGCTATGTTAGCACATCTATGACAATTATGACAAAGGGTACCAAAATCTGAATTTTGGATGAGCAAATCACTGAATAGGCCTTTAAGCAATATTAATGTGTATCACAGTGTCCATACATGTACATGTAGAACAGTACACAGCTCAGGGTTTTCTTTAAGCATTTTGCTGAAGGGGTATTTTCAAATTTTTTTGACCCTTTCAATTATGAAATTTTCCTCTGAAGGGGTCCAAAACATTGCCCAAACATTTTTATAATATTATTTTTGAAGACATTTTTATGCGTGTTTTTGGAGTAGTGGCGGATCTGAGCAGTCAAAAGGGGGAGGGGCCCGGGCCAATTTTAGAAGAAAAACCTTTTGTGGGCACGTTTTCCCTATTATTGTAGGCCTATAAATTGTGTTAAACATAGGGCCTAAATTGGCAAATGTTGAAAGCAGAAGCGAAAATGGCCACTTGTTTATCCACTACGAAGGGGGTGTCTGAGGGGGATGTCCCCCCACCAGAGGGAAAATTTTGTAAAATGAAGGTCCAATTGAAGCCATTTGGTGCATCATTTTTGCACTATTTAAATCATTGCTTTAAACAGACAAAAGGACCCGAACTCAATTTGCAAAATTTCAGGTCCACTGACAAGTCTTGAGACTCGCAAAACATACGTGCTCGATGCTGACAAAATGTTACGGGCCCTACATATCAGGATTAGGTCCTAAATGTCAAAAGCCGAGAATAAAAAATGCACAATATCGGGTGTTTCTCTATTATAAATCTTTAAATATTTGAACGCGTTGGACTTTGATACTTTAGATTTGAAGGGGTCCACAAAGTGCCTGAACGCATAAATATGCATGTTTTGTGCGTTAAAGTAAACCTTGACACAGCTATTAACCACCAAACTACCAGTTTTTGTTCATACATGCACAAGGCTGTTACCCCCTACAGTAAACAGTATTAAACAGTGAGAAAATAAGAGCTTTCCTGATCCTGCATTTTAATGGGGTAATGTGTGTGTGTAGGGGGTTGAGGCTGTAAATCATTCCACATACTTTCACCTTTAGGAACAGCATCATTTGATTTGACCCTCCACAGACAAAGAATAAATGGGTCATGTGTGAAGCAAAATTATTTATGTATATATAACAAGCTTCATTGATCTTTTGGTTTGATAAAAACTGTTACTCTAATTTAGGGCTGCTAAGAATATGTGATTTTGGAGGCCAAAAAACGCACCCTGAGTTAAAAAAAACACGCAAAAATCTGTGATTTCCCGCCAAAAAACACAGATTTGGAGTGTCCCTGGACCCAACATCAGTGCTGCCATCATGACAACAAATCTGAAAACAAAACTTTAAAAAAAAAAAACATTTTGCAGATTTGGAGAGTCCCTTGATCTACAGTGAAGTACTGCAATCATTTGTGGTTAATTAAAAAAAAATTGGAAAAAAGTTACAAAAAATTACAAGTTTGTATCCATGGGACCGATTTGTGAACTTGTGTTCACTGTATAATCTATTGAAGATATAAAAAAGCATTGGTTTTGTACACAAGTCTATATCTTAAAGTCTATATATTAAAAACAAATAAAAATAATTTGTTGTAAAGATTTTTTCAAAAATGTCAAAAAACGCATTTGGAGCCAAAATATGCAAATTGCACCACAAAAAACGCAATTGCGTATTCTTAGCAGCCCTACTCTAATTTAACTTTGATGCAGAACTATTCCAATTTGTTTTTGTTTGATTTTGTTTTTCAGGTATATTTCACATAGTTTTTCGCTCCTTGGACGTCATTGAATATCTCCTTGACCTGCACGATGCTATCACAAAGAAAGTAGAGAAATGTGATCGGGAAAAAGAAGTTTGTGACAAACAAGACTCTGATGTCATTCAATATCTAGTTGATGTGAATTTAAATCAAGACAAGAAAGATAAATGTACCGAACATGTGTCCTTTATAGTTGCACAAACTCAATTTGAATCAGACTTAGAGGACCAGGTCATGACCTTTGACCAGGTCATCTCAAATGAATGCAATGGATTTGATAGCAACAATGGAAAGTTTAGTTGCCCGATTCCAGGAGTGTATGCGTTCTTCTTCAGCAACACTAATTACGGAGATAAAGATGTTGTTTCACTGATCCAGGATGATGTTCTTGTTGATGCATCTTTGTATGGAAATAATGGAGGCAACAAGGTGGGGGATCAGGTCAGCCGTATGGCTGTGTTGCAGCTGAAGAAGAATGACCAAGTTTGGTTGAAATGTGCCAAAAATGCTGATGTCAAAACTGAACATCTCAAATTTGCAACTTTTTCTGGTTTCTTGCTTTATGAACAATAATGAAAGAAAGACTGAGTAAATACAATATAAATACTTTTGAATGCACTGTAAATATACAGGGGAAAGAAAAATTACACATTGTACACTAGCACAATTAAACATGAATTACAATTGAAACATAACATGCATAGGCAGATCAACCAGAGAAAAACTCTGACTGCGACTACTCATATCCAAAAGTACCCTAGACTTTAGTCCTGTTTATCAGGGGCAGTCTTGTGTAGCTCAGTGGTTAGGGCGTTTGCCCTGTAAGCGAGAGGTCTGGGGTTCAATTCCCTGCACAGACAGATATGTCCGGAGTCTGCCTATGCATGTTATGTTTCCAATGTAATTTCATGGTTAATTGTGCTTGTGTGCGATGGGTGATTCTTCTTTCTCCTGTATTTTGATATATTAAGAATAACATTAAGCATCATTAATTTGATCTTTTGAGTTTGTAATGTTTGAATGTTTCTATGTCCCAGTGTATAATGCGTAAGCCCCTTGTTTGTACTGAAAATAGTTTTCTTACACCAAAACTCTGTGTACATTATATTCATTTGGATTTTTAAAGACATATACATGAGTTGTACTTTGGCCGATTTGGGCTGCATTTTCAGTCATTTTGATTTATTTATTAATGGCTCTCATTTTCATGAAATATAATTTGAGAAAGGATGTTTTTTCAACATTTCTCAAACAATCTGTAAAAAAAATGAATCCATTATTTAATAAATCTACCTTATTATTATTATTATTATTACTCTTTTTTATGATTAGAGCTGGCCTCTACTATTTGTATATTGAGAGCAGGGCTCTAATTTTATTGCTTGAAAAGGAAAGGTTGTGTCTTTTCGAAACGTCTGTCTGGTTTTTAACTTTGTTTATATCTTTTGTGTTATTCCCCCATTGGATGTTGTGTCACATTTTCTCTGTTTTTAATTTTACCCATTGCTAGTGTGACACTGTTTTATCCTTTTGGATCCATCCTTTGGTTCCCTGCTGGTCAGTTGGCACAGATTTTCCCTATTTTTTATATATTATTATTACAATACTTATGACACATGCTCTATGACATCTTACCTTATTTTTCAACAGACAATTCTTGAAAATTGGAATAAATCTCAGTCTCTCTTTCATGAAACATGGTTTCAATTCTGGGTAATAGTTTTCTAACACCTAGCCGCACATCGCTACTTATATCCCCAGGAGGCACACAGGATCACTAATTATCCATTATTATTCACCTCATAACTTGAAACCTATTTATGTAAAGTATATAAAAGTATACATTTTTTGAACGGAAATGAGCTCATAAATCCATTTAAAATGTCAGTTTTGGGTCAAAAAGTACAATTTTTGAGAAAATCCCAAAAAGCGGCTTTTTTGACCAAAAATTTTGGTCCATATAAAAATTTTTTTGAAATTCAAAAACTGTAAAACATGAATTTTATTAATTTAGACAAGTAAATCTAGAAAGTGTTTTTTTATTTTTTCGAAATTTTGCTTAGTTTTTAAAATATAGGCAAAAAATCAGTAAAAACGTGTAACCCGTGTTCAAATTTTTGAATCATGGGTGATAAAAAAAGTTCTAGGCCCTAATTTAAAAAAATGAAAAAACACTATCTAGATTTTGGCCATATCTAAACGTTTGACTTAAAACTTACCTCAGTGATGCTTCATTTAGACGCTATGGCGGACCAAAAATGGTTAAAAGTGGTCAAAAGTGAACTTGCGAAAATCGCGATTTAGAAAAATACAGCGGATTTTAGGTCCATTTTGAAGATTATTCCATAAATATATAATCCGGTGACTTGTGACGTTTGGTCAAGGTTAGAAAATGAGAAGGGCGTCCAACTGCAGCAGATTGGCATTTTTTTGGTGATTTAGAAGGTAAAATATACAATATGACAAAATTATCCGTGCACATTCGGCAGATGTTTATCCACATGGTGTGGCCATTTTATTTACTGCAGTCTTGTTTCCATGGTGCAGCAGAGCTTCCCGGCAAGGCAGCGGCGTTCGTCGGCGTTTGAGGAGCGACAGGGCGCGGACAGACAGACAGGTTACGCGAATAAGTTGCACAGTGCATGGTCGTGTTGCCGCGAACGAAACCATGATTATTTAAGCACAATTTTGTCCTGTTCCGTAAAAAAAAGATCATGCTCTGTATAAAAATTTGCGGACATCAGAACATTAAAAGTAGCATAGAATAACTGACAATTAAGCAATTATTTTAGCAGATAATCAGGAAGTTTTATGAAATGAAGAATAAATTGAGACATAATCATGATAATTGCGATTTCTGTTTTGTACTAATTTTCATAATATTGCTTTAAAAATGCAATGTTTTTAATTTATCGTTTTTGGTGATTTTCCTTTTCTTTTTTTTTTTTTTTTTTTTTTGGTGTTGACAAATATTGCATTTTTATGTTCATTGTCCTTTTCTGAACCGCAAACATGATGTTGTTACTACTGTTGCTTTTTTTTTTAGTTGGAGCTTGAGAGGCACCACAGCGGCCCGTCCGCGCCAAACGCCCGTTATAGCTATTAGCTAGGCCTACACCACAGGAATCCCAAGTAAAATTTTAAAAGATTCTGATGTGTCGCATTACTCAATATTCCATTTTTGTTATTGTAATTGTTTGTTGTTATCATATTTTATTTTTAACTTTTTACGGAATATCAAACACGTACAAAAGTCATAGCCCTATTATAGGCCTAAAGCCACAATAAAGTTGTAAAATATTTTGTACCGCATAGAAAGTGAATAAAATACAACAACAAAAATATAAAAAGTGTGTCTGTTGTTATTTTCAATCAAATAAACGTGTAAAAATTGGGGTAAAAGTTGATTATGTCTTGAATAAACTTCTTGTAAAACGGACAAAAAGTAGGCCTATATGTAAAAAAAGAAAACACGGAGAGGTCACAAGAAAACTGAAAAACACGGAAATTTACATATATAGCCTAACAAAACCGAATTTCAAAAGTAGAAAACGGAACACTTATGACTTTAAATTAGATTATGGTTTATGCAGTAGGCCTACCGTATATTATAGGCATCATGCTATAAAGAGCGTTTTAAAACACTGCATGAAAACATTCAGTTGAAAGCCAGACAAATATTGCAAATAAAAAGGCATCCGCCAAAACATTCGCAAAAAAGTGTTGTAAACCCAAAAGCTTTTATCGCAATCATGGTATATGGTAGACCTAATAGGCCTAGGCCTACTAATGGAAATGTAGTTAAAATGGGTTATGAAAAAAACACGTAATTTGCGTTTTCGATTATATTTCTCGTTTGAAATTATTATTTAGCATTAAAACATTCATGAAAATGCTTTCATAAACGCGTGCTCGCTATGTCGATTTCAAATATCGACATTTTTGACATAGAGTTGTAGGCCTATGCCTAGATGGTCGATATGATGTATTGAAATGTCAACGTTTTTGACATTGCGTTAATGGTCAATCAGGAGTAGAGAACGTTTGAAAACGAATCTTAAATCCGTGTTTTGATAACAGAGGCCCCCGATCCAAGGCTGGGACTGCATAAAATATAAGCTAATATAATAGGCCTATATTCTTGTCCAACTACACCAACTTGGTAAATCAAATAATAACAATGAAATGAATGAATGAATGAATGAAATAAAACAAATTTTTAAACATAAAATAATAAGCCTAATGATGTACTATAAGGGCTAAGTCTAGCCTAGTAGCAAAATATTTAGGGCCTACGTTTTCTATCGTAGCCTAGGCCTATCTACCAGATTACGGGTAACTACTTCCTAAATTTCATCTTTTCAAGTTCAGAATGAAACTTGAAAAACAAAACAAAAACAAACAGAAAAATCACTATTATGTTCATATATAAAAAAAACACCTATAATTTATACCACTATATCAGCACTTTTTTGGCGAAATTTATCGAGTAGGCCTACTGATTCTGGGACGGGGACGGTGGTGGTCTGTCGGCCCGCAGTTTCGCAATGCAATGGTGCAAGCTTTACCTACCTTGGACATGTTGGAAGAGATCAATACGATAAACTACGGTAGTGATCGCGATTGGCGACTCCAGCGCCTCAATCAGTAATCACCTCGCCTATCCAGTTATACCATGTGTGCGTGTCTTTGCTAGCTGTATCGCCGTGCAGCGTTCGCTAGAGAACGCGATCTATTGCGGAAAAACAATGATTTATTTGCTTTTGCCTTTTGACGAATTTTTAATGAAAAAGGGTCTTTAAAATAGCTTTTCTTATGGTTCAAATTTTAAGATTTTTAAAAAATCTATTAATGACAAGATAAAATACGGTTTGAAGATGACATTAGTGATGAAAACTCAATTTTGGCCATGTAACACTTCAGTGATCCTGTGTGCATCCTTGAGGTCCTTGCATAACAAACCTAATGGGTGGGGATGTGTGGCTGCATGGGTGTTAGAGAACATACCCAGAATTGATCTATTGGTGATATAAAACTATTTTAACTATTTTTGTTGATGGTAAAACTATTGAATGATAATCTACCAATGAACCACCTATCACATTAGAGAATGAATTTGGAGAAAACCTTCTGATAATTACAAATACTCACTGAGCAGCAAGACCTTCCCTCTAAGCTTTTAATCCGATAAGCTGATTATCTATTTGTTTTCATGAATTGGAAGACATTCTTTGATGTATTACTGAGCTCAATCATCTGAAATTACTGGAGCGTGAGCCATACACCCAGGCTGGTGGCTCAGCTTAGTATTTTATTAACAGAAGGTTTTCTCCAAATTCGTTTCCTAATGAGTGATATAAAGAATAAAACTTGAACATACCATCTGTTGCAGCCATCTTTTGCTGGAAATATGTCTCCACTTGCATATTTCTTATTATGGAATTCACAAACTGAAATCAAAAATTAAAATCATAAAAATATCATAAGAGCAGTGCACTAATACTAACAAGACATTTAGACTGTACAATTCTATACCTCTAAACAAGGGGTTTTTAATGAAAGAGACAAAAGGCAGACACCCTCCACAAAACAGTACAATAGTTCATATAGCTGCCTGTATTAGTAATATAGTTGCTCAAACTCCAAATAATGTTTATGTGGAGGGTGTCTGCTTTTTGTTTCTTTTGTCCAAAAAACCCTTATTTAGAGGCACCTTATTATGTATGTGCCTGTGCACAATAAATCTTGCTAAAATGGTATCTTAACCCTAACTGTGCCGTATACTACAAAATACTACTTGATATATGCGCTGTTCGTGCATGCATCCCACGTGGTGTGATGACGCAATCGCCCTAAGTGATATATAGGCACGGTTTCAGCTGGCCAGCGAAGCCCAAGACCCGTGGCAAGGTGTCGCCGACCGTGTGCTTGGCATGCGAGGGGTCTCGGGTTCAATCCCACCCAGAGCAAACAACTTCTTTCCTTCTTTTCTCTTTTATTCCTTCCTTCTTTCCCTTCCCGTCGCCGAAAAAGCCCCTAGGCGGTTAGGGTTAAGTTACCACTAATATTAATTGTTATACATTGTACCATATGTATGTATATTGTACACCTTTATGGTCCACTTGAAGTAATACATTGCATCTACACCCCTTGATCCATTTGTGACTAGTTTTGCATTTTTCTCATAATATAACAAAACACTGTAAAAAAAGTTATGTATATTATAGGGGCAAGAAATCCAATTACTTCACTGAAATTTCAGTGATTCAAGACAAGTGGTTCATTATATATGTTAAGAAATGAGGTACCTTCTTTCTAGCGGTACCTCTATTCTTATCATAAATAATGTACCGCTTGAGTCACTGAAATTCCAGTGTAGTAACTGGATTCCTTGCCCCTATAATATACATAACTTTTGTTACCAGTGTTGTGTTATTATTTTTTGAGAAAAATGCAAAAATAGTCACAAATTTATCAAGGGGTGTAGTACCACCTTAAAGGTTGATTAATAAATTGTCACTTGAATGTAATGCAAGAGGTAAACAAATCACATAAAATGCTGTGTCCTTCCTCTTCAGGATAAAAGAAGCCCGGAGGGGCCACTTACATTACGTGATGGACACCATACTCATGTATGGACTCTCAAAACGCACCCTTAACGAGTATTACTCAGCTCGTGCAAAACATATCCTAAACAAGTATTTTGCCATTTTTTAACACTAATAAAGTAAAAATTCATGTTCATTTTGTTGTTTAATATAAGTAGTTTGAAGTTCCTTAATGTTTTACCCTACGATTTGTTCTGATAGAAGCCAAACATAGCCTATTTCACCCTTTTTTATTTTGCCATTAAACTTTGGTACCCTAAAAAAGCCTAAGCAAGTATTTTGCATGGAAAAGTATACCCTTTTTTCCCGATTTTGGCAATTCTGACACCCTTTGCACTGTACGCCACAGACATCGCCTGTTCGTGAAAAAACTACCCTTTTACGCGTTTTTGTACACGAGCATGGTGTCCACCTTGTAATGGCAGTGGCCCCCCCGGGAAAAGAAGGAAAACTCAGGGGGGTTCACTTGGAATATTATTTGGTACGCATGCTCATCACAAAAAATGTTGAAAGAGGGTGGAATTTTTACCTGTTAGTGTCATTGATGTCTTTAGGAAAAGGGGTACTTTTTAAGGGTAATCTTTGATATTTAGGGTTCTAATTTTAACCCGCCTAAGGGTCACTTAAGGGTCACTTATTCGCAGAATGTTCATCATAAGGTGAAATAGATGGGTCTAGAGATGGTGTTCAGATAATTAATAAGTAATAGAGCAAAACAAAGAAAATGAATCAATGTAGTTCCAGAATTGGAATTGCACACTATGTCATTTAGGGGTCCGTTTTGGTGCCTTATGCAACGTAGGGGGTAAAATTTCTTATATCTTACACCAATAAAGGTGAAATTTCCTACAACAAACATCTCATGGTTTTGTATTGACTTTTGCACATCATATAGGGGCTTCCCTCAAATATAACAAACAATTTTGTGCTCCCTCATTTGATGCAGGCCTTACAGCAAGTCCTTGTGGGCAGCATATTTGAGAAACCCTGCTTTACCAAATCTTTGCATGGTATTCCCATACAGTGGTGGCGCCAGGAATTTTTTCGGGGGGAGGGGGGAGGGGAAGTGAAGTTAAGGGGTCACAGACAAAATTGCAGCAAAAAGTGGAAATTTGCATGATTTTGGCTTTTTACTGGGGGCAAGAGTTCTGACAGGGAGGGGTAATGCCCCCATTCCTGTGGCACCGTCACTGTTCCCATATTAGTAAATGTGACCTAGTGTACTTACAGCAATTCCTTGTTGTACATTCTAATGTTCCATTTACGCAAGTGCTGCAAAAAATGTAACAAATACATTTGTACAGACAAGGTCAGTTAATTTAATATGCAAGGATGATGTGAAACATGTATGATGGAAATTTTGTCTGCTTTACTTTAAAACTTAACTTGTCAATTATTTTAATTGCTTTTAAATATTCTGTTGGCTTCATACGAATATTGGCAATGTTTTGCAATAATAAATTCTTGCCCAATGGTTAATAGCATCATAAAGCCGGCATCTTGACTCTCTGATCTTGTCCTCCTCACTCTTGTCACACACACAAACGAGAACACCCCAATGTGAACCAGTAGTGTGCTACCGCAAGTATAATCATTATATTACCGTAATAATATGGTGGGCATACATTTCATGCACACACATGAAATCACCCTGTTTTACCATGGTACGTCCTATATGGTTAATGGTACCCCTAAATGATGCAGCAAAATCTTTGCTTTATTTATTTATATCATTCTTATTTTCAATGTCTCTATTCTCCTAAAGTGCCCAGGTACATGTAAATTATTTCTAAATTAGATTGAATTAATTTATGCTATATCGGTGATATGATTTGCTTGTTCAGAGGGAATTATTTAAAGATTGTAATCAATAGTGATAGCTCACATACCATTCATTACAGTTGTCAACATCAAGTTTTGTTTCTCCATTGTGATACTTTCTGAAATCTTTTACACATGCTGAAAAGAATAAAGAATTACATTAAGACAACTACTTTTTGTTTTCTTTGTTAATCAACAAGCTTGATGAATATCTATGAAAAATAAGTGAAACAAATTTTTTTCTATATTACTGTATACAAATGTAACACCATCTCCATGTGCAATTATCTTAATACTAATTATGGCGTGTCCGTCCGTCTGTCCTCTGTCCGCTGCTATCGCGTTCAAGCGCGATGCGTTATCGCGATTTCAAGGTCTTAAATCGCGTGCTCATGTGTGCTATCGCGGAGTATCAACGGGGTGTGCGCCGAGTGCGGTACCGCATCGCGCATCGGAAAGCATAACAGTGTGACAGGTGCATCTCATCAGACCAATCTAGGCCTTTTTCAAGACATGATTAACATAAAATATCTTAGGTGCATCTCATCAGACCAATATATCTAGGCCTTTTTCAAGACATGATTAACATAAAATCATCAGTTATGGTAAGGCCTATATAACCCGTTTATGTTCACATTTCTCCCGACTGAATTGACGGCCTACATCCAGATACTACTAGAATCTCTGGTGTTTTTGGGTCCTCCATCCAATGTGGTAGCAGGACAGGACTTGAAAGAGGCGAACGATGTGTTTTCAGATTATGGGTACCGATGTAAAGCGCCACAGCTACAAAACAGAGTTGATTAAGTTGTGAGAGACGTATATCGTAGTAGTTTGAAAGGTCAGGACAAGTATTATGGGTAACGGTGTTAGGTAATTAGAGATAGGCCTATCACGAGAACCGCCCAACCCGAGAACCGCGAAATCTAGTAGTCTATATATCTACCTCCAGTCAACGCTAAGCGCTACACAGCACACACTGAACTTCGAAGTAAGTGCCACTAACTGGAGGTAGTGAAATAGACTATAGGGAGTATCACTGTTTGGTCAAACCTTGTAAGCTTGTAAGTAGGAAATTAGATGTCAACATTTAATAAAGCAAGTATATGAGAGGTTTAAAAGTTGCTACATGTCCAAAATTCTTCACAAAAAATCACTCAACCAGTTATAAAGTATGATTACATAATGTTATCTTTACATACTTTTGGTCATCAATTATTTGTTTTTTACAAACTCAAAGAATTTTGTTTGGGATAAGTGAATGAGATGATATGGATATTTTTAAGTAGTTTTGAACAATTGGCTTTTATGTCTTTTGCCAAAACTAATGCCCTGACCCCTGGCAGAAATTTGATATAGTTTTGATAGTATCAAAATCGTATCAAAATTGTATCAAAAAGTGCTGTATCAAAACTGTATCAAAATGGGACATTTGATATATATCAAAAATGTATCAAAATATATCAAAATGTATCAAAATATATCAAATTGTATCAAAATATATCAAATTGTATCAAAAAGTATCAAACTATATCAAATCATGTCAACTTTGATACAATTTGATTTTGATATGATTTGATACACTTGAAAGATTTTGATACAATTTGATACACTTGAAAGATTTTGAAATGTATCAAGCTGGAATTCTGCAAGCTCAAATCAATCAAAAGACAAAAATCTATGTATGAGCTATATGCTACAAACATTACTTGGACTACCACTTCATCTTAGGTGTATATTGGTTTTGAGCATACTACATGTAGCCTAACATTCCACATCACTGTGGATGCATAGTTTTGTCATTTCCCTCATGTGTAGAAAATACATGTACACTAATCCTGGGAGACTAATAAACATCAGAGCATTCAATTCAGTCGTTCTTGTTTGATTTCTAAGAAATTTTACATTTCTTTTATAAATAGTAGATAATGCCTATTATTATTTATATCAGGCTTTTGAGCGATACAATAAAACTGTATATTGTACAATATTTGCAAAATACCCGGATGCAATGCAATATTTTTAAAATATTGTACGCGTATCGCGTACTCGTCGCGTGTTACCAGGGTGACAGCACCAACACGCGTCATGATACAACAGCACAACAATACACTACAGACACCGTGACGGCTCACTGGAGATTTCGTACTGTATAAACAAGTAAAATCACAAATGTAATTCGCGGCAATTCTGGATGGTTAAACCTTAGGAAATATAATCCACATCTACAAATAAACCTATATATAATTATTCCGAAATTGTCTTTGGAGAGTAAAGAGCAGAAAACAAGAAGGTCAAAAGGTAAGCTTACATTACAATACACATTTGTTAAACCCGGTGGCTAGGTATTAAGCTTAAAATTTCATTTTACCGCATAGCAAAAGCCTAATATAAATAATAATAATAATATTGAATGGCTTATTTTCGTGTGATACAAGAATATATTGCACTCGATAGAAAAATATTGCACTCCTCTTCGACTCGTGCAATATTTTTCTATCTCGTCAATATATTCTTGTATCACACTCAAAGCCATTCAATATTATATAAATACTTACATCCCCATTCTGGGTCTTGGCACACATTACCGCATCCATTAGAGCAGCATTTCTCTTCATCTCCACACTCACTATCTCTAAAACAGTGGTTAACACAGGCACCTAATGGAGCAGCTTCATCCACAAGTGGACATATGCCTTCTTTAGGAACTGAAAAAGGAATGGTAATATAATGGTGAATTCAAAGGTATGATAATAGTGAAAATATTATTGCAATTCATAATCATTGTACAGGGCTACTTTGACTTGTTTGATTGGTTGATATTTGTATTTCTTTAAAAGATGACTGTCTCAAAGACCATAGGCGTAGATCCTGGGGGGGGATGGGGGATAAACCCCCCAATATTTTGCCAGGGGGGGATGGTCCATACAATCATCCCCCCATGATGATGCCTGAATATGGCTTTCTGACCAAATTAACTTCATATGTGACATGATCAAGGGGAATGAGTCACATGTCGGCCCTGGTCGAAAATGAGTTTACACATGTTTCTTAAGAGGACATTCAGAGCTTTCAGAAACTGAAAACCGCATGTTGATACGACTTTTCTTTGTGAAGCTACATTAATTTATCAATCGCTGAAAACAATATAAAACAAAAGAATTTTAATACTTTCTTTGCCAATATCTCAAAATCAATATTAGCGACATCCGACTCATTTCCCTTGATCGTGTCACATATTTGCCCATTTTGGCCCCCAAAATGCAAATATCACACACTTCGCGCGCATTTATACCACTTTTGCACCATATTACATCAGTTTAGCTTCAAAATAGCAAATTTTACCAATTCTACCATAAACTTATTCTATCACCAAAAGGTGCTGGATTCACTACATGTGTACTTCAAGAACTTTTTTCAAACCCCACCCCCCCATGTCAAAAAGAAATCTATGCCACTGTCAAAGACCCATATTTTAATGAAAGTTTTTGGGTCCTATTTCTCACCAGCACCAACTTCTCTTTTTTGCCAACTTCTATTATTTTAATGACAAATTCATAAAAGGAATATATCAACAATTACAACTCAAAATGGCAGGCCTGTCATTCTGATGGTTTATCAGATTTTCTTAGCAATGAGGAATGAGGATATAGTCAAATGGTTTAATAATAACAATGGTTGTGACTCTCTCATTATGTTCCTCGTGCTCCCACAACTTGAACTTGTAATATTTCTAATGAAAGTTTTATAATTTGCACAAAACTTTAAAATGTATTATCAAATGATCACAATTAGGTGCTTATGAAGTTATTTTATGCGGTAATCCTGGTGTGCCCTATATCAATGATGTGTAATAATGAAAGTATGTCAAATGATGAATATCAAATGCATGAAATAGGACTCAGTGAATCAACTTCCGTAGCCAAATGTGTATGTTAAGTACATAGGAGATAATTATCCACGACACTGAAATAAAGAAACCCTCACACCAATTTTGGACCTCTTGTCAGTCATTCAGAAAGAATGCATAATTTATTCGTGCAATGCTTTGAGAAAATTCATTGGAATCAGCCAGCTAATATTTATTGATTTATGGTCAACTTTTTTTTTTTTTTTATTTACCCGACCGAGCCTCCCAAACAATTACTTGAAAGCCAGTTAAGCCTATAAACCAAAAGTTCCCTTAACGGGGAATGCACTATCTAACGATCGAGACAATATAAAGCCTCCATCTAACAATGGATAGAATATAAAGACTGCATCTAACGATGACAATATAAAAAGCATGCGGACTTACATATATCAAAAGAAATTAAATGGCTGACCCCTTTCTCATTTTCATATTATATTCATATTTAGATTACATGGTGGGCATCAGTAGAAACCAACGCCAAATCTTCTAGTAGGCAAATACCCCGAAGATTGGAAAGACTAAATAGAATTTATTAATGTAATATATGTATAATTATGTACATTAAATTGATCATTTTAGAAAAATGATCCAAAAAACTGTCCCAGATTCCTTGACACACATTGTCATGCTTTGAAAGCTTATGATATCGTATACATCACTCGGTTATGATGCCTACTCTAAATACAATAGGACAGCCTACCCTAGAATTCAACGCGATAACTAGCCGACTGCATAAACCTCATAAAAACTTGATTACAATATTTCCTTTTTATATTTTGTTGAACAAGAAAAATCTGAGGGCATAGTACTTGGCCCCTGTCTAGCTACCCATGCCAACCTGGTGTTGATTCCTTCCTTCCCGCTATACACAACATTCCTCAACCAAAATACCGCCCAAGACTGAAATGGCATAAATTTTAACAATTTTACTAATGCTTCTGAAGAAGAAGCAACTTAACCACTATTTTACAACGATATTTGAACATTTATAACTGCGCCACAGCATAAAAACGTGTTGCTGAATTAGAACTGAACCTGAAATGATCTATTTACGCACTCTCACACCTTAGTCATATTATTACGCATACGGAAAGAACATCAGTATATTCTAACCCGAGGGCTCTCAACCAATTATGTTTTCCTTTCTCCTTCCAGACTCAAAATGGTACAATTTAAAATTAATTTTACTAGTGCTTCTGAGGCAGAAGCAAACTTCACCACACTATTTCACTGAGAATAATATTACAGCTGCGCAACAGAATAGAACATGTTGCTGAGATAGAAACTGAAGCAGAAGTGAACTACTCACACACGTACATCCATATAGTCACACTATTATGCAACACAAAGACCCGTGACATCCAACATATTCTGATTTCATTTCATTCTTAATTACATTTTGACTTAACGATGAAACCTTTATGTGATTTTTCTCACTCTTGCGATACTTATTTATGACGCCCAGTCCACTATTTTGATCAATTTTAATCCGATCAACCCTGACATAAAGGGAGTGGTGGGTGGGAAAATGTTACGCACGCTATGAATGCTTGCACGACAAAGAATGAATCCAAATAGCGACAACCCGTGCTGAAGTCCTGCCCGCGAAACTATCACGTGACTTCACTACGGTAGGCGATTCCAG
This sequence comes from Amphiura filiformis, assembly GCF_039555335.1. Classification (NCBI taxonomy): domain Eukaryota; kingdom Metazoa; phylum Echinodermata; class Ophiuroidea; order Amphilepidida; family Amphiuridae; genus Amphiura; species Amphiura filiformis. Next base: position 42,708,584 of record NC_092632.1, on the reverse strand, counting down.
CCACCGGGAAAATAGTGAAACTATCACGACTTCACTACGGAAGGCGATTTCAGCCGCATGGATAACTGTGTTTTCATTCGACAAGCGAATTAAACTGCATTATCCACGACACTGAAATAAAGAAACCCTCACACCAATTTTGGACCTCTTGTCAGTCATTCAGAAAGAACGCATAATTTATTCATTTAATGCTTTGAGAAAATTCATTGGAATCAGCCAGCTAATATTTATTGATTTATGGTCAACTTTTTACGCTCATGATAATTACCCGACCGAGCCTCCCAAACAATTACTTGAAAGCCAGTTAAGCCTATAAACCAAAAGTTCCCTTAACGGGAATGCACTATCTAACGATAGAGAAAATATAAAGACTCCATCTAACAATGGATAGAATATAAAGACTGCATCTAACGATGACAATATAAAAAGCCGCGGACTTACATATATCAAAAGAAATTAAATGGCTGACCCTTTCTCATTTTCATATTATATTCATATTTAGATTACATGGTGGGCATCAGTAGAAACCAACGCCAAATCTTCTAGTAGGCAAATACCCCGAAGATTGGAAAGACTAAATAGAATTTATTAATGTAATATATGTATAATTATGTACATTAAATTGATCATTTTAGAAAAATGATCCAAAAACTACCAACCAAGTTCCTGGACAAGTCAAGGAACTTGCCAGACCCCACCCCCCCCTCTGTTTGCAGTTTATGCTCTTCATGCCATCTACTCCTCCGCCGTGCTTTGCGGTGAAGAAAATGATTGACGGTTCATTCAACCAATGCATTACATGTTATATTTGGAATACCCAAAAGTCTGACAGGTAAGTGCAATAAATACTACTAGGTTTAGGCTTTAACTAGGTTGACGACATGACACTGGATCAACCGACATGAGCATTCGTACTGTTGGAAATGAATGCCTGAATAATTTGTTTATTGGCTAATTCTTTTATCTTTTGGGTAGATTTACGTATGCGAAAACCCAATGCCAAACAAAGCAAACAAACCCCATGATAATTACTTCATTATTGGAATTATTGGAATTTTCATCCCTCAGAGCCTACATGTGATGTTCACATGTAGGCCCTACATATGTCACTGTCGACTTCTCATAGCCATTGTTATATTTGCCTAGATTGGAATAACCCAACAAAAGAATATCTGAATAATTTGTTATTGGCTAATTCTTCTTATCTTTTGGGTAGATTTACGTATGAGAAACCCAATGCCAAACAAAGAAAAAATGCCCCATGATTATTAGCCTAGTTCATTATTGGAATTATTTGATTTTTCATCCCTCAAGGCCTACATGTGATGTTCAAATGTAGGCCCTATATGCTCACTGTCGACTTCACATCTTTTGACAAATACCCATACATGTTTCCTGCCCACTAAGGTGAATTTCCTTTTGTCTCTGGGGTCAACTAGGTGACCCTATTTAACATTCTGACGTAAATACACCGTAGAAGATCATACCGTAATTTGATTAATAAATAATATTTATTTCTTATATAGCGCAATTACATCAAAAGAACTCAAGGCGCTTTACAAAACATGGTATTAAATCCACATACATTTGTAAAAATGAGAAGAATATTTGAGTTTACAATATTTAGAACATACAAAGAGTTCGAGCAAATATATTAAAGCCAGTTTAAAAAGACAATCAAAATATTGCACAGCGTAAGCCTAAATGGACATGATTAATCAAGATGCAATTAACTGTGAAATATACATTATAAACCACGCAAAATTGCAAACAATGCACATAGTACATATTGCACAACATAAATGCAACAGTAATTTCGAGATCAAAAAAGCAAGAAGCCATGCAATATGCATTATGCAAAAAATTTAATTAAGTCTTCATTTAATAGACACAATTTAAAACCACAACTCTGTCTTACCAACTTGCGGTGAAGATTTCTGTTCTTTGTTTGATAGGTACAATAAGAGCATAAAATACCATAACTTGATAATAAGGATGAATTCTGGACTTAATTTGATAGATCCAACTAAGCAAACTATTTACCTTCCATTTGTTGTGTAAAATCGCTCTACTACATTTAGCCATTAACTATATAATTATATGTAATATGTTACTATGACTTTTATGCTGCCTCTAAGTGAATACCTAAGTCTATATATAATAGCCCTTTTTGATAGATACCATTAAGAAAGACCTGTAATACTATAAAATTGTTTAACTTAATGACCATGAAGAGATCTGGTCTTCGTTTGGTAGATACAGGTAAGAAAATATTTGCCTCAATTTGTTAAATTTCCCAAAAGGTAAACATAATTCATCTTTTTGTTTTATTCATCTGAACCCGTCAATAATATATAGTAATAATAAAGAAACATTTATGAAGCGCTAAAACAGAAGTCGCTAAGCGCTTGCAAGGCATGCCCTAAATACTAAATTATACAACAAATTATAAGTACATCAAACATGATAATTCAAATTCAAATTTACATATCAAAATAACATCAAACTACAGAAAGCATGATAAGCACACCAAAACTATATAAAGCAGGTAATATTGAAACAAAATTATAGCAATATCATCATAAAATCAATGTACATGAACATATGCCATAGAGTTAAAAAGAAAACCACCGGGTTTTTCGATAAAAGCAGAAGAAACATCCGTGGGCCCGTCACCAAGAAGCCACTTGCACGCTATTATTAAAAATGACGATGCGATAAAGAAGTAAGGGAGAGGTTACTAGTACTTCACCCTTTATGGATACACAGATCCAAAATACACAAATGGCAAGGCATCAATATTTATGCATAACGCCTGATTTGATGAGTAATATTCCAATCCCATTGTTTTCTGCCATAACGCTTGTCGCTATTTGTCCAACTTCGCCAAAAGTCAAGTTGTTCGATGTGGAATGACCCTTGTTTGTACCAATATATCAAAGATAATTCATGCAATAACATAATTGGTTAGTCGAGGGCTTAATGTATGGAATTTTATTAATTGAATGATCCATTGATGGCACCAAAATTATTCTTCCATTCCTCCAACTGTATCCTTACTATGCTTCCTGAATTGTTTAACCTGGATAGATTGCCAAAGAATTGTATAAGCGCCTTCCACTGATACCAACTTGATATTAAAGTGTTGACCTTTCCATCAAGCTATGAGCTGATCTTCGGCTATTGCTCACTGCCAATACCCATCCATAGCCATGTTAGAATTCAGTTCCATAATTGCTGATGCTATTTTTACTAGCCCTAAGCACTGTATAATATGTTAATATTCGAGATGCAATAATACTCAATTTGAGGAAAACACTGTATTTTAATGAAGATGTAGTAGATCCTTTGTTATCTTTGCCTGTACTAAATATAGTTAGCTTGTTGTAGGCCTACATACTATAATTCTCCCCATATAGAAGTTCCGTTCTTTCTTCTATCGTCCTTCCTTCTATCCCCGTCTCGTAGAATCCATACGACCTGCAATTAAAAGACAGAAGAAAAGGGAAGCAAATCCTGTCTGCAACTTTATAGCCTACACTGAATACTGTATGTCATATACATGTATGTATATTATGAACCTCATATATATTCTACACTCCAACTCCTTTATTAATTTATACCACTTGCACTTTCAGACAACCTTTAACCTGCCAAATCTGTGATGAAAACAAATTCTAGTTGATGCCAAGAATATCAAATTACATTTTTATTTAGTTTTGTTATTCGCCAAGACGGAAACACGCATGGCTTCCACAATAAAAATTTTTTAAGCTAAACTGTTTGAAATTGATAATAAAATTCGCTAAATAAAATAGCCCTTAGGCCTATATCCTCAGAGAAATTTTTCAATTCCGAACAGAAATTTTGAACATGATTTTTTAACCTCACCAGTATGGGATTCATAAACATCCATACGTATAACCGTGACAACCCATCATGATATGTTATAGAAAAGGCCACCCGCATGATTCATCAATCTTTAGTATTCATGAGTACCAATAATTTTGATAACACATTATAAGAGTGATCACTGTTCATGCTCCATCGGCTACGAGTTTATTACGTGGCGTGTAAAGATTGGTTACGCATTCATGAGGTTCTAATTTCTATTGTATTACTTTCTGATGTGACATACACGCATCTATTCAATTCTATGTCACTTCAATCATGCTTCAATGAACATGGTGCATAACATGATGACCATAGAGGTCGCGTCCCTGAAGTCATGATTAGATTACGTAGGCCTATTTGTATTGTTATAAGAAAATTAACCCAGGTTTTCTACCCATGGCCTCCGAGCTGAAATACAGCAAGATTATAACGTTAGATTGAAATGCAACCTGTATTTTAGAATACTAAAGTAGTTATCTGGATCTATTCTCCATGGCTAATTTCTAAAGGTGGGCTAGAACCCAATTATTCACTGCTAATAAAACTGATTAACGGCAAAGTTTAACAAATTTATTGATGAAAGCAAATATCTCACCGATTTATCACCTGTTGTTAGTCATCAGTCGTTGAGATTATGTTCCAGCATAAAAAGGTCTCGTAACGCCTGGCCTCCTCAATATAGGCCTACTTGAATCGAGTAATTTACACAAATTTATCAGACAACATCTTGATTATCTTTCGCCGTCACAGTTTATTCCATGTGAAGAAAGCTGTATTGTATACGCTTGCTGATTTAATACGGCCTCTTCGTTGTCCAATAAACATGATAAATAGAGAGAAAAAATGTTACGCCCGCTCTGAATGCTTGACCGACAAAGAATGAATCCAAATAGCGACAACCCGTGCTGAAGTCCTGCCCGCGAAACTATCACGTGACTTCACTACGGAAGGCGATTCCAGCCACCGGGAAAATAGTGAAACTATCACGACTTCACTACGGAAGGCGATTTCAGCCGCATGGATAACTGTGTTTTCATTCGACAAGCGAATTAAACTGCATTTTATAATCGTGATGATTGTTTATAGATGTTTTTGAGTTACTAGGCAATTATGAACAGGCTATATCAATACATATGATATCATAATGATAATTATGTGGTTCCAAAGTTCAATACTGCATGCTATGTTGTCACAAGCCACCTTACCCAAACTGTTCTTTGAAATGATTTGCCATATTTGGGGATGCTGAATTCAAATATGATGTCTGCCAAAACGACTTAAGACCTTCAAAATGATACTTGAAAAGACCTAAATAAAAGGAGGGGCAAGAGGGGGAGAATGTCCCAACAGGGGAAGCTTCCCCTTGTCCCCTTTGGTTATGCCACTGCTCACTGTATATCTAAAAACTGTGGCTACAACGTACCGTGCACACAAGAAAAGCTGCTAAGGCAATAAGTCACTTATGGGCTATACACGGGCATCACATGGGCACATCTTATTAAATATCCAAGGGTATATATTTTTACAGAAGGGCTTTTTTCATACCTTAACCCTAATGGGAATTGGAAGTGAAAGAAGAAACAAAAAAGGAGTGAAGATGAACAAAAAACTTGTACCCCAGGATTCAAACCTCAGATCCCTTGCATGCCAAGCAGAAGATCACCGGCTGGTAGCCACAGGGGTTTCATAGCCAGGCCAACTATTCCGTGGGTATATATGACTTTGGCTGATTGCATCATGGCATCACATGGAATGAATGCATGTGCAGTGGTTTTCCTGGTGAGATTTAGTGAGTTCTAATGTGGTTAGGGTTCATATTCGAGATGTTTATTTTCCATGACTTCAAAATAAGTAAAAGAGCTTTTTCATAATGTCCAAACATGCTTATTTTTTCATACCAAATTTTCAAACCCCTGATATTTCAAACAGTACAGCAGTTGTAACACAAAACACAAAATTGAAACAACATTTTAAAAGAAAAGGATCATATTTAATCTTTACCTAGAGCAGCCTGTGCACATAAACGTTAAAAAACAGTGCATCTGGTTAGATTCAAACTGGCGACCTTTTTGCAATAGGCCTACTAGCATGACACTCTCGTCATCTGAGCCACAGATATATGCTGGAGAAGAGTGTAAGATATACATTTTTATGCATTACAGGTTTGAATGATGTTCGTCGCATTCCTCTTGGAAGGCATCGGAACTGCATATTTATAGCGAAGTCATATAAGTATAACATAGACATAGGTCGCCAGTTTGAATCCGGCCAAATTTACTGTTGTTTTTTTCTTCTACATTTATGTGCACTGGCTGCTCTGGGTAAAGATTAAAATGTGTTTATCCTATCAACCCAAAGAACTAAGTATAATAATTTTCAGGATCATGTTTAGTTCATTGTTAAAGTCAGTTTTAGTTAAAATGCAGCTTGTTTGCATTCATTCAATGCATATCGATCATATTTAATTGCAAATTCAGTAACTTAACAAATACATATATACAACAGCTGATAGGCCTATAACGTTTTCCAAAATTGAGCAATGCACTTGAGTGATGGTATATTTGTCCTAAATGAATGCTATTTTTTCTTGTTTACTGTTGTCACAGTTATATGAAACCACATCGGAATATCATCACAGTGACTACATTACTTTATCATGTTTATGGCATTCTTTAACCACACCACGTCACCTGCATGTATGTACTCTAACCTATGATAAGCAACTGAACTATGGCTTCCTTTGCTAATAAAAAACAAATGTACACAAAACCAATAATATGTACATTTATTTTGTGATAATTATAAATTTTTCATCATCATAACTTTTGCAATACATAATACCATTCCAACCACACAACCTTTGGACTTTAGTTAAGTCAATAATTTATCACACATAGAATCTTTGGTCATATTCACATAGACCAAATATATTAAGCTTTCAGCCGATTGAAATAATTGTTTTGGTTTAAAGCTAACGGGTAAAGGCTTCTTTATATACCAACATATACTTGATCAACTTTTCTAAAATAGAAGAAAAAGAGGGCGCAATGAGGGGCGTCTATTTTTGGGGACACCCTGTACCTCATTATGGTTGAAATGCCAAAGGGACATGGTTACTTGCATGCAGTCGGCTTCACCAAAGATGATAAAACCTCTAGATTTTTGGCAGCTTTTGAACACAGCTTTTCTGTCAAATTCATGGACCTAACTAGTATTTTATCATTGTTACTAACAATATTGATATGAGTCTTATCGCCTTCCTACGCATTCATACACTTAAGTGTTACTGCATCCAAACAGATGTTTGTTGTATTTTTGATAACAGCATCCCACACATGTACTATGGACTTATCATCTAGTTTCAATTTTGAAAAAAAATAAAATTTGGTATTTTGAATAATGACTCATGCGGAAATACATTGTGTATTTGGTGTACAAGAAATGATTGATTCTTTCAGTGGTCATGATCTCAAAATGACTAACCAAATAGTAATTATAATTTCTAGTTCAACAACCAGCATGACTCAAATATCACCACATAATCACCAGAATCATAGCCCCATGTGTAAGCCTACAATAAATCCACCATACTAGATTGTCACTCATGGTAACCAAAAAGTGTACCTCTGGAGACTATTGGCAAAGCCCAAAGTTGTATGATACTTGGCATCTTAAGCTGAAATGCTACTGAGACTTATGCTTGTAGCGCTTAGTATGTACATTTATTGACACAACCGTGTTATATGCATGGCAAAATATCAGGAGGTACACTATTTTGCTGGATCAAACAAACATGGCAGAGTAAATCATCTCTTACAGTTTGTTCCTAATATGATGTGAAATAATATAGGATCCACATCTTATAAGTTACCCTAACACATTTTGAAATAAATCAAAAAATATTTTACAAAATGTACTATGCCTCATTTGTTTTACACATGTGAACCAATTTATAGCATCACACATCATTACGTTCAGTCACAATGGTTCAATATGCAAACAAAGAGGCTGTTTCAAAAGTTGCATCTGAGTCCATAGGAGTCAAACCTCAGGCCTATTCAATGTATTTGTTAAGGAAAACCGGACTCTGTTTTTATACATAATAAATAATAAACCATTGTGACTGGATGCAATGATATGTGACACTATAAATTGGTTCACACAAGTAAAACAAATAAACCTAAATTTTTTAATTTCAAAAAGTGTTGGGGGGGGGGGGGTGAGGGAGGGGAACATTGGATAGATCCTACATGTATATATAAGGCAAGTTTAGCATCCATGTGATTTGCATTAGGATTGATATCTTACCTTCAGGGAGAACACATGAGTAACCACATGCACTACTGCAGCATTTCTTAGGAAGGGCACACTCATGATCATGTAAGCAGTCACTAACACATACACCTACAGGCTCAGCAGTGGGTTCAGCAGGACAAAACCCTGCCCTTGGTTCTGTGTAATAATAAAACAGTGAGTATCATAATTAAAGTCTCAGGTGATATGAGAGAGGAAGCAGAAAGGGCTGGTTCATTAATAGATTTGGGCGATTAAACCTGGGTTCCATTCCAGGGACTTAATTTTCCCAATTCTTTTGGCTACATTATGTTTATGTGATTAAAGGGTGTCGTTCTATTGTAAATAAGCCATTGGAAATTACATAATTTACCTTATAAATAAAGTATATAAATGTTGGAATTAACATAGTACCTTGACCCATTATTCAAAATCGCGCACTGTGATTTGTTGAAACGCGTCACGTGAAAGACCATTAATTAGCAATAAAGTGGCCAGGGCACAGGGCCAGGTTGTGTACAATTCTGTATAGCATACTAAAAAGTAATTGATGGAACCCCCGACTTTGGGACACCGCCGTGTTACGTCGGGGATACCGCAATAATGGCCAAGTCGGATTGGTGTATAACTTGGTAAATGGAAGTTCAATTTCAATGTGGCTTGCATCAATACAGTATAAGGGCTAGTAACTGATTTAAAGAACTTGAAATTCAATAATTTCAATTTTAGACTCATTTCACTTGGTCATGTCATATATGCCTTTCGAAATTTGGTGATATTCAACACAATGAACATTGATACATACGTGGATCAACACAGACACTCTGACATCCATCAAAGCAACATCTTTGTGCATCTAAGCAGTCTACATCAGAATCACACCTGGTTGCATCTGATTCCGGGGATGCACAAGGTCCTTCAGTTGGGTTTAATGGTGGTGCAACTGGACATAAGCCTGGTTTCGACACTGTAATAGGGAAAAAAGCAAAAAATAATCACTGAGATAAATGTTGATGATCGTATATGCGATCAAGAGAAATGCGACCTTCATCACGGTTGGTTACTTTAATTTGAAATTTGGATAGCTAATCAGCCATTACTGACCACATCACTAAATGTCATTGAATGGGAGGAGGCAACAATCCTCAAGAAGGATTCAAATACATTCCTCAGAAGAATAAGGGAAGTTATCTAAATTTGCAAAAAGTAGACAAAAGCAATCAACCAGGATACAGGATGAAGGTATCATTTCTTCCGATCGTGCATACAATCTACTTTCAACAACTCTTCCTATACTTTTGTACAGGAGCCAACCGTTGTTAATCCGTGATGAATCCACACTTTTACTGTAGGTATACGCGAACGCGAGCAAGACTACGCGTTACGTGAGAGCGAGTTAAATTCGTCATGTCTGGAACCTTTGTGCGTATGCAAGCTTACAAGTTGAATTCAGTATTTTTCAGGTAGCGGCTAAACATTGCCGTTTTATTCTGTTGTTTTATTGCTGATATCAACTGAAAAATCATCGAAGTATTTGTAAGGCTGAGTGGCAATGATTAACTGAGCTGACATTCCTCGTGAAATAATCGTAAATTATACCATCTTTAGCTTCTTTTCGTTGTTGAAGGGATTCAATCATGTTTCACCGTTGTTCATCACCGATTAACAACTTCGCGTCGATGCGTCTGCATGGTTTACTTAAACGCTCGGAAACTAAAGCTGCCCTCGCGAAGTAAACCACGTAGACGCACGCGGACGCATCGTTGTTAATCGGTGATGAACAACGGTGAAACACGATTGAATCCCTAAATTAAACACAGCATCACTAGCAGGCAAATTCAACAAGCAGTGGACCAAATCACTTGTAATCAAGATGTCAGTACAGACGGCAAAGGCTACAGCTAATTGATTTGTCAAGCAAATATGTTTCAAAGATTTCAATATGTGTATAAGAATGTAAGGTCCAATTTCTCAAAGCTTGGGTCAGGCTTCCTAAGCCAAGCCTAGCCCACCAAGTGGATCTATTTTATTGATTTATCTTTCTAGGTGAGGTGATGTATGATGTGAAATTGTAAGCACTGGAATTGGGCTTAAGTCTGGTGGCTTAGGAAGCCTGACCATTAGCCATGCTTCGAGAAACCGACCATATGAGTCTTACTAGTATTTTGACCGAATTTGAGACTGGAATTTCGAAATTTACAGTGCACTATACCAACCTCGGCCTCTGTGCACTCAAAAATTGTGGGTGAAATGGTTTTGCACAAGTTCAACAAATTTGCACCTTCCAAGATCATGTACATAAAGTTCAGGACATGTACCTACCTCTTGCAGGTCTGCAGACCTTAGCACAGCCATTATCGCAGCATTTACTAGCTCCATCACACTCAGTATCTGCTGTGCATTCATTTACACATCGCCCTAGTTCACCAAGATTTAGCGCTGGACAGAACCCTGGTTTTACTAAGGAATGATGGTGTTCTGAAGTAAAAATCCATAAAAAACATTACTGACATTGAATAAAATTACTGAAAATGGCAATAGATGGAACATGGTTTCATACTAATGTTGTAATCAATGAGACCGTACCAAAGAGTACCAACTCCATAATGTTTGTATGTCATAGAGGGCAATTAGTCTACATCTGGAGTGCCTTGCAAAATTTGATTGATAGTGCATAGTTGTTTGCATGCACAATACATTGTAATGCTCAAGTTAAAGGCCCATTCAGTGATCCAGATGATCGTGAAAATCATCAAAATTCAGATTTTGGCACCTTTAATAGTGTCATCGATGTGCTAACATAGCCTGTTATTGGTTAACCCCATAGCCATGCATTACAGACAAAATAAAACATTTTACATGAATCTGTAATTTCTCTACTTTTAGCTACATGTATTTCAATGAGGCTTTAACTTTTTCAATAATGCTGTTTACTTGTAATTTTGCAAAAAAGTTTCATTTCAGAAATACCTAATGACAATTCTAATGACTTATCTTTCACTTTTGAGTAATTTATACACAAATGATTTTAATTTTTTTTTAAACATTCACTGGGATCAATGAATGGGACTTTAAAGATGCAAATTATCATTCAATTTTGGGCTTTAGCCTATAAATGTGGGCGGTCCACTATTTGCCCTCTATGAGCAACAAATCAATATGGTGGATTCACCACAGCGTTACGCACCGGGGAATTTCAAGTCAGTACTCTTTTGATTTAATCTCTTTGGCTGTAATACTGTCCCAAAAAATGGACCAAATTGCCGATGCAATCATCAGGAGCAAAACTAACTCTATTTCGTTTTTATATCCACATGGTATATCTGTGCCGAGCAAAATCTATGACCTTTTTAATGTTCACTCATCTGTGCAATGCTATGCCATTGATCACATCAAATTTGGAAGAAAAGGAAAATAACCTCACAGGGTTTAGAATTATTGTTATAATCCAAAATGAATTTGCTATCAGTGCTTCAGTTTGCTTTTACTATCCTAAGCATATCCATCTTAGAAAATGAATAAAATAAAAATCGTAAGATTCCAACAAGACTCATACCAGCAACCTATGGATTGTGAGTGAGATACCTACAGCAGAGACAGATTCAGGATTTGTTACCACTAGTCTAAAACTTAAAAAAATAGAGATGGAACATAAAAAACTGTCAAGCTACAGTGAAAATCAACAATTTAACCTCCTTTTTTACATGATTATGTTATGATGAATCCAAGTGTGTGAAAATATTGGATCCAAAACATAATAATGTTAAAATTGGATGCTTTACGCCCAATATTTATTGGTCTCGCTATGAGTTTTAAAATATTGGCCTCGAACTACATCTCGCCCAATATTTTACAACTCATGGCTAGACCAATAAATATGGGCTCAATTGATCCAATTTTATATCAAAATTGTCTAACTCTGATTGAGAAACCCGACCTAACCTCCGGCTTCCCAAGAATGGTCACCATGAATGAATATGGGTCCACCAATTTCTGTGAGCAAAGTGAGCTGAAAAGTTTTTTGAGTGCAATGCATGCAATCACCGAACTAGCTAAATAACATGAATAAAGCAAATTATGACATGAATGAATAGTGCCTTGTATCAGGATACCATACACCAAAGCACATGAATCAAGTGTGCTGACTGCTTGCCATAAATGTAACCAGTGGCATGCACTGGGGGCCATGACTCCCACTTTTGTCAACTTCAGGGGGAATGCATCAACGAGGGATTATGGAACTACCAACCTCAATGAACAAAGAGAGTCAGAATTGTTAGAGCAGTCAGAGGATTCAAGACCCTACACTCCCCTCCCCCACTTTTGAAAACCTACACACACTATTCCATTTAAAATCCACACCACCCTTGTGGAAAATTTTGGAAATATCTGCCACAGGGGGAATATAAATTTCAAATGGAATGAGCACATTGGCAGCTCCATTTGAATTTCATACACACTCTGAGACAGATTCAACCTGAATCTTTCCCTGAGGGAGAGTGAGTTTCAATTGGAGCTGCTAATGTGTTAATTCCATTTGAAATTCATACTCCTCCTATAGAAGATATTTCCAAAATCTTCCACAGGGGTAGTGTGTATTTAAAATGGAAAAGCCTGATGTAACTAACCTTCTTCAGCTACTATGAGTGAACTAAATTTGCAGCTTCCTTCATACGATAGATGCAAGAATGGTTTATCACATTGAGCTCTTTGTAGTTGACATAGATTGCTGTAGGTTCTCCCATCATTACCACATTGAGGGTCAAAGTCCATTGTACATACGAGATCACCACAGGCATGAGCATCAGCTGTAGGTATTTAAAAAATATTAAACACAGCACAATTCTGTGAAATGGCTACTAAAAAAGAAAGCGGTGAGTCATGAACGAAAGATTAGAAGTGATATGAATAAGGAAGACATGGAAGAGGGGAGACATTTTTGCAAAAAGAGTATCAAACATAATGTTGACTGTATTTCTGTAGATCATGTTTAAGAAGCACTCTTAAAGCCATATTGTAACATTTTCATAAGAAATAGAATTGTATTTTCTACTGTCAGTATGTCCTCTTTTAATTTTAGCCTAAACAGATGAGGCAATACAAAGCAAACCGCTATTTAATACCAACTAATGCAAGCCACTCCTTCAAACATGACTCGGGTTGGTTCTTTTGATATGTTGCGACCGTCCATCACGCCAGGTACATACTGTGCTATGAATATCACATACATGTTAGACTAATATTTTCCGATGTAAAAGATGCAAGTTAATAATTGGTTTTGTCACACATGAATGTATTCATCAGAATTCTACAAATGCATCTTTTTTATGTTCAAATGTTTCAAAATTTCTTTAATTTAACAGTATTTGAAAGAAATACACAAAACATAAAAATGTAAGTGGCAGACATGTTTCAAATATGATATTGAACTCCCGGATTGAACTTAACTTTGATTTATTTGAACAGACTGAAAACTGTAAATATAAGAGCTTTGATTGGACTCTGCCCATTATTTGCACATTTTGTCAACCTTGTACACATGTAGCTATCCCATTTGAAATCCACATCCCTTCTCATTTCCAGTTGAACTCGGGGTGCAATTTGTGAGCGTAGCAAGGGGAAAAAAACATGTTTTTTATGCTTTTTTGGTCAAAAAAGTCCACATTTTGGGAAGAAGATCCACTTTTCACATTATTATGTTTCAATGAATCCATGTGTGTGAAAATATTGTATCCAAAACATAACAATGATAAAATTGGATGTTTTACGCCCCATATTTATTGGTCTCGCTATGAGTTTTAAAATATTGGACTTCACTACGTCTCATCCAATATTTTAAAACTCATACCTCAACCAATAAATATGGGCTCAATCAATCCAATTTTATATCAAAATCCTAGTTTAAATGCTAGTTTACATCTGGAGAACCAGTTGAATGGCAGCAGGCTCTGCATAGTACTACCAATGGAGAAATGAACCTGAATGCTAAAGTGAATGTGCTGTGCTCAACTGTGTGTACAACACACTGTATATCAATAGAGGTTATCCACTTTACTCATGCATGACTTCTAACAAAAGATGCTGATTCCCGTAGTATTCCTCATTCAAACCAATTCAATGCACAACCTCGGAGTTACCTGCATGACTTTGGCGGGCTATTTTGAAATAGTCATGGTTACACATGCAGGTACTTCTTTTGAAAGTCCTAAACAAGGTATATGAGTCGCTGGTAGGATATGCAGCTTATAGAACACGGATAACCTCTATCCACAATTATCATATGAGTCTCGCCTATTATGAATTGAAGACAGCATGCTATGTTTAAAGCCTCCTGCCATAGCATTCTTCTGATTCATGGTTTTGTATTTTTTTACAATTTATGTGAACAAACAAACAAACAAACAAATAAACAAACTTACTTTTACATTCTCCTTTGTGTGCTATGGTGAGAGATCCCTTATTACACTGGGCCACTTTGAATGTACATGGGTTCCCGTAAGTCTTACCATCACTCCCACATTGAGGATTGTATTCTTTTGTACACATGGTATCACATGCTGGATCTACATAACATTCAAAAGATATAAGCATTATCTGCAAGGCCTGCAACAACAACAACTACAACAACAACAAATAACAACAAAAACAACAACAACAAAGCAGCTTTTTATTACATGACCAAACACAACCAAAGATCTTTAAAACAATTAATCAGAAACTACAGAACGTACACAGTGTATACTCAACTGTCAATCTTCACATCTGAAGAGTAAATTGGCAAACTAAAAGTATGAAGGTCATTCAAAAAGTTCATCAAAATAAAAAAATATCATTATCTGACAATATTTCCTTCTGAGGGGAGGCGGTTCTTGGTACAAATGACTATATGGAAAGTGCCACAAAAACATGGGCTGTATTTTTGGCCATCTCGTATAGCAAGCAATTTTGAGGTCAATAGTGGTACATGCTAGCACAGGTCATTCAAATGTTCTCAAATGTTGATGTTACTTTTTTCAATTTTGCATCATTTTAGCCAAAATTGTCAAAATATACCAAAAAAATAGCTAAAAGGTGGCACATTAATTTGTTTTAAATTTGAAAATTAAACTAGTATTCTGATGGGTCAAATTTTCTTGGTATAGCGATGGGTCCACTCTGTCTTTCGCAACACATAGTGGCGTAGAGTGATTTTTCCAAATTTTCCGTTTCACATAGTGAATTATAAGTCAAGAGCTAGCGATATCCTATAATAGTTATTCCATCTAAACTATTAGAGTTGCAGTTTAATAGTTTGAACCTTAAACTTCAATTTCAAATGGAATCGGGCCAATGAGAGATAACAGTGAAAGAGTATCCATCGACTCCTTCAAACATGTTTTTCTTAGATAATAAATACTATGTCTTGCAACCAACAACTTTAAAGAAACAATCTTAGATGCACCCAGTTACCCACATTTTCAAACCCAACTTGTGTATCCTTTCAAATTACCTGTACATTCTCCTTTGTGTGCAATCTGTAGTGACACATCTGTACATTGTGCTGCGCCAAACGTACATGGGTTACTATACGTCGTACCATCGCTGCCACACTGAGGGTCGTAATCTTGAGTGCATACTATGTCTTCACATGCCTGCTGAGTATCTTGAGCTGGAAACATAAACAATATTAGGAGGATGAGTTATACATTTCCTTGGAGTGGCTGGCACATATAATCCTTGAAACCAAAAAAACCCTAAAAATGTGCACTTGTCCAGATTTGGTGACTTTCTGATCTCTAGACAGATGTTTTGACTACTATGCTGTAACCACGCTTTCACCTACACCCACATTTTAATCCTCTCACCATCATTGGGTCGTTTCTACTGCGCTATTATGGCAGGGTAACAATTCACTACTCATGTATTTAGCATGTTTAGTGGGGAAGGCAGAAGTCCAGAAAATATTTTTCATGACCTTCAAGGTCAGATTTTGAACGCTCATGCTGTATTGTAGTAGGCTAACTTCCCTGTGTCACCCACCAAATCTTCACCGAACTGTTTCTGAAAATTCAATGTTGCCGCCCCTTCTTCAAAAGCCCGAAAAGGTTGACCCAATTTTTTTCCGGTGCTTTGAAAAAGTGAAGAGCAAAAAAAAAAAAAAGGATTATAGGCGCTAGCGCCCTAAAAGCAACATATTTTGATGTGTAGTACAATTTTTTATACTTATTCAAATTTTTCCGCCCCTTTTTTCTTTACTCATCGTTTTTGCCGCTCCTTCTTCCTCCGCCACCCCTTCATTTTGGCACCCCTTCTTCTTCCGCCGCCCCTTCGTTTTGGCCGCCCTCTGCTTTTACCCCGGGGGGCTGGCGCCCCCAAAATACATGCATGATATTTAGTATCAAAGACACTTGGGTTGAATAAAAGCGAAAATACAAAAATTACCCAATTTGCATATTTAAATGGTAGCAATCTTGGATTTTTAAGTGTCAGATTTCAAAAGAGTAAAGGTACACAAGGAAACATGCTAGAAACCTAATTCTCCTTTTAAATGAAAGATATTAAATAAGCAAATGACAAAAGTATGGAGTTAGATTTTTGATAAAATATTCTGAAAAAACATGGATTTTTGCCCTCTATCATTATATTTCACCTCTAATCTGGCCTAAACAAAATAATGAAAATGCTGCAATGTTTGAAATTTAGCAACATTTGCACAGTATGTTGCTCGGGGTATTTTTTGAGGGACATGAGTGTACATCAGACATATCAAATTGTATTCTAAATATGAAGAATGTCCTGATATCAATTAATTTTGATTTTTTGAAAATTTTATGGAATGGAAAATTAATAAAAACTGATATTTTAAAATTTTTTTCATATTTAACAGTCCTTGAAGTAAAATTTATAAATCTAATGATATGTACTTTAAGTGTATGTAGCTGGGAGGAAAAGCCGGTGATCATTTGAAAATTTTGACAAATTTGTATTATATGGCAAATTTCAAAAAATCAAAATTATTTGATATTAGAAGGACATTCTTCGTATTCAGAATTTAATTTGATGTCTGATGTGCTCTCATTTCCCACAAAAAATACTGTGCAAACGTTGCTATCCGAGCCCTGAAAATAATAGAGATACAACAATAAATAATATAACAAGATAACAATTCACAACTGTAAACGTTCTTTACTGAATCACTATTTCATTTGTTCAATATTTTTGATAATCATAATACAAAGGTAAAAATTTAATCATAAAAGTTAAAACAATTATACTCCATGACTTACCTGATGCAAAAGAGAAAACAAGCAGTATCGTTAATGTTTTGTATTCCATATTTGAAGCTTTACTAAGTTACCAACCTCTACCACTTGATCGGAGAAAGAAAATGAACTATGAACAAGTTTGTGCCAGATGTGTGGAGTACTTCTAGTAGATTCAACAAAGATCACTATTTATACAGTCAGTCATTATATATTAATCATTTGTGTCAAAGTGCACAGTCTTCTAATTGGCCACATAATTAAAACAATTTGTTTATTAAACACATGAATGAATAATTTTTGTAATTTATTAACCTCGTTTGAATTGAGCATTCACAGAAATGCATTATTTGCTCTGAAAAAGTGATGGCAAACCCCATAATTTTGTCACTGATATACCAGGATATAAAGAATTTCATACCGATTAAATAAATCCTACAGAGACTGATCCGGGGCAAAAAAGATGATTTTTAGCATGTTCCCCTGAATAGTATTTGCCCAATCGGAGCCATTTCCTAAAATATTTAAAAACATTGCGTAGGCCTATATGACCCCAGATGACCTTTGACCATATTGCCATTGACACTCACTTGACGCTTCCCATAATAAGCATTTTAATCAACCGTGGTAATGCTAAGACTATTAATACCCCTTGGGCTCAACATCCTTAAAATCACCTTAAGCCCCCCCCCCCCATGCAATGATCTGACATCATTGCTATAAAGTTTGAGTTCAGAAGTAGTAAGGGACCGACCACTATTTACGGCAGGGGGGTAATGGGCATTTTGGAAAAAATATCGACAACAAAATTTGCGTTCTCCCCTCGCGTTCGCTCAAAATTTTCGGATTCCCCCCTTGTTTTCCCGAATTTTTCCATTTAAAATTTAACATTCCCCGCTCCTGGTTCACCGAAAAATTTCGCGTTCCCCCCTCAAGACCCAAAAAAATTTCGGATTCCCCCCCCTCAAAATGCCCATTCCCCCTGTCGTAAATAACGATCGCTCCCTAATACTTTTGGAAATTATGTCATTTATGAAACTTTAACCAAATTAGCACATTACTCATACGGACCAGTGGTGTAGCAAGCCTTCTTGATCGGAGGGGGGGCTGTATCTTCTGGATCTCCTAGACTGACAAATTTTAACAAATTCTGTACAAATATGGTGTAACACAATTGAAACAAAAAACCTGTTACACTGATATATAAAGAAATGCGAGTACTTGAATCAAGGGAGCCTTTTTAATTAGGCCTAGTGCAAATACTGAACCAACCTTTATGGAGAGAGATAACTCACCACACAATGTCCATTCCAATCTAACTAAGTCACTATATCAATAATGTAAGTTTCACACATTACTAGAGTATTATCTGATTTCTTGGATACCAGTCTGTCTGATTATTGTTATTGGTCAAGTTGGGCCTCGAACCTGAAGCTTTGTGACCATGAGTTGAAGGATCGGGTACTCGTTACAGTGAATTTTTAATTTGAACCATGCATGAAGGGGTAACTTGTTAAGTTTTAATTGAAAACAAGGCGGGAATCCAAATACTTTGAGTGGTCATGAGGGAGAATACTAATTAATTTTGTAGACAAATTTACTCCCATTCCCCCTGATGTGAATATTGAACAGTATCTTATTTCTTCATTATATTACATTTTTAATCTTTTCAACATTTTCTGGCAAAAAAGAAATTCTATTGCATTTATATCATATCCTATCAAAAGTTATATAGTTACAATTCATGCAAAAACAACATAAAAGTTGTAACTGACATATATTATGGAAATGACCAACAGAGCCATTATCTCATCTGCTTCGCCAAACAAACAAACAAAAATGATAAGAAACTAAAGTTTAAGAAGGACCGGAAAGACTGAGAAGTACCGGAAACCAGTTCCATGGAAAAGTGAATCAAAGGACCATATCAGTCATACCTGATGAAGTCCTCCAATGTGAAGGACGAAATATTGTAGTGAGTAAAAATTCACATGGTTTTGTCAAGCAAAATGGAAATACGTATTTTAATCAACAAATATAATGAATCTATATTAACAAAACGAAAGTTGGCAATTGAATATAAAAGTTACAATATGAAATATGGAAAACACAATTATCTTGTTCTTACTTGACAGTGATATGAAGACAAAAGATGAGTCCAAAGGTGAGAGATTGTATTGTGTTATACAAATACCACCAAAACATAATTTATTTAGATAAGTGTTAATAATCTACATCGTGGACTGACAGCTTCATCAGGGTTGCCAAAGCAGCGATTTGGTAGCCCAATTGGGCGACTTTCGAAGATTTTCCCTGTGATTTTTGACACTTTCCTGTCTGTCCCATAGAAACCAACGGTTAAAACAAAAGGTGACTTCTCAACATTGACTCCTGCAACTTCTGCTAGTGTCCTGTCCCATAGACAGTGGCGTAGCCAGGCAAAGGGGCAGCTTCACCCCTGTGAGAGGCCTTTTTTGTAATTTTTAGCCCATTTTCGTCAAAGTTTGCCTTCCCCCCTAAATTGGGTGATTTTTTGATGATTTATTTATGCGGAAATTGTTTGGCAACCCTGAGCTTCATGAACCGCACTATAACCTGGTCTAGAAAGTTCATGCAGGTGTGGCTAAGGCCCACTCTATACTTTTTATTCAACGAAGCATGGTATTTGATGCAACAAGTCTTCATTATTTAATCTATTCGCATTCTATTTCCAGTCATGTTTAACTTCCAACATTATATTTGACGACGTAATATATTTCCACCAAACATTCAACATCAAATATATACAAACCATTTGTTACAAGATAAAACTGAATTTGAACAGATTGAATAATGAATACCTGTTGAATGAATATTCTATATCAAATATTTGGAGTATATATGGCCCTTAACTAGTAATGAATACCTGTTGAATGAATATTCTATATCAAATATTTGGAGTATATATGGCCCTTAACTAGTAATGAATACCTGTTGAATGAATATTCTACATCAAATATTTGGAGTATATATGGCCCTTAACTAGTAATGAATACCTGTTGAATGAATATTCTATATCAAATATTTGGAGTATATATGGCCCTTAACTAGTAATGAATACCTGTTGAATGAATATTCTACATCAAATATTTGGAGTATATATGGCCCTTAACTAGTAATGAATACCTGTTGAATGAATATTCTATATCAAATATTTGGAGTATATATGGCCCTTAACTAGTAATGAATACCTGTTGAATGAATATTCTACATCAAATATTTGGAGTATATATGGCCCTTAACTAGTAATGAATACCTGTTGAATGAATATTCTACATCAAATATTTGGAGTATATATGGCCCTTAACTAGTAATGAATACCTGTTGAATGAATATTCTACATCAAATATTTGGAGTATATATGGCCCTTAACTAGTAATGAATACCTGTTGAATGAATATTCTACATCAAATATTTGGATATATATGGCCCTTAACTAGTAATGAATACCTGTTGAATGAATATTCTACATCAAATATTTGGAGTATATATGGCCCTTAACTAGTAATGAATACCTGTTGAATGAATATTCTACATCAAATATTTGGAGTATATATGGCCCTTAACTAGTAATGAATACCTGTTGAATGAATATTCTACATCAAATATTTGGAGTATATATGGCCCTTAACTAGTAATGAATACCTGTTGAATGAATATTCTACATCAAATATTTGGAGTATATATGGCCCTTAACTAGTAATGAATACCTGTTGAATGAATATTCTACATCAAATATTTGGAGTATATATGGCCCTTAACTAGTAATGAATACCTGTTGAATGAATATTCTACATCAAATATTTGGAGTATATATGGCCCTTAACTAGTAATGAATACCTGTTGAATGAATATTCTACATCAAATATTTGGAGTATATATGGCCCTTAACTAGTAATGAATACCTGTTGAATGAATATTCTACATCAAATATTTGGAGTATATATGGCCCTTAACCAGGGACAGGCGATTTGCGCGGAACTTTTTTTCCGCGCAATTCCGCGCAATTGGCTATTTTTTTCCTATGGGCAGGGATATATGATTTGCACTGAAAAAAGAGTTCCGCGCAATTCCGCGCAATTTGCTATTTTTTTCCGCGCAAATCGCCTGTCCCTGCCCTTAACTAGTAAACACAAGTGTTTGCCAAACATTTTTGTATTTCAACATTTTTCAATAACATTAATTTCTGGTTCTTAAACTAAGGATCGAAATAAGAATTGTCATTCATACTTATATTGCTTTTATATTATAGTAGTGTACTGTGTGACTTTTACTTTATTCAATCTTAAATTCTTTTAAGAATTTAAAAGAATTAATTTAATTAATTTAATTTGTTTTAAAAAACAATGCTGACTTTAGCAAAACAAACATACCCTTATCAAGTAATTATGACAAGTGAGCATTTTATTACTGCAAAACCAACTTAAGTTTAAGTTTACGATTCTAAACAAAGAAAAAAACAAATATGTGACATGATCAAGGGAAATGAGTCGGATGTCGCTAATATTGATTTTCAGATATTGGTAAAGAAAGTGTTAAAATTCTTTTGTTTTATAGTGTTTTTAGCGATTGATAAATTGATGTAACTTTGCAAAGAAAAGTCGTATCAACATGGGGTTTTCAGTTTCAGAAAGCTCTAAATGTTCTCTTTAGAAACATGTAAAACTCATTTTTGACCAGGGCCGACATGTGACTCATTCCCCTTGATCATGTCACATATTATTTTGACATCTGACTCATTAGAGATAGCAAATAGGGAACTTGCAATGCAACACATTGTGTAAAAAACTGTTTGTATCAGATTTCATTTTGAAAACAATAGAAAGGGCAATAACCTTGGCAACTTCTGATAATAATGGTATTTATTTGGATCAATCTACAATGAAACACTGTCATTTTGTGACTCATATAAATAATGTGAATGTGAACATTCCCTTTATTTTCCTTCTCACATAAGCTAGGAGTGTATAAATATATAGTTTTGCCCAAAGTACTACATGTAAGTGACAAAAAAGTATTTTGTCCAATTTCTCTAATAACATGCAGACATTAACCTGTAACCAATACAATTTCAATAATAATAATGATAAAATAAAAACACTTACCTTTCGCCATCAACTTGTGAAGACAAATAATTTGATACTATTTTTATTCAATTTGGAGCACTTTGAAAATTTGACCAATGTACAGTGTTATTAAAGCCATATTATAACATTTTCAAACAAAATAGATTAGCATTTCTTTGCCATAAAATGTTAGCTTTTACTGTCAGATATATCCCTTTTATTTTTGAGCCGAACAACTACGGCAAAGCAAAGAAAATTGGAATTTACTACAATGTACCAGCGCACATGTCGCCAATACGTACCACTCCTTCGGTCATGTTATAGTACGACCTTTTGTTGTGTATATCACCGTCCCGCACGCCGTGTACGTACTGTGTGTTATGAACATCGTGTATGCGTTTGACTAATAATTCCATCGTAATAATAAAGCGCCGATTCCGGCGTTTTATTCAAAATCTCGGATTTTGACAAAACTACAGCACCTAGAGTCTTGATTTTTGCAGGCTATATTGGTTTAATAAAGTACAATTTAATCGTGTAAAAAAATGAATTAAAAAAATTCAGTGAGGGCGTCCTCCTCAGCAAATGTTATAAAATGGCTTTAATACCCTTTGACCTATTTTGACATAATATACCGTAAAACCCCGTCTACAAGGATATACCTAAGAAACGCCCTCAATAAAATTGGTTGCTTGTTGTATTTGGAGTTTGAGCAAATATATACTGGCACTGGGTGGCTATGCATTCCATCTAAGTATGTTGTAACACCAATCAATTGTATTGACATAATAACGACTGTTTCAGTATATTAGGATCAGTATAGCTCAATTGATAGAGCGTCAGACTTTGGAACTGAAGACATGCTGAAGAGAGCATGGTCCGGGCACCGGTTCCGTTTTTTCATTCTCGTTTAATTTTAACTTTTTGACATGTTCTTTTATCTTTCTTCAAATCTACCTTTCTACTTTTAATTTTAGGTGTGTTTTTTTGTTTTGTTTTTTTTTTTTTTAGTTTTTTATAGTTTTTTAAAGTAATTTTGTGGTTTTATAGAAACTAGTAAAAGCATTTTATTCTAAATAATAGCGAAACCCACGGTTAGACAGATGTGTTGTAACTACTTGTCTGTCCTCGTCTTTGCAATAAAAACCTATGTTGCACCTTTGTGCCATCCCAATTCTTGAGGAATGGTAGGTAGGGTGCGTTTTGGCTTAAGCACGATTTTGTTTCTACTTGAAATGAAATCAAAATAAATATTGTTCTGTTGCCACAATTGCAGTTTTTTCAATAAAAAAAAATAGATGAGGAATAATAATTATTCCATATTTTAATCTATTGTCCCATCAAGAATAGAGTGTCTTCAAAAACTTCAATCAATTCATCTGACAAAGGAAACTATTCTGGTCATTCAATTTTGTTTCGCTTGCACCTGTTATATCACAGGCGTTGGTAGAGAAGGCACACTTCTCTTGTCTTCACCAAGTAGTGATGTAAACACTAACATGATTAATTACCATAGCTAGCAATGGACATACACTATTTTTTGTTCCACTTGAACCCATACTATAGGCTATTCGCTGTCGATGTGACGTAATTAATCGGATTAACTACCATAGCAATTGATGAATACAATTTCAATATATAGCCCTGCACTTCATCGTTCACGTGGCACCTATGCATTAAACCATAGTTGTCAAAGAAATGCTAATCACTCGCCATGTAAGATTAGTATTTATGAAAAGAGTGGTATTCAATCTATGTTTGGTGACATACGCGGGTGATTAGTGCAATCTGCTTGATGGTAGGTTTTATGCGATTATTACGTCCACTTGACAGCGAATTGTAGTATAGACGAATCCAACAAGCCAAGTGATGGTCAGAATTTATTCGCCATTATATCGTTAGTGAAGTTATGTAATGTCGGATTAATTACCATAGCAATAGGTGAAAACAATTTTGAACATATCGCGCTGCGCTACAAGCAGGTTACACTCATCACCTGTACTGTGTATGTCTGCAATCATAGATTGAATACAATACTGGTCTTTTCAAAGATCTTACAGGTGCAGCATGATATGGTTCAATGAAGAGGTACCGCCTGAACGTATCAGTGTATAACGCGTATATTCAAAAATTGTTTTCACCTATTGCTATGGTAGTTAATCCGATTATTACGTAACTTCGCCAGCGTATTGAATAAAACAGGAGGATGTGAGTTCATAAGGGCAATGTCGGGGATTATAGGTCACAATCGATGTGGAGAGATGAGAGGTCCGACCAACAGCCATAGCGAATGGTTCATGTTCAACTAATTCCAGCGGACGGTCTGTGGCTAGTAAGGAATCGTCTTTGACCACATGCGCAGATCTGTCTCAATCAGGAAGATATTTAATATCCCGAATTTATAATAGGCCTATGCCTACCAGTTCCATCGTATAACCGATCTGCTAGAGAATATTTGTTACCATGTTTAATAAATTCGTATTTATCGTATAATAAAATGTAGCCAAATGTATATTATGTGTCACACGGTTTTCTGCTGAACCACTAGCAGGCTATGTTACCACATCTATGACAATGACAAAGGTGAATTTTGATGATTTTTACGATCGTCCGGATGAGCAAATCACTGAATGGGTCTTTAGTTCCCTCCTCTCCTTATCCTGCCAATATTATATGAATCAAAGAAAAATAAAGAAAAAATAAAATTAAACAAGAAAAAAAAAGAAAAGAAAAGAAACAATAAAAGAAAAACAATAGAATAAATTAAACTAAATATGAAAACAAAATGATCACGAAAGGAGTCTTTAGAAAATGCAAGAAAATATAAATGAAAAGTTTGAACAATATTTTGTTTATAAAAGTTTGTGTGACCGTGATGAGGCTCGAACTCACCATCTTCCGATCTAAAGAACCAAAGTCTTATGCCTTGCCAAGTGAGCTATGCTCGTGAGATGCTAAATAAAGATAAAATAATACATTGTATACCTGCTTGTGTCGGTAAATGATTTGCTCAAATTCCATAATGATATAATATTGTGGAGGGCGCTAGCGTGAAATATGCTATCATCACAGTCGCTTCTATTCCTTATAGACGGGTTTCTACGGTACCTCATTAAGCAGGCACCTTGCAGATAAACAAGTTCTTCTTTTATATTGGGACTAGAGGAATAATGTGTGATATTTAGGAAAGAAAAAAGCAAGGTACACCAACTTGATGTGGGGAAACAAGTAAAATGCAGACTAGACAGTATGCAGGGGGACAAAAAACAGCAAATGTAGGCAGAAGAAGTAGGCAAAGTTCGATAGCCAAATTTTACCAGTTC
Organism: Amphiura filiformis; assembly: GCF_039555335.1. Classification (NCBI taxonomy): domain Eukaryota; kingdom Metazoa; phylum Echinodermata; class Ophiuroidea; order Amphilepidida; family Amphiuridae; genus Amphiura; species Amphiura filiformis. Next base: position 42,682,727 of record NC_092632.1, on the reverse strand, counting down.
CAAGGCCCACAGAAGTAAGTGCTGAACCTGCAAAAACAACAAGGATCAATGGTAATACAAAACTGCACTAGAACAAGTGATGAAAATCACTGTGCATATAAACAGACACGCTTAACCAAACATCCAGAGTAGGCACAAAACAGGCAAAGTTCGATGGCCAAAAATTGCCAATTCCAGAGCCCACAAAAGTGTCAGGAAAACAGTACACTGGAAGTGATGAAAATCACTGTGTACATAGCAGTCAAACACAGAACAGACAAAAAGCAACCGACGTTTCGAGCAGATAAACTGCTCTTCTTCAGGGACAGACAACAAAATATAAGCAAACAACAAAAACTACATGCTGTAGTTTAAAAACAAATTCAAGTCAAAAATTGAAGGCAAGTTCAAATTGAAATAAGTAGCAAAAAAGACAGCAAACTCAGAGCAAAATAAGTTGTGTCTTCTCTCATTGAGAGCAAATTCACTACAAAGTTAGACTGGGAAACACTATATGTAAATAAGCACCACCACAGGACAATAGGGTATTGTCCTAATTGACAGGAAGTGAATGTCAAGTGGGGTCGCAATCAATAGAGGTTGTAGAGAATGAATAGATAGGATAAGTGGACTAATGTCACTCAAACTGCAATATTATGAGAAAAGTAATGCATATTAAATAAAGAACAAATAATGTTTATAGACCTACACAATACATGTATAGTGAAAAATAAGCCAAAAATTGCTGGATAAAACACAAGTCAATGAAGGTCTCAAATATAAAAGTGTAATATGCATACTGAAAAGAAGGGGAGGTAGAAAAACAGAGAAAGTAAGAAAGCATGTGGTCCATGCATGATAAAATTTAATTTCAGTGCATGTACAGATATAGGCCTCATGGGATGAAAGTGATAAAGCCAAAAATCACTAAAACCAAAGCACAGTGAAATACCGTTGCAAATTGACATGAAATATGCCAAAATAGGTAGTGATACAGGGACTGCTAAAAGCTGGAAAAATATTAGCAAGCAACGAGGCCTACAATAAGAAAGCCAAATGTGAATTGACACATCAAACATATAGGCCTACATGTAGGTCCAGTAATAAATGCTAACAAGATCCATAGGCCTAAAGATACACTGGCATGTTAATCTTTAACATTTAAGCCAAGTGGTTGGGTTGTCTGAAGTTTAGAGATCCAGTCTTTCTCAAGTTTCTTTCGCATGAAAGTGTCAGTCTTTGGGGGTTTGTCAATACACATGACAGTAATGTGATTTGCAGAATGTCCTGGAAGGTTGAAATGTTTAGCTACTGGTGTATTTCTGTTAAGACGAGCATCGGCACAATGCTCAGTCAGTCTGGTTTCCAGGCTACGACCAGTCTCTCCCACATACTGCACTTGACAATTAGCACATGTGATAAGGTAGACCACATTCTCACTCTGACAACTGAGGTGTTTGTGGATGACATGACTTTCACCTGTGGAAGAACTAGTGAAAGACGACCCTTTCTTGGTGTGTGCGACTGGTGAGCCACCGCCCCATTTAGGTTTAGAGTGGATCTCATGATTACATAAAGTACATGAGCCACATGCAATCGAGCCTCTGGGAGGAGGTTGGGCTGGAGGTAGGGATGAGCGCACAATCATGTCCTTGATGTTAGCATTCTCCGATAAGCTACCATGGGTAGGTTGGGAATAGCCTTCTTACATTGAAATAAAATACTTCATTAAAGCATTTTGAAATAAAATACTTCATTAAAGCATTTTAAACTTTTAATCCCCTTGCTTCATTAAAATGCTTCATTTAAGCATTTTAAACTTTTAATCCCCTTGTGTGGGCAAATTATGGAATTGTCCATATTTCACCTCATGAAAATATTCTTACCACTGCACTCATAAACATTCAATATTTGTATACCAATATACACTTGTCTTATCTCTTGACCGGGAGATGAATAACTCAATCAAATGTATTGTCCTGTTACCGCTAAGTATTTCACACCAAATAAAACAAAAGACACAGGAATTAACTGTAAAAACAATATATTATGTTATTTGTACAATACTTTTATATAACAATAATATATCTCTTGAAATGTTAAAGGTTAGTATAATTTAGAGTTCGAAGTTTACCGTTTTCTAAAATCCATTTTCCGTGTTGTAATACGTGTTGTAAAATGTGTAAATCTGGGTCATGAATAAAGCTTAAAATGTATATAAATAATGATAAATATAAATAATGAAATGTCACAATAAAATGTTCATATTGCAATCAATGTGTTCTAATTGGAATATTCTCGCGATCATGACGATAATAGGCCGACTATTACAATGTTTTTATGGATATAGGGGGTCCATGCCTTGGTAATATACCTTTTTTTCGGTATTATTAATTGCAATTCTGGGTAAAAACCACATGTGCCTGCTAACGGTCACAAAATTTTTATCGCATGAGCTGAAAGGGCTTTGGTAGTAGGTTACAAAAAGTCACATCAAAAATTCCTCCGGAGCTTGTTGCCATAGCAACGGCAGATTTTATGATTTTGGCGATTTTTGCTTATTTTGGGGTGAAATTAAGGGAAAATATGTACTTTTTTTAATCGCTCCTGACTTTATATTTGAGGTCACATTAAAAAAAGCAACCTTACCACCATAAAGTAATATCTTTGTGCTTTCCCCAGATGCACAAAATATTTCAATAATATTTCCCTATGTGCACTTTTAGGGCTGGGCAACATTGCCAATTTAGCACTTTTGAAAAAATGCAATTTTTACCCTATCTTTGAAGTCTAAAAACTAATTTTGCTTGAGCACCTAGAATTATTTCCTCTTTGTTGGTACTTGGGCAGACATTGCCCTTTCAAATTTGGTAAAAAATCTCTGGGGCTATTTGACCTGTAAAGCCAGTGTTGCCAGAAAGTTTGATAATTTTCAAAAATGCATTTTTCGAAATAATGCATTTTCTACATATTTACTCATGTAACCTTTAATACCACCAACTTAATTGAAATATTTGCACACTTTGCACTCATGATTAGACACACATTGCAACGGAAGCAACACTTTGAGGCTGGGAACAAGTTCTGTCCTCCATAATCCGGTATTGCCAGAAAATCATATTTTATAAATCCAAATTTCCAATTTGTGCGTTTTACAATTATTTATTCGCTTAATTTTATACTATCAATGTTTAGTTGAATAGAATGTGCATTTAAACATCATCTGATATAATAGAGATGAGATCAGACACATGGGCGAGTTTCTCGACAGGTGGCTTAGTAAGCCTTAGGCTTAGGCGTCCTTGAGGATACGAAGCTATTTTTTGACCAAAAATAGTACCGTAATTTTTACATGGGAAATTGTTTTGAAAAATGACATATGCATCTTGGAAAGTGTATCACTTACTAAGACATGTAAGATGGATGTTTTGATCAAAAAATTAAATCACAACATTTTCCTTTGACCTATGGTTTTTGACCCATGACCTCTCTTGGAATTCATAAGTAGGCCTAAAATGCAGGTTTTTAATGATTTTGGTCATTTTGGGCAAAAATGGACCCTTTTAGCCACCATCTCAAACAGGTTTTGAAACATAGGCAATGATGGTGTTACCAGATTATATGACAATTAATTTACCCATACCCGTAATTTTTGAGTTCGTCAAAACATGCGTGCATTTGTCCCGGGGGGGGGGGGGGGCACTCACATAATTGGTCTGTACGCATGCGTGACCAAAAAACAAGGAAAAGGGGTGTTTTTTAGGCAAGGCAAGTTACGCGAGTGGCGCATTTAGGGTCTAAAAACACTGATTTTCAAGAATAAGGGTAGTTTTCTGAAAGTGAACAACTTGTTTAGGGTACCTTTTCAAATTTTTGGTAAATTACGAGTCCGAAAAGGGTACATTTTTTCATTTTTACTGGCCAAAAAACTCATTAGGGGGTAAATTCTATATTAAATTACCTTATTAAGGGGCTAAATTTGCTGGTAGGGTAAAACTCGTTTAGGGGGTGTTTGAAAAAAATTTGGTCACGCATGCGTACAATGTCATATTTGAGTGATCCCCCCGGGGCATTTGTTTAAAAATGTAGCCTGGTAAAATGAATGATACGCACAATAAAAACTTCAAACTCCCATGGGGGCATCAATATTGACGTTTGCATTATTTGACACCCTTATTTAACTTCTTCCCTAAATTTAGACATCCGTTTGTTGTTCCGGTGCCTTCAATTTGACTTCTACTTCTACGTTGGACCTGTTGTCCAGGGTGGAAAAGTAACATCACATGTGTTCACATCGAAACAACCGTGCAGACAATACGAGTATTTATCATGTTTACAATGCAAGTAAAAATCCAACTGGTGAAAAAGCTAGAGGCCTGATGGGCTGTTGCATTTAAAACACTCCCTATTTCCCCCATTTCCCCTAGTTTCTAACACAATCCTCAAGATAAATCTCTATCCGTATGTGTACATGCTATCAATTTGGTTAAAATTGCCATGTATCATGTTATCATGTCGGTGGTATCAAAGTATCATGGTATGATCATTGGGTGGAAGGGAGAAAAGATATAATACATATTACCCTAAAGGATGTTGAGGTTGAAGGTCATTTGGGGGTTGAATTTAAAATACCTGTGATTGGGCTCAAAGTTGGTGAATATAAACCGAAAGGGGAACGTGTTAAAACACAGCAGAGGTCACTTCAGGTCAAACATCATGCACGGGTCAAATTTCAAAATTCCTCTGATTAATATAATTGTGAATAATAAATTCCTAAATAACATTTGACACAAAAGAAGACCTCTCTTACTTCCATGCCCCTACTAAAGCTAGCTTCCCTTTGAAAGGTCCGATGTTTAACATTTGCCCTGAAAGACTCACAATTTAATTTTGTCCTTCTCCCGGGATGCCCAGGATCAGGGATGTAAGGATGTGATCAACTGTGGAAGATAACATTCGATGGTCTTTATAATAAAACATGAAGGATCTAAAGATTTACCAAATCCTGCATACCAGAAAATATTTATGTATGTGGGCCTTGATCTTGGTCACATTCCGGTCCTCATTGAGGGTTTGGGGCGAATAAAGTGGGCCTATAGAAGAATTCATTGAGCCAATTACTGGGTCCCGTCTGCACCAAACTGGTGTTCTTACTGTCCAATTGGGCATTGATGGAATGTAGTTTCATATCCCCGGGAAAGGCCCAGGCGGGGATTCGGGGGGTGTAGACCCGCCCCTCCTTCCAGCCTTCCAGGAAAGGAGAGAAGAGAAGAGAAAGGGAAGGGGAAAAAGAGAAGAGAAAAGGGAGGAAAGGCAATTATTTTAAGCATTGTTTGAAGACGGGTCCTCGTCCTAAAAGCATGTGAAAATTACTATGGACCCGCCAATATGGAGGGCCCGTTACACTTTGCCACCAAAGTCAGTATTAAGACGGACTCCATACTGACTTCATCGATCTATGCATGCTTTAGTAAATGCGAGTCTCAAGGTTTGTAAATTGGGTTGTTTAAATAGTTCAAAAATGATGCAACAAATGGCTTGAATTGGACTTTCATTTTGCAAAATTTTCCAACTTCTGACACCCCTGCGTAATCCATATAGGCCTACAAGTGGCTATTTTCGCTCCTGCTTTCGCGCATTTGTCAATATATGTTTAACACCATTTATAGGCCTACAATAATAGGGAAAAACTTATCCACGAAAGGCTACATGGACCGCTCATTTGACAAATTTTTGGCTTTTTTAAACTAAAATCATTAACATGATTATCATAAAAGCCTACAAAAATTGTTTGATTGGCATAATATTTTAAGCTATTAGGAGAATTCTAAGAGAAGGCAGTTTCCATGGAAACAGCCATTTAAACCCATTTTTTGTTAATTTTACTGGGAAATATTAGCTCTATTTTACAGATATTTGCTTAAAAATGAGCATTCATGGCCGTTGCCATGGAAACTGCATACTCGTTGAATTTTCTCAATAGCCTAAAATTAAAGAAGTCCTATTTATCAATAAAGTTAAGTGTAGTTTAAACTTTTGTAATACAGAAAATGGTTTAAAATGGTTTAAAAGGGTCAATTTTTGCCCAAAATGACCAAAATCATTAACAACTTGCATTTTAGGCCTACTTATGAATTCCAAGAGGTCATAGGTCAAAAACCATAGGTCACAGAAAAATGTTGTGATTTACCTTTTTGATCTAAACATCCATCTTAATAAGCTGATACACTTTCCAAGATGCATATTTTTAAATTTCCCATGTAATAATTACTATTTTTGGTCAAACTAGGCTTAGTATCCGCAAGGTCACCTAAGCCTAAGGCTTACTAAGCCACCAGTCGAGAAACTTGCCCATGTGTATGAACCTCTATTGTATCAGATGATGTTTAAATGCACATTATATTGAACTAACATTGATAGTATAACCTTCACGGAATAAATAACTGTAAAACGCACAATTTGGAAATTTGGATTAATTAAGTAAGATTTTCTGGCAATACCGGTTTTTGCAGGACTGGACTGCTCCCCAGCCTCAAAGTGTTGCTTCCGTTGTAATGTGTGTCTAATCATTTGCAAAGTGTGCAAATATTTCAATTAAGTTGGTGGTATTAAAGGTTACATATATGAGTAAATATGTAGAAAATGCATTATTTCGAAAAATGCATTTTTTGAAAATTATCAAACTTTCTGGCAACACTGGCTTTACAGGTCAAATAGCCACAGAGATTGTTGACCCAATTGGGACGGAGCAATGTCTGCCCAAGTACCAACAAAGAGGAAATAATTCTAGGTGCTCAAGCAAAATTAGTTTTTAGACTCCAAAGATAGGGTAAAAATTGCATTTTTTCAAAAGTGCTAAATTGGCAATGTTGCCCAGCCCTAAAAGTGCACATAGGGAAACATTATTGAAATATTTTTTGCAACTGGGGAAAGCACAAAGATATTACTTTATGGTGGTAAGGTTGCTTTTTTAATGTGACCTCAAATATAAAGTCAGGAGCGATTCAAAAAAGTACATATTTTCCCTTATTTTCACCCCAAAATAAGCAAAAATCGCCAAAATCATAAAATCTGCCGTTGCTATGGCAACAAGCTCCGGAGGAATTTTTGATGTGACTTTTTGTAACCTACTACCAAATCCCTTTCACCTCATGCGATAAAAATTTTTTGACCGTTAGCAGGCACATGTGGTTTTTACCCAGAATTGCAATTAAAGAGTATTTTTATCATAAAAATTGACATACACAACTCATGATTGTTTTTAACATTTATTTCTCTTATCTTTTAACAATTTTTGTCACATCATACAAAAATGTCATTTTCCGTGTTGTACCTCCGATTCCGTGATTTTCTTCCGTTTTCCGTAAAACGGAAAACTTCAGACTCTAGTATAATTGCACTAAAAGAAACAATGGGCTATTCTATTTGAAATCCATACACCCCCTATATAGAAAACATGACCTTAGGGATAAAAAAAATGTTTGCTTGTCCATAGATCACTTTCAGAAAAGCTAGGATCATTCATTTAAAAAAAAAACCCAAAAATAACATGATTTTAAAATGCACTAGATTTGTATCCATTTTGGAATCATTTAACAGACTCAGTTCGAGGGCACTCATAATTCCCGGACGTCTCTGATATCAAATACTCTTGAAGCGTCATGTCACATAACAGTATCATATTTCAGAGACGTCTCATAAATCACATACTCCCTAGTTTCAAAACCCAGTCGCAAACTATATTAGTAATTTTGGTGAACGTGCCAGCGCAGTGGGAATAATTGTGAGTAGGCCTTATCAGGGTTGTAGCTAGCCCAAGTTGAGTGCCTGCTAATTTTACTATGAATTATAGTGCAGGCTTGGGTACTCTTGGGATTTTTTTACTTCAAAACATTTGATTTTGGCCATTGCAATCTAAGTGTGTTCTGGGACCATTTGTCAGAATTTGCATAGATAGATATAATTTTTGCACAGGTAGATTATTTGCTAAACATAGGAACACTTATTCTAATACACTCAGCTTCATTCCGATGTGCTGCATCTAGTGCCCAGCTGTCAACAAAGCTCGACGTATGTGATATCACAGACTCCCCGTATGTAAAATCACTGACCTGACAAAATCAGAGACATCCGTGAATTACGGGTGCCCCCGAACTGGACTATGACATGAATACAAATTTATATATTGAAGACACAAAAAGTCGACCATGTATTATTCTAGTATTTAGCTCTAGGTACAGGGACACTCCAAATAAAAAAAAAGAATAAACAAAAAAAATTAAACTTTTCTAAAAAAAAAAAGCGGTCAGGATAAGCCGGCGAGGACAAGCAAACAACTTTTTTTGGCCTAGTCTTCCACCACACAGGGCGTGTATCCTTAATCTTCCACCACACAGGGAGTGCATATTTGTAAGTTAAAAAGTTTATTTCCCATTCATTAACACTTGTTTACAAGGGATGTAAGTATGAACATAAAATATATGGAAATGTATGTGAAATTACGACAACTCTCTGCAATTAGGCAACAAAAGCCCCTGATCTATTGACTTGATGGATTCAGATGTTGCATTTTAGGGAGTTCTTTCAAGCTGTAGGTGAGTAAAAACAGCTGGTTTTTGGTCAAAGTGGATTGATTTTTTTTTTTCAAATTATGTTTGCAAAATCTTTTAGGGTAATTTTGAAAACAAATCCTAACCGACTGACCCTACTTGGAGCTTCTGTTCCAAGGTTTTTTCCTCATGGGCATTAAGAGACTCCACTTAATCCTCTGGTAGATCTCTTTGTACAAGAAGTATGACTATCAGCACAGAACAAGTTTCTGGATCTTTTTGCAATGACATCTCAGCCTTCTTTAATACCTTAATGATAACATCTTACCTTTGGAGAGGGCAAACAGATTGGCTCTATTGTCAATTTCATGATATATGACATGGATGTAAGAAGCTATTCTTGAAATAAAATCCAAAATAGTTATTATCAGATTTGTTATGAACTGTTAAGACATTTTAAAATGTCTTCACAACCAAGGACCAGCATACTAAAGTCTTGTTAAATTGCTTATTATCATTATAATAAATGATAAATTACTTATGATTTCACACCACCAAATAGAATTATATGGTTGTGTGCCCTTAATTTTACTTCTCCTAATTTATGCATTAAAATGAGCAGAAATGTGCATAATTTTGGCAAAATTTGGATTTGGTCATGATTAGTAATGTCCTCGAAGATTGACGTGGACTGGAACCCAGTGCATGTCAATCGCGTATACCCTGGATAGCTCAGCTTTGCGGCTGAGTGAACAGACGGGAGCAATGGGGGCAATACACTGGAGCCAGCCGGCTCCAGTGTATTGTTTAGTCTTCTTCAACATCGGACTAAGGGTGAGGAATCCCTGACAGAAACCTCTACTGACACCACGTCCTGCCAGCGCGGCGATATATGGCAAAAATCCCTCATGAAACTATGGAAGACAAAGAAAAAAAGAGGTCGTAAAGCCCATGGCCAGAAGGCGCAAACATCAAGGACCTGGTGATTGCAGATTGCCCAGTCGTGACATAAGATGTGAATCTTTGTATGGCGTCACACAGTCAAAGCCAATAGGAAGCTGTGTGACTGATGATGGTCACAAGATTGGACAAACACAACTCAACATATGTACGTATAATACTAGAACATTGAGAACGGAAGAATCACTTGAATCATTGCTAGACGAACTGAAAGACTTCAAATGGGACATAATTGGACTATGTGAAACAAAACGAGAAGGAGAGGGCATTGAGGAACTCAAGGGAGGTGCTTGGCTCTATAACCAAGGAAAAACAGAGGCAAACAAAAATGCCAAGGGAATTGGATTTCTTATCCACCCAAAATTCATAGACTATGTAAAGGACATGAAATATTACTCAGATAGAGTGATCTCTCTCATAGTACAGTTGACAGGAAACAAACAGCTTTGCGTAATTCAAGTGTATGCACCAACATCGGACTATGATGATGAAAACGTTGAAGAACTCTACGAGGAGGTAAATAAGGCGATAGAAGACAGCAAAGCTGAGTACACCATAGTAATGGGTGACTTCAACGCCAAGATAGGAGAATGTCAATCTGGAGAAGAAGCCATCATGGGAAAGTTTGGAGTTGGAGAAAGAAACAAAAGAGGGACATGCTACTTGAGTTTGCTGCGCAACAAGGACTTATCATTGCTAACACATACTTCAAGAAACATAAAAACAGGTATTGGACATGGGAAAGTCCCAACGGAATTACAAAGAACCAAATCGACTTCATCCTAAGTAGCCAGCGTGGAATTGTAGAGGATTGTTCTGTCATCACGAGTGTAGACATTGGTAGTGACCACAGGATGGTCAGAGCAAAGATACACATAGACAGGAAATTGGCAAGACTCAAAATCATTAGAAATCAAAAGAAAAGCAAGTTAAACATACTGAAACTGAAAGATTTGAAGAATGATTTTCAACTGGAGTTGAAAAACCGATTTGCATGTCTGGACATAGAAAATGCAGATATAGATACCAAATATGAGCTTATATCCAATACAATAGTGGAAGCAGCTGAAGAAATAGCGCCAAGAGAGAGAAAGACCAAACAGACCACAGAGGAGGACAAAGCAATCGAAGAGTTAGATAAGAAAAGGAAAGAACTTAGAGAAGTAGAGGACAAATCACCAAAACAGAAGATAGAATACTCAGAACTAGTCAAAACAGTGAGAAAGAAAAGACGAGAAAGAAGTAGAAAGAGAAAAAAAGCAGCAAATTGAATCCATCCTAGAAAGTGGCAAGGGACCAAAACAGATTACAAAAATGAACAGCAAGAAAACAAGAATTTGCCAAATGAGACAAAAGAATGGAAGCATAACCACAGACAGAGAAGAAATTCTAAATGTATGTACAGAATTCTACCAAGACCTGTACAGCAGTAAAACAGATGAAAACAAGCGGAACCAGAGTACCCACAAAATCAACCGATGACACTGAAGTACCAAATATAACAGTTAGAGAAGTGGAAAAGGCAGTAACACAAATGAAAAACAATAAAGCACCTGGACCTGATGACGTATCAAGTGACATTTTTAAGATAGGAGGAGGAGATCAACAAACAGCTGGTGAAACTTTATAATCAAATCCTGAAAGACAAAAAGATTCCTGAGAAATGGAAGCAGGCAAAGATCATCCTACTTCATAAAAAAGGGGATAACGCAGACATCAAAAATTACCGGCCGATAAGTTTGCTTTCTCATGCATATAAGATATTTACCAGAATAATCCAAAACAGGATCCAAAGAATACTAGACGAAAACCAGCCAAGGGAACAAGCAGGATTTCGGGCAGGTTTCTCAACAACAGACCATCTACACGCATTAAACCAGCTGATTAAAAAGGCCAATGAATACCAGCTAAAGCTTTGTGTAGGGTACATAGACTATGAAAAGGCATTTGATTCGGTTGAACATTCAGATCTTTTTGCAGCCCTAAGAAGAATAGGAGTCAATGAAACCTATGTGCTCATCATAGAGGATATCTACACAGATGCAGTAGCCACAATCCATTTGGACAATGATGTGTCAAACCATATTCACATAAAGAGAGGAGTGAGGCAAGGGGATACAATATCACCAAAGATCTTTACAGCTGCCATGGAAGAGATTTTCAAGAAGTTAGATTTGGAGAAGCAAGGAATAAATATAGATGGAGAATGGCTGACAGACCTGAGATTACTTGAGATGATGTTGCTTTAACAACAACATCAGTCAAGGACATGGAGATTCAATTAAATGGTTTGAACAGTGAAAGCAAGAAGATCGGTTTAAAAATACACAAAGGAAAAACAAAATTCATGACAAATTTCAAACAAATGAGCCCATTGTAGTTGAAACTGATGAGATAGAAAAAGTAGAAAGCTACAAATATCTTGGCCAGACTGTGAAGCTGGAAGACAACACGAGAGAGGAAGTTCTAATCAGAATTAAGGCTGGCTGGAGCTGCTTTGGCAGATATAAAGACATTCTGTGTGATAAAAAACTATCAATGATATTAAGGAAGAGGGTCTTCAATCAATGTGTGCTGCCTACAATGACATACGGCTGCGAAACGTGGACAACAACTAAATACCTAGAACAAAAACTGATAACAGCACAGCGGGCAATGGAAAGAAGAATGCTGAACATCACAATACGGGACAAAATTAGGAACTCATATATAAGAAATAAAACCAAAGTCAAGGACATTCTAGAGAAAATAAAAGAGGCAAAATGGAGATGGGCAGGACATCTAGCAAGATCAAATGATAACAGGTGGACAAAACGTCTAACAGAGTGGCAACCTAGAACAGGCAGAAGGCGAAGGGGAAGACAAAAAGCGCCAGATGGCGGGACGACATTACATCTTACATTGGCACAACCTGGGCTAGGATAGCGCAAGACAGAGAAACATGGAAGCTTCATGAGGAGGGCTACAGCCGACATGGGCTGACGTAGCCAGCAAGTCAAGTCAAGTCAAGTAATGTTTGTAATGCAAGTGTACCACAGATGGGAGAGATCGAATAACTTTGATTTTAAGCAGCCTTATCTTTACAGAAACACTGGCATGATTTTGCCTGTAAAATAGGCAATTCCCGGACATCATAGACTTCAAGGGCCAGTCGTAAAAAATAATGACAGTCAACCTATATTTTTTCCCAGCCAGAGGGATCAGACAAGGGCTGATTTCAACCATCATAGCTGTCGCTTAAAACTGAGTCGCTCCTGTGAAGAAAAAATGATGTTTTCTTAAGGCAAATTTAACACATATCTCTATCGGACTCGATCTGATTTGGTGGTGTGAGATCTGAAATCATTAAATTGCTTATATCATTATAAGTTCCAAAGAGACAACTCCGATCTTTCAATGATTATCACATCACATAGTCTTGACTATCACACCACTAGAGTATTAGTTTCTGCATCAAAAGAGTACAATAAGGAATTGGACAATCTTCATGTACAAATATATGTTCATAAAAACCCGTAAAACTTTCAAAACCTTCAAATGTAGTTTTAAGTGGTAATATTAAGGTTTCCATTTTGTAAGCGCTCCAGGCCTTTTAGAAGTGGCGCAAATGCTCTTTGCATTGTATTGTAATTATCAAATTGTGCAATTATCTATACATGAAAGAGTATATTTGAAAAAAAAAAACCCCATATTAGAAAGTGCACAAGACATAAACAAAAAGAAGATATATGCGCCTATTTATCATTGTAACAATTATTATGACACTTTTTAAATTCTATTATAAATATATTATATATTTCAAAGCAATAATTTTAATACAAACCTTTACCACAAAGTACTTTGGCAAGATTAATATCAACATTTCATTTAATTATTTACAGATTCCAAGATCATTTCTATAAAATTACAAAACAATCAAGATTATAAATATAATTGAATTCAAGGTTATTTTGAAGTCTTTGTGTTGGCTTTGTGTGTTTAATCATTGTTCTATTATTTGTGAGAATGACCAATTCATTAGAGATTTATTTGCAGTAATCAAAAATAGGGACGGCCGTCCCAAATAGCTCTTCCAAAGATATGGGTAGTGAACACCACACATAGTAAATATTCATGTGAAACTTTTTTTTTTTTCATTTTTGTGATAAACTTTTTTTTCATTTTCAGCCAATCACACAAGTTGACACAAGTTTGGTTGTAATTGGATTTGAACTATTCATGTGAGATCAGATTTTGTATTCTCAGCCTATTTACAAGTTGACCTCAAATAACCTCTAAGCAGGAAAGAAGAACACATTGTGCTTGGACTGTTTAGTCTATTTCTTCTTTCCTGGATTGTCATTTCAATTGCTTTTAATGTTTTTTTTTTCATGTTTGTAATTTATGGCAATTGAAATAAATATTATTATTATTATTATTATTATACCTCGGTATATGATCTTGAACACCACCAATAGATGAGGGTTCCCATAATGCAGGTATGATCCAAGTTTGGTTGTAATAAGATTTGAACTGTTCATACGAGACCAAATTTTAACCAGAAGCATTACATAACTGTAGACGGATGGGCACACAACCGCGACTGATGGATACACACCCCGACTGACGGATGGACTGACACATGACTCGTAATGTTTGTTTGTTTGAAGTCTGATCCCTTCCTTCTCTGGTAAAAATATCATCATGATTAGAAATTCAATATCTTCTACACTTTTATCATATTTTTACCAACCATACCCCTAAAGAAACCAAATTTCTATTATATGACATTGTTATATTTTCAAAATCTTGCATCCTATACTTTGTAGAAAGCCCAGCTGTCCAACTATGTCACTACTTGAACAGTAGCCTAATTTGCATATGCAAGAAGGCTATTCTAAAAAAATAATGATATTTGATGGATAAACCAGAAAACCCACACATTTTTTGGCCTTGATATACAGACCAAATGAATTTCTTAAAATTTGAAAGACTTGGTTGGTAAAGACACCCAATAAAAATTCAATATTCTTTAATCACTTTTATCACTCACGATACATCACAGATATATATGTTTTTAGGAAATTTTAAATTTATAAGGCCTTTCTGCATTTGGAATTGTAGCATGTCAGTTTTTGTTTTAATTATTCAAAGTGAAAAATTTTCACAACAACAACCAGCTATTGCATATCATATTACTCTATATGAAATACTTATATCATAATGAAGAAGAAATCACAACTTCTTTTCTCTGTATACTGAAAAAAAAACCCTGGTTAAACTTGTCTATTCATTTTAACAGACTATTATTTGTGAATTCTACAATACAGTGTTCCAATTGACAACCTTTCCAGTACAGCCGCCATTGGCATGTACATAAAGTTTGTTCGGCTTATAATTGGCGAAAATGATTTAGTTTTTATTACTGCACACGTCAATGAACTCCCAACTTACGCTCGTGTAAATTAACATAAGGCCGCGCCAGCCCGGCATTACACAATGCACAACTAGTGTCAGTGCTGCTCCCAACTGCGTGCATGCCATTCTACTAGCAATACACAATGTTATGAGACTCATTTTTTGCCAATTATAAACCGAACAAACTTTAAGCACAACTAGACGATGTAATCATTGGTGAAGATTTAGTACTGGAAACTGTTGCCTAGTACCATAAAATATTGACTTATATCAAATGTAAAATAAATTATTTTCAAGAACAAAACAGTTCCAGTGAACTATGTAGATCAGTAGTACCTTTAGCTACTCCGTGCTTGGCTGTTTGACTGACCATGTTGTGAGTTATTATGTTTGGACTGGGAGTAGCTCTGCATCATTCTCATTCTGTATGTTACCATAATCATCGTAAGAAAAATATGGATGGATAAAATATCAGTGATATGTATTTAAATGGTTTTAGTTTTAGTTACGTTAACAACACAAAGTTCAAGTCAAATTTTGATAGGTTTTGTTAATGGTTTAGAAGGGTTTTTAAAATGATTTTTCATTCAATACTAGTCTTATGTTACTAATTTTGATTACTTTTTGTTTTGTTTACTTTTATCTAGCAAATACACAAAACGAAACTTCAAAGACGCAGGAAATCCTATTCTCTATAAAGATCTGAATGTGTACACTCTTTATATTAGACTGTCTGCGTATGGGTGTGGGATAGGGTGAGGGACTGAGGGTGTATATGGGTGTGGTGTATATGGGTGTGGGGTAGGGTGGGGTGTATGGGTGTGGGTGGGTGTATGGGTGCATATGGGTGTGGGGTAGGGTGAGGGTATATGGGTGTGGGGTAGGGTGGGGTGTACATGGGTGTGGGGTAGAGTGGGGTGTATGGGTGTGAAAGCAAGTGTTTGTTGTCTTACCTTTTTAGCTGACTTATTTGTGCTGCTCCTTTTCCTGTGCCTGTTGTACTGCAAGAAAAAGTAACACAAATATTATTGTCCAGTTTTCAAATAAGATGTATTTTGGCACCAAAGCACTTGAGGGCCTGAGAGAAAGTGATCATGACTACCCTATTTTGCCTCACATTGCCCAATTTGGTACTGTTTACAGCATAAATAGGAGAAGTCGGTTCTCATTGGCTAATTTAGCATCGCATGATGCGCATGACCCAAGTCTTTTTACGTGATGATCAGGACAAGCAGACAAGCAGCAAATATTCAGCAGGATATCTGATGTCGCAATGTGGCTCAGTTGTTCTTGCCTGGAAAATTAGTGCACTGGTTTGATCTCCACTACAGTACTAATTTCAGTTTAATGAACACAGCTTTCAACATACTCGATCCAACAACAATCGTATCGCATATTTCAAAAACGCGAACACACGACCTTGGATACAATACTAACAAGTCACAAATGAGTTGGCATAGCACTTCAGTGTTACGCACACACAGTCGCACATACATGCTGGAGTACATCACTCAGCGTACACAAAAAATTTATCATGCTATGTCAGGCTGTGTTCATTCAATTGATATTTCTACTGTAGTTGTGATTTGATTTCACTTTCTCAATTCATTATGTCAGTAGACTTGGAATATTGGAAATAATCTGTGAACCGATTCTCACAAGCTGTTGGAAGAATCAAGTTTAATTCATTCCTACAATTTCCCAAATGTAGTAGCATCTGTCACCCTGTGAAGAAAGGAAGTGTACCCATGCAGTGGTATACCGTGGCCGCTCCTACCCCGGGGGCTGAAGAAAATTCAATTTTGCCGCCCCTTCCTCAACAGCCCGAAAAAATTTGTTGGTGGTTTGAAAAAGTGAAGAGCAAAAAAAAAAGGATTATAGGCACTAGTGCCCTAAAAGCAACACATTTTGATGTATAGTACAATTTTTTATACGTTTTCAAGCTTTTTTCTTTACTTATTCTTTTTGCCACCCCTTCTTCTTCAGCCGCCCCTTTGTTTGGCCGCCCCCTGCTTTTACCCCGGGGGGCTCGCGCCCCAAAGCCCCCAAAATATGTGCATGCTATGTTATTTCAGCACACACTGCTATTTATCTGATGGGTCAATTATAAATACATATTTGATGACCCATCATATTGAAACACATCAGTTGCAGGAACATTTAAAGCCAAAATAAGTAATTTGCTCCACTGCAGTAACACGCTCAATTTTTCTTGAATTTCTACTTTTGCTTGATTGTGTAATGCCCAATTGTGTACTAAAATAACCATGAAATGCTATGATTACAGTAAAATTGAAAAATGGCATATAAACTGTGTGCATATCACTATTTGTCTTACGTCTTGTTTGTACATCCCAGCTGTGGGAAGCTCCACCAATAATCATGATAATAATACGATTGGCAAACTAATACATGCATTGTAGGCGCTGGAATGAAATAGCAATTTTCTTTGTTTTACCTCATTTGTTTGGCTCGAAATTAAAAGGGGACAATCAGTGAACACTGACCTTTAAATAGGAATCTATTCGATATGCAAATCACACATTACTGCTTTAAAGATAATAAAGAAAGTGGGTATTAAAAATAAAGAAAACAATAAGGAAATTTGAACTCTATTTGTAATATAAAATCACCATTCTATCTACATGCGACATCAATGGATAAGGTGTCATTTTAAAGCATAAAAAAGCAATCATCTAACTTGATAAACAAATGAAAGTTAATATTTGACAACAACTGCCATATTTCAATGTGATGGGCCACAATTTACTTTCTTGGCCAATGCATGCTTTTGTAATTTGGGAAAAAGTTTTACCCAGATGAAGTATCCCAGTAACAGCTCACTTACCAAGAAAAGGAGTGCGATAATGATAATGATAATACCAATAACACCCATGCACACACCGACTATGGCAGATGTCTTCATGTGTATTGCTCTTGGTGGCTGTGATGGTTCTGATGAGTGTGAAAGACCTAGAAATATAAGTGAAAACAATGAGTCAAAATTAACATCAACAAAGCAAGTATTGCCAATTTATTCAAAGTATCTGATGGTTGCTCAATTTATTACACCATATTACATCTAAACTTCAACACACAGTGTTATAGAAATATGGCAAAAAATTTTTAAGGGTCATTCGAGCCTATATCTGAAAATCTACAATCAATTTTTATTGGTCTGAACTCAAATTTGAAAAATGACACACATTTATGGTTATCTTTAGACAGCTTCCAAAATGAGCCAATATTTTTAAGGGCCTGAACATCTATGGGCCTATACCATTTTCAAACTTTAACAGGATTTTAGTGTGAGGTTCATGCTTTATTTCTGCCATTGGTCAGACATGATAGGAGGTAAAAAATGTAAATATTTATGTAGCGCTTTATGCTGTAAACAGCCCCAAAGCGTTTTACATTTATTCCGCTGTCATTAGAATATGTCAGAACCATGTTTGCGGCCTAAAGATGGCGCAGGATTCATCAGTACAACGACTGTGACTACTCTTAACAGCCTCCCATTGCACCTGGGTGGGGTGAGGCAAGCGAGGCAGAGCACCATGCCAAAGGGTGCAACAGGGTTGTGGGGCGGGGACTCAAACCCATGCATGTCGAGTCCAAGGCCGTAACACCACCATGTCCTCACACGTATTACAAGTGTACTTATTTCAAGTGTCTTGATTTTTTTATTTATATGTTATGTATGTTACATATTATATGTACGGCTTTGATGGCCATACTTACCACAATAATAATCTGTGCACTGTTCCCCCAGTTTATCACGATCACTTCTGCATTAAGCTACATATAGAGAGAAACACATACATGTATGACTAAGTAGCATTAAAAATAATTACATAATATGATGCTTTTAGCTATACCACAAATCAACCTATAATTAGTACACAAAAATCATCACAAAAGCTTCATATGTGATCGATCTGATCCACTCAGGCCAAAGTCGGAAATGTAACTGAAAAATATGGGATTTGCGACCTAGAAATCATGTTTTGTGTAAAGACAAGTCATCATCAATTGTTATTAAATATTACATTACTTTTAGTTAAAGTTTGTTCGGCTTATAATAGCAGTTGGTTGCAACTCTTATGCTAGCTGTGCAATGCTTGAGTTGGGACTTTATTGACGTGCAACGGAATAATTTTTGCTTTATAATACACATTTCGTACACATGACATAAGTATGTTGTGTGTCTGAACCATTTTAAGTCTCCCATATTCATTTTTTTCATTCTATTTATTATTATCACTTACCATGTATTGCATCCATCACCCTTTGGATATGATCGATACACATTATAGGTTGTACCATTGACCATTCTATTTATTATTATCACTTACCATGTATTGCATCCATCACCTTTTGGATATGATTGATACACATTATAGGTTGTACCATTGACCATTCTATTTATTATTATCACTTACCATGTATTGCATCCATCACCCTTTGGATATGATTGATACACATTATAGGATGTACCATTGACCATTCTATTTATTATTATCACTTACCATGTATTGCATCCATCACCCTTTGGATATGATTGATACACATTATAGGATGTACCATTGACCATTCTATTTATTATTATCACTTACCATGTATTGCATCCATCACCCTTTGGATATGATTGATACACATTATAGGATGTACCATTGACCATTCTATTTATCATTATCACTTACCATGTATTGCATCCATCACCCTTTGGATATGATTGATACACATTATAGGATGTACCATTGACCATTCTATTTATTATTATCACTTACCATGTATTGCACCCATCACCTTTTGGATA
Organism: Amphiura filiformis; assembly: GCF_039555335.1. Classification (NCBI taxonomy): domain Eukaryota; kingdom Metazoa; phylum Echinodermata; class Ophiuroidea; order Amphilepidida; family Amphiuridae; genus Amphiura; species Amphiura filiformis. Next base: position 42,663,023 of record NC_092632.1, on the reverse strand, counting down.
TGATTGATACACATTATAGGTTGTACCATTGACCATTCTATTTATTATTATCACTTACCATGTATTGCATCCATCACCTTTTGGATATGATTGATACACATTATAGGTTGTACCATTGACCATTCTATTTATCATTATCACTTACCATGTATTGCATCCATCACCCTTTGGATATGATTGATACACATTATAGGATGTACCATTGACCATTCTATTTATTATTATCACTTACCATGTATTGCATCCATCACCCTTTGGATATGATTGATACACATTATAGGTTGTACCATTGACCATTCTATTTATTATTATCACTTACCATGTATTGCACCCATCACCTTTTGGATATGATTGATACACATTATAGGATGTACCATTGACCATTCTATTTATTATTATCACTTACCATGTATTGCATCCATCACCTTTCGGATATGATTGACACACATTATAGGTTGTACCATTGACCATTCTATTTATTATTATCACTTACCATGTATTGCATCCATCACCTTTCGGATATGATTGACACACATTATAGGTTGTACCATTGACCATTCTATTTATCATTATCACTTACCATGTATTGCATCCATCACCTTTCGGATATGATTGACACACATTATAGGTTGTACCATTGACCATTCTATTTATTATTATCACTTACCATGTATTGCATCCATCACCTTTCGGATATGATTGATACACATTATAGGTTGTACCATTGACCATTCTATTTATTATTATCACTTACCATGTATTGCATCCATCACCTTTTGGATATGATTGATACACATTATAGGTTGTACCATTGACCATTCTATTTATTATTATCACTTACCATGTATTGCATCCATCACCCTTTGGATATGATTGATATACATTATAGGTTGTACCATTGACCATTCTATTTATTATTATCACTTACCATGTATTGTATCCATCACCCTTTGGATATGATTGATACACATTATAGGATGTACCATTGACCATTCTATTTATTATTATCACTTACCATGTATTGCATCCATCACCTTTGGGATATGATTGATACACATTATAGGTTGTACCATTGACAATGCAACCTGTATTATTAGAATAGAAAAGTTAAATATTACAATAAGTATGACTTATCCTAACAATAGTCATACGCCTAACCCTTACTTATCACACATGCTATGAAAGCTATTACAGAATTATATATTATCATACCACTAAGGGAAACATCAATGAACACCGCTAACGGATATATTTTCCCGGCGGATATTTTCGTATCTAGTCAGTGAGTGCCTATTTACGCTTAATATCTATTCAGTGAGAGCGGAATGCGCAAGCACGATACACGTATATGGCGAGGTACGCGTATATTTAGCGTAAACCGGGCATGTAAAGTGCACACAATATGTGTGCACTCCGAACAGTAATCTAACTTTTGCAACGTTTTTCCTATTTTGCAACAATTAAAATATCTAAAAATGTAATTATTTCAATATTTAGAATCAGACCTAGTGGTATGATAAATTCGTTATTGTCATACTGGGTTCATCCTTCGGCTTCACCCAGTATGACACTGAGCGCATAAATAATACTACAGGTTGTATCAAAATGATTGGTACCCATTGATTTTGATGATTATTGAAAAGCCTGTCTCTTCCAAATGCAACATCGGATACTCTTAAGGCCAGAGTAATGGAAGACACATTCGTCCACTCCCGAATTTGAGATTTCTTGATATTTATCAACACTAAGATGTATTCTTTCACTTGAAACTGATAAAATACAACTTTCTAATATTTACTCGTATTTTTGCTTGATTTGTTTCAGTCTATTCAACTTTAAAAAGTCACATGGCTCAAGACAGCTTAGTAAATTGGCAGGAAATAATGAGCCAGAAATGCGCGAATGCGAAATATTGTGATTACGCGTTTGATTCTCGTCGCGTCACGCGGCGCAACTCTGCGCGTATGTCAAACGCAGTCATGACGCATTCGGTATGTTGTTCACGCCAGCAAATGTGGTGTAAACAAAACAAAAATTTGCAGACAAAATGCCACTTAGATTTTTTAATTATTTTGAATTTTGGCAGACTGAAAGCAAACATAGATTTATTGGTGCAAAAAGATGCATATTTAGACCATCCACCAGATACAGCTTTTACAAGTGTGAAAGTCTTACCGTTTTAAAATATAAGGACGTTTTGTGCATAATTTTGACATTTTTTTACTAAAACGTCGATTTCTCAGAGTTTACTTTTAACAATATTGCACGATTTTTGTGACAAGATAACTCGAAAAATATGCAAGCAAAATGTAAACTTTTTGCACTATCATTTAGAGTACATCAAAGCCTAGGGAAGGTTTTCTCATTTTTTCAAAATATTTGTTTTAAATAAAAATATACACCATTATGTGCAATTTTTAGCTTAATAGAGTGACAAAATGGCTTTTTTCACATGTTTTTTTCTATATTTCGAAAAAAGAGGCGAATTTCAAAAAAATAAAAAAATCTTCCCTAAGTTCACGTCTCTTCTTCATGAAAAGCTAACTGAATTATTTTTACTCCGAACAGATTTTTGTCTATGTTGTTACAAAAAATTCGGGTAAAAAAGTGAATTTTTGTGATTTTTTTAAAAACTCGAGATTTTGGAACAAATCTGGCGTCATCATGGGATTCCTTGACTCATTTCCTTTCCAAAAATGTATAGTTTTATATACTTTAGACATACAATTCAAAAATAATGATGCTCGAAAAGGTCCATGTTCTCTCCCATTACACTGGCCTTAAGCTGTCCAAAATGTATAGTTTATGACTTTGTACAGCAACTATTATACAAATTATTTGGATCTCATGAAAACTGAAAGGTACCAATCATTTTGATACAGCTTGTATGCACAGTTAAATAGCCAATTTGCCTATGATAAAGATACTATTTCTGCTACTTCATAAACTTTGATTTCATCATACCAACGTTTTGTTATATGGGAGTAAGATTTTTTTACAACAGCTTATGCACTGTTGTTGACCCTCAACTTTCTGTCTTTCATTGAAGTTCACTTTTTTGATATTTATGTACTTTGTAATTTGAACAGTGTTGGAGGACTCGGGACTCGGACTCGGACTCGAGTCCGGACTCGAGTCGTTTTTTCAAGGACTCGGACTCGGACTTGGACTCGGAAGCTAAGGACTTGGACTCGGACTCGGACTCGGACCCCAAGGACTCGGGGACTCGGCTTCGAGTCCTCCTCGAGTCCGGCAAAATAGGGTCTTTTTAGGTCTTTTATTTTCGTTCATTGTAAACTTCTTATGCTTGATCAATGATCACATCACATGATTAATTTAAGTAGTTTTACATGCAAATAAATTCAGTTTGTAAATAAAAGTAGGCCTACAATCAAAAAGCAAGATTGCTTTCAGTTATATCTTTAATTGGTTAAAATGGATTTTAATCATATTCGTTTGTTTTGACATGACTGCTTTGTTAGACGCAAGTCTAGAATGTACATGAATAATAATGATACTCTGGGGCACTCAAGTTAAATTTTGGTAGGGGTGTGCGGCGCCGAACTTTGGGAACTATAAGAACTGATTTGGGGGCAAAATAAGGGCTTGATGAACTGAAATTTCAACATTTTTGTGGAGGTCTGTGAACTAAAGTTGGGCCAAATTATAGGCTTTGGAGCTAACAAATTCAAGACCTACAATTTTCAGAGTGTTAGGCTCAATGAACTGGAGCATGATGCAAATGTGTTAAGAGACTGCTGGAGAGCCTGACAAAGGACCCCTGACTGCATCTTTTGCCTCTCTAAAACACACGCCTAATAAGTTACTGTGAGTCTGTGATTATACTCTGTTTCCAAGGTTTGCTACCTAAGGGCAAACATTTTTTGACCGATCGAAAGGGAGGGTGGAAGCAATTTTTGGCACATATGGGGCACTTTTCAAATAAAACGCTCTAAAAGGCTTAGAAAACAGTACGGAAACGCTTACATAACATGCTGCATAATACAGATTTCCCTGCTCGCTGCGCTTGAAACATTTAATTATCTAAACCATTTAAGGTTTGTAAATTGGGATCCCCCAAAAATGGCATGTGCGAAGGGGTGCAAAGATTTTTGGCAGGTCGGGAGGGGGGGAACGATTTTTGGCAGGCCGAGAAGGGATAAGCATTTTTGGCAATTTCATCCCTCCCCGGGCTCAGCATAATTATTGCACAGCCCCAAAACAATACTAGGCATGCTAGGTGGGACTAGCAAATTATGTATTTACAAGAAAATAATATAGAACTAAAATTCTGGTTAAGTATAAGCTATACGTTGATAAAGTATTGGTGAAAACCCCGGGGCTTGAATTTGATACATAAAGACTCGGACTCGGACTCGGACTCGAACTTTGAGGACTCGGACTCGGACTCGGACTCGGACATCAGAAATTGGCAGGGACTCGGACTCGGACTTGGACTCGGACACCAAGGACTCGGACTCGGACTCGGACTCGGATGACGAGGACTCGACTACAACACTGAATTTGAATACAAGCAATGGAAATCCAGATTTGTATACCCCAACTGCATGTTTTTAATTGATTTTAATTCATAATTTCACTCTCTTGTTTGGTCGAGGAGATCTATGCTGTACATAATTCAGAACCCATTTTAGAACATTCTTACATGATATTGGGCTGCTTCCTTTTGTTTCTTTGTTGTTTCATTTCCTTATTTTCATTAAAACCTTAATGAATGCATATTCTTTACCTTATAAATGAAGAATATGCATCCAAATACATTACCTTTGTTTTGGCTATATTTACAACAAATCATTCTTGTGCATGCTACAAGTCCATTATACTCATACATCAACTCATAGTAACAGAAAACAGAATCATTGACTAAGTACTTACCACATCCCCATCTGTAATTTACAGTGTTTGAGCAGGAATACCCAATCATCCCAAAGCATCGGCTGTCAAACAAAAATACTTAATTATTATACATACCCGCAGTCAGTAAACCTGCACATACAATCATGGACGAAGAATAGAGCACGAAGTGCAATGGACTTGCAACTCCTTTCGTCGATGTGAGGTCATGCAGCGACGTCAACACTTGCAACATGTGGACGTAGATGGCAGCAGCATTTTTCTTTAATTAGCATAAGTCTACACAGCACTACGCATATTTTTTTACGTAGCTTTTAGTACTATCGTGGTGGCAGCAGCACTTTTCTTTACTTTGCCAATATGGCGCCGCAGAGTAATACACAGGGAAAGCCGGCGCTGTCGCCACCTTTTTGTATTGCGCTAGTATATGAGTTGCAACGGCCTGATACAATGCCCATCCTTTCAGGGTTGCCTAAACATATTTTAGCCTGAATCATGGGTCAAATAATCGAAAAGTCATTCAACTTTTCTTTTAGCCATTCGTTTCTATGGTGCAGGAAACTATCAGAAGTTGCAGGAGCAAATTTGGAAAAGTCACCCAATTTTTTTCTTAACCATTGGTTTCTATGGGATAGGAAATGGTCAAGAGTCACCCAATTGGGCTACCAAAATGCAGGGTTGTCAACCCTTATGCTTTGAGTAGACAGAGGGTGAGTCATGGTTGGATTCCAGAGGGAGGGTGTTTGTAAGAAAGATAGCTATCATCAAATCAACACCAAATGGGTTATTCCACTTAAAATCCATACTCCCCAAGTGGAAAAGTTTTCCGTTTTCCAAAGAGGAAGTATAAGTTTTTGATAGAATTGATAGTTGGGTAACTTTTATTGGAAATACTCACTCCAGTTGTGTAAGATATAGGTAGAGCCATAATACAGGGAGAGTATGGGTTTCAAAATGATTAATCCTGGCCAATTACATTTGAAGAACATAGTCCCTCTGTGGACGATATTTCCAAAATCTCTTGTGCATGACATAAGATTATTTATTGGATGGTTTTAAGTGGCTTTGAGTGTGATACAAGAATATATTGCATGAGATAAAAAAAAACTAATGCACAAGACAAAAATGATTGGTCTAAGAACATACCAACTAGTACAGCGTTTATCCTGACCTGGGAATTCAAACGGACCTCGTATATACTCCTTGCCACGAAACACACAAGCTGATGAACAAAATTAAGTCATAAACCATTACAGCCATTATAAAATAGCCAACTAGGTTTCCATTTCCATCCCCTGACATATTTTCTGCAGACAGTGTATTATTTGCTAAGGCCAAAAAAGGTTTGTTTGTCCATAGAGGCTTATGAAACAGTTGGGTCGGTAGGTCGGATTTTTTTTTTTTATACAAATATTGCACTTGAAACTGACAATTTGAAGACTGGTAAATAAGTCAAAACACACAGCACTTTACTGGTTTAACTCTTGAGATGGTTCTGCATGTTATACTGTTCATTTTCTTTACATTTTCTTTCTTTAAATTTACACTAACCACTGTTTTACTAGCACATTCAATGTAAATAATAAAAAAAAACCCGGTCGGGACCAGGGTACACGGTCGGTCGGACGTGGACAAACAAACAATTTTTTTTTTGCCTAATGATTTGCAAACTGGCATCAGGTTTTGCCGTTTGAAATTTGTAGGGGAGTTTTTAATTGCTCTCCTTGAGTGCTACAGGAGAGTACTAGGAGAGCATTTTTACTGTACTGTATATATGTGCTTATTATTGTTACACCAAAGGTAGGTGAGCAATAAAAAGCTCTCCTCAGCTTTATTTGAGGGGAGTGATGGGGAGCAATCGTTCTAGCTCTCCTCAAACGGCAAAGCCTGTTGCATATATGTGACACAATCTGGTCCATGGGGGCCAAAGGCGGCAAAGTTGAAATTGAGATAAAGGCAAAAATATGGAGTAAAAAAACAATAAAATACATAAGATTAAGAATACATAAGAAAATACACATCACAAAACTTAAGAACTTTAGAACCAAGAATGTTAGACCTTTGGTATTTTCAGTATTATGATAACCTAATGTTTGTGTTAGGTAATAATTAAGTCAATTTTCAAAAATGCCTCCTTTGGCCCCCAATGGAGCAGATCGTGTCACAGATAGAGTTAATCATCATCTCTTTCAACCATTGTAGGCCTATTTGGACTAAAACACTACATTTTAATTCTTAGCATTATCAACATCAAGAGATTCTTACTATTCTCATTAGGTGGCATACACACATGACCACATCCGTTAGAGCAGCATTTCTCTGTTCCTTCACAATCATTGTCTATATTACAACCTTCTATGCATATGCCCATCGCATCTTCGTCCATCTTGTATTCATCTACTACTGGGCAAAATCTTGGCTTGGGAACTGAAAATAAAAACTATGCATATTTATATCATCAATCTATTGACTACCAACAATATTATGCTCTTCAAAAATGTTGGGACATTTGTGACCAGCTGCAACAAAACCCAGAACAAGTCGCCAGACATGTTTTAGAGTTATATGCCTTTAAAGATGACATTTCCATTAAAAAAATTTGGAATTTTTGATTTCATGGTTTTTGACTGTGTGACTAAGTGGACTTTCAAATCATTGGAAGTACTTATTAAAAAGAGGTTTTGTTCCTGGTTTTGTCAGAGTGGGTCACATTTATAAATAGCCCCCTCCCCCGGCGATCAATGTTGAATCTTACTAAACATCTCAAAAAAAGTAACTATCCCCCGTTAAATAATGACCATTTTTCAAAAACGGGTGATTGTATTACAAATCTGTAAAATGCATTGGAAGCAGCATTTATTTCTGCACATTTTGACACCTCATTTGTAGCAATTGACTAAATATTAACGTCACAGTGTACATTTAAATAAATGTAACCCAAGATTTGTAAGTTGCAGCAAATTGTATTGATTTTGTATTCAGTATAATGGAAGGAAATCTGTGTAATGATATCTGAATGTTTTTGTGTTTTTTTTTCGTAAGTGCAACTTTCAAAACCTCACTACATTAAATTGACCGGTGTTTTATTGTTTTCTGGGCTATCATATCAAATGAGGTGTCAAAATTCTGCTTCCAACGCATTTTACAGATTTGTAATACAATAGCCCTTTTTTGAATAATGGCCATTATTTAAGGGGGTTAGTTACTTTTTTGAGATGTTTATTTAGCTCACATGCACCTAAAATCAATCTTTTGCAATGTTCCTTTTATGAGTTAACCATCGCATATAATACATATGCATTGTCAATCATGTGCATAGTACCTTGTACAAAATAAGATGTGGTGGACTGTTAGCAGTATGCTTATTTTGTAAAAGGAAATCTGCAAAATATTATAGTGACATCCAACATGGGGAATGGGAAGGGATGAGATGTTAGGAAAGGTGTTTAGATTTAACACCAAAGAAAACACAAATTCAGCATGGTAAAATAACAGAATAGTAAAGGCCATGATGTAGTGCAAGTATACATGCTATAGACGAATCACGGTCAGGATTTGGTCGGCCATGACGGGTCCCCGCATGCACCAAACTGGTGTAGTGTCTGCCCAATTGGGTGGATTAAAGCCGCTTAAAATTCGATGTTATATTCTTTTGTGTTGTACACTGTCATTATTCTTTTGTCTACGTGTAACACAGGTGATAGAATGCAGTTTACAATACCCTCCAAGGCTGCATCATTTCACATTTTAGGTGAGATGGAGCCGACAAGGACCCAACTTTGGCAGCCATTGAGGAGTAGGAATGTGTGAAATTGGATTCGTCTATAGGCATCCCATAACTTTTGATGAGCATTGTCTTTAAAATGAAAACATCATCTAATTCAGTTTTTTTGTTCTATAATAACAAGTAAATTAAGATATTGACATCCAATTTGGAAGGATAAGAATTGTTAGCATTAAGGGTAGACGAGGTATTGTTGGTCGAAGCAACCTAAAAATCGATTTTCATTATCTAGATCAATATATTATTGAAAAATAACACCTTGATGTTTTGCAAAGGTTCATTCTACAAATCGTATACTTTGCAAACTTGCTTAATTTATTGTTGTTAATATGTTATGTACGTTTTACAAAAGTGTTGTTGTTTCAGCCCTCTTTACAACGTAACTCAAGAACCGCAGCACCTATAAAAGTATATCTGTGATATTTTAATTCTTCTACACGCTCGCTATTAATTGAGCAATGCAGTTTTTGCCAAAGCTCACTACCATTCGTAAGATGCTGTGAACTACCAAATCACAACAGTTTAAAATAGTTAATAACCTTAACATTACCTGGTGTACACACATGACCACATCCGTTAGAGCAGCATTTATCTGATCCTTCACACTCACTGTCAACATTACAACTATCTACGCATACGCCCATCATTCCTTCCTCTACTACTGGGCATAATCCTGGCTTGGGAACTGAAAACAAAATCATACATAGATATGATGTTCATCACTAGGTGTTGGGAGGGAGTAATATATATCACACCCCACTGTCTATGATCAATGGTGACACCCAACATTGATTAGTGGCCAGGGAAGAGGGATGGTTGGGATGTTAGGAAAGGTGTTTAGGTTTGACACCAAAAAACACAATTTCAGCACATTAAACCAACTCCCTCTCTACTTTTTACTTAAGTGGTAGGAAAGAAGAAAAATGAAGAAAAAGATGTTTTCCCCACCGAAGATTTGACCCACTGACCCCTTTGGTGCTAACAAGCAGAACGGTTATTATAGCGTGTGATTGTTGCCTGGCCAACCGTTTCGTGCATATGTAGTTTGGCAGAATTATGCAATCGATCATGTGGGATGCATGGTCTTGCAGTTATTTCCAGTATTGTTTTCTATGGTCTAGTAGCATTAGGGCTAAAAAACAACGGAAGTATAGGCCATTAAATAGCGCAAATTCTCCATAGGTGTCACAACAGCTTTTAGAGAATGGGGATCATCATCATCCTGTCATACCTTCTACAGTGGAACACTTCTTGGAGTCACAAGCATGGCAGCATTTCTGCGGTGATTCACAATCATAATCCTCCTCACAAGATGGAGCGTCACAACTAACTGTGGCATTACCTTCCTTTGGACAAAATCCTTCTCTCTGAACTGATCTATCTGGACATAAAACAAACAAAAGAAAATAATGTTAGTGTTTCTTGCCACCAATAGCAAAGCTGTATTTCATAATTATGCAGTAATTTGATTTGCAACTATGATTGTTTTTGCAGGATCCTTGGACATCAGGCGATTTAATGGGCTATTCCATTTAAAATCCACACTACCCATGTCCCCCACCACCCAAATCACCAAATGCAAAAAATGTTCCCTTTTTTGACCCAAAAGGTCCCATTTGCGAGTGGAGTGTGCGAAAAAATAGAAGTTTTTTAGCCCTTTTTGGTCAAAAAGGTCCACTTTTTCAAAATCCGCCCCCAAGTCCACCTTTTCAAAATCAGCACCCAAATAAATCCTGGTTACAGGCCTGTTCAATCGTCTGACAATCATAACAACAGACCGGTAATGCATCAAAGAGGTGATCGGCACAGCCCGGCATATGTTGCTCAGTACCAGGGCATATGCATCATTCAGAGCAAGAGAGTGCCATACCTCTCTGCAAGCCAGTGTAAAAAGCTCAGTTCAAAAAATTCCTTTTACCAGTGATTCAAGCGCATCAATCTCTGAAGTCAAAAGCTGTCAGCCATGACAGGAGCATACCTGCAACCAACTAACCAACCAAGTACATTGTCAATGCTTATCACGTGGCTGTGTGTCGTAACATGTACTTCCTTCCCTCATGGTGGCACATAAATGCAGAAAAAATCCCACTGCATGCTCATGGTTCATAAATGCGCTAATGGTACAAGCCCATGTGCGATTGAGGGAAAAAAAATTTTAATTCACTTTTACCGCACAACCAAGATAGCTGCTCATACCATATGGCAGCCATTTTGGATAAACAGTGAAAGGAAGATTCCTATTTATGGGCGGTTGTGCCCAGGAAGTGTTGATGCTGTTGGTGAGCAAGTCTATATAATATAGACTTTCTCAAGTCCTTTCGGACCTGATGTCTGTAATATGATATCTTGTTCTTTTTTTCCTTATGGCCCTGGTCACTCCATCACCAAGCCCCAGTTCTTAAACATGTTTAAAGTACTAGGGCATACTAGAATATGCCTATATACTGTACCAAATTACTTGGTATTCTAGCCATTGATATACCATGTCCCCTGATCACGCTGGTCATTGCCTGTAGAGCCAAGTATTAATACTTATCGTGTGCCAATAATCTTTAGCTATCGTTGCTAATTGCTCTAATCTCTTTTTAAGTTTTGAAGATTAATAGGTGTGATATGTTCTCTCTCCCTTCTACTGCTTTATATAGTGACAGGCCTTCAGGGTGTTCTTGCTGGTGTGCAAACTGAAGGAAAGAGTGACAGTTGCCATATCTCGACATACTATGGTCATAGTGGTTGACTATTAGATGGTGACTTTTGGCTATAGTATTTTAATAACCATGATAACACCCAGTAGTCTATGGATTAACTGTGACTATTGGTTAGTATAATACAGCGTAATGACAAAGATCTCAAAGTAGTATCTGTGTAGAAACCACTATCCTAGAAGCACTTACGCCTTGAAATCAAGGCTATTAGTATGAAGACTATAAACAGATAAAGTAGTCAATAATCAGTATACATGTAAATGAGTATTGCAAGCTTTACAGCGCCCTTTAGCAAGGAAAGCTAGTGGTTACTATGACTTACCTGGTTTCATACAGAGTGAACTGCATCCATTCCAGCAGCACTTCTGTATTCCATCACAATCCATATCTGACTGACATGGGTTGATCTGTTTAACACAAATTTGGTCCTCATTGATAGGGGGACATTCCCCTCGTTTAGATGCTGTAGAGAAGAATTAGGAGCATTTAGGAATGAGATATCAGCATAATTGAGGACATGCAAGAAGAATGGGTGTCTTGATTCTTTCTCTCTCCTCTCCCTACCACACACACACCCCCACCCACAACCCCTACACAATTTCACCGACAAACGTGGACCATATGTACCTAACACTGTAACCGTGGTCCTCTACATACTGAAATTTCACTATTTAAAGTGTGGACTTGTATGGTAAGATATATTTAACCACCAAACCGTGGATCCGGTATTACACCTACGATGGAGGACCTATACCCTAGCTATTCTTCAACACTTGAGAACGTTCCTGCAATCTCATTGGTTCTTACCCGTGTGATATGACACGATATCACACGGGCCAGCGCGTGTGCATCAACGCGATATGCGTACTCGCTTTATGAACCAAACGGAGGCGCATGGCAACAAAGGGACTGATCGATTTTAAGGCCTAGGTAATTCCTTACAAAATGTAGGATTTAATAATCATGATAATGATTAAAATTTGTAATACTTATGATATTTTATTTGAACTGAAGTGTTCAAGAATGAGAATAAAGGTATTGTTTTTAGCTGCTGTCGTGCATCTATCATCTCATATAACACGGGCGACATCATTATTTTTGGCGTAAAATTCGCCGAGTTGTTTTACTTAAAATAATGATGTCGCCCGTGTTATATGAGACAATAGATGCACTCTAGCAGCTGAAAACAATACCTTTATTCTCTAATTACAGTGCAGTGCCCTCTGCCACTCTCTTATGATGACCGTGGGTCTACTCTTGTGAAAAGTGAAATGTCATAGGTGAATCCATGTTTGTCAGTGAAAACATACACCACCATCCCTACATGTGACTCTCCCTCTTATGATGACCGTGGGTCTACTCTTGTGAAAAGTGAAATGTCATAGGTGAATCCATGTTTGTCAGTGAAAACATACACCACCATCCCTACATGTGCTTGTCGGAAAACGGGATCCCTGTATAGAACCTGTAAATGGGGTCATGTTTAAAGAAAATAAAATCTGCACCTAACCGGAGATGTTGACCCCGTTTTACACAAATTATACACAAATTATTTTGTATAACCTATCAACTGGGGACTGATTTTATATCAACAATAGTGGAAGTATTCTCACACACATTTTAGGTTGTTTGCAGTCAATTGCACATCATTTGAAATGTCAAGTTTCATAAAAAAGTCCATGTTTGATGGCAAACACATACGCACCCACCCCCATACACCTACTAGCACAGAAAGAATGGGGGACACCCTGTCAGTCCGAAACACCAGTCAAACCGCACGGACACCCGTCAGTCCAAAAACCCACTAGGGTACCCTAACCCTTATCCTAACCCTAACAGGTTTTCGGACTGACGGGGGTTAGGATTGATGGTGTTTTGGACTGACGGGGAGACTTCAACTATATGAGGCTTTGTTTTTGTTGTTATTATGTTTTCTTATATTATGGCATGATGAACAACAAGCAAATTGTGCATTAATTACTACATCCAGAATCCAATTAATCATGTGTGCCAGCTCAGTATTTAGCTTTTGTGCATGAAGGCCCTTGAATGCTGGACCCAATATCGAATGATCCGTAACATCTAGGAAAAATGTACTTACTGTGTGCACGTTGGCATGTGACACCACACGGCCCATTTGTACAGCACTTCTCAGTTCCAGTGCAATTATAATCACTGGTACATTCCTCAACACATATCCCAACTTGACCCAAGGTCACTGTAGGGCAGTATCCTAGTTTCTCACCTGTAACATCAAAAGACAAAGCAATAAAGATTTTTAAAAATAACAACACAATAATAATAAGATATTTAAGAAAGATGTGGTTTTGACTTTGAATGGTAAATTCAAGAAGTCCATTTTCAAGTTGGAAATTAGAGTAAATAGTGATTAATAAGAAAATAATGGGGGAGGGATATATATGAAAAAGTTATCAATTGAAAGAAGATATTTGTGTTTCCACTATGGTTTGATTTTATGAACCTTGTGCACTAGAGTGCCTATTACTCCAGCCTAGCACCAACACAAAGTCTATCTTAACATTTTGTGATCATTTATTATAATTATTTGCTACCTGCGAAGTTATACCCATTGCTGTATAAATTCACATGTTCTCTTCAAGCCAGTTAAAGTAGCAAGCCATTTCTACAGCTTGCATATACGGTCTAGGGAACGTTTTCTCATTTTTAAACAAAAATATACACCAGTATAACTTTTTTATACAGCCATTTCTACAAGTTGCATTTAAAGCAATAATGTGTGATTTGCATAAAGAATAGATTCCTGTTTAAATGTTAGTTTTCACTGATAGCTACTGATCACATTGTCCCCTTTTAATTTCGAGCCAAACAAATAAGGTAAAACGAAGAAAATTGCTATATCATTCCAGCGCCTACAATGTGTGCATGTATCAGCTCGCTGAACGTATTGTCATGAATATTGGTGTAATTTTACACAGCTAGGACGAACAAACGTAACATGAATTTCGATATACACACAGATTATATGTCAAGACAGACAGGGCTTACAATGTGTGTATAATCTTGCCAATCATATTATTTTCATGATTATTGGCAGACCTACATGCAGCTGTTGTGATGTACGAACAAGACGTAAGACGAATAGTGATATGATACAGTGTATACAGTACATCACTTATTCAATGATTAAATAGACTTTCAATGTACACACGCACATGAGGTGTTTATTCAGCACTCGATCAGTGAGCTCAGAATAAACCGGGGATACCCGGTTTTCAAATGTTAAATTTGACTGTAATTAAAGCACATCAGGCTTAGTCTTTCACAGGGCATTTATGTACACCAATGACCACTACAATGGTGAAAAAAGTAGAAATTCAAAAAATATTGAGGGCGTGGAGCAAATCACACATAATCATTATGGCTTTAAAGTCTAGGGAATGTTTTCTCATTTTTTAAACAAAAATATACACCATTATGTACAAATGACAAAATTGCTTTATTCACATTATTTTGTCCAATATTTCGAAAATTAACGCAAATTTCCAAAATAAGAAACATTCCTTATTTCATGTCTCTGCTTTATGTAAAACTAACTGACAAAATTCTACTCCAGAGTGACATTTTTGTATGTTGTCACAAAAAAAAATGGGAGGGGGCAGAAGTGTATTTTTGTGATTTTTTTAAAAAAAGCTGACAACTTTGGACAACTTCACTAATCGGAAAAGGTCTATGTTCTCTCCCATTACTCTGCCTCATAATAATAATCATATAGAAGGGCTTGAATTTGAAAACAATTGAAGTAGCAAAAGTTCTTCATAAAATGTATGTGTTAGAAAGATTTAGCAGACCTCACTAAACCTCTATTTACAGATATGAAAATGATTGAATTAAAAAAATTAATGTATGCCTAATGAAATGTTATAAGTTATTCAAGAAACAAGAACGGGTCATTAAAATGTCAATTCAGTCATACTTACTTAAATCATTCTACTAGATATGATTAATCATTTTACTAGAAATTATTAACTTTTTGACCTTTCGGTCACAATGATGTAGAGGATGTGGTATAGATTCTACTTTACCAACTTCAGCCATTGTTTATAGGTTAAATTACATGACTCTGTACAGGTTTTTTCTAACATGCAGCTACCCCGTATATGCCTGCTGTATGATTGATTGACCAAATGATTTATTTTCTCTACTAGTTAAAATGTTTTTGCCTTTTGAATTTTTAACTCTTCTGTTTTTGTATGCATTATAGTGGCAATTTTGCTTTATTGATAATACATTTGGTAGACTCTGCACCAAGTGTTTGTCTTGGCAAAAGGTTGTATTGCTTTAAAAAAATTTCATTGTTTAACTAGCGGGATGATGTTATGTTTCAAACGGTACATGTGTAACATGTTTTTTTGAGAACTGAGAAGTCAGAACACATAAATTTTGTGTAATTTCAGAACAAACTTTAAAGCCATATTATTACATTTTCATACAAAATAGATTAGCATTTCTTTGCCATAAAATGTTAGTTGTTACTGTCAGATATATCCCCTTTTATTTTTGAGCCGAACAACTATGGCAAAGCAAAGAAAATTGGAACTTACTACCAGCGCATATGTCGCCAATACGTACCACTCCTTCGGTCATGTTATGGTACGACCCTTTGTTGTGTAGATCACCGTCCCGCACGCCTTGTGCGTACTGTGTGTTATGAACATTGTGTATGCGTTCGACTAATAATTCCATTGTAATAATAAAACGCCGGTTCCATCGTTTTATTCAAAATCTCGGATTTTGACAAAACTACAGCACCTACCTACCTAGAGTCTTGATTTTTGCAGGGTATATTGGTTTAATAAAGTACAATATAATCGTGTAAAAATGAATTTTAAAAAATCAGTGAGAGCGTCCTCCTCAGCAAATGTTATAATATGGCTTTAAGCATAAGCAATTCTCTGAAATCATCTGAAATTTGTTTGACTTTGCCCCCTTGATATATGACCCTGTTAAGCCACTGAACATACATGTAAAATACTTGAACCAAAAAAAAAGAAGATTTTAACAAAGACCTGAGAAATGGTATGGTATTATTTGTGTGATTCCTCGGGTGGGCGGCACTCCAATAGTAAAGTGAAATGTATGTATGGCCGCACATTTGAACATGGGCTTTCAAAGGCAAAATTGTATGAAAAATTTGTGGAAAAATGCTAAAAAAATGGGGGTCTTTGCAAGTAGATGCTAAAAATTAGGGTCCTTTGAGATAAGATCCTAAAAATGGGGTCCTTAGAGGGAAGATACAGTATTAAATGGGGGAGTTTCAAGGGAAGATCCTAAAAATGGGGCAGCTTCTTAAAAAATGAGATCCTGAGAGCAAAAATTGGACCTTTGACGTAAAACAATAAAAATATCTGGTCTTGGGGAAAGGGTGTGGGGGACAAGAAAAATATGGGGTCTTTTGGGGTAAACAGTAAAAAAGCAGGGGTCTTGGGACATCTTGGCATTGAGTTTTTCACAAATGGGAGTAAAATCATCAAAATCATTTTCCCCACCCCTGGATCTTCCCCTACATGTGCCATATCATCTTCAAATTTAGGCAACAAATTTAAAATGTTGGGACTTTCGATTTTCAAATGTCATCAAAATGCTGGAATATTCCATGCTTGTCTGGTAAATATATTTGTGTTTGCATTGTATCTTGATAAAACTGGCTAGCTCTATTTGATTATTATTGCCTTGGTAACTGTCAGACTTTGTACTTTACACTTTTTACACTTTCCCACAATGGCTCACTCTCCACATTAAATTGATGCATTAATAAAAGTATAAAATTAACATTTATTATGTAATCAGAATGAAAAATTCAAATAAACAAAATCTTTTAATTTGTTATGACAGAATCAAACTAACTTTGAAAACACTTATTTTGAACTGAATTAGGGGCTGTGCAATAATTTTCAAACGGCTCGCCAAAAATCGCTTGCCCCCCTCTCGCCCGCCAAAAATCGCTTGCCCCCCCCCCCCTTGAACATGCCAAATTTTTGGGATACCAATTTGCAAACCTTAAATGGTCTAGATGTATGTTGCGAGCGTAGCGAGCAGGAAAATTTGCATGTTTAAGCGTTTCCGTACTGTTTTCCTAAGCCTTTTTAGAGCGTTTTATTAAAAAGGCGCCCCATGAATGTGTGCCAAAAATTGCTTGCCCCCCCCCCTCGGCTTACCAAAAATTGCTTTCCCTCCCTTTTGGCTTTCCAAAAATTTCTTGCCCCCAATTTTACCCTCCCCAGGGCTCATAATTATTGCACAGCCCTTAAATGTAAACTTGCATCATCTGATTGTTGGTATTAATATTTCAAATATAGATGGTTACCACCGAAACCTACCTGCTGCGATGTTCACAAGCAGTACAAGTGCTGATATGACTGTAATTAACATGATATTGTTTATCTTTAACCAACCTATGTGTGAAAAAGAAACATTTGTTAAGTAAGAGGTAACCATTAACAACCTGAACAATTAATCATGTAATTGAGCTCATTTTTTGAAACGATCAAGGCTATATTATCACAAGTTCACAATGTTGGGACGATTGATCGAGTTTTGCACAAAATTAAGTTTGCAAGGAATATGCCCAATTATGTCACAAATTCTGCCCCAAATAATCTCTTTGAAGTAACATCAACAAGTAAATGCATTTTTATGACTGATGTTGTATTATAGTTGTAGTTTTTCATGTTGTTGTAGTTACAATAAGATTTACAGTTATATAGTTAAGAGTTATAGTTGAGTTTAGAGCTATAGTTGAGTTTATATAAATTGTAGTTGTAGTGTAGAGTTAGTACAACAGCAAAGTTAGAGTTCGGGTTGATGATTTACACTGATCAGATATAATTGTTGATGTAAGAGGGCCTAGTTTACACCCCCTCTGGGATTTATTGACATTTCATTTTTATTATGAATTTAATTTAAAATACCTGGATATACAGCAAGCAAGTACATTTTGTATGGTCCATTGTCAGCAAAAGCAGGTTGAAGTAGGCTTACTTGCACAGTTGTAGTATATCTAAATAATTCAAACCCCAAATCCAAATTCAATAACTCTATGCCAATTATGACCCTGTTTACACACAGAGAAGTTGACCTCAATTGGGACATCGAATTCAGATTGCGACTTAAAGCCATATTATAACATTTGCGGAGGAGAACGCCCTCAAAATTTGTTTAAATTTTGGTTTTTACACGATTGTAATGTACTTTAGTCAATAAAGATACTCTGCAAAAATCAAGACTTTAGTTTTGTCAAAATCCGAGATTTTGAATAAAACGATGGAACCAGCGTTTTATTATTACGATGGAAATATTAGTCGAACATGTATGCACAGCATGTACACGGCGTGCGGGATACACATACACACACACACCCCGAGGATCATACCGTATTACAACTGCGGGAGTAACATGCATGGGCGCTAGTAGTAAATTCCAATCTTCTATGCTTTACCTCACTTGTTCGGCTCAAAATCAAACGGGGACATATCTGACAGTAAAAGCTAACATTTTATGGAAAATAAATACTAATCTATTTTTACAGAAATGTTATAATATGGCTTTAAGATTAGCATAAATTATTTATTGACGGGGTGTTTACACAGTAGTCAAATTCAAAACACATTGTGAATTTGACTTTTACTTCATCACTTGTTCGTGCTTCAAATAACCATTATGAACTTGACTTCCTACTTGCATGTTTGTACAGTTTGTTTTGTTTACACTGCAAAAGCCCAGTTTGAAGTCGAGGTTAAATTCATTTTGCTCTGAGTCGTCATTAGAAGTCAACTTCTTAAAATGAGTTTGCAATTGAAGTAAAGTTTAAATTCGATTCAAGTCAACTTCAGGCTCTGTGTAAACGGGGCCTATAACTCTATTATAATTATAAAGCCAACTATTATTATAACTATAATTACAATAAACTCAACAATAACTCCCAACTAGAAGCTCAATAAAAATTATCATAACTATAATTACAACAAACTCAACTATAACTCCCAATTACAACTCAATAAAAATTCCACTATAATTACAACTACAACTTGAAATACAATTTAGCATCTCATGAATATGCACCAGATCTATTCAATTGCTCTGCCTTTTTTCTTGTGTGAAATATGTAAATAAAATTGGAATTGAATAATATTAAAGTAAGGAAGCCAGCAAAACCTGTAATATATTGCAAACATACTGTGATAACTGGGTTTTCTTATGATACATCCTGGTTCTACCCTTGTGTATGGATAAAAGATAGATTTGTCAATCAGTTGTAAAATGAACTTACCTTAATGCTTTATCACTGTGCTACTGATTAGATGTATGACCATGTAATTACTACAGCTGAGTTATAATGTCACTAACAGGGATGTCTACTCTCACATCCTTGGTATATATAAGGCAATACCATATTAGAGCATACACCATGCAGTCAGTGTCTGACACTATATTTACAGTACCCTAGATCTTCATGACAGGTCTATATTCACTGCTTACAGTCTGATAATCAAACTAGATTGCACTCAAGTCAGTATGGTATTTAGGTGAAAGTGCCATCACTGTGTTATGTTTTATTCAATTGCGGGAGGAGAGGTATTTTGAATGTAATTTTGTAGCGACTCCAACTTATCCCTCAGACCTTTGACCCCGAATCTGTCAATACCTCCAAAATATTGACTAATAACAATGCTCCCAAGCTTAGGGTGTGTTCAGAAATACCTTGGTAGGGGTGGGAAATTGGACTTTTTTACCCCGTCAGCTCTTTAACATAATATAACACAACACATTATTTCATAACAATTATTTTATAGCGCACTTACATAGGAAGCCCATCAGTATCGCAGTGCTTTACAATCAACATAAATATTTTGATATCAACATCTATTGTCATATTTTATGTATGTATTCTTTAATTTGATTGTCCAATTAATATGGATCATTTTGCTACTTGTAGCATTAGGTTCAAAAAGACTATTGCATGTGGCTCAAGTACAATACCGTAAAACTTCGTCTACAAGCATAATAGTGTTTTTTATGAAACCTAAATTAATTCGAAACAAGCAATGCTAATAATAAACGCAAGTGTATAGTGTTAAGATTTTCTGGCAGTGATCACCTCAATTTGCCAATTACAGGTGTAGGTGTTGCTTCTAAAACAAACAGTTAAATTTTTATTTATTGTTTATTTTTTATAAAATCAAGTGAAAGAAATAGGAGTTATATAAAAAAATATTCAATGGTTTTTGTTTGTTTAACGGAAAGAATATTTCTATTCCATGAAATATGAACTGTTTCATTCAACTTCTTTTCTTACACAGCCGTGACGTTAGTCACGGCTGTCTTTTTTCTTACAGGTTCTTTCTTCTTTCTTTCTTCTTTCTTTCTGCCGACCACTACATTTGCTCTAGCACTTACATGCTTACACCGATTTTGACCTAACTTGGTCACAACCATCATTGACCATGCCCCTACATGTCATATGAAACTCGTGGGGTCAAAGGTCACGCAGGGGTCATAGGGTCAAAATCTCAAAAACTCAAAATGCTTCTTCTCTCACAGATTACGTAGGACAGTGACACCACTTGCACATATGTATTGTTATTGTCCAGTGTCTATGGGGTCCTCACAGATTTGGGGTCAAAGGTCATTAAGGGGTCACTTCGGTATAAAACGAAAAACCTTCAAAAATTTTATTTGCTAAGAAAAACATAGGACAGGAACGGTATGGTCACACATAAATTGTAGTTACCCTGGGTATATGTGGTATTTTTTATTTAGGGTCAAAGGTCATTAAGAGGCTACTTCCGGTATAAAACGAAATACCTTTAAAATGCTTCTTCTCCCACAAATTACGTAGGACAGTGACGCCACTTGCACACATGCATTGTTATTACCCAGGGGTCCTCACAGATTTGGAATCAAAGGTCATTAAGGCGTCACTTCCGGTATAAAACGAAAAACCTTCAAAATTCTTTTTTTTTTTTGCTAAGAAAAACATAGGACAGTAACGGTATGTTCACACATGAATTGTGGTTACCCAATTCATATGTGGTATTTTTTAATTTGGGGTCAAAGGTCATTAAGGGGTTACTTCCGGTCTGAGACGAAAAACCTTCAAAATGCCCCTTCTGCCACAAATAACATAGCAAAGTGGTGCCACGTGCACCCATACATTGACATTAGCCAATGTCTATGGGCGTTTTCATATATTTTGGGGTCAAAGGTTATTAGGGGTCACAACACGGCTGTGTTCATGGTCTTAGACCACAGCTAAGTCCAGTTTGTTCTTTATCTTCAAATCTGTTTCTCACTTCTCTCTCCATAGGCCAGCATGCTTATATAGGCTTTTTATCCTGGCTTGAGCATTTTGTTTGAGCCTGGTCACATCAGGACCCAAGTGTGTCTCCACACGGAGCGACCGTTTAAACAAACAAACAAACAAACAAACTTAGTAAAGTCTCATTGAATGGAAGTCCATATTTCACCTCATTAAAATATTCTTACCCCTGAACTCATAAACAATCAATATTTCTACTTTTACCCTTTTACCTGGAGATGGATGAATGACTCGATCAAACATACTGTTCTGTTACTGTTAAAGGGGTATTTTGTGATCCACAGCTTCACCCACCACTTTTCTCCAAAAAGGTTGAGATTTTTATACTATCAAAAACCTCTGGCTAAATAATTGAATACCTGAGTGGAAGAAGGGCCCAACACCATCAAAACTGTTTTTGAGATATTAAGAAAAAACTTAATATTTGGAAAAGTTTTATGGACAGAATGTTTTCATCTTCAGGGGACCTTTAATACATGAACATTCAATATTACATAGATTTGAAATTATATGATGTTTCCAGGGCAACGGTACAGGTCTTAATACGAGCTGGAGTTGGGCTCTTCTTCCACTAATATACTTGCAAGTGCCAGTTCCGTAAGCAGATGTGTTATAAATAGCTACAGAAATTAGGTAATTATCCATTAATTGCACAAGTAGAAGCATGTAATATGTTAACAAGAAAGTTTAATGTAGTGAAAAGCAGATTTCATTGATGAACAAAATTCCTCTTTAATCCAATATTTGTGGAAGAAGGGCCCAACTCCATGGAGTTGGGCCTTTCTTCCATGAAAACCATGATTAAGTTTACGTGGAAGACTATTTAGAGAGTGAATTTTGGCTCATCTTTCACACACAAGGAAGAACAGTCTGCTGGCAATAAAATGCTGGGTCTAAATCATTTTTGTAAAAAATTGGAGTTGGGCCCTTCTTCCACTCAGGTATTCAATTGTTGTGCAAAACCTTTCTTGCAGATCCAGCTGTTTGGCAAAATTATGGCTAAATTTTATGTTATGTAAACAGAACAAAATTACAACCAATGGCTTATGGAGCAATGTAATACACATAATAATCATTCATAATTTGCAAGCGCAAAATTGGAGTCAACTGATATATTCGGAATATGCTTTTTTCATTGATATCTACTGAAACACACCATAAAAAGAGCAGGCTAGAATCACAAAATAGAAAATACTCCGTAAGTATTTCACACCAAATAAAACAAAAAACACAGGAATTAACTGTAATAACAATATATTATGTTATTTGTACAATACTTTTTATATACAATAGAGATTTCTATAACAATAAAATATCCTCTTGAAATTTTAAAGGTCAGTGTAATTGCACTAAAAGAAAAAAAGTAACTTAAACATAATACCATCCTTACACTAAAAAATATTGTTTCCCATATGCGACACACATTTCATTTTTAGAGAAATTTTATCATTAATAAGTCTTTTTCATTGTGACATCAAAATTTATTTTCAAGCGCAAAATGAATGACAATTTTTTTTTTCAAAAGATATTTTTACATTTTGTTTTACAAGCAAAATAAAACACTTATTATAAATCCTATAATTTTCATTTCTAACCTTCTCTGCACTGATTGGGCTATTATGTTTAAAATCTACACTCCCACTGTGGAAGATTTTGGAAATATCTTCCATGGGGAATATGAATTTCAAATGGAATGAACACATTAGGCAGCTCTATTTGAATATTATACACCCTCTGATAAAGATTCAACCTGAATCTTCCACAGAGGGAGGGTGAGTTTCAAATAGAGTTGGTTATGTGTTAATTCCATTTGAAATTATACACCCCATGCAGAAGATATTTCCAAAATCTTCCACAGTGGGAGTGTGGATTTTAAATGGAACAGCCCAATTGACATTAAATATTTGTGATTTGAAGCAAATTCTACCATAAATTTTAACTCTAAAATAAACAAATAAATAACATTTTGATTTAGACCACCTACGGGAAACAAACCTTATTTTAGCCTTTCACCAAATTTATTGATAAACTAGAATCAATTCAAATGATTTTTAAATGTTTTACTTCATAAGTTGACGAAGAAAGATTAAGATTTGAGAAAGATTAAGAGTGTAAACTTCTTAAAAGGTTCAGATGCAGAATATACGGAATGCAGAATTTACCTTTCTTTCTGTAATATATAATGAATGATGTACTTCACTTACACATGACGAGCTAATTACCACCTGTTCAAAAGGAATGTCAGTATGTAGAAGATATGGAAAAGTATGTGAAATTTCTCCGCAATTAGGCGACAAAAAACCATATCTATTGTATGACCAGAGCGACCCAGATTTTGCATCCTTTCAAGCTGTATGCAAGTAAAAACAGCCGTTTGTTGGTTGGTCAAAATGGATTGATTTTTACTGACATTTTTT
Organism: Amphiura filiformis; assembly: GCF_039555335.1. Classification (NCBI taxonomy): domain Eukaryota; kingdom Metazoa; phylum Echinodermata; class Ophiuroidea; order Amphilepidida; family Amphiuridae; genus Amphiura; species Amphiura filiformis. The sequence continues at coordinate 42,638,885 of NC_092632.1, read as the reverse complement.
TTTCACAATACATTTTCCCAGAATTTTGAAGCTTTCTGGGATTTTTTGAAGGTCATTTATAAAAAGAATCCCACCTGAATGGTCCTACATGGAGTGTCCACCCACTTACAGAACAGGGTTTTTTTTCTTGTTGCCTTATGCTGGTTTCATACTTTCTGTCGCTTGCCGCTGATCGGCACGACACTTTATCATGCTGCTTGCACTTGTCTGCAAACGGAGCGGCACACCGCTGAGTGGCAGCGGCATGACTCTGAAAGCCACTCTTGTCGCTCAACACCGCTCCAAAATCGTATTTTGTTTACATACGTCAGAGTGGCATCGCTCCGAGTTGACTTGAATTAAACTCCCAGCGGTTCTGCCGTGGCGGCAAAGCGGTAGAGTGATCGATATATTGGCTTGTCGCTGGTCACTGCTAGCATTTCTGGTGCGACTGTGCAGTGAAGTAAAATCATCTTCAGAGCGGCAAAGTGGCAAGAAAGTATGAAACCAGCATTATGGACATTATGAGTCTTCTACTTAATCCTCAGGTAGATCTCTTTATAAAATAAGCATGAGTGTCAGCACAGAACAAGTTTCTGGATCTTTTTGCAATGACATCTCAGCCTTCTTTAATACCTTAATGATATAACATCTTACATTTGGAGAGGGCAAGCACACTGGTTCTAAATTCAATTTCATGATATATGATATAAGCAATTTTTGGAAAAAAAATCTAAAATTTATCTGATATTTAGCTGTCTTTGTATTTATCAGATTTGTTATAAACTGTAACGACATTTTATATCAAATTGCGTAGTGATTCATAACATGAAAGAGAATATTTGAATAACACTTAAAAATATGAAAGTTGATCAAGAATGAAAGACAAATAAAATATATTATCATTACATCACTTAACTAGTAACACTTATTCTGTACACCATTTTTACCCAATTATATATATTTCAAAGCAATAATTTTAATACAACCCTTTACCACAAAGTAGTTTGACAAGATTAATATCAACATTTGATTATTTACAGATTCCATGATAATTTCTATAAAAATCACAAAATAATCATACTCTATCAAGACTATAATAAAAATAGTTGATTTCAAGTATGAATTTGAGATTACAATCAGATCTACTGGATGTACGTCTTACGAGTGGCAATATTTCACATCCTACCGCGGATGCATTATCAGGACAATTGATGTTAACCAAGAAATAATGCATCTGAGATAGGATGTGAAATAATGCCACTCATAAAAATGTAAGTCCAGTAGATCTGAATTATAATCTCAAGTTCATATTATTATTTATACCTGGATGGATGATAATCTTCATAATCGTAGTTGATTTCAAGGTTATTTTAAAGTCTTTGTTTTGGTTTTGTGTGTTTTATTATTGTTCCATATTATACATGTGCATGAACAATTCATTATAAATTAATTGTAATAAATTATAATAAATTTTAGGCATCCATTTTTTTTTCTAAGAAATAAACGAGTAAGGGAACAAACCAAAAGATTAATGAAGTTCTATTCTGTTCACCATCTTTTCTATCTCTATCTTAATCAGTATTATGATATCTGAGGGCGAGATAGCCGAGCGGTTAAGGCGTTGCGCTGCCGGGCAGGAGATACGATTGACGAGGGTTCTGTCCTTGAGCTTGCCTTAGGTGAAAATTCTCTTCCCTCCCAAAATGTGTCTATATGATCGGGAATCCTTCAATTAAGTCCAGTTACATCACAGAATTTAATTGTAGAATTTCTTCTCACCACCATACACTGCTTAGCACGTGCAAATATAGGTAGTGTGTGTATGCGACGTCCCGTGGTTCGGAAGTCACGTAAAGCCATTGGTCCCGTGTACTGGAGGATTCATCCCTGTGCATGTTAAGTGTCAGAGCTATTCAAAAAGAGAAGGGGGACCTTCTGATATCTGCAATCAATCCTAGGTTCCAGGATCAGTGTATAGGTAACTCAAAAGTGATGCAGAAGAATCTGCTTAATTGGAGTATAAATTGATCCAGATCCAGATGATATGTTGGAAATTCACTATCTTTTGTAATTATATCCTGAACTATTTCAACAAATGTAATCCACATTTTTGACCCTTGCCCCCAAAAAACCTCATTTCCATTAGGCTATACCAGTTGAAATCCATATCCCCTATGAAAGACATGACCTTAATCTCCCACACAGGGAGTGTAGATTTCAAATGGAGCTACCCATTTAGGTAACCCCATTTGAAATTCACACCCCCTGTGTGGAAGATTAAAGTCATGTCTTCCATAGGGGGTGTAGATTTCAACTGGAATAACGCATTGTATGTATCATTTGGTCTATTTACAAATACATTTTATAATAGCAAACAGGAATCAACAATTTTCCCTGCCCCCCCCCCCTCCCCCAACAGTTTTTTCAACAGTTTTGAAATATTTGAATCCACTGAATAAACTACTGACCAAATCAACATGAATACATTATATGTACCTATATTCTGATTAATTTCTTTAAATTAAAAAAAAAAGACTTGGTCCCAAAACAGAATTTATACCACATAATGGCAGAAAATATGCATTATTGTTTTAACACAAAGAATGATATCATATTATATTTAAGAAATAAAGGGTAATGCATGATCCTTTACATTTAAAATAATGTGTCGAGGCAGTAAAAGCGTAAATAATGGGTGAGGCGCAGCCGAACCCATTATTTAAACGTTTTACTGCCGAGGACACATTTATGCGTAAAGGATAATGCTGCACCCTTTATTTCTATTCTATTACCACAAAATAGTGCGATTTAAAGAGAACATATCACATTTTTTGCCCAAATATTTCAAGTTGTTTACCTCAAGGTGTAGCGCCTACACGTAGCCAAAGCGTATGCACATTCCAATAACACAACCTAACATTCCATTCTCCCCTATAAGCAGGTATGCACATATAATAACACACCCCTGGCATTCCATTCTCCACTACATAAGCAGGTGTGCTGTGCGCTTTGCTGTGCGCTGTGATGATATAAGAACATAAAGTTTGTTGCCCTTGACACTTTATCGCTAATTAATGGTCTGTCACGTGGCGCTGCTTCCAACAAATCACAGTCGCGATTTTGAATAATGGGTCGTGGGGTAATAGAATGTGTTTTAAAGGAATATAATTTTAACATCTATAATAATTATAGGCCTTTCAGCATTTTGGATTATTACGGCCATACCCATTTTTCCTTATCCAACCTGAAAATTTCTACAACAATAAATAATAAACCGTCAAGTATTAATGCATCTGTGAACCTCAATTAAACACACATTATCCAACACGTACTAATTTATACATTAAAGGCACTTAATATTACTCAATATGAATATACATATTATAATAAAGAAGAAATAACATCTTTTTTTCTGAATACACTGAAAAAAACCTAGCCAATTGTCTATTCATTTTAACAGACTATTTGTGAATCCTTGAATACTAGAGTTTTCCGACTGGCAACCTTTCCAGTGCAGCAGCTATTAGTATGTACATAAGAACGAGAAGAAGATGTATTTGTCCTGCAGATTTAACATAGAAAACCATCGTCTGGTATCACAAAAGACTTCTTCACATATAACATGAATCATTTTCAAGAATAAAACAATTCTGACTATTTAAGAGTACCTTTAGCTACTCCGTGCTTGGCTGCTTGACTGACCATGTTGTGAGTTATTAGGTTTTGACTGGGAGTGGCTCTGCATCATTATCAAACTGTGTATTGCCATAATCATCCTGTGAGAAAACACAGATGGATAAAACATCAGTGACATTTAAATGATTTTAGTTTTAATGACCTTACCAACACAAAGATCAGATCAAAATTTGATGGGTTTAGCTTTGGTTTAGAAGGATTTTTAAATGTATCTTTTGTTCCATACTTGTACTTTACGTACATTTTATTTCTATTTGTTTAAAATTTGTTTGTTTTCATCTTGCCAAATATAGCTCAAACTTCAAATAATGCTAAGTGCACACTGAGTAATGTTTACTGTGAGAAAATTGAAGCAGAACAAGCTTTTCTGCAAATTTATAAATATCACTTGCAAAAAAATAGTTCCACAATGTTAGTTTTCACTGTCCAGTATGTCCAATTTAAATTTTGAGTCTTACAATTGAGGTAAAACTTGCAGCCTTAGTCGCTAATGTGTTTCACTCTGCTGGTAGTGTTCAAGGTCAGTCACCTTGGTGTGTTTTGAACATCCCCTATGCCATGTACGTAATGTGTTGTGTACATCGCATATGCGTTCATCTGATATTTCAATTGTATGAATGAAAGAATTTGCTCAATCCTTTTATTAAAAATCTCAAGATTTAGTCACAAATGCAGCACCTAAAAAGCCTTGATTTTTGCAGGGAATGTTAGTATAAGAATTTTTGAAAAAAAAATGGTGTCCTCTTCAGCAAATGTTACAATACTGATATAAAATTGGATGGTTTAAACCCAATACAAAATTTATTGGTCTCGCTATGAGTTTTAAAATATTGGACGAGGCGAAAATATTTTAAAACTCATAGCGAGACCAATAAATTTTGTATTGGGTGAAAAAAACCATCCAATTTTATCATTATTATGTTTTCAGAATCTTTTTTTGGTCAAAAACATAACTTTTTGGTAAAAAAGTGAGCCTATCCAACACAGTCCCAAGTTTTGAGTCCAAGTGTTGATTATATTGGACTCTTCAACTCTGTACAAAGTATAGAGTTTTCACACAGGTTTCAACTCTGTGAATTTTGAACATTATGCTGTCACATTGAAAAACTCAATCCAGTTCATTGTTATATATCATCCTCCCCCATCCAAAGTTAACGGTCTTAAAACTTCTGAATTTTTGGATGACATTGAAATGTTTCTTGATGAACTGTGTGTTGTTCCAGAATCGCTTGTGCTTATCGGTGATTTTAACGTACATATGGATAGGCCTGACAAGTGGGACACAAAGAGGTTTAATGATAGCTTAATGACCACTGGGTTTCGTCAATTTATTGACAAACCCACCCACAAGTCGAATCATATCCTTGATTTACTTATTACAAGGGAAACTGATGATCTTATTCAAGTACACGACGTCCATCCTGAGTTTTACTCTGATCACCATATAATCACTTGCATTGTTAAGTGTGCCAAACCACCTCCGTTGAAGATTGTTACAAGTTCTCGTCCTTATGGGAAACTGGACCCTGATTTGTTCAATCAACTACTTAAAGATCGCTTGGTTGATTTCCCCTACGAATCTAATGACCCCAATGTCTTGGCTGAGGCTTATGAGACTATAACGTCATCTGTCCTCGATGAAGTGTGTCCAGTCGTTACTAAAGAGCGTACCATTAGGCCGCAGTTACCTTGGTACAATGAGAATGTCCATATCCAGAGACGCGAGCGCAGAGAAGACTTGAAACGAAAAATGGCGGAAAAGTCGGAAGGAAGAAGATTATGAAGCTTTTCAGACCCAGAAAGAACTTGTTAATAAATCAATCATCACAGCTAAAACTGAGTACTTTTCGGACAAATTTTCTAACGCTAACGCAAAGGATATGTATGCAACAATCAATGGACTTCTGAATAAATCAACAAAAGCTCTTCCTGCTTTGGAATCCAAATCTGAAAAAGAACTGGCGGATGACTTTCTATCATTTTTTATATCTAAGGTTGAGAAAATCAGAGCTAATGTTGATTTTGTTGATCAGGGAAACATCACTGATCCTAATCAAGTTATTTGTACAAGTATGCATGGCTTTGAATCTCTAGAAACAGGTGATGTTGAGAAGATTGTTATGAAGTTCCCCAGTAAGACCGGCTCCTTGGACACACTGCCCACCTGGCTAGTCAAGGACAATTTGGCTATTTTAATACCTATAATAACCAAGGTTGTTAACAGTTCTCTGTTTTCTGGAACATTCCCTGACACTCTTAAGCAATCTATAATAACACCTGTTCTAAAGAAATCAAACCTTGATCATAACATTCTTAAGCACTACAGGCCCGTGGCCAATATCAAGTTCTTGTCAAAGGTCATCGAGAAAGCGGCGTCATGTCAAGTAGGTAGCCATATAGACAGGAATGATCTGGGCGAAAGAAATCAGTCTTCCTACAAAAAGTTTCATAGCACGGAAACTGCTCTGCTAAAGGTGAAGAACGACCTTCTCCAGTACGTTGACGACAGCAAGACTGTACTGTTGGTGCTACTTGACATGTCGGCCGCTTTCGATACGGTTGACCACCCCATTCTCCTTCAGAGGCTTAGAGATAGGTTTGGAATGTGTGATTCCGTTGTTTCCTGGTTTCGATCTTATTTTGAAAACCGTACCACCAGGGTGTCCATAAAGAATGCCTTATCCAATGAACACGTCCTCACTTATTCTCTGCCTCAAGGGTCTATCATAGGTCCTCAAGGTTTTATATTGTATATTTCACCAATAGGGATATAATTCGCCGTCATAATATTAGTTTTCACTGCTATGCAGATGACATCCAATTATATGCTGCTTTTGATCATAAAGTCCCGGGAGCGTGAACGGACCATGGATCGTATTACCAATTGCATATCTGATCTTAATATGTGGATGTTGCGCAACAAACTGCAATTGAACCAAGAAAAAACAGAGTTTTTTGTTGTTGCGGGTCCAAGAGTGTTAAATTTAGTGTCTGATATCCAACTGAAGCTCGATGGTAAAACAATTGAGCCTTCAATCTCTGTTAAGAACCTGGGTGTAACCTTTGACGGTGTAATGAACATGTCCATCCATATTAGTACCCTGTGTAAAACTATCAATTTCCACATTCGCAATCTGTGGCGCATACGTCGTTTTATTTCTCAGGAAGCCTGTCATCATGCCGTTAGAGCACTTGTCCTGTCCCGCATAGACTATGCTAATTCTCTTTTGTTTGGTGCTCGTGAGGCCGACCTCAAACGGCTACAACGTGTCCAAAATAAGGCGGCCAGGCTAGTTTTTTGCTTGTGGACGGGACAGGTGCTCTGGATCTCCTGAACTCCTTGCATTGGCTTCAAGTGAAGGATAGAATACAGTTTAAAATATTGTTGTATGTCTATAAGTGTTTGATGAATGTCGCTCCACCATATTTATGTGACCTGCTTACCTTGCTCAGCGACACGGTAATGCACGAAAATAGGCCCAGACTCCGCTCCTCTTCAGATACCACAAGGCTCTTGGTTCCACGATCAAATAAGAGAGCTGGTGATCATTCGTTTGCTGTTGCCTCTCCACGGCTCTGGAATGAGTTGCCTATCCAGTTGAGGGAGGCGGTGTCTGTGCCTGCTTTCAAGCGTTTGCTTAAAACACATTTGTATTAATGTTGGTTGTATTTATTTCTTGCTTCATTTTGCCTGTATATTTTGTAAGGCGCTGTGCTCTTTGTTAGAGCGCCATATAAGTGTTGATTAATAATAATATAAGAAGGAAGATTTTGAGAACATAATAATGCTCTAAGTTGTGTCTGCATGGGGGTGGGGTATGTATGAATGGGCTATTCCAATTGAAATCCACACTACCCCTGTGGAAGATTTTGGAAATGTCTTCCACAGAGGGAATATGTTTTTCAAATGTAATTGGTCAGGGTTAATCATTTTGAAACCCATACTCTCCCTATACTATGGCTTTACCTATATCCTTTACAACTGGGGTCAGTTTTTTAAATGGAAGTTACCCAATTGTGTATTCTATTCAAAACTTATACTTCCACTGCGGAAGACTTGCGCTAAATCTTCCAGAAGTGTTGATTTTAAATGGAATATCCCAGTGCAAGTGTTGACTTACCACTTTAGCTGTCCTCTTTGCTTGGCTCCTTTTCTTGTGCATGTTGTACTGTAAGACAAAGTAACCATATAAAATGTAATTGGCACCAAGACATTTCAAAGAGAAAAGTGATTATGACCAGCAAATATTCACCAGCAATCTGTTGTCATTCAAAGTGGCTCAATGGATAAGTTCATGTCTGGAAATCAACTGCCATGTTCCAATGTGATGGATCACAATTCAATTTCTTTGCCATGATTTTGTATCATAACAGTTTCAAAATGCACGTTGGTTCAAATAATCAATTATTCTACTTGTGATCATGCAATAACACATAAATTTGATCCATTGATTCAACATAAAATTTTTAGAAATAAGGGATAATTACTATATTGTACATAGCTAGTCAGGCTCACATAACACACTATAGGTGGCGCTATTCGTCCATAGGGAAGTGGAATGTGCCTGTACGGTCCAAAAATGGCTTTACTGTGGGGCTCAATGGAAAAAATTACGAAAAATTAATTTTGACAACCAAAACCTAAGTGATGTTGACTTATGTTGGTACTGGCATAATAATGGATTCATAAGCTATCACATAGTGCAATCTATGTTCCACCAAGTGGACGCTTGTTAAAGCGCAAAAGCAATTTGTGTGTAAATCAAGACCATCCAAGACAGCTTTCTTACAGTAAAGAATAGGAGGTCATCTGGGGTCACATACAGTAGTGTACATTGTACATGTGCCTGACTGTCACAATTTCACACACAAAATTTTGGACAATTTGGTGACACTATTTTTGTCTATAACTTCAAAAGTATATGCACTAGAAACATGATTGACCCCTTATTGTTTAGGTAATTTGATTCTCTTTCAAATGAAAGAACTTTCAGCTAAAAATATTGAACTTCAAAATTTTATGAACATACCTAACATAGCATCAACAATCAGAACCCAGATGATATACCGTACAGATTCGCCTAATGCCGCATATGGGCTCCTTTGACACAACTGGAATTTTAGGCACAAACTAAAAATGCCTTCTTGTAAAAATCAAACCAGCAAATAAGGATAACGACCCTTAATTCTTGTTGGGATTTTCAGAGGAGAGAGCTTTCTATTTGTACGTGAACTTTATCGTATGGTAAAGGAGCCAATGTGCACCATTAGGCGCATCTTTACGGTGTCCCAGTAACAGCTCACTTACAAAAAGAAGCAGCACAGTTATGGTAATGAAGATACCAATAACGCCCACACACACACTGACTATGGCAAATGTCTTCATGTATCCTGATCTTGAATGTGGCTGTGATGGACCTGCAAATATAACAATGATTCAAAATTAACATCAACAAAGAAGGTATGGACTTCAGTTATAGTATTTCTATGAGTACGCCATGCAGGGTACTCATAGTATTTTTACGAGTACTGTCAGTTATCACAGTACCAGTGCAGTGAGTGGTCAAGCTTTCGTCAGATGTGTCTCTGACTTCATCAAGTCAGAGACACATCTGACAAAGCTTGCCCACTTGTACTGTGGCGAGTGGGTAGGCAACTGGATAATAACACTGTAACACACTCACACAGGGACTGGGTGCACAGTCCTGTGATAACTGAAGGTATACCTATGAGGTATGGAAAATTTGGGCAGATCAAAAAGTAATTTGACTTGGCTCGTACTTGGTTTCATACAGAGTGGACTGCACCCATTCCAACAGCACTTGTCTATTCCTTCACAATCCACATCTGACTGACACGGGTTGATCTGTTTAACACAGATTTGGTCCTCATTGATAGGGGGACATTCCCCTGGTTTAGATGCTGTACATAGAAGAATCATGAGTATAGGATGAGTTATCAACAGAAATGATTGTGACACAAGAAGGTTTACATTCAAGAAGAACAGGTGTCATTATTCTTTCTCTCCCCATCCCTATAGACCTTTTTCCCTCTTTCCCATCATGCACTATTCCAGGGGGGTATGAGTGTCGCGAAACAACAACATCCCCCCGGGGGAGTACAGAGTTAAGTTCATTACATTCTGGAATACGGACATTTCGGCTGGTGCCTTCATCACAAAAAAGGAATCCCCGATAATCACGATAATGGCGCTGCGATCACTAATACCTTTCGGGGGCAAAAAACAACATTTTTATGCCTTATGGACATGGTGTCATCAGCCAAAAAAGTTTCCTGCTATTGAAACCTAACTTTGTATACATTTTATAGACCTAATGGTGATAAACTAATGACGGACACGCCGTGATATTTTGTCGGCGTCCGTTTCACTTTTTTTTCGGAGATGAAAATAAAATGTAAACACAATCTCTTACACAGATGTTCTGCGTCGCTCCGTAACTGCATCACTCGTGTATTCAATAATTGCATTATTAGTAACATCGATGGCCTTTACGATAATCCGCATATATGGAATCAGTATGCCCATATTAAGACAAAATAATTGCAAAGGTATGGCAAAGACCATCGGATGCAGACGATCTATGAGGTTGATGAACTACGTCATACCCCCCTGGAATAGTGCATTGTGGGATAGAGGGAAAAAGGTCTATATGACAGTGAATGTCAGTCTGCTTCACACCCCTCCACACACACACCCCCACCCTGTGCACAAGCATGGTTCTCCTCAACCTTGGGCACACACACAGTACAAACCTGCAAATTGTGGTCAGAAGTGAATCACAAAACCATATTTACACTTGGCGATCTCAATTGAAATATACATTTTTAGGCTGTTTCAGAGTCTCATGAGGTAGGTAGGAGACAGTGGGTTTATTTCCATGGGTATGTGCAGTGCATTGGGAACAAATCCCTGGCACATTTATTTACTAAAAACATACCATTGACGGCAGAAGGGAGGAGGGGTCAGGGGTCAGGATGGGGTCCAACACCCCCTAAAATCATAATAGTTGAAAAAATAAAGCAATAATTTCCCTCTGCATCATCCTTTTCAGCACAAACAAACCCCCAAGTTTTTGGCCCAAATAGGGTAAAATTGCAAAATGTTACCCGCATTGGCCCATAAAATAGCAAAACACACCTTCATTGGGGGCTCCAGTAAAACCGGAATAAAATCATTATGCTTGTCCCTGACCCCCCTAAATTCTAATGCTTCCATCGTCACTGTAACATACTGAATTCTTCAAAACAAAGTTGCTCATGTTCTTTTGTCCGCAGACATTAGAACACCCATTTCTGATATGATGAATACACTTTCTTGGGACAGATTAAACAAAAGATGGGAGAAACAGCTTCTTGTAATTGTTTTTAAATGTCTTCATCATGATGCTCCATCTTACCTCTCATGGCAATTTATTTTTACTTCTTCAATTCATTCGAATGTACCAGAAGTCAATCTAGTAATAACCTTGTCTTGCCTTCTTGGAACAATAATTCAGGCAAACAAACTTTTTCTTACAGAGGTGCCTCAGTGTGGAACGGACTGTCTTCTGATGTCCACAGTAATCTTACTTCAATGAATGTGAATATGTTAAAATCAATCATAAGCATTTAATTCACACCTTTCCACCTCTGTAGTAGTAGTGCAGTACTTAATTGGACTACATGTATGTTACGATACATGTTTTATGTTTTACATTTTATCATCTTGCTTTGTATATATTACCTTGTTTTTAATTTTGTTTTTCTTTTGTATCATGTAATTAAACTCTTGATATGTAAAACATGTTAAAATCTTATATTATTCAATTACAATGTATTAATAATTATATCAGGGTCTCATGGAAGACCAGTTTTTGTAAACTGAATGAATTACCCTGAATAAAGATTGTTATCTATCTATCTATCTGAAGTACACTTACCACAATAATAATCTGTGCACTGCATTCCAAGATTATCACGATCACCTCTACACTTGCTGCAGGTGTTAGAGAAACATAATGATCAAGTCAACAATACAAAATACTTGACTGCTCAGTGCCAGAAGTGGATAAGTGCAATAGTTGCCCTGTGAACATTTGGCAATTTACACACAGTATATTGTACTCATCTATTGCACTTACAGCTATTTGCACTTACCCACTTTTGGCACTAAGCAGTCAAAATGGCTATTTCTTGCAGTCATCTCTTATTATTTGCATATCACATTTTGAAGTCCCATAACAAATCCTTACATTCATCAGTAACATTCATGGCCACAGGTTTAGGCCCTTTTTGTGGCATAAGTTGATGGCTCTCTATAACGTTTTACCAGATTCTTTTTACAAGTTATAAGCGTGCTACCAGCCGTCAAGCACGTATCATCTTGCACAAGGTCCTATGCACATGTTTGACATCGCGCACGTACGCGTGAGGACACGTGTACATGTGAGGATTAACGCTTACATGTCAAGAGGTGCATACATGTGAGGATTAACGCTTACACAAGGATTCTGCAAAATATTATATCTAGTTTTGATCTGCTCTTGTGAATTTGCTGTCTTGGGTTGCAGCAGTATTGAACTGTTGTAATTTCTAATGTGTAATTTTAAATTCCTAATGTAAGAAATTGTACTTGTTACAATTCTACAATACAATATTTTTCATATTGTATTTCTTCGCAGCGCAATGATAGATCTGCGATGCAAATTGCACTCTACAAATGTGGACTTATTATAAATGTCCCCATATTCATTAGCAATTTGAATATCTGGGTTCAATGATTAACAACAGTGGTGACTGACAGCACAACTGAAATTAAGAGAAGACTAGCTATTGCAAGGACAACGTGCAGGGCATGTCTAGCATATGGAAAAGCAGAGGCCTATCCATTGACCTCAAGGTACGCCTACTTCGTGCAACTGTGTTTTCCATTGCCACTTATGGATGCAAGTCTTGGGCTATGACCAAGAATGATAGGAAAAGAGTAGATGCTTTTGAGATGTGGTGTTACAGGAGGCTTCTCACGAGTGACATGGAAAGACAGGAGAACAAATTCCTGGATCCTCGACAAGATTGGTACAAGTCTACCCATCAGAAGCGGCATAATGGAGAGAAAGCTGAAGTACTTTGGCCATATTGTCAGGAAACATGAAGGTGTAGAAAAACAGATTTTGCAAGGGGCTATGGAAGGCAGACGAGGAAGAGGACGTCCACCAACATCTTGGACTAATGACATGAAGCTGGTTTCTAACCAAGGAATGCAAGGTGCAATGCACTTGGCATCAGATCGAGTGAGGTGGCGTACTCTTGTGAAGACCACAGCAGCGCTACAAAGCGCCATCTGACACAGAGAGATTCATTAGTTTCAATTCTATTTATCATTATCACTTACCATGTATTGCACCCATCACCCTTTGGATATGAGTCACCCATGAAAATGGTCTCATCATTTATATCACAAGCTGAAAGGCAAGATAGAAAATATTAGAATAATGTATCCAATTCCAACCTATACCCAAAACAGAGAAGATATCTTACCCTTCCCAGAATCCTTTGCAACATGATAAATCCCCTCATTTTATCAAATTACACCCCCATGATTTGTACAGACTCCCTTTGTTTTCATTTTAAGAATATACTGGCTTAATGTGGGTTGATAGTAAAGAAAAAATATATTTTGCAAGATCTGGATGTGCTCTGTTCATTGAGGTACATTTCATCACTATCAACCCATGTTGCACAATAAAGCAGATCAGTACAGGAAATGGGAGAAATGCATTATGGGAAGTGTAAGCTATCTTATCTGAACCCAAACAATCACAGTCCTAACCCTTACTCAACACGCATGTTGTGAATCCTATTACTGAATAATATAACATGCACACAGTTAATTGGCCAATTTAAGTCATCTTAATTTAGTAGTTTGTCTCAAAGCCCTCACATGCATTAGTAAAACTGCTCTCTTTTTAAGCATCATTTGTGCTGGATTGAGTAAATTTGTTTGTGTTTTCCAAAATCCACCATACAAAAATCCCATGTCTAACATTGTCATATGTGCCCATCCACCACAAACTGGTCGTAAAGTCGGCATTTTCCATTTTGAGATACAATCAAAAACAGTAATGGATTTCTATGTAAGATTTATTAGGAATTTGACCTTTGATGAACCATAACTTCACTTCCAGATGTCCAATGAAGCTTGTTGAGGTGTCATCTTTAAAGCTTAAAGTGTATTCTTTCCAAATCGGCAATAAACAGAAAATGACCTAGAGCCGACTTTACTACCATTTCGTGGTGGATGGTCACATATGTAAAAATAGTCCAAGTCGTAAATCTCAATAAAATTCTTCATCTTGAACACAGTAAAACATACTTACAACACATCATTCGTGTGCAAGCTACACCTCCATTACCATGATTACTCATACATCGACTGTAATATACAGAGAAGATAATCATTGACTTATTTTGATCAATACTTACAGCATGCCATCTCAGTGCAAGCAACCCCTCCATTCTCAGTGCAAAAACTGTCAAGCAAAAAAAGAATACAGTACATACATGCAGTCATTAAACCTTCACATGCAATGCCCATACTGTTTGCAATCAGAAGAGGTGCCATTTGGTATATCAATGAAACCTTCATCTAGACCAATTTGGTATATGAATGGATCATTTTTTCAAACTTAACCCATAGCCAATTTTCAACTGTAGCCAAAATGTTTGAAATTTGCCACAAATTTAGGCAAAAGTTGGTAAAAACTTTTTGACTTTTGGTATAGCGATGGGTCCAAATTTCTTGGAAAATTGGTATATGAATGGGCCCACTTTCAAATTGTCAGTGGCACATTCGTACCCAAACTAAACTTGAGTATGGATTTGTCTGCTGTTTGAAAATATGCTGCAAAGTCTTTTTTTATGATTATCATCATATTTCTCCGAAAACTTTTCAATTTCACTATGCTTTCTGTGCAATCAAATGCTTTCACCACATGCATTACCCTTTTGACTTTTCATAATGACATTATAAAAAGTAAACTACCTTCCTGTAAAGTGTGCTGAGGCTTCTGGATCAACATCTAGCCTTTGAGTAGCGCACTCTCATTTTGTGTGTGTGGTTATTTTAAGGCAAAAAATCAAGTATGTGCATACAAAATAACAAAAAGAAGCCAATGTTTTGCGCATTTTGATACCTCAATTCACCTTTTCGGCAAATCCATTAAGTCTTTGCAAGTTGACCTGAGATATCGTCATTTGACATCACGCTGATATGCATATCAATTATCATTTAGCGAACATCGTTACTGCGCATTGCAAATCGATGCGATGTCAAATGACAACATCTCAGGTCTAACAGCAAAGAATTATGGATTACAAGTTGCCCTGAAACTATCCGACCAATGCAAGATTTCTGTAGAATGGTTATGATAACAAGGCACTCTAATACAATAGCAGTTCCATACACCCCATACAGAAGACATGACAAAGGGGGTGCAGATCCAGAGATTTCAAATGGAGTGGGTGACTACATTTGAAATCTGCACTCCCTGTGTGGGAGACTAAGGTCATGAGTTCCATGGGGGTGTATGGATTTCAACTAGAACAACCCATTACTCCCAACAGAATATTGGGACTAATTTGGGCTGTTTTTTGGTATTTCAACTGGAACATTTCATGCACAAATTGTGAGTTTCTTAGGACGTAATTCACCAAAGCAACATTGCTTTTACAAAAATAACATGAGCAAAATACATAAGCAATAACAACCAGAAAGTCAGAACAAGTGTGTTTTTAATAGTTTCTTTAAAGTGATTGTAGACGAGGCTCCCGTGATGTGTTGTGGTAGACCAATCCATGCTTTGGCAGCAACAACAGGAAACCTGTGTTCTCCAGCAACAGAGTTGAATCTGTCAATTGCAAGACGTGAGGGATCATTTGAAGATCTGAGCGGGCGAGCAGTAACATAATAATAGAACATTTGAGCAATATAAGCAGGTGATTGATCATTAAGTGCCTTGTGCACAAGAAGCAAGATCTTAAAAGTTACTCTGTGTGCCACAGGAAGCCAGTGCAGTTTTGATATTAATGGCGCAGCTTCAGTTCGACGACCAACAGCATATATAACACTCGCTGTACTGTTCTGTAGGCGTTGCAAACGGCTCATATTCTTAGATGACAAGCGAGTAAAAAGCGCGTTGCAGTAATCAAGGCTTGAAATGACCAAAGCACGAACTGTGTGATGACATGTGTCTGAATCAATATATCTCAGGATCGGATTCGCCAGATATTTCTGATGTGGAATAAAATACAGTGGCGAAGATTGTCAATGTGAAAATTGAGTGATATTGTGCTATCAAAATAGACACTGAGGTTTCTGACGACTGTGGATGGCGTGATTTTTGATGAACCAATAGAGTTCAATGTCAGATAACTGAAGATGCCTAATGTTGTAGGCAGAACCAGCGACAAAAAAACTCAGTTTTAGCATCATTGAGTTCAAATAGTTCACAGTTAACCAGGCTCTGATTTCTGATATGCAACTTGAGATCTTTTCAAGAGCATTTTGCTTATCACCAGTAATCCAAGGATTAAAAGATACATATAATTGACAGTCATCTGCATAAATGTGGTAGTTGATTCCATGCTTCTGAACAATGTCACCTATCGGAACAGTGTATGCGTTATTTTCCAACAACTGTAGGTCATTAAAATTTAACACATGTAACTGAATCAAATACTGTGAATATATAAAAGGTGCAATTCACTCAGAATTTGGTAATTTTAGATGTGCGATGAGCACAGTGATCATACCTATAGGTAGAGAAGCACAGCTGTTCCTACCTACCTCTTAAAGAAAGCTGACGGCCCTATCAATATGACATATTTTACTTGACACTCCAAGTATTGGGATAAAAATGTTTTCATTCTTTCTAGCATGCAAAAAAGTAAAACTGGGAGGATGTGGTTTGGTAAATCCACCATATTGGTTTCTTACTAAAATAGTGTATCTTGATCCGGTAATGATCGGAAAAGCCCAAAATGGAACAGTCAGTAAGTGCATCTTTAAGCTTAAGTGTTATAGGTTTGCATGCGAAACCCTTAGCTTGTGTTAGGGCTCATATTGAAATTCCCTTACACAGGAAGGTGTGCGCCATCCTGCAGCTTTCTAGTGCTAGCCTTCTTTTGTTAAAATCCTGGGCAGGGTGTATCACTGATCCATCCGTTTTATGACCGAGCTTTCCTGAGGCGCGCGCTTAGCGAGGGGAATCCTGCCTTCTTTCTGTGTGAAAACGTGGTAGGGTATTTCAATATGAGCCCTTACTGGCACAGTGTATTAGATGTAGAACGCATAGCGAGCATACACAGTTTACCAGGTGAATGGCAAAACAATGCGGAGGTACTCTATATTGCTCTCCATGAGCAACAGGCAAACATGGCAGAATCTGGTCTTTGTAAAATTTAATCTCTTTGAGACCAACCTATCTTGTCTTGACTAACTTACCATGAATTACAGCCATCTGGATCTGGCACTGGACCTGGTAGATACTCTTTGCCATGAAACGTGCAAGCTGGCGGATAAATACATAAAATCATCAAAAGTAACCATTAATGCCATTATACATGTGAGGTAATATTTTTGGAGAATGTTCTGATAGGTATCCTCATATAATTGCAATTCCTCCCCCAAATCAGGGCTTACTTTAAATTGCCCACAACCTGGAGGAATCCATAATTTTCAACCCAGAGATTCCTACACTTTCCACACTGGACCGGCATCAAGACGTCACAATCCGTTGATTTAGTGCTGGATACGGATATGATGCATACTAGTAGTCGTATACATGCATGTAGATCATGGATGCAACTATGGAGGTCGAACTTTCGAGTGGTTATCAGCAATTTAATTTTGAAATAAATTTCATTTATCATTGTTTTATTTGATGGTTTATAACTAAGCATTGAAATGTTTACCTCATGAAACCCTGGGCTGAATTCTCTGGACCGTAGAAAAAATAGACCAGACCAAACCCGTTTCTGGGCCAGACTGGACCGTCCATTATACAAAATAACCTCCCCGGCCCCATCCCTGGTCCAGTCAGGTAAGGAGCAAACAGCTCCTCTTTAACTCTCTTTGCTCATGTCTTGCAAAATTGAACACCGAGTCACTCATCCCATTTGTTGGATTAAGACTAAACAACATTTTTAGCTGTCAACATCAAGTAAGGAGAGATTCTTACTGTTATTAGCTGGTGGTTTACATGCATGACCGCATCCATTAGAGCAGCATTTCGTTGTTCCTTCACAATCACTGTCTATACTACAACCTTCCATGCATATGCCCATCATTCCTTCTTCTACTGCTGGGCATAATCCTGGCTTGGGAACTGGAAACGAAAGTTATAGAATGATACCACAAGATGAGTACTATCTAGATAGTATATGTCAGAGGAAATACAATGAAGTATAAGAATACATTGTGAAAACACTGTAATTAGAAACTACTGACATGCATTTGGTACTCTAGGTTGTTAATATTTAATAGCATTTAATCTTCCCAGAAAAGTCCATATCAGAGGGATCATCTTTTGATACTCTGGTGTTTTCACATGTCCTTTTGACACTCTTAATATATGGTGCAGGGGTGTACCCCGGATTGGGGGAGGGGCCGGGGCAGAGTGACTTAAGATGTTTTACATAAACACTCTGTTATGCCACCTCCCCAAAAGGTCTCTTTGTTTGGACATGGCTGTTGTATCATATGCAGTTTTGACATGTCTTGATGTAAAAAATGTATGTTTCTGTTAAAATAGTTCCTACCTTCTGCAGTGGAACACTTCTTGGTGCCACAAGCAGGGCAGCATTTCTGTGGTGGTTCACAATCATGATCCTCCTGACAAGATGGAAGGTCACAACCAGCTGTGGCATCACCTTCCTTTGGACAAAATCCTTCTCTCGGAGCTGGTGGCCATAAAACAAACAGAGAAAATAATGTTAGTGTTTCGTGCCACTAGGAACAAAGCTGTATTTCATTTTGGAATCATATGATTTGCAATGATGGTCTTCCTTTTTGGATCTTTTGACACCACACAATTTCACTTACTTTTGTTCTGTAATCTTGCTATTTCATCACAATTTTTGTTTTGATATATCGAGTTTTAAGGTTGGTTTTAAGGTTAGAATTTAGTTTTTAAAATAGCAGGGATTGGGGGTAGGGTTAGGGTAAGTGTCATGATTAGTATTACCAATATCAGCATTATCATCATTATATATAAGGGCTCATATTCAAATTCCCTTACACAGGAAGGTGTGCGCCATCCTGCAGCTTTCCTGTGCTAGCCTTCTTTTGTTAAAATCCTGGGCAGGGTGTATCACTGATGCATATAATCCATCCGTTTTATGACCGAGCTTTCCTGAGGCGCGCGCTTAGCGAGGGGAATCCTGCCTTCTTTCTGTGTGAAAATGTGGTAGGGTATTTCAATATGAGCCCCAAGTAAATTTCCTAATTGTTCCGGGTATGTGATGGTGATATCGAGCACATAGAAGGGGCGAACAGGGTTGCCAAACCTGCGATTTGGAAGCCCCATTGGGCCATTTTTTACCATTTTCAACACTGGCACCAGCAACTTCCTGACCCATAGAAACCGATGGTTAAGAGAAAGATTGGATGACTTTAGAAAAATTTGACCCACAATTCGAGCTGAATTTTTTGGCAATCCTGGGGGCGAAGTCTCTGCCCCTTCAACATGCCAGATGATCAGTGATTAGCCATCTTGTTGTTATGATCGTTGATCAGCCAATCAGCGTGATTATTTATCATTTCTGCATTCATGCTTGTATCGCTCCATGGATTGCGCATAAATTTACTTTCAAGTTATTATTAGTATTACTGGTATAAAGACCAGATATGGCACATGGATACAATGGGAGAGGAGTCTTATCACAACATACGAAACACACCCTAAAATGCATGTTTTTGGCCCTTATTTCCAAAAATTGTAAGCACAGCCAATGAGTAGCGCATCATGAGTACTGCAAGTATTTTAAAAGTCTGGTAAAAAGAATTGTGTGATAATTTAAAGCTCTTTAGCAGGCAAAGCTGGTGATAGATGACTCACCTGGTGTCAAACAGCGTGGACTACATCCAGTCCAGCAGCACTTGGTTACTCCTTCACAATCCATATCTGTCTTACATGCGTTGGTCTGTTTAAAACATATAATCTCCTCCTCTATAATAGGGGGACATTCCCCTGGTTTAGATGCTGTTGAGAAGAATTATGATAAGCTCTTTAGCAAGGAAAGCTAGTTGCAATTGACTCACCTGATTTCATACAGATTGGACTGCATCCTGTCCAGCAGCATTTTTCTACTCCTTCGCAACTCATGTCATTCTTGCATGGATTCATCATATCAAAACATAACATCTCGTCCTCATTGATAGGGGGACATTCCCCTGGTTTAGATGCTGTACATAGAAGAATCACCAGTAAATGAATGAGTTATTAGCAGAAATGATTATGGACACACAAAGGTTTACATTCAAGAAGAATATAGGCGTCCTGATTCTCTACCACTCCTTCCCTACGACAGTGAATGTCAGATATTAGGCAGTGACCAAAACCCGATAGAAAATACACTACCTATGCAGCTTCCTTAGCAACCCTTCAACTCCTCACATTGTTTGAAAGTAGACAAAACATCTCCAAGGATTTGCCCAGAAAGCAAGCACACCTGTGAAGTTCTCATCCTGGTTCCCACCAAGTAAGTATCAGTCTTGCATAACGATCAGAAGACCACCAAAATGGGCCATTCCATTTACTACCCCTGTGGAAGATTTAGCTCAAGTCTTCAACAGAGGGAGTGTGAGTTTTGAATAGAATAGACAATTGGGTAACTTCCATTTGAAATACTCACTCCAGTTGTGGAAGATCTAGGTAAAGCCATAAAATTGAGGGAGTATGGGTTTCAAAATGATTAACCCTGGCCAATTACATTTGAAAAACATATTCCCTCTGTGGAAGATATTTCCTAAATCTTCCACAGGAGTAGTGTGGATTTCAACTGGAATAGCCCAATTTGGCTCTTTTAGATGTAGGACTTCAGTCTAGTTCCTACCATTTCTCACCAACCTCTGTGAAGGTCTTTGTTTTCATTGCTATCATATGACAAATGCATTGTGTGAATCATGCAACAGTCGTCACAGCTCGGTATTTTAAGTTTACAAATGAAGGACTCAAATGCTGGACTCAAAATTGATAAGGTATATTGATTTGCTGAAAGCGATCGATAGGCAAAACTGATGCATGCTGGGAAAGAAAAGGGCTCATATTCGCGATCTCGGGTGACAGACAGATTCTATAGCTTTTGATCCCTTTTTATTCCTGATCTCGATCAGCAATATATCTTATGGACCTTTTTCCCTCTTTCCCATCATGCACTATTCCAGGGGGTATGAGTGTCATAAAATACATCATCTCCATGGGGAGTACAGAGTTATGTTCATTACATTCTAAAATACGGAAATTACGGCTGGTGACTTCATCACAAAAAAGAAATCCCTGATAATCACGATAATGGCGCGCGATCACTAATACCTATCGGGCAAAAAACAACATTTCTATGCCTTATTGACATGGTGTCGTTGCCAAAAAAAGTTTCCTGCTATTGAAACCTAACTTTGTATACATTTTATAGACCTAATGGTGAAAAACTAATGACGGGACACGCAGTGATATTTTGTCGGCGTCCGTTTCACTTTTTTCGGAGATAAAAATAAGACGTAAACAAAATCTCTTACACAGATGTTTTGCATCGCTCCGTAACTGCATCACTCGTGTATTCAATAATTGCATAATTAGTAACATTGATGGCCTTTACGATAATCCGCATATATGGAATCAGTATGCCCATATTAAGACAAAATAATTCAATGCAAAGGCCTGGCAAAGACCATCGGATGCACACAATCTATGAGGTTGATGAACTACGTCATACCCCCCTGGAATAGTGCATTGTGGGATAGAGGGAAAAAGGTCAATTGATCTGTAACATCATGGAAATATTGGTCTATACTTACTGCGTGCACGTTGGCATGTGAAACCACACCCATTTTTACAGCATTTCTCAGTTCCAGTGCAATCATAATCCCTGCTACATTCATTCACACATATCCCAACTTGATCTAAGGTCACAGCAGGGCAGTATCCATTTTTCTCACCTGTGACATTAAAAAAAGCAATAGATTTTTAAAAGAAACATGATAAGGTAAATAAAGGAGTGGTTGTGACTTAGGTGCAAGAGTGTCCATTTTCAATCTAGTTTGGAAGCAAGGATCCTCCATAGATCTGTTTGATGTGGCTTGCTTTCTTTCCCCAGTACATACAGTAGTCCAATATCAGTTCGGGGGCACTGCTAATTCAAAGACGTCTCTGATATCAAAGACTCTTCAGTGCTGAGTCACCTGACAGTATCATAATTCAAAGACGTCTCATAAATCACATACTCACCAGTCTCAAAACCCAGCGGCAAACGATATTGTGAACGTGAACTGGCGCAACAGGAATAATTTTGCGAGTAGGCCTAATCAGCATGATCAGGGTTGTTTTGATATCTATGAAAGATAGGCCTATAATTCCTAACAAATTTCCTGCGGACCTGGCTTCTGCATGGGTATGAACCTGCTCAATTAGGCCTATATTAGGCCTGCTAGGAATACGCGATTTTGGAGGCCAAAAAACGCATCCCGATTTTCCAAAAAACACAAAAATCCATGATTTCTTTTTTTTTTGTTGCGATTTTTAATATATTTTTTGCGCGGATTTGGAGAGTCCCTGCGCCTCCTGCGCATATCTTAGATAGATTTTGAAGTGAACACAAGTTACAAATTGGTCCCATTTGGATACAAACTTGTAATTTTTTTGTATCTTTTTTTTTTTTTCCAATTTTTTTTTTTTTTTAATGATGGTAGCACTTGATGTTAGGTCCAGGGACTCTCCAAATCCGCGAAAAAAAATTAAAAATCGAAATTTTTTTTTTTTTTATAGATTTTTTCAAAAATGTCAAAAAACGCAATTGGAGCCAAAATACGCAAATTGCGGCACATATAATTGCGTATTCTTAGCAGCCCTAGCCTATATGGATACTTGCAAGTTAGCCTTTTCTTTTTTGACGGAGGAGGGTGCCTGAGGGGATGTGCTCCCTCAGAAGTTGGAGAATTTGGTGTAAAAGTTTACACTTATTATTCGTATTATTTTGGCCATAACAGATTTCAATGGACCCGACTTGTGAGGAGGATATTATCCTCAAACTAAAAGCCAATTGGTGCATCATTTTGCATTAGGCTCCTATTATTAACTTATTTTTCCGACCATCATGATTAAACATAGCCTATAGGCCATATAACCATGTCATGATAATGCATAATATGTATTTTAGAATGGATTTCCAGTGGATGCAACTTCTGTGTCACAAATTTCAAGCATGAACATAATTATGATGCGCAATGACTCAGAACGTATTCTTCCTCATTTCTTCTTGTTTTCTTCCTTGTTTTCTTTCCACTTTTCCCACTTTCGTTTGCCTAAAAATGCGCGGATATTGAAATGAGCCTGGGTGGCTGTGGCAAAACAAAATTTTCAACCCAGTTTTGCGAATATTTTGTCCTGATTTTTGTAACATTTTCGTCCCGGTATTGGCAGTTATTTTATATGTTTTCAGTTGTCGGGATATTTCTTTCAATTTTTGGGAAATCAAACAGAAAAAGTAGACCTTTTCCTTTTCCCTCCCTTTTCCGCCCTTCAATTTTTTAGGGGCACTATACTGCCCACTGGCTATGCCCAGGCCCGTGCGCGCAGAGTGGGGCCGTGCGGTGAAGGCAAAAGTCCTCAAACAAATCCTAATTTGCTACCGTAGCGAGCAAAAAAATATGTTTTTTATGCTTTTTTAGTCAAAAAAAGGTCCATAAGTTTGTGAAGAAGGTCCACTTTTTACAAAATCGCCCCTGGAAAAAAAAAGAACCACTTTTTCAAAATCAGCACCCCCCCCCCCAAAAAAAACGGGCCTGGCTATGCCACTGCTCTGTCACTCCCCTTCCTCTCCCTCCCTCTCCCTTCTCTCTTTCTCTGTCTCCCTCATTTTTTTAAGACCTGGGGCTGCAGGCCCCAAAGCCCCACTCCCTGGGCAGAGGGCACGCGCCTGGTTTACCGTAATTTGTTGATCTATTTTGAGCCACCTAATCATAACATAACCCTACCCCTATCAACAAAATACAAGTGTCCATATTTCTCCGAATTCATCCCATGCATGTGTGCAAGAGTCAGGCCATGAGGTTAGGCCTGAACGTTTCCGAAGGGGCCTACCATTTTTCAAGTCATTTTGGAATATATTTTTGAAAAGTTGCCGCCACAATGTGTGCCAAAACTCGCCCCCCTCCCCCCTCGTCCACTGGCCAAAAATTCATTGTTCCCTCCTTTTTTTGCCTTGCCAAAATATTCACTCCCCCATGACTTGGGATTTTTGTTACTTCAAAACGTTGGATATGGCTCGATTTTGCCAATCTAAGTGTTTTCTGGGACCATTTGTCAGAATTTGCACAGATAGATATGATGTTTGCACAGGCAGATATTTGCTAAACATAGGAAAGCATATTCCGATAGTCACCTTCGTTCCGATGTGCTGCATCTAGTGCCGAACTGTAAAAAAAGTACAACGTATGTGATATCACAGACCCCCGTATGTGAAATCACTGACCCGTCTTTGATATCAGAGACGTCTTTGAATTAGCAGTGCCCCCGAACTGTTGCAGAGAATTTCATTCTTGCCCTGTAGTGTGCAATACTGCACTGATCAATAGCATTGTCCCGTACTATTTTTCATCTAAGAGAGTCAGTGACAAACGGGCATTTGCATGTGTTAACCTGTGCATGTGTATGCCAGCACTTTGAGCGAATGCTAATGATGTGAAGCTTCGCCCAATGAAACACAGAGCACTGATGACACGGACTCAGCAAGGTGAATATAGTACATAGTATTGGACAACTTTGGTCTGTAGCAACAGACTTGACTTTCAACTATTACTAGATTCAGCATGATATTATACATGATGTACATGAAATAAATGCTGTGTTATCTTCACCATGGTGGAACTTTAGAATTCTTGCCTAAAAATGCAATGATACAAATACCTAAAATAAACATCATGCAATGTCAGCTTTAGCAAAACAAAAAATAATTGGAATGTACATTATAATATCCATAAATACCAGTGATACAAAATAAATAATATATTCTTCCTACTTTAAGATAAAATATAATAATTACATGTACCTTCCTAAAGATAAAATATAATAATAATTATGCTGATATTGTTACAGAAGCGATCAATGATTAAGCAAGTTAATGATTATGTGATCAATGATTATGTAAGAACTAGGATTTTCAAGGAACTAAGATTTTCAAGGAACATGGTCTATATAATGTGTCATGCATATGATTGGGCTATACATTTTGCAATGATTATAAAGCTCTTTGAAATGGCTATATGTAACATGAAGCAATTTCCTCATCAATGAAATGATGCTGAAGCAAAAAATGAAGATAGCCACTTCCCACAAGCAAGCCTCCATTTACCTTCTTTCAGCTGTATACATTCCCCCTCAAATGCAAGCTGTAGAGATGGCTTGCCACATTGACTAGCTTGCAAGGCACACAGGTTGCTGTATGTTATGCCATCAGTACCACATTGTGGGTCGTAATCTGCTGGGCACATAACATCACCACAGTCTGGTGGACCAGCTGAAAAGAAGTAGAAAATCATTCATTTGGGTCATTAGCATGTCATAGTTGCCTTTGGCTGGTTCAGCATATAAAATATTTCAATTATCTTGAAGGTGAAGGTGATGGAATAGTGGTAACTGCAATTTGAATGCTGTCCGTGTTGATTATAATCATGATGGTAATGGTGACATGAAATATAATGAAAAACAAGAAAAGAAAAAGAGCATCTATTTATAGATGAGTAAATGGTGACACTATCAACTAGATCTGCCATAAGAAACATCAGCTCCATGTATCACAACTATTAATTAAACAAAGCATTGGATTTGAAACTTGGCAATATGTTTTTAAACAAATCAAATACATAAAAAACAACTATCTGTCGAAAATGATATGGTGAAAATGATGACAACCACTTCCCACAAGCAAGCCACCATTTACCTCCTTTTGTCTGTGTACATTCTCCCTTATATGCAAGCTGTAGAGATGGCTTGCCACATTGACTAACTTGCAGGGTACACAGATTGCTATATGTTATGCCATCAGTACCACATTGTGGGTCATAATCTGCTGTGCACATAACATTACCACAGTCTGGACCAGCTGAAAAGAAGTAGAAAGTCATTTATTTGGGTCATTAGCATGTCATAGTTGCCTTTGGCTGGTTCAGCATATAAAATATTTCAATTATCTTGAAGGTGAAGCTGATGGAATAGTGGTAACTGCAATTTTAATGCTGTCCATGGTGATGATAATCATGATGGTAATGGTGACAATGAAGATAATGAAAACCAAAGAAAAGAACAAGGGCATCTATTTATAAATGAGAAAATGGTGACACTATCAACTAGATAAATGCCAAGAAACATCAGCTCCATGTATCACAACTATAATAAAAAAGCATGGGATTTGAAACTCGGCAATGTATTTTGTAAGCAAATCAAATACATAAAAAGAACTATCTGTCAAGAATGTTATGAAACAAATGATGACAACCACTTCCCACAAGCAAGCCACCATTTACCTCCTTTTGTCTGTGTACATTCTCCCTTATATGCAAGCTGTAGAGATGGCTTGCCACATTGCCTAGCTTGAAAGGTACACAGATTGCTGTATGTTATGCCATCGGTACCACATTGTGGGTCGTAATCTGCTGTGCACATAACATCACCACAGTCTGGACCAGCTGATTGGGTACATTTTCCCTTATATGCAAGCTGTAGAGATGGCTTGCCACATTGCCTAGCTTGAAAGGTACACAGATTGCTGTATGTTATGCCATCGGTACCACATTGTGGGTCGTAATCTGCTGTGCACATAACATCACCACAGTCTGGACCAGCTGAAAAGAAGTAGAAAATCATTCATTTGGGTCATTAGCATGTCATAGTTGCCTTTGGCTGGTTCAGCATATAAAATATTTCAATTATCTCGAAGGTGAAGGTGATGGAATAGTGGTAACTGCAATTTGAATGCTGTCCGTGGTGATTATAATCATGATGGTAATGGTGACATGAAATATAATGAAAAACAAAGAAAAGAAAAAGAGCATCTATTTATAGATGAGTAAATGGTGACACTATCAACTAGATCTATTAATTAAACAAAGCATTGGATTTGAAACTTGGCAATATGTTTTGTAAACAAATCAAATACATAAAAAACAACTATCTGTCGAAAATGATATGGTGAAAATGATGACAACCACTTCCCACAAGCAAGCCACCATTTACCTCTTTTTGTCTGTGTACATTCCCCCTTATATGCAAGCTGTAGAGATGGCTTGCCACATTGACTAACTTGCAAGGTACACAGGTTGCTGTATGTTATGCCATCGGTACCACATTGTGGGTTGTATTCTGCTGTGCACATAACATCACCACAGTCTGGACCAGCTGACTGGGTACATTCCCCCTTATATGCAAGCTGTAGAGATGGCTTGCCACATTGACTGGCTTGAAAGGTACACAGATTGCTGTATGTTATGCCATCGGTACCACATTGTGGGTTGTATTCTGCTGTGCACATAACATCACCACAGTCTGGACCAGCTGACTGGGTACATTCCCCCTTATATGCAAGCTGTAGAGATGGCTTGCCACATTGACTAACTTGCAGGGTACACAGGTTGCTGTATGTTATGCCATCAGTACCACATTGTGGGTCATAATCTGCTGTGCACATAACATCACCACAGTCTGGACCAGCTGATTGGGTACATTCCCCCTTATATGCAAGCTGTAGAGATGGCTTGCCACATTGACTGGCTTGAAAGGTACACAGATTGCTGTATGTTATGCCATCGGTACCACATTGTGGGTCGTAATCTGCTGTGCACATAACATCACCACAGTCTGGACCAGCTGAAAAGAAGATAGTTATTCATGTGGGTTATTCATGTGGGTCTTTAATATGTCAACAGTTGGCAATTTCTAGTTAAGCAAATATAAATGGTTGGCAATTATCAATTGTGACCGTACAGTACGAATGAGCCGTAAATGTCCTCAATTGTATTCTGAGTTACAGTGTAAAATGGGCATGAAGGTCATATTCATAGGTATTTCAATTTGGTGCTACGTGTATCTCATTAAATGAGGTACACGTAGCACCAAATTGAGGTACCTATGAATACGAATTTTCATGCCCATTTTACACTGTAACTCAGAATACAATTGAGGACATTTACGACTCATTCGTGCTGTACGGTCACAATTAACAACGCTGTCCTTGGTGATGACAAAGGGAGAACAAAGATACGAAAACAAGATGAGTCATCTATTTATATATGATAGAATGGTAACACTATCAACAGTGCTGTAAGATACATTCTGCCTCATGTATCACAGCCATTGAACAAAGCATGGGATTTGACATTCGGCATACCCCTACCCTCACCCCCACCCCTATCCCACCTTACCCCCACCATCCCCACATCTACCCTACCCACTACTCATTTCACCCTATCCCACCCCTATCCCAACCTACCTAAACCTACCCACCTTACCCTAACCCACCCCTAACCAACTACCCCACCACACTACACCCTACCCTATATTATTAACCTGAACTCAACCTACCCTATCTCACCCAACCCATCCCAGATCCCACCCATCTCCAACCCAAACCTTCTCTTATCCCACTCCCTATATAACATTTTTGTATACTATTTCACTCCTACCCACTACCCCACAACTCCATACCTTACCCATCAGCACTACCCAACAACACCCTACCCCATTCCTATCATACCCCACCAAATCATACCCCACCACACCCAACCCCACCCACCCACCCCACCCCACCCAAGACAGATGAATGGGTTGCTGGCTAAACCCTTGAATGGATGTACTGTATACAGCAATATAGATTTGCTGGTTGGGTAGCAAATGATTATTATGGAAAATCTTCATTTGGATACCATACAAACAAATTTATACACCACATTTGCTGGTATTCAATCTATATGTTAATTAAATGCTGAAATGTCAAGATAGACTTGTAAATGGGGCTAAGCTGTGGTAATTAACAGGCTCTCTACTGCACAAGGTTCGTAACAAAAACATCACAATACAAATACATGTATATCCTTTTCTTTGAATAACATTCATAACACTATTACTGACCAATGATGTATATTTGTGTTGCCTTATAACAGAATAGATACAGTTTGTACCGTACATGTACACTATTAATAGATCCATATTTACAGATTAATTAAACTTGCATTATTTGTGATAGTTTAGAAGTTCTCCAATTTGAAAACAATTGAAAAGAAAAAACTCTTCATAAATGAGTTAGAAGGCTGCAATAGAAGATCTCACTACTTTTTTTAAGAAATACTAAAAACAATTGAATTAAAAAACTAACAAAAACCCTTAATTGTATTGGACTGTATTAAAATTTAACTCACTGTATTTAAGAATGGTCATTAAAATGTCAATTCATGCATGTTTATTTAAATCATTCTACTAGAAGTGATTTTATTTATCTTGAAATGAGACCACATGCAGCTATTTTTGCTGCAGGTTGATCTACATGTATGCAACATCTTCAAATTATATCAACAAGTTAAATATTTTTTACCTTTTCATTTGTTATTAATTTTTTAAGGTCATCACAAACAAGTGGGCGGCTCATCTTTCAGTTGCAATTTAAGTACTGGAGCCCACCACTCACAAGGCCAAAATTAGTCCCAAACAGAAATGTTTGGTAGACTCATAACCGGTGCGATCTTACCTTTCCGATGTTGATTAAGATACTTCTTGCATCGATCCCGAGATCGGAAAAACCAATAGTCATTTTGTCCCACATAAATGAATAAATAACAAAACCCCGATCCCCGGTGGACTCACCCAAAAGGTGACGTCACACCATATGATCGTCCCTTATCCGACTTGGGATCCCCTACTCGGACCAAACTTGTAGGGGTGGCGGGGTCCGGGATAATCAACATCGGAAAGGTAAGATCGCACGGTTATGAGTCTACCAAACATTTCTGTTTGGGACTAGACTCAGTACACCGGTCGATCTTACCGTTCCGATGTTGATTAAGATACTTCTTGCATCAACATCTGAAAGATCGATCTAGCAAGTAACCGGCGGATGGAGGTACAAGATTGGTCAGCATCTGATCAGGGGATCGGGAGCGAATAACGCGATGGTTTCGCGAGGTCAGAAAAATTTTCCCCAGCGGTCGGGAAACAAAAAAGACCACGCGATCACAGACATAAACCTCCTTACTTAATAAGTTTGGTGGTTAAGAATAGCGACACTGGTTCTTACCATGCTGAGTATTCTGTATAGTCTGAAAACCTGGTACCCGTACACCACCGTATTATGATCGCCCGAACAATGTCGGTAAACCTCCGCCCGTCTCTGATTACTAACGTAAGCGGAAGTATCGTGAGAAGAGGCGAAGGTGGCTTCCGGGACACCGCCCGAGGACACCGCCTGCTAGATCTCCTCAAGGGACAACCGAACGGGATCCCCAAGCTGATGCGATAGCGCGTGTCGCGTGGGTCGCGGGCCGCGAAACCTCCGCCCTCCCCCGGACCCCACCAACACCTGGACCAGCCATCGCGACAGCGGCTGGACCGAAAAGCTCTGTAAGGGTGATGAATGCGGTCGTGAGTCCCTCGCAAGGCTTGTGTTCGGAAGAAATAGTGCTGCAGCGCCTTATCGGACACCCCAGCCTATCTTTGGCTTCAGCGAACCTTGCCCAACCCTGGGGATTGGAGAGGGGCGAATGTCGGTATGCACCGCGCCCGTTCGTAGTCACGAGAACAGAGCGCCCGAAACAGTGTCGCTCCAGTGTTTGTGAACACGGAAGCTAACCTCGAGACCGTGTGCAACTCAGCACCGCCGTCCCGAAGCCAACGCCAAACCGGAAAGCCATCTTGAGAGTTCGTATTTAAGCGTCGCTTTTGGCGGAAGGTCAAAAGGGTGACCCTTAAAGTAATCTAAGACTGTGTTGGGATCCCTTAGGAGGATCACTTTGATTTTTGGTAGACACACGTTGAACATACCGTCGGCGTGAGACTAATAAGGTAACCATCGGCTATGATAGTCGACCGTCTCGAAACCTCGGTGAATGGAGAGGACAGCTGACTTATAGCTGGCCCCAGTGGCCCGCTGAAGTCTTGCTTGGAACTTTTCTGTCAGAAACTCCGGAACTAGCAGCACAGAGGCTCTAGCGGAGAGCTATTTGTCTCATTGCACCAAGCGTAGTATGGAGCCAGACTCTGGCTATACGTGCGGAGGGTAGACTTCCGTCTAGCCCGGCGATGAGAAAAACAGCTTCTGATGAAAAGTATCCCTCCGCTCTTGCGTTCCTGGTAAGGGCCATGCAGCTAACTGCAGGTGCTCTAGTGATAGACTGGGTACCTCCGCTCCGGGCATCCGGAGTAGATCTGGTACCTCGGGGAGTGCCAGCGGCCTTGCCGCTAGCAGAATGACAATGCAGTCTTCCCACCCGATCTTGGCCACCACCCCCATGAGTAGTGAGATCGGAGGGACTGCATAAGCTGTCATCCTCCCCCAGTCTATGGACAGAGCGTACACGGTGAAGGCTTGGGGGTCCGGGACCCTTGAGCAGTACACCGGCAGTGGATGATTGCGATGAGATGCGAACAGAGCTATCGAGGGTGGTACATCCCCTTGAAGATCGTCGGAGCGACCTGCGGAGCCAGGGACCATTCTGCTGGTCCCGACACCCTTCCTCGTGACAGATTGTGCGCGAGGATGCTGGTAACGCCCGCGATGTGTATCGTTCTCATCGTAATCTGCCTGAACTTGCACCACCCTATCAGGTGTCGTGCATGCAGGCTCAATCGTGGTGGCCCGGAGTCCCCTTGTCTGTTGGGGTAGGCTACCACGGTTGTGTTATCCGTCAGGACAACGGTATGTAATTCCACGATCACCTCCTCGTAAGCGAGGGAGGTTGATGTGAAACTCTGTCTCTATGGCCCCCATAGGCCCGAGACGGAGTCTCCGTGGATGTGGACCCCCCAGCCCCGTTTTGCCGCTATGGTCGTCACTACGTGACATACCGGGGGTGCAGGAAACCTGACACCCTGGGTCAAATTGGGCTGATGGGTCCACCACCAGAGTTCCTCTCGCGCGATCTCCGACAAGCGGAACCGCGAGGGATATTGGTGACGACTGGGCCTGCAAGCAGGCTAGAAGGTGTAGTTGGGTAAGCCTAACGTAGAAACGACAGTACAGTACGCGGTCTACCATACTGGCCATTAGGCCTACCACCTTCAACCATGCCACAGCGGGTTTTGCCGAGACTCGGCCAAGAGTCAGGCACACCGCACCATGTTCGTCACCCGCTCGGGTGAGAGCACCGCGAACCCCTCCGTGAGGGTGATCTGGGCCCCTACAAATAGTGGTGTCTGCGTCGGGACCACGCTGGACTTTTTGAGCTGATCAAAAATCCAGGGTCCCGCACCCTCTGGACTATCAACCCCATGAGACCCGTAGTCTTCAGTGGAGTGCGTCCGTATATGAGCCAAACGTCCAGGTAGCAACTGATGTTGACACCCCTGTGCTTCTGGTACGCTGCCACCGCGCTGACCAAGAGTGTTAAACACCCTGGGAGAGATGGACAGGCGGATGGCGGTATCAAAACTGGTAATTTTGATCCTGTACCTAGAAGCGCAGATGCCTCCGATCTTGAGAGCGATTGGCATATGCAGATAGGCGTCCGAGAGATCTAGCGATGCTGTTCCCATGCCCCTGATGGGGCAGGCTAGCACCGGCGAGAGTCCCCATTCTGAACCTCTTGGGCCTGAAGAACGTGTTCAACAGCCTGCGGTTCCGGAGGGGCTCCCGTCGCCGATCTTCCTTGGAGCCAATGGCTCCAAGATCACCCGTAGAGAACGGGGGTGGGACCGGGACAATCGCCCGCTTGAGTGAGAAGCTGTGTGATCCCTGTCAGTAGTGCCCGGCGCTGGGGGCCGTCTGGCGGCACTACTGTGGACCTCTGAAATGTGCAGGCGAATGTGGGGAGACTGGGTTGCCAGTCTGTAACCCCACTCACCACTGACCATACCCAGGCGCTCAAAGAGATGGTTTCCCACCTCTGGGTGAAAGCCATAAGCGGTCGATCCACTGGGAGATCCCCTGTGGAAAAACCGCTGAGCCCCCAGGAATGCTCTGCCTAGCTTCCCTTGGAAGGCGCTTGCTCTTCTTCGGGGCTTGCCAGCTGTTCCTGTGCTACCCTTGCGCCTCCCAGAAATGGGTGCTGCAGAGGTAGTGGGCTCGGTACTGTTGGTGGTGCACGGCCTGCTGAAGTCGGAGCTCCTACCCATGGTAAGGGCAGTTTCCGACTTCTTCAGAGTGCTCCCGTTGGTAGCTTCTTTGCACGGTCCTCCACCGTGGCGCAGAAGCATCCAAAGAGAAAAAGGACCCTGCCTTTCCATCGCGTTGAGCGATTGGAGTGGCAGGCCCCTCCCAGCGCTGAGTGGACACCCTATGGGCTAGGCCCATGGAGCTCTCGTTGAGGCTAGCTGTTAGCACCGCTAATAGGCTCACCTCATGCGGAAGAGCTCAGATGTTGTCTGGCGTGATACGCTTGACGACATCTGGGTCCCTCTCGGATCCCCTCAGGTAGGTCCCGTGGTCCTCCCGCGTTACATCGCAGAGGAAGGCGTGCAAGCACGCCGCGGCGTCATAGCTCTACTGAGCTCGACAGCCCTCGATATCTACCCGTGAGGTTTGCGGGAATGAGAGTGCAGGCGTCCCCTGTGAGGAAGCAGCAGCTGAGCATCCTACTGAAAGGATCCCCTGGTCCTCTTCCATGGACTCCCCCTTAGGGGGTGTCCGGAGGAAGATCAGTGCTGTTGCTCCCCTCGCGGGGCAGCGGGTGCAGGAGATTGTAGTGATGTCACTACCGGACTCAGCTTCCGACTCCTTTCCCTCGCCCACAGTATCCGTATCATGCTCCGATGATGCCGGTAACTGAGGACGGGCATCTGAAAGCGGGTAAGAAGGCATAACCACTGTGTGGCTCGCCGACTACCTGCCAGCAGAAGAGGGAGTACTCCCGCAAGACCCTGAGGTACCCGCCATGGCACCACTGGGTCCGCATGCTCTCGCAGCCGTCGTCCTAGCGCTAGCAGCACGGGGCCTACCCTGATCAAGATCTGGGTTAGCCCCATGCCGGCTGGCCTGGTCAACAGCTGATGTTGGTACTGCGTGGCCATCGCTGGCGACACTTGCCACGGTGCTGGCCGTGGAAGAAACACCCTGCGGCGGGTACCACGGGGCATACCCAGCCGGCAGCTGACCCTGAAAGGATCCGCCACCAGGGTAACCCCATGGTACTGCAGTACCAGCACCGCCTCCCCCTTGTTGCCACAGAGACTGTGGCGACTAAAGCGGTGCTGCTGCGTACCGGTGCGGTATCAGCGTGGGTACCCGTGAGGGTTCCCAACTGCGGACCGCTGTACCCTCGCCACACTGCGTTCCCTGTTAGGGGATCAAGCTGTGTGCTGGCGTGGTACCGCCTTGATACTAGCATGGGTACCCGTGAGGGTTCCGGTTGTGTACCGCTGTATCGTGGTTCCAGCGTGGGTGCCCGTGAGGGCTCCGGCTGTGTACCACTGTACCCATGCCTCACTGCGTTCCCCGCAAAGAGATCAAGCCGTGTGTATGGGTACCCGCTATACCGGCTGTCCCTTGGCTGAGGGAGCTTGCCTAGTACCACGGGTAGCTGAGCGTGCATACCCCGATCAATCACCTCGCCACCTGAATAGGCAGCGTCAATCAATGGAGCTATGCCCTGTTGATTTGACAGTGATCGATCAAGAGAGGGTAATTGACCCATTGACGGTAATGGATCACCCACGCTCCGCTGGCTCTCGAGGACATAAGTGGGTTGTTGATCAGCTAGGCTGTTCAAGCTACTTACTGTACCCTCTAGAGCTTCGCCCAAGGTCGCTGTGTGTGGCGGACCACTCACGGCAGCTATGGGCGGGTGCATAGCGGCTACCACTGAAGTCAAGCCGTAGCGCGTCTTTGTAGCTGCCACCGAATGCACCTGGGTCGCTGTCCCGTGAGAGACTGCGAGCCCAACCCCTGAATAATCGCCAGCCAGTCCTGTGGACAGCCAGCAGCTATTCTAGGGCCCAGGGTATCACTCGGCGGTCCCGCCATGGAACGCTGCCGTGTGACAACCCCAGTTGGTTCTGCTAAGACTACACCCACAGCGTTAGCCGCGGTATCGTCTCTGCTGAACCCATGCATGCTAGGGTTCAACCCAGGCAAGCCCGGGTACCCTTGCATGCTGCCCGTCGCTGGCTACTACTGTGGCTGTTTGAGCCCGTGAGATATGCCTGCAACAGGCGGGTGTCCTCCTGCTAAAAACCTGTGAGGATTTTCGCTGAGGACTGGTATCCTCCTGCTACAAAACCCGCTAGGGTTTTAAGCTGGTGATTACCGCTCTGCTGCCTGCTACTTTGCTCCGGCGTATAGTCAGTGCTTTCGCTGGCTGCTGAGCCTTTGGGCGCTTAGCAGTCCCGAAGGAACCGCCTGCTTGTCCGGGGACCGGAGCCGCGTTCAGCGGGCCTGCCATGCTCCACAGGCGCGGTCCCATCCGGATCTTCCGGGGCGGCTGGTTTTCGCCTGCTGCAAAACCCGCTAGGGTTTTCGCTGGTGATTACCGCTCTGCTGCCTGCTACTTTGCTCCGGCGTATAGTCAGTGCTTTCGCTGGCTGCTGAGCCTTTGGACGCCTTAGCAGTCCCGAAGGAACCGCCTGCTTGTCCGGGGACGGAGCCCCTTAAGCAGACCTGCCATGACCCATAGGGGCTGTCACAGCAGAATCCACCGTGTCGACCTTACCAGTGCCCTTGGTAGATTTCTTCTTCGTCTTATGGCGATGACGGAGCCTATCCCAATCGTCAAGCTGGAACTCGGAGAGTCCTAAGCAAAAGAAAGACATCTAGAAGATCGTGAGCACTCCCTGTGGGTGAAACAGAACGGGTGTGGGTCCCGCTCCGTCACCAGGGAAGGGCAAGCCCGACAGGGCCGAGGCGAAGCGAGGAGAAAGGGAGGGGGCACTACCCCCCAACACGCGACTCAAGCCCAGTAAGCAAACCTGAGCACGGAGGCTGGTCGCTAACGTTAGTGGTAAAAAGTAAGGACTGGCTAACTTTATTACTAAAATGTCAGACGGGTCCCTACCAATCCCCACCGTATGAATATCTGATTAACTCGTCTTTATCGGACGGTAATGAAGACATAACGATAGAGTAATCACCCTAACATAGCAACAATAACCTACCGTACATGAAATACAATGTGTATGTACAAACATCTATTGTAACTTACAGGCTGCAATGGTTGTTTTACGTGGGAAACAAAATGAATGGCGTCAACGAGCGGCCATTTTGAATTGCTCGTGTGTCCCGTGATACAAACGGAGGCACGATATGTAGCTAAGTTTTGGATCGTTTTTTGTTATTTTTTCGCCAGAAAATGCCGTCAAAACTATCCTCAGCCGAACAATACCGGTTTGGTTTTACCTAAGGTGTGAAACTACACCAGTATATCTCGCCTTTTGTCGAGAAATTGATACACAGTGCTATGAACAATCGATAGGCACGTCTGTATCAGTCGGAGACCAAGGAGGATAAGGGACGATCATATGGTGTGACGTCACCTTTTGGGTGAGTCCACCGGGGGATCGGGGGGTTTTTGTTATTTATTCATTTATGTGGGACAAAATGACTATTGGTTTTCCGCATCTCGGGATCGATGCAAGAAGTATCTTAATCAACATCGGAACGGTAAGATCGACCGGTGTACTGAGTCTGCACATTTTATTGAATTAGTCACAAATGTGGTTCATTTTGGCAAAAAATTGCCAAATATGCAAGATTTTCATCAAATGTCACCCACCACTAAAAATATCCTAGCTACAACCATGATAATTATCTTATGGTTGAATTCAAAATCCATTCTATTGTACTATTGCATTGTACTGATATACATGTACATGATATGTCATAGTCTCATACATGTATTCTTCTCTCGTTAATGGTAGCAATTAAAATTATATGGCAATTTGGCATATACAAAATCAAATGCACATCATCACATACAACACCAGTTTGCTTTCATTTTAGGAAACAGTCATAATATGAATAAGGCCTAAAAAAATTGTTTGATTGGCGTAACCCGCCTGACCCTAAAAGTAGGCCAGACCCTGAATGTTTAAAAAAAGAAAATAAAAGAAAATAAATAAATATATCAAATGAAAAAAAAAGAAGAAAAAAAGTTACAAGGCCTTTATAGGCCTAATAATGAAAACATAGGTCCCTACTTGCTTGGTGCCTTGAGGAGAACAAACCTTTTAATTTTGACTGTAATATTATGACATTTGCCAGATTGAAATATTCACACATGTTTTAAAGGCTAAACATTATCAACATTTTATCATAAACATTTTCTCATAGATACCAACTGCAGCATTTCTACCTTAAGGTGGAGTTCATTTACTAAGGGAAAAAAACCAAAGCTTGATGACATCCTGCAAATGAAAGTCTGTTCATTAGAAGGGGAGGGTCAAAAAGTTTGATTGTGTTTGTAAAAAACTTGATGAAATATCGGTCAAAGTTATATAAATTTAAATTCTAAAGATACAAGGCAAATTGATATGCATTATGCAGCAATAGTATTAGTAATTATATACAAGAGCCTTCCATTGTAGTCTAAATGTGATAAATATCCTAAATGTGATAAATATGGGTTGGAATTTTCAACATTTAACACTTATGTTTCAAGAAGAAGAGAGGGGATCAGCTTCCTAACGAAAGATTAAGAAGAATGTAATATAAGAAGAATGAAATAAAACAAATTAAAAAACAAAAAACAGGTTTAATAACCAAAACAAATAAAACAGAAAAATCCTGGGACATTATTTGCCTGATAATCTGTTTGCAATCATACATGTACATATGCATTTTACAAGATAAATTATTTGATAAAACTTGCTAGCTCCATTTGATCGTTATTGCCTTGGCAACTGTCAGACTTTGATCTCTGTACACTTTCCCACAATGGATCACTCTCTCTACATGCATTAAATTGATGCATTAATAAAAATATACAAAATTAAAATATGTTATGCAATCTGAATGAAAAATTCAAATTAATAAAATCTTTTAATTTGTTATGACAGAATCAAACTTTGAAATCACTTATTTTGAACTGAATTGAATGTAAACTTGAATCACATGATTGTTGATATTTTTTCATAACAGTGTCAAAATTGTTACTATGGAAACCTACCTGCTGCGATGATCACGAGTGCTGATAGGACTGTAATTATTAACATGACTTTGTTCATCTTCAACCAACCTATATGTAAAAGAACAAAATATGTAAAGAACATATGAGGTAACTTTGTACATGTATAACAATAAGAGTGGGCTACGTAATGTACCAATTATTGAACTATTTTTTGGAATGACATGTTTGTCCTGTTTTGTGTCATAAAATACCATTTGGATGATATGGAATGTGTTGAACAATGCTCTAACTAGACTTCTCCGTAGTCCACTTGCCAATTGTGCATGTACTCTGGCTATTGCATTTAAGCTTAAAACTCTGATTCAATTAATTTGTGCACAATTGATAGATTTTCACATCTGATCTTTTCAGTCACCGTACTCCCTCTGTTTGTTGGCTTCCCAAGTGAACTGCTTACTTTCGATTGTGGTTTGCATGCTTAACACGGCTGTCTATGGATGAGAATGTCGGATTTTGGCCTACTATATATTGGCCATGATGTAATGCATCTTTAAGGGGGTACTACACCCCTGTGGTAAATTTGTGACTATTTTTTAATTTTTATCAAAAAATAATAATACACTGGTAACAAAAGTTATGTATATTATTGGGGCAAGGATTCCAATTACTACACTGAAATTTCAGTGACTTATGACAAGCGGTTCAGTATATATGATAGGAAATTAGGTACATCCTAGCGGTACCTTATTTCTTATCATAAATAACGAACCGCTTGTCTTGGGTCACTGAAATTCCAGTGTAGTAATTGGATTCCTGCCCTATAATATACATAACTTTTTGTTACCAGTATGTTATTAGTTTTTGAGAAAAATGCAAAAATATACACAAATTTATTGAGGGGTGTAGTACCCCCTTAAATGGATCTGGCTTATGATTGGTCGCCCAGATCTCGTTATGGTTTAAATCCTCCGGGCACCTGCCATTACCATTAATAACTACATGTATAGTGCATGAGCGAGTCTTGTACTTGCTTGCGGTTTAATTGGATTGATCAAGTATGATTGACAGTGTGTGTTTAAAATTCAAAGTACATAGTCGATTTTTAACTCGGGCTTTCGCGATTAATAAACTGGCAGATTCTAAAATTAGAATTGTTCAGTATTGAAGTACTATAGTTATGCCATTATGATATGTTGCATTCAATAATATAAGCCTACGTAATAACGTATACTTTACTTTTACTGTCACAAATATAATTATATAAACTTTTTCATAACCATTTTATACTAGTATTTTGATGTAATAAATATCAGTATAATTTCGAGTTCAACTGAATGCGTTCATCATGATTAAGGGGTAATACACCCCTGGCCAATTTTGTGCCTATTTTTGCATTTTTCTCAAAAATTATAGCACATTGGTGAC
Organism: Amphiura filiformis; assembly: GCF_039555335.1. Taxonomy (NCBI): domain Eukaryota; kingdom Metazoa; phylum Echinodermata; class Ophiuroidea; order Amphilepidida; family Amphiuridae; genus Amphiura; species Amphiura filiformis. The sequence goes on along the minus strand of NC_092632.1, from coordinate 42,599,254 downwards.
AAGTAAGATATGTTTATTATAGGGGCAAGGACTACAACTACTGTACTGAAAATTCAGCAACTCAAAGCAAGTAGTTTTATTTATTGATCAAATATTGGTTTTCCCTCATTTTTGACTGTAACTCCACAACTGTTGTCTGTGCTGAAATAAAATTTCCATTGCAGTAGTTGTAGTCCTTACCCCTATAATATACATATCTTACTTGTCCCCAATGCGCTATAATTTGTGAGAAAAATGCAAAAATAGGCACAAAATTGGGCAGGGGTGTAGTACCCCCTAAATTAATAACATATTTTTATTTATCAAAAATCGACTATGGCATAGTCTATGATCTAACCTACATTGTAACACTCATGGGGGGGTCAAATTTCCAAACAGTGTGTCAAAAGTTGCTTCCCCCCTCTCGGCCTGCCAAAAATCTTTGCCCAACCCCTTTGACATGCCAATTTTTTGCGAACATAATTTGCGAACCTTAATGGTCTATAACATAATGCAAGCATTATATTTGAATGTTTCTGTAGTCCTAACTCCTAAAGCCTTTTCAGAACATCTTATTGAAAAGGTTTCCCATAAATGTGTTGTACCAAAAACCACTTGCCCTTTTGACCTGCCAAAATTGCTTCCCCCTCCCTCTTCGACCTGCAAAAATTGCTTGCCCCTTTGGCTTACCAACAACAGCTTGCTCCCCAAATTTACCCTCTCACAGAGCTCATAATTACTGCACAGCTCCTTATCATAAAAGACTATTATAATTGTCCACTACATTATAATTATTTAACCCTAAATCTCTTAGAATTTTTTTGCTATCAGAAGGGAAAGAAGAAACAAAAAAAGGAGAGAAGATGAACAAAGAAGTCACTTGCTACCCCAGGATTCAAACCTTAGACCCCTGCGTGCCAACCACAGGATCACCGACTGGTTGCCACAGGGTTTGACTTGCGATACAGGGTGATTGCGTCATGGCATCACCCAACTAGAATTACGCGGTTCGTAATCAAGGTGGCCCCACACAAAGGTGTAATAACATTGAAGGTTATATGCAATATGCAAATAAATTCATTTATATTCAGAAATATGCAAATAACAAAACACAAAACTATACAGCACATTAAGCCACCACATCCAATCACTGTACCAAGTTTGAAGTTGATCAGTTATTGCGTTTAAGCTGCAAAGTGGAAATAAATTTGCTTCTGCCCGGACAGGCAGGCAGCCATCTGGATGATAACATAAGCCCCACATAAATATGTGTGGGGCCAAAAAGGAGTACATTGTATTTTATGATCCCAGCATCCTCTTTTTAAGACATTTTTTTAAAATATATTTTGTAATTCATAATAATTTTTATGTCGTAGCTCTGTCAGACATTTTGGTTGAAGGTCCTCCTCAAAATCAAATCATCAGCTGGGTAGCTGACGAGCAATTATATGGTCATGGCTATAATATTATCCATGTATCATGATTGTAGTCTGAAGTTAATTTTCTGATGTGCACGGATTGGGAATCCAAATCTTTTGCAAACGCTGTCTAGATTTTAATAAAAAGGGTGGGTTTGTATCACCATTGCCAACTTTGGGCTGATTTTGGGTGATTCGCAGCAAGTGATATTTAGTGTCTATGGCCAGTGGAAAATCGCTCACTAGAAACCAGAGTTTGGGCGAGCAGTGGCGAGTGAGAGCGATTGCTCGCCTTAAACGGCAAGGCCTGTTGCAGGTTAACTTTCTCAAGTGTTTAAGAATTTATCCTACAAATATTTTACAATTTTAAGTCAAAAGCAAGAATTTTAATATATTTTGTAATTCATAATAATTTTTATGTCGTAGCTCTGTCAGACATTTTGGTTGAAGGTCCTCCTCAAAATCAAATCATCAGCTGGGTAGCTGACGAGAGCAATTATATGGTCATGGCTATAATATTATCCATGTATCATGATTGTAGTCTGAAGTTAATTTTCTGATGTGCACGGATTGGGAATCCAAATCTTTTGCAAACGCTGTCTAGATTTTAATAAAAAGGGTGGGTTTGTATCACCATTGCCAACTTTGGGCTGATTTTGGGTGATTCGCAGCAAGTGATATTTAGTGTCTATGGCCAGTGGAAAATCGCTCACTAGAAACCAGATTTTGGGCGAGCAGTGGCGAGTGAGAGCGATTGCTCGCCTTAAACGGCAAGGCCTGTTGTAGGTTAACTTTCTCAAGTGTTTAAGAATTTATCCTACAAATATTTTACAATTTTAAGTCAAAAGCAAGAATTTTAATATATTTTGTAATTCATAATAATTTTTATGTCGTAGCTCTGTCAGACATTTTGGTTGAAGGTCCTCCTCAAAATCAAATCATCAGCTGGGTAGCTGACGAGCAATTATATGGTCATGGCTATAATATTATCCATGTATCATGATTGTAGTCTGAAGTTAATTTTCTGATGTGCACGGATTGGGAATCCAAATCTTTTGCAAACGCTGTCTAGATTTTAATAAAAAGGGTGGGTTGGTATCACCATTGCCAAGTATGGGCTGATTTTGGGTGATTCGCAGCAAGTGATATTTAGTTTCTATGGCCAGTGGAAAATCGCTCACTAGAAACCAGAGTTTAGGCGAGCGGTGGCGAGTGAGAGCGGTTGCTCGCCTTAAACGGCAAGGCCTGTTGCAAGTTAACTTTCTCAAGTGTTTAAGAATTTATCCTACAAATATTTTACAATTTTAAGTCAAAAGCAAGAATTTTAATATATTTTGTAATTCATAATAATTTTTATGTCGTAGCTCTGTCAGACATTTTGGTTGAAGGTCCTCCTCAAAATCAAATCATCAGCTGGGTAGCTGACGAGCAATTATATGGTCATGGCTATAATATTATCCATGTATCATGATTGTAGTCTGAAGTCAATTTTCTGATGTGCACGGATTGGGAATCCAAATCTTTTGCAAACGCAATTCACCCCCGGTTACATGGATCGAATCCATGGTTTCCTAATAAGTCTGAGGGCCGATGACACACATTCGATGGGTGTAACCCCCGGTACTGAAAATGCTGCACAGTAGTAGTTGTAGTAAGTACAAATTTCGAACATTTGAGGACTTGTTCTCAAGTTGTAGGTACTCCCGTAGATAGGGTGCCTCCAGGATTTTATTTTGGCAAGTTTGCATTAGTATATCTAGTAAAATACTTACTTTAGAAACCTGTGTCACTGATGTATGCCATTTGTGAATGCTCAACTTATTCTACACATCGATCAGCTTTTGTCCAAAGAAATATTTAAAAAGATGATTTTTGAGTGATTTTTATGAGCAGCGAAAAGTCCACTCCACGATTACGTACATGTGAATATGGTGATGAATGCACGCTAAATCACGGTGACACATACACGTAGCTGCTTGGAACTCACTTTCGGAGCAGTGAGTTCCAATTATTGGAACTAGCACAGTAGTGTCATGTCTCACAGGTTCGCGTATTAACGCCGTGATTGTGAATGCATTTTATCATTAAAAAGGGAAAAAGAGGAGAGCCATTTTGTCTATGGTCCGACTGCAATCCCGGCCCCCAACTCAACACAAAAGTTGACAACCATGAGAGTTACCAAACCTTTCAAAGACCCCCTTTGCAATGATTTTTCATCAAATTTACCCCCTTTTTTCATGCAAAATCGAGGACAAAATTTGGCCAAAAACAACCCCTTTTTTGTAGTTTTTAATGGCCAGAATTTAACACCCCTTTTCAATGATTAGAATTTCAAACACCCCTTATCAATGACACTAAATATTGACATAAAATTTCTGGATTTTCTCAAGTACCCCTTTTATCCAAATTTCGCGGACAGTGCTAATTATTAAATGGTCGCATGTCATAAGTTGGGTATGCAAAAAGGGTGGAGGGATTACACTTTTCTGAAAATTACGATACAAATTTGATTGGCTTTCCGTAACCCCATATCCTACAGCAGTGGTTGATACCTCATTTTAAGCCTAATTTTATACTCTTTCAGTCTACAGAAGCATATAATTATATATTATTCAGTAAAAAAATCACATCAGTTGAAATGAAAAATGCCAGGGGTGGAGGAGCAGGCGGATGTGGAGCAGGCGGATGCGGAAGTGTGCAATAGGGCCTATGTGAAAATTCACATGTCAGCATGTCAAAACTACTGGTTACTTTTTCAAATCTAGTGAGGGTATGATGTATTGAAAGCTTTGAATGTTGAATTTGTACACCTAAAACAATTACTAACTATTTAAGGTGGTACTACACCCTGTGATAAATTTTGTGACTAATTTTGCATTTTCTCAAATAGTAACTACACACTGGTAACAAAAGTTATATGTATATTATAGGGGCACGGAATCAATTACTTCACTGAAATTTCAGTGATTCAAGACAAGGGGTTCATTATTATGTTAAGAAATGAGGTACATTCTAGCGGTACCTCTTTTCTTATCATAAATAACGTACCGCTTGTCTTGAGTCACTGACATTCCAGTGTAGTAACTGGATTCCTTACCCCTATAATATACATAAACTTTTGTTACCAGTGTGATATTATTTTTTGAGAAAAAGGCAAAAATATTCACAAATTTATCAAGGGGTGTAGTACCACCTTAAAGGGTTATAGGCCTATGTTCCTTTCTTTTTCATTTTTAATGAAACCCTAGTTGAATTTCAGTATTTTTAGCAATATGCTAATGTACATTTCTCTTCTTGATATTCATTTCCTCAACAATAGAATAACCATCTCGCTAATTACTCGTAAAAAGGTCATTGACCTTCACAATGTAATTAACATACGTACAATTATTTTAAATAGTTCATTTCAAGCATTAATGTATTGAGAACATATCCTGCAAATCTGATGACATTCTTGCATAAAATAAAAATTTTACAGTCATTTTTGTAATTGAGGTCCGATTTGAGAAAAATGCATTTGAAAATTGAGATTTACATAGACGCCTGTGTATTAATTAATTAGTAATTAAGCATTATCTCAAAAATTAAGCATGTGCTAAGGTTAAAAGTGGTGTTAATTGTTAGAGGTTGTCAATATATACAACATATCAAAAAATTAATTTTTTGTCATTTTTGACCATGTAATGGAAATTGTACCCAACTTATGACATGCGACCAAATACCCTATTTTGCTGATTTCACTGTCAAATTTCACGGGCAGTACAAATTAAATACCCCTATTTTGCCATTTCGTGGTCCTTGCTACTGGCAAAAAAATAACCCCTTTTCCGCGCAATTTGGTAACTCTCATGGTTGTCAACATTTGTGTTGAGTTGGGGGGCTATAGTCCTGCCAGCAAGACTTCAGTCTTTATCATAAACATAATGACATAGACGGACCTGACGAGTTACAGTTACTGGAACTAGGGGGCTGCATAAAACTGCAAAGCTGGGAGAAAAGAAAAGGATTGGAAGTAGATGACATGGAAATAAAATGCTGAATAAATGAATTGTCATAGTAATCATAACGAGCCGAGACTTATAAATCGTTAATACAAGTGGCCAGTGGCCCCCAGTGCTGATGTCATGAAAGTGCGAGATATGTGCATATTCTGTCGGTCAGACATCCGGGCCGAACCTGCTGGACAATAGCACTGGAGTGAAAACAACATATTCGCATTCACTGAACTCTGGAGTGTATCACAAGCTACCACACTTATTGTGCCAGGTTCGACTCTCTGCAAATAAAAATATGCGATAAGTTGTTTTCACTCCAATGCATAAATGGATGTGACGTGGCTCCGACCGAGAGAATACATGTACCACATAATGTTACGCGCTTCCCATATTTCGCAAATGAATGACACATATAACCGCACAATTCATAACACCCAGCTATATATAGACCTTTTTCTGATGACGTCACCTAATCGATATTGGGGTCTCAGATGTAAACAAACAACATGTGCGTTTCCCACATGCCCACAGTGTGAAAACACCAAATACTGCATATTTTCTCCTCTGTTTTGTCATCTTTCACATTAGCTTCCATATAATAATTTTTTAAAGGGAACTGTATACTGGTTACCTTTGTTTCAGATTGTTAATACCACAAAATACAAAAGATACAGAAAAAACGCCATGCTATTTGAAATTAATCTTTGTTTTGTTTCATATTTTTGTTTACTTTTTACACCGTGAAGAACTAAACGCTTACTGCGAGCTGGCAATTCCGCGCAGGACGCCAAGCGTGGCGCAAAGTTGAGCGCGCGCGCCGGCGCAGTATTTACGTCTGGGTGCTGTTGACTCGAATGCTGGACCCCAATATCAATTGATTGGTGACGTCTGAGAAAAAGGTCTATAATATTGCACGCGTAAGAAAAACAAGCATGAAAACAAATTTTATTACTTTTTACATACGTTTTAGTACAAATTTAAGCTTACCTACTTTCCAGGTACTTTCATTCAATATCACTGCTGAATGACAGTGTATGGAATAGACCATCAACCACACCACAATGCAAGGCAATAGCAGTCACTCATGCACTCTGTCGATGAGCAATAAAAATAATAACAGTGACGAAATGTTCATGGCATTTTCCCTGCCGTGATCTCTGCTTTTGTTGTTTTATTTTGACGCCCTCAGCTGCGCAAGCAAGGAAAGAGCGAGTTCAAACTAAATTTATACTCGGTCGCTCAGTGGTAAGCGATTGAATTTTGACCAATGAAAATAGCCTTTTCTATTACTTTAGAAAAAGCGCTCTATTTCATTGGTCAAAAGTCATTCGCTCGTCGATCAGCGACTGAGTACCTGGCAATGACCTTTCGCGGCCGCCCTTTACCAGTGCTTTGACTTTTAACTACATCGCTGAGCGAGAATAATTGGATTTTAGCCAATGAGATAGAGAGTTTTTTGATGCATTGGAAAATGTGCGCTATCTCATTGGTCATTATCTCCAGCACTTGCCGCTTTGCCGATTGAGTGTAAACTTGACTTAAAGCCCAAGTACATACATTGTTTACCAAAACATAAAACGGAGTTGAGCAGAGGTCTGTGAATTCTGATGTTTTGACAGAAATCGTATTTTTAAAACGGTATGTGAATGTTTTTGCAATCATTTTAAAATCCAAAGCAATCAAAAGTACTGTAGGTAGTTAAAACAGTAGAATTTAAAGCCCCGAAAAAACCCAATTTATTATAAAATAATATTAAGCTTCCTGGCTTTGGACCTTGCTTGATCCTTCCTTCCGAGTGCAGACCACATCCATTTCCATCATGAAATCAGGGAATTAATAATAAGATTGGGAATTGTAAAAGTAATAAAACTATGGAAGCCTCCATTAAGCCCGATCCTGACTCCACGGCAGCGCGATGCGATGCTATAAAAACTGTACTGAGGCTGAGCCAAGTTTTTACGAGCTCGGTGGTGAAAATTCTCATCGCGCGGTGGAAATTTTTGTCCGTGATGGAGTTGAAAACTGTTCAAATTTTTCGCATCGCGCTGCGATATTCTGATTGGCTGCTGGAAAATCAAGGTAAAAGGAGATGCAGACCCGCATGATTTTAAAACATCGCAGCTTCGCTCGATGAAATTGAAATGTACATTTTAATTTCATCGCTGCGATGTTTTAAAATCAAACGTAGCAGCAGGCTTAAGCCCGATCCTGCGCTGCGATGTGAGCCCGATCCTGACTCCACATCGTGGAAATTTCGCGCCGCTATATCGCAGCCGTGTACACTTGTGATTGGTTGCTGGAAAATCAAGGTCGATACGATAGAATGACCTTAAAAGGAGATGCGACCCCACATGCTTTTCAAACATTGCAACATTGCGCAATGAAATTAAAGTGTACATTTAAATTTCACTGCGCGATGCTGCGATTTTTGAAAAGCATTGCAACATCGCATCGCTCTGCGAAGTGGAGTCAGGATCGCATAGGCCTGGAACGCTGCTGCGATCTGCCGTGTGCATCATGCATGGTGCTCACGCTTTTACGAAAATTGCCATTTGCTGCATCCACTACAATTTTTCTTCTTCTTAATTTCAGTCGACAGGATGACTTTATAATATGCCACATTTCGCCAACACTTGATCCTAGGAATGATTGCAGATATCAGAACCGGGGATGACCCCTTCTCTTTTCGAATAGGTCTGACACTTAATGTGCACAGGGTTTGACTCTTCATGTACACGGGACCAACACCTTTACATGACTTCCGAACCACAAAGGCTTGAACCCTTGCCGATCATATTCTCCCGGCCGGCACCGCAAAGTGTTAACCACTCGGCCATCTCACCCTTTTTGTCAGAGAAGAACGATGCTTGTTTACATTATGATATAGTGTGCAGAGCGTAAACATGGAAGTGCAGTTCTGATTGGCTGATACAATCGTCTGATGACAATCATAGTCAACAGACCGATAATCTGATTGTGCGCCAAATTGTTGGTCGGCGTAGATCGTCGCCCTTGAAGTGAACACAAAGTTCCGCATATGTCGCTCATTAACAGGGTGCTCACATCAATCTGAGCAAGGGACTGATATGTTCTTCTCTGAAACCCAGTGTACATTGTAGTACTGTAGACCAGGGTCTTAGCTAGAAATTGAGGGTTGCCCGTCATTTGAATAAAATTGCCTGTCCAAATTTGACCTTTAAAACATTTACCAGACATCTATAGCCCATTGGGGGTTCAAAGAGTTCAAATATGTGCTGATATGGCCAACAGGATTGGTCCAAGTACTGATCTCGAGCCTTGTGGTACGCCACTTAAGACATCCGCCCATTCTGACAAGCCTTTCCTTACTCCAACTTGTTGTTTCCTGTCTTGGAGGAAAGCTACAATCCACTCAAGGGTTTTGCCAGAAATACTGTAGGTACTCATAAATAAAATGAACTCACCTTCGACAAAAGCCTTTTGTGTGTGTGGGGCTGTGTCTAAGGCTTTTGAGTCAAATAATCCAGGCATATAATGTCAACTCCAAATCCTCCGTCTAAGTAAGTCTTCTGTCACATATCTTCTAAGGTGGTGAGCAAGTTAGACATACATGTACACGATCTTTCACTGGTGAAGCAATGTTGATCCTCTGATAGAAGGTTGTTATGTTTTACATGCTTGAGTATGGTATGGCATCCCTCAGTAGTGACTCCAGGCCCGTACGCAAAATTTGGAAAAGTATATAAAAAGTCCCAAAATTTCAGAATTTGCGAAAGGTCCAAATTTTGGGAAGAAAGTCTACTTTTCACAAAATTGCCCCCCCCCCCCCTGTGTACGGGCCTGAGTGACTCGACTTTGCAGTGTACACTGGTAAGATTGACTGGCCTGTAATTGCCTGCCTGATTCTTCGACCCCTTCTTTAATATTGGGAACACTCTTGCTTGCTTCCAGTCACCTGGGATGTTACCTTCCTTTCAGCGATTTCTTGACGTTCTTGAACAGGGGTACTGCCAACTCTCTCTTGCATTCTTTCAAGGCATAAGGATGTATTTGGTCTATTCCAGATGATTTGTCTTCTGTCAATGCATGTAACTTCTTCTCAACATCCTCTAGAGTAAACTCTACCCCACATACTTTTTCAATACCAGGGCACCTGTCTGGTAATGTTGGCACTTCTCCATCTGGTTCCTTGGTTAAAACTCTCTTAGTTATTTAACACATTTGCTGCTTCTTGATCTGTTTTTGTCAGTTCACCTTGCTCATCTTCCAGTTAACTCCTGTTTTCAACTTCTGCTTGGCTCTAACATAGATGTGTACAAGTAGACATCAAACCACATATATTATATTCATAAGGCCAAAAAAATAACATGTTCGATTGTTTGTTTTCTGTAGCAAGTCAAAATGTGTGCAAAATGCGTTTTTTTATTTTAATTTTTTTTTATCCATGTCTTAAAAATCCTGCAATGGTAATTTACAGTGGGTTTCTCTGACACCCCCCCCCACACACACACACATCATAGGCCCTATTTCTTCATATTTTTAAGAATATTTATGATCCCCTTTCAACCGACAGATTAAAAAGTTATTAAAAAAAAATCACAGACACAAATGATGCACTATTCACACACATGGGCTTGGTTGTGCATATATTATACAAGCATTGCCATCCATTTTGTTTTTCACTACGCTCGTTTGTTGTGTAATGTGTAACATTTAGTGTTTACTCTAGCTATAAATATAAAATTAGAATCATAAAACTAAACACCTGGACTCGCTTTTATTTTGAGAGGCTATGGTGAGTCCAGTCCAGCTGGACTCACTAAAAGTCAGTTAGTTTTATGATTCCAATTTTATATTTATTATACTTGGATGAATGACAACCTTCACAAACGTATTGAATTTGCAAACAATAGATGCTATGACTAGTTTTTCAGTGGATCAGCGGTGATATTTTTTGTAGCGGATGTTATTTTATGAATAATAATGGTTACTGACATGTGTTTTGAGTAGAGTATTAAGGTAATCCTGTGTGTAATTTTGGTTCATTTTGATTGACAGTATTTTAAGATATGACCTTGTGATTCACAAGTTGTGAAAAATTATAAGTTTCTTTTTGAGCTCAGTTTACATTGCTTGAACCAATATACAAGTACATGTAGCACATGGTGTGGAAATATTCACATGAGTGCAGCTCAGCTGATCGAGATTCAGTATGACTGAGATGTCTGAGTATGACCAATGAATTTGATTTATTGGGCTATTCCAGTTGAAATCCACACTACCCCGGTCTGTGGAAGATTTTAGAAATATCTTCCATTAGAGGGAGCATGTTTTTCAAATGTAATTGGTCAGAGTTAATTGAAATCCATGCTCCCCTGTATTATGGCTTTACCTATCTTCCACAACTGGAGTGAGTATATTTCAAATGGAAGTTACCCAATGGCTATTCTACTGTATTTGAAACTCATACTCCCTCTATGGAAGACTTAGCTCAATCTTCCACAGGGGTAGTGTGGATTTTAAATGGAATAGCCAATTATATGGGATTGGAACTGGGAGTACATTTGTATGCTAAAAGTAAAATCCAATTATTTTAATGAATTTGACGGTTTTATGTTTTAACAATTCACTGCTTGTCTGTTGAATCTGTTCATTGCAGATATTATGCAATATTACTAGAGTGCTCAGAGAAATTGTGTACAATGCCGCATTGGATCGTCCATAAAGATGGTGGCCCCAGGCGGTGAATCACGCTGCAGCAGTTGTTGGCAATAGAATCTTCTCATTTGGAGGATACTGCACTGGTGGAGACTACAAGAGCAGACGACCTATTGATGTCTTTATCTTTAATACTTGTAAGTAGTATGTGAATCATGGCAAATTGTACCAATGAATGAAATCCAAATTTGCTATAGTTGTAGAATTATTCTTTGACACTTTGTATCAATATATGACGGTGATTGAGTTCCAATCATTTCTTTATTTGGAAAAGTAAACTTTCCGTCTTGACATCCCCCAGGAATGAGCTTCCTGAATTCCCTATTTTTTGTATTAGGCATGAGGTCTCTCCACACCAAGTTGTCACAATTTGCCTATTTCCAGTTAGTAAAAATTATCCAAATTTATCTATAAGATCAAGGATACTATTGAGAGCACAGTCAACCTTGAGGAAGTTTTTCTCAATTGATAACATTTAACATTAGAGTTGGTATATCAAATAATGATACATCGATCTGTTACAACTGCCATGTTTGCCCGAGGGGGAGGGGTTCTTGGATTCTGGCTGGGTACCCATGCTCAATCCGTTTTAAGGGAGACTCAGACATGCCAACTAGTACGGTTTCACCGTATTTTGTACGGTAAAACATGAAAAATACGGTAGTACGGTCACCCCCCAAAAAATACGGAATTCCAGAATTTTGACCAAAATAATAAAATGATGTGTCTTAAAAAGATAAACAGCTGCAAGATTAGACTACCGACTGAATTACTGGTATCATTTGACCACTTTCTTGGTCTGTTAAAGTGGTTGCTTACATCGTTTTTCTCTCGACTTTCGATGATGCATGCACATTAAAAAAATATTGTTTAATATTGGTCTACAAGATGCTTTCCGAAATAATTTTCTTCTGACTCGCAGATTTTTCATGCACATTAATATTTTTATTAACTACCTAATGCTATGTCTTCTGAAGGTATTTAGTTAACTATTTAGCTCTTTTGGTGCATTAGAATAAGCATACAAAAAGGTTTCTGACCTCCTTTTACTTCCGACTTTCGCACCATGCATGCACATTAAAGAAATATTTAATAGGCCTACAAGATGCTTTCCGAAATAATTTTCTTCTGACTTGCAGATTTTTCATGCACATTAATATTTTTATTAACCACCTAATGCTATGTCTTCTGAAGGTATTTAGTTAACTATTTAGCTCTTTTGGTGCATTAGAATAAGCATACAAGAAGGTTTCTGACCTCCTTTTACTTCCGACTTTCGCACCATGCATGCACATTAAAGAAATATTTAATAGGCCTACAAGATGCTTTCCGAAATAATTTTCTTCTGACTTGCAGATTTTTCATGCACATTAATATTTTTATTAACCACCTAATGCTATGTCTTCTGAAGGTATTTAGTTAACTATTTAGCTCTTTTGGTGCATTAGAATAAGCATACAAGAAGGTTTCCGACCTCCTTTTACTTCCGACTTTCGCACCATGCATGCACATTAAAGAAATATTTAATAGGCCTACAAGATGCTTTCCGAAATAACTTTCTTCTGACTTGCAGATTTTTCATGCACATTAATATTTTTTATTAACCACCTAATGCTATGTCTTCTGAAGGTATTTAGTTAACTATTCAGCTCTTTTGGTGAATTAGAATAAGCATACAAGAAGGGTTCCGACCTCCTTTTACTTCCGACTTTCGCACCATGCATGCACATTAAAGAAATATTTAATAGGCCTTCAAGATGGTTTCCGAAATAATTTTCTTCTGACTTGCAGATTTTACATGCACATTAATACTTTTTATTAACTACCTAATGCTATGTCTTCTGAAGGTATTTAGGTAACTATTTAGCTCTACTAGTGCAAAAGAATAAGCCTACAAGAGGGTTTCCGACCTCCTTTTACTTCCGACTTTTGCATGATGCATGCACATTAAAGAAATATTTATAGGCCAACATGTTAGGCCTACCGACTGATACTATAATGATGATGATGATGATGATCAATTATTTTCTGAACTTAAAAATTTTAACAAAGCATGCTTCTAACAACAAAACCCAATGTTTCCAGAAATATATCAATTTGTTTGACCATCTACATACTTTATCCAATTTCGTGAGGTCAAAGGTCACATACAAGGTCAAAGGTTGACTGAGGTCACCAAATCTTTTAATAATTAATTTTCAACTGTGCATCACATATCCGAAAACCAGCTTGATCAATAATGTAATTAAGGAAATATGACGACTTTAAGATGGCCGCTTTCCATATAAAGTATAGCAAAGTAGCACTTTCAATGAGTGATAACTCGTAAAGGAAGCATCTTTCTGTATTGATTTGTTACTTTGATGGAATGGTTCTTTGGTATTGCCAAATTTGATTGCAAATTGGTAAGGTGGGTCCCTGGACTCCGGCCGCTGCTCGGTCGCACAAGTGCTCCCTCACTTTACTTTTGGGGGTTCTGGGGTTGGCAGGTGTGCAAAAGGTACATACTTAAAAAAATACGGTTTTAGGGTGCAAAATACGGATTTTTGCTCTTCTGAGTACGGAAATCTGGATTTCAAAGTTGGCATGTCTGGAGACTAGTGCTAAGAGAGAGACTCCCACTAGGGGTATCAAATCCAAAAAGTGAATCTCTCTCTAGGGATAATCATATTCCAAAGGTCTCTACTAGTCCTGCTAGGGATATCAAATTAATCTCTTCTAGTCTCCAAAGGTGTACATTTTCTGATTCCATTCCTTTGTATCTTATTTTTTGGAATTTTTAATAAAAAATAGAACAAAATGTTACTTTTTGACTTTCAAAAGTCATTTCAGTCAGTGCCCTTGGTCTTATAGGGGGAACTTTTGCTGAAACTCCTGGTGAAAACTAGTCCCATTACAATGATTCTAAGGGGTATGTTTTTATAGAAAACTAGCCTCGGTAGGGGTAATACCTGCAAGAACCCCGGATCTAGTATCTAGGTTCCCAGAACATCCTTGAGTCCCCCTGCATGTTTAATTGTATTTTGTTTTAACTTTTTACCAATAGGCACATTAGAATGGAAGAAGTTACCTCTACAAGAAGTAGCTCAAGAGAGTGCAAAAGTTCAGGAGAAGAAAGGTCGTAAAAATATAAGACCAGAATTACCATTTCTTCGTTATGGACACTCAGTGGTTGAATATGAAGGCAAGATTTATCTATGGGGTGGTAGGAATGACATCCAAGGTGCTTGCAGTAAACTCTTCTGCTTTGATACAAGTAAGTGTAACCTCTTGTTGACAGGGGGAAAATGACTTGGTTTGTGAAAAAGTATCTACTCCAGGTGGATAGTGTGTGTGAACCGAGAGCTACTTACCGACCAAGAATTATAAGACACTTCTACGTGCAGGGGTGGCGCCACAGTGGGTGGCTGCCCCCCCCCATGATTTTCAAAAAGAGGAGACCACCTCCTTTCCTTAGTTGACCGTCCTTTCACAGTCACTTTCACTGTCCTTTCATATAGCCAGCAGACAGTCCTAACAATTAACCTATGATGAACCTTAACCATTACTCAAAATATGCATCCATCATTTTTGTAAGCATTTCAGTTTCTTGTTTTGTGTTGATTTTTTTCCAGAGACAATGTCATGGTCATTAGAAGAACCAAAGGGTGAAGTGCCTCATGGACGTGATGGCCACTCAGCGTGTGTCATCAATAAACATATGTACATATTTGGTGGATTTGAAGATGAGGTAATAAAGAGCATCTTTTTATCAAATTGATCAATCAACAGTGATTATGATGATAATGATGATTATAAGGAATCAAATTGCTTTAGTGACAAATTGAAACTATAACAGCCTGTTCAAAAACAAGTTCTGATTGTTCTCACAGATAGTGTATACCTTATGAAATATAACATTGTTGTACTGTCGCCCAATATTAGAGTGACACAAACATATGATCCTAAAGAGGTTCTGAGAATATCAAATGTTGGACATTGAAGAGAACCAGATTTCAGTGTTTCCCAGATTTGGTGTAATTATATTTGTTAATTATGATTTTGAAAAGTAAAGTAAGAATCAGTCAAAACCATCACAAAAAGACTTTTTTTGTGTAACAGTGATGGCCCAGGGTCTATAGAGTGTCATGTTGTTGATATTGCTTTGTTTTGAATTGAATACCAAAAGGGTGTTATTAGAGAATATGTCCATAGAGTACTGTATGTCAGTTGATGCAGTTAGCTTTTAGTAAGCCAAATCTATATTATATTTCACACAATCAGTCATCAAATATGAGGCATCTACTCTACTGAAATCTCATTTATTTTGATGGGGAAAAGTGCAAAAAAGTTTTTTTTGTTTTTCCATTTTTATTCACCTGTACTTGGGCCTGGTGGAAAGGAAAAAAGAACATACAGGCATGCTCCACCAGACCCCATCTTAATTACGGTAACCAAGATAGATACAAAGATACAATCAGAGTATGACAATGAGATTTTTAAAATGCTGCCCCACCATGACAACAGGACCCAACGGATACCTCTGTTAAAAAGAGCATAATGCTGCACACTACCAAGAGTGATGAAAAAGGCAAGCAAAAACAAGTAGTGGTAGTCCAGCAAAAGCAAGAAAAAAAGTTGAGAAGGAGACTATAGCATACAATAGGCCAACCTTCAACTTTATGTGCTTTTTATTCTGTTTTGATAATCTCTTTTACAGACTCAGTGTTATTCCAACACAGCATATGCATTAAACCTTGAAACCCTCCATTGGCAGTATGTAAGGACAAAGGTAAGAGTCTGGTTTGCTAGAAAGTTAAAAACTGACTTTAAGTATCATCTAAACTAACATACAATATGCATCAGTAAAACACAATAGCTTATAGAAAAGTGATATTAGTACTATATTTGTCTGGAATTAATTGGGAGTAGCCCAGGCTTGCAGTGGGCAATTCCAGTTGAAAGATATTACCTTAAATTACCACACAGAGGGTGTAGATTTCGAATTCAGTTATCCATTCAAGTAACCCCATTTGAAATTCACACTCCCTCTGTGGAAGATTAAGGTCACAGGGGGTATATGAATTTCAACTAGAATAGCCCAATTGGCACTTTGGCTGTTGCCATTAAGATTTGTGCCAGGCAAGACAAGTTGTAAGCAGGTACAGCAAATTGCTGAAGGCAATCATTAATTTAAACAAATAAACAAAACTTCCGGGCAAAACTTGAATGAATATTCACTTAGCAAAAATATTAGCAATATGATGGTCCATATTGCCTGCCAAGAAGTAAACCACAGCGACTGGTCCAATTTAGGCTATGGGTAATCGGTAGTTGATGACAAAGTAACTTGTGATATGATATCTTCTGATATAAATGTTAAAAACAACTAAAATAATTCATTTAATTAATTTCTCCCAACATCAGAATGAGCCTCCTCATTGGCGAGACTTCCATACAGCAACCGGTGTTGGTCATCTCATGTTTGTGTTTGGTGGCCGGTCAGATGAATCAGGACCGTGGTATACCAATCATGAATTCTACTGCAATAAGCTACAGATACTAGACACACAGAATAACTTATGGTGCTGTCCTACTACATCTAAAGATATACCCATTGGAAGAAGAAGTCATTCAGCATGTAAGAATCTACTTTCCTGTCCATATGAACAGATCTGGGAGAAAATGTGTTTCTTATTTTGTGAAAGCAAAATTGCCGTTCAAAATTCAACAATTTCCCAGGATTCTCCACTTTTTACACCCATGCATAAGAAATTCACTATTCCTCCTGACAGTAAAACTGCAAAATGATAACATTTTTTGACAAAAACTTTCGGCACTTGCTTGATGCACAGACCCTGTTTAACATGTGAAAAGAGCCCAGCCAGAGGCACATAATGCTATGTTAAAAGAAACAATGCTGCTAAAAGGGGGCTGATTGAAACATAATAATTTGTTTTGAATAAATTGTTTGTATTGTGTAGTTCTTAATCACTCATTCTAGCAAACTTGTCCAATACATTTAGCTTGGTGATCATTATAACCATCAGTCACATAATTTTGAATCAATTCTCGCTATTCACAATAAAGAGGCGCCGCCAGCGGTTTGCGCTATAATCGTGATGTATCATGGGAAAAGGTCGACATCCAAGTCCGCATAATCTGAATATTACCATGCTATTACATAGGAACATGTGACAATATTTTTTAGTTTGTCAAAATAAAGGTGTTACACGCGAATCGATATGCAATAATACTAAATAATGTGATTTGAAATGTGCACAATTCATTTTTTCTCTATCGATTTGCGTGTAATACCGTTATATTGACAAACTAAAAATATTGTCACGTGTTCCTATGTAATAGCATGGTAATATTCAGATTATGCCGGACTTGATGTCAACCTTTTCCCATGATACATCACGATTACATCGCAAACCGCTGGCGGCGCCCTTATTGTGAATAGCGAGAATTACAAACAAGCAAAAAAAAACCTCAAAAAACAAAGAATACTTATTTTCTAAATATTGTGAAGTGGGAAATCTCTTGTAAAAATTGGTAGTACATAAATATTGCATGTAGGATTCTGATTGGTTAAGACCCAAGTAAGTCATGTGAATTTGGCTAAACTTATCTTTCATTCATTGACTCAACAATGATTTCCATTCCTTTCCTTGCAGTTCTGTTCAAAGAACATTTATATATTTTTGGTGGCTATAATTATATAATGGATACTCATTTCAATGACATGTACAAACTAAACACAAGAACTCTAGAATGGACGAAGGTAGAAACAATAGGCACAAAACCAAGACGTCGGCGGAGACAATGCTGTATTGTTCTCAATGAGCAGGTGTTCTTCTTTGGAGGTACCAGGTAAGAGCCTTGTTCAATTATCAAGTTGAAGTATAAAAGTAGGTTATAATTAAGTTGATATTTTGGTGTAGATTATTCATCAGGTAGTTTAAAACAATATTAAATTAAATCTAATACTGGAACTAAAATTTGCAACTCACTTTGCTACCTTGTGTCCGCCACCATGGGACTTCATCAGGCATCTGATTGATGATGGTGGTGTGATATCGGACGACGAGCACACCTAAACGTGACACAGCACCCGAGATCAAACAAAGATCAAAAGTCTGCTGTGTACAACCACTGCAGTAAGAACACTGAACACTTCTTCAATCCAGAAGAGGCAGTCATCATAGATAAGAGGAGAGGTGATTTGAGCGAGGAGTATAGGAGAGAGCAGTAAAACGAAAGCGGGACTCTGCTTCTAATTGTCACAGGCATAGGACCTGTCGTTACAAGACCTTCTCCATTATCTGATATGTCACACCATCATCAATCAGGTGCCTGATGAAGTCTGATGGTATCAAATGTAACATAGCAAAATGAGTTGAGTTGTCAACTACTACTGATTTTAATGAAGAATACTAAAAAACATACAGAAGAATACTTTTGAATACGAAAGCATGAACAAACTTTGTCTTGAAAATACTAATTTTAAGTCCAGAGAATACTGAAAAGTGTTTGGCAGCAACAACTAAGTCTTCCACATGTAATTTTATTCAACGTAATACATTTATTTATACATGTAGGTTGTATTTGAGGTGCATAGGAAAAAGTTGGAAGAAGGGCCTCAAAGTTGTACTACTCTTGTTTATTCAAATGGGTTGCACTGTGCTAAGAACTTCTTAGTCCAGAAACCCTTCCTCATTAGTGGGAAGGTTTTGGTACCACTTACTTCTGTCTAATCCAGGATGCAGCAAGGGTGTTACATGTTATTGCCAATTAAAACTTACCCTTCTATTTTGGTCTTATCACCTTAAATTGATTCATTCTATGAGTAAATTTCAATTAAAAGTGACTAGAAAACAACTTATTTGATTTGAAAATGAAAGAACATAGCTAGTGAATTAGTATCTTGCACAAAGCTGATTCAACTATTTGTGGTTTTAAAATAAATCTAATGCTGAAACTTACTTTTTGCAACTTTGGTACATTGCATCTGAAACTACCAGTCTTCATCAAGTAACTGATCCACTGGACTGGACTGGTGGTTCCAGACATTGTAGCAAAGTTCCAGTATTAGTTTATTTCCAGACTCTGTTTACAACTACTGGATGACTAAGAATATTAACTCATTTACTTGTTATGTGGTTTTGCTATCTGTGTATTCAGTCCTAAAGCAAAGCAGACAGAAGATGGTGATGATGATGAGAACCTCATGGATCTAGCTGATCTACATGTACTCGATTTTGGTAAGTCACTTCTTGTAATATTTTACAAACTGAACAAAATGTACAGGGGAAAGAAGAGCCACGTACGCATCGCACACTAGCACAATTTAACAGGAAATTGCAATGGGAACATAACATGTATAGGCCGATAAACCAGAGAAAAACTCTGGACATACTTATCTGTGCAGGGACTTGAACCCCAGACCTTCTGCTTGTCGGACGGACACTCTAACCACTGAGCTACACAGACTGTCCCTGATAAACAGTGCTCAAGTCTGGTACTTATGGATAATGAGCAGTCAGGGTAAACACTAAACAGTACAAACAACACATGAGCGTAAAAGATCAATTAATGATGCTTACCCGCCAAACTAATATATATATATATATATATATATATATATATATATATATATCATACAAACAAGGGAAGAGCTTTAATATGCATCGTACACTGGATATAGTTTTAACAAACATCCCCAAACTATGTAATTTCAGTGCTTTTTACATATCAGAATTATTCCTTATTGAATTTTAGATATTTTCTTGAACAGACAATATGCTTCCCATGGTGTGACTTCTGGATAATGGTGCATAATTTGAGTCTGTCCATAGAGTATGTACTCCTGATGGGAAGTTGACAGAAAAGTTTTTGGAAAAAGAAAGTGACTTTAATATATTTTTCATCTCATTTCATGGAGGGGTTATTTTATTTATGTATTAAATGGAATCTTTGAGATATGTATGTCAATTTAAAATGGGCTCAGGTATTAAATGATACAATTTTATAATTTGAATTTGTTTTCATAATTTCTTTTCTTTTGCCATACAGCTCCAACATTGAAGACTCTATGCAAGTTGTGTGTGATAGACAACCATCTAGATATTGAGTGTTTACCTGCAATACTCAGGTCAGACCACATACTATAATCCATTTCCGTATATTCTCAAATAGTCGCCCCCTTCAATTAAACGCCCCCACCATTTTTTCAACCAAGGTGCACACACAATCGCTAAATGGCATCTGTAGTTGGCGAAAGTCTGATCGTAAACTCTGATCTTAAGTTCATAGTTCGTCATTTCAGCATGAGTTTTAAGTTTAACTAACGATTTTAACAGGAATTACAGTTCTAAAAATGACCTCTAATTAATAAACGCCCCCCTTTTGGAAAATGCAATGCCCCCAGAGGTGACTATTCGAGGATATGGTATATATTCTATTTTGTATTGTACTAAATTGTGTTAAGTAGTTTTAAGAGGGTGCTTATTATTCCAATAAAGGTAAATAACTGCATAATTATTACTTGTTCAGAGAGAAATCAGACAATCCAATCGA
Organism: Amphiura filiformis; assembly: GCF_039555335.1. Taxonomy (NCBI): domain Eukaryota; kingdom Metazoa; phylum Echinodermata; class Ophiuroidea; order Amphilepidida; family Amphiuridae; genus Amphiura; species Amphiura filiformis. The sequence continues at coordinate 42,578,604 of NC_092632.1, read as the reverse complement.
CAGCCTCATTCCCTATTTTTCTTCAACAAAATTGAGATTTTGGTATCAGAAGAAAACTCATAATTTTCTCATTATCCCAGTGAAATTTAACAAAATGAACAAAAATGTAGCAATTTGTGGTAACCACACTAATGGCCTATCATATTGGGTATTGTTGTAATACACATATTTGCTTCTCATATCGAAACTGCTGGAGAAATACAACTCAAAATTTGGAAACATATTGTTTTAATGGTAGGCCTCAATCTAGGATAGAACACAGAACATGAAAAATTGGACCACTCTTTTAAGCCTGTGAGTTAATACCCAAACATTGAGGTACAGCAAGTATTTAAAGGGGCATTTCGTGATCCACAGCCTCATCCCCCCACTTTTCTCAAAAAAAAGTTGAGATTTTTATATCACTGGAAACCTCTGGCTACATAATGTTTATGTACAAAATATTTCTTGCAGATTAATTTGTTTTGCAAAGATATCGTGAAATTTGAATTTCGTTCCGGCGCACCAGAACGAAATTACAACGCATTGTCTATGGAGCAGTGTAATACACATAATCATGCATAACTCACAAACGCAAAATCGGAATCAACTGAAATTTTGGGAATAGGCTTTTTTCGTGGATATGTACTGAAAAATGTCATAAAAAGAGGATGCTAGGATCACGAAACACTCCTTTAAGAAGGAAGGAAGGTAGTGGAGACTAGAGGGTATCCATATGTTTGGAAGTGTGGGTTAATGCATGTAATAGTAGTTACACTATAAATTACTAATATTGACACTGTTCTAATTTGTTTTAGGTGGGAGATACAAGCCATGACATCAGATAGTAATATTAGTAAACCATTGGAAATGCCACAAGGATAATACATATATGTGCAGAGACTACCTACCATTACAAATGGCCAGTAAATATTTGTTTGTAACCGCTTTTTGCAGTGAATTATGACAACAACTTGACCAGTCGGTATTACTATGACTCAGCAGCGTAGCCAGCCTTTAGTGTGAGGGGGCAAAGCCAAATTTTTGTCTTGTTATTTGCCCTCTTCCGGGCTCCTGGAAGCCTATGAAGCCTCCTGGCAGCCTATAAAGCTTAAATTTGTGAAAATTACTTACTGCAGTATAAGTAAGCTTTTACAAGAGTTTCTTAATACATTCTTGTTCATTTATGGGTGTTGTTAATAGAAAGAAACACATTGGAACGATATATGCATCATAAATTTGCATGGTCAGTAATCGTAATCATGTAACTGAATAGGCTACATAAGATGCATTTATATCTTTGTTTACAATGTACCTCCTTTTTATATTTGTAATGTAATATTATTTACAGGTGAAGCAGAGGTATGGTACAGGGAAATACTGGGTTCATTCTTAAGCTTCACCCAGTATAATTTCCCATACCATACTGACTCTGAACCTAACAACAAATTTATCATACCACTATAAAGGAAAAACATTGCACAATATGGCCTTTCCCCACAGCGATAGAGAGAAAACCCATTCATATAATGGACAGTTCTAAATTCACATGAATGGGCATAATACACTCACATATAGGTATAATATGCTCTCACTGACTAGATATAATGCTCACTGCATGACTAGATGTGAAAATTATCCGGTTGGTGGTGTTCTTTGACGTTTCCCTTAGTGGTGTGATAAAGTAAAACATTGTGTCTTTCAGTTTCATGTAAGAATAGATTACATATAAAAAGGTCATTAAGGTCATCGTTCATGTAAGAAAACAAATGCGCTAACCCAGTGTTGAGACTTCACTGGATATTATTCGCCTTCATTTGGTAAGCTGAGTAATCTCTCAAGTCTTAACAATAAGCTAACACCCAGTTGTCTATATGAAAGGTGTACCATGATTACTGTAGTCTCATTCACACAGACAAGAGCTGAAACACCCTGGCAAGTTCTGAACGCACCATCATTTGAGAGTACCTTTAGCCCAAACTGATAAAATCATAATATAGTAGTACCTATTTCAGTGTAGAACATAACAAAGGATTTCTTTGTTAAATCATATATCAAGGGTTAAGTGCAACAAATGGCTATCTGTATTTTTGGCAATATTGAGGTTTATAATCCTGAGAACACTGGGAATATTCTGGACACGAAGGGCTATTTGCATTGAAATTTGTATTTAAATTACTTGGATTTAAAAATCAGACTGCCTGAGCAAAGTGTCATTTTGTTTAGTGCAACAAAGGGCTATCTGCATAGCTTCCATAGAGTTTGTGTATGCAATGCAGGGGGTCTCTGCAACAAAGGACTATCTGCATCTGGGCTGCCTGCAATCGTCATGCTCATATTTTGAAATGCCCAATTTGTAGATAGCCCTTTGTTGCACTAACCCCTACAGCTGGGTCTATCACCTAATAGGTTATGCTAGTGCTGTAATCGATTGTCGTAAGTATCGATAGTCGGAAAATACATAGACTTCCGACATGTCGAAACACTCAATGTCAGTATCGATACACAAACGACATGGCACACATGCTTAGATTATCTCAAATCAGGTCTCAAATTACCGTCAAATACTCAAATTACCGTCTCCCAATTCCAAGGTGAGCTTTACATCTAGAATACATGCATCATACACTTGTTGTTTACTTGTTTCTGGAACTTACTGATAATAAAATTGGCAAACTCAAATCCGTGTTTCAAACTGTGTGAGTATCGATAATAGTATCGACATGTCGGATGTTTGCCTCCCGACATATCGATACCCAGAAAGCTTATCGATTACAGCACTAGGTTATGCTCAAGTTTAGCTAAGCCACAGAGCTAAAATCTTTAGGGTCAAGGGTATTTGTAATTGTGTTTTAGAAAGTATGAGTATATACTGTATGTATATGATTAGAATTATTTAGGGTGTAAGCTGTAGGTATAATGTTAGTGATATTCCCCAATACAAACCTAGCCTATATCTTTGCCTACTGGTAATCACATGCTCAGTTTGATAATTCAAAAAACCTTTGCAAAGAAACGAAAAAAATGTCATCAATGCCAGTGCACATGTTCAACACCAGCACATATTGTCAAAACTATGTCATGCAATAAGCTTATTATTATACATGTACATTCTCATAAGCGTTGAAAATGCGCACTGGTGTAATGATGTAGTTTCAGTGTCATTTGAGGATTTTGAATGTACCGAAATGGTCAATTAAAAACATACTTGTATGCCAGAATATATTTCTGAATGTTTATATGCCAGTGCATGTTGCCTTGTTTAACATTATATTAACAATATATCTATAGACAATTTCCGTAATTGACCACTTTGTCGCCGTTGGCGGCGTTTGGGTCTGCTAACTCTAGTTTAGCGGAGCAGAAACACTGAAAGTGAGGGCAAAGATCAAATTACATACTCCCAATTAGGCAAAGTTAATTTGCTAAGTAACTATAAGAACTATCTAGCTGAGACTAGGTACATAATGTAGTACAAGCACAATAGAAGTATATTATGTTTAGCATTTTGCTAATTTTAATCTGCATAATTAATTAGGGTTAATTTCTTGAAAAAATAAAATGAACTCAGTGATTCTATTAAATAATAGAGTCGGATTCACTTCTACTTGTTGTCCCCTAACTCGCACCATCTTGTCCTTTGCTCCAATCATAGTAACCTTGTCATTTCGGCGTAAGGCAATGTTTGTAAACTTCGTACCAGTTATTTCTATTGCTGACTTCATGCCAACTTCCACCGCTCTATCACAATTAGCGGATGAATCTGCTACAGTCCCAGTTGACACAGATACCAGACGATCCGGTCCATACCCAGCAAAGAGGGGATGTGCCTTCAACCAAACAACAAAAACTTTACGATCCCTTATGTTCCCGTATGAACACCTGTGAACTGCTCTAAAGCATCACAATCTGGGGCACATCGAGAAAGTGCGTGGACTCACTTGGTTAATGTACTGTCTGTGATGCCGCGACCACGTGTCATTCCCCCTGATGTCTTAAAAGTCCACAACAAAAACTGCTTTATGGTTTGGTCAGAGAAGTTTCCACCCCAGAAAAAATCTAGATGTCGGATGGTGAAATATCCCTTGTCTGTGAACAGTTGGTACTCATCTGGGGGCATGTTTTTCCCCAAAGACTCTATCTGTTGTAAATACAACCTTGCAGATTTGGCATAGTGGAGATGCCCTGCAGCGTAGAAGTGAGGCATCATCTCTCTTATGCAGTAGAGGTGGAGCTTCCAATTCCCTGTTCTTTCAGCTCTAATGAAATGCCGAATAAGGGCCACCTGTCTGATGTATTGCACACACAGCTTCCCAATTCTGCTTTCACCTGCTTTGATGTCTCTTCACGCTATCACAGGCTGTGACACAGTCTCAGCCATTTATCGTCGAGGAAAGCGCAAACCCCGAACAAGAAACATGAATATGACTTGTTAGATACCTTTACAAATGCCAGCAGCATGCATGATGAGGTACAGAGAGCAGGGGAGAGCTTCATCCTGAAGATGTATGGGGTTAGCAATGGTTCATTGAATGAATACCGCCACACTGTAATATACAAATGGGCAATTGGTCGCAGTTCCCTTAGCTCTTCATTTGAGCTCGCGAGTTAACCCCCAACTTGTGCTGCTGCAAAACAGCACTCATTCCGCACTTGTGAACATAGACTTAAGTCATCTTGGCATGAGCTCAGCTAGTTTGGAGGCAAATAGAAAATAATGGTAACTATAAACTATTGTATTGTACACTTGGTAAAAGCACTGAATCAATATTGTAAAATAATGATGGTAATAATGGTAGTGAATTTGGATGATGTGCATTATAAGTCTGCTTACAAATCATGAGTTTCGAACTTTCTCCAATGCCAATTAACACATCTTAAACACTTCTTAGGCGGTCATTTTGGACGCCATCTTGTATTTTGGCTTGATATCTAGGTATTGAAATCCTTCGAGTACATTTTGAATATATCCATTGTACCTCAAACCTATGTGAGATATTTTGTATATATGTATTTAACAAGTCTGGTTGAAAACTAATTTTACTTACTAAAATGGCAGCCATTTTGGCCGCCATATTGGAATTTGGCTACTTAGGATCATTGAAACCTCTTGTAAATGTTTTTAAAACATTCCTTGTACCTCAAAATATATATTTAGATGCTTTGTTTGTGATTTTAACGTGTCTGGGTGCAAAGTTATGATAAAAACTGAAAATGGTGGCCATTTTGGACGCCATCTTGGATTTTGGCTACTTAGGATCATTGAAACCTCTTGCAAATGTTTTTAAAACATTCCTCGTACCTCAAAACATATATTTAGATGCTTTGTTTGTGATTTTAACATGTCTGGGGGCAAAATTATGATAAAAACTGAAAATGGCAGCCATTTTGGACGCCATCTTGGATTTTGAAGGAAGCACAAGGGGGATTCTCTGGGACTTTTGGAATTTGATTCTATACATATTCCTGGACCTATCCTGAAATCAGCTTGTTATGAGAAATGTTAACCTTTTAATGATATATGAGCTAATACTATTGGCCTATATATTTTACTTATACTACGTTATGTAATAAGTTTCAGCTAGATAGTCCTTATAATTACTTAGCAACGGCGACAAAGTGGTCAATTACGGAAATTGACTATAACGCTATAGCAATAGACTATTGCCAAATGAGTAAAATCATTGTCACAGACCCTTGCAAAATATTGGGACACTGCCTGTTGTAAATACATAAAAATGATTAAGAATCAGTGAAACATTTTTTTTTCATGATTCAGTCATCAGCCAATCAGAACCATACATGTGAGTTATAGACCATTCTTATAATTAACACTTTCCTGCCGTTGATGGGGTAAACATTGATATGACATCAATATCACATATTATAGGGTAATGAAATCGAGGTCAAGAAGGTATAATATGATTATTTCGTTATCTACCTTGCTTTCATTGTTTTATTGTATGTGATACCAATGTAATATTGACGTTTCTTGGGGGGGGGGCACTCGATTATGAAAGTGACGTGCCTGTGCCTACCAGAGTACACTAGAGATGTATCAGTGGCGATTTTTGTCGAAATCTGGAAATGCTAAAATTTGGGTGTCATTGACCGTGAAAAATAAATTTCTGAGTAACAATAAGCGAAATTTTGGGAAAATTTGTCATTTGAAGCTTAATTGCTACAAAAATGTAAAAAAATATCAAAATGCATGTGAAGTGCACACACAATTTGCAGATTTGGTGTAAATTTCTAAAAAAAGGGGCCATTGGGTGTAAGCTGATGAAAAGAGGGAATCATTTGGTGGCATATTTGCTGAAAAAAAGAGGGTCTATTGACAGGCACATGATGCGTGCCAGTATATGTAAGTGCCCCCCGACCCTTGGGTTTGTACACTCATGCACAACAAGATCAAAACATATCAAACTAGTCCTGAAGGTTTTGTGACAATGATTTTAGAAATATGTTGTATATTTATTTATACAGGGTTCTCATTATTTGACCAAATCAAGGAAAAATAGGACAACGTTGCATGCAAATTTAGAGTTGTATACAAACACAAGGATATTCCATTAAAGAAATTTTGCTCTTTGTATTATTCAGGCATGAGAATGGCTTTTTTGAAAACTGCCTGAAAAAGCGCATGCATTTGGCCTTAAAAGACCCAAAACAAGCTGAAAAAAAAATATGCATAAATTTGGATAATAAAACTGCCTGAATTCAGTCAAAAGCCTAAAAATTCTCATGCCTGATTATTAATCAAGTATTATCACTCCAGCAATTCAAAATTACCAAAATTATGTTTGTAATATTATCCTTATTTCAATTGATGATGTCACATGTGTTATTTATAATAAAAAAATATTTTGGTATCACTTTTAATATATATAATTAAGCTATATGTACATTCATTTATTTGATATTTGTATGATGTGATAAAATTAACCTAGCATGGGTTGATTTAATGTATAACCAATTTTATTTGTAATTAAACAGACTACAGTAATGTCTGTAATAAACGCCTCTATTATATATAATATTTTTCAATGAAAAAATGACAGAAATGCAAAAATTTCCATGCCGTATCATCAGTATTGGACGTCACGATTGCTATTAAAATTGCATGGACAAACCTTTTGTAACTTAAACTCATCCAGTTCATTGCCAAATTATGATAGAATTTATATAATCTGTTATATTTAATACTTGTAAGGAGTTACTGGTACCGTAATCCACCTAATTACCGGTTCAGGCGCTTGAGTGAGACACTTTTGTGGACGCGCAAAGTCAAAATTTAGGATTGTACATAAACATTAGAAAATACAGTGTTGAAGTCAATCTCATATCATAATCTTATTTAAAACCAGGAAGGGTTAGATGGTAATGTTATGTAGATATTTGAGGGAATGTAGTTGTACAGGTGCATTGAAAAGAGGAAGCTTAGACCACCTCTGTTACAGGTAAGCTTATGGAATAAACATTGACTGCTCAGTTCCAGAAGTGGGTAAGTGCAATAGCTGCCCTGTGAACATTTGACAATTTACACTTAGCAGTCAAGTTAGCTCAATCGATAAGGTGTTCGACTATGGTGCGAGAGGTTGCGGGTTCGAACACTAGCGCTGCCTAGTACACTTTTGGAAAAATTGAGTTAGCTTGAAATTCCCCTGCACAAGGAACTCACTGCTAATTTGTCTCGTTGTAACCCGTACAAAACTCGGGCAGCTGATCCTGGTTGCGAAGGTTATATGTGGAATGTCTAGGGTGTGCGCTCTTGAAGCAGCAAAGTCCCTGAATTGTTGTTGAATGGTTTATGGAATGATGTGGGGCTGTAGTGGTCAGCGACAACCTGTAAAGTGTGCTGAGGCTTGTGGATCAATGTCTAGGCGTTGTGCCTGTGCGTAGCGCACTATAAATCACTTAATTTTTGTTGTTTTTTACACATGGCAGCTATTGCACTTACCCACTTCCAAGGCTGTCAACTCTCACGCATTGGGCGTGAGTCTTACACATTGGATCACTTCCTCATGGTCTCGTAATCGTAAAAATCACGCATCATAAAAATAATTAGTTGTGCCTACCCCACCCCCACTTTTTAGATTCTTGAGCGCTGTGGTTCAAATAATCATGGGCCAAAATGAACTTCTGGCACTGAGCAGTCGATAACTGTACAGCTTTACTCTGTGACTGTAGTTGGTATAAAAATATAACTGAGAGTGGGCTATTCCAGTTAAAACCCATACACCCCCTATGGAAGGCATGACCTTAATCACACAAGGGGGTGTGAATTGCAAAATGGGGGTAACATGAATTGAAGGTCTCCATTTGAATTCTACACCTCCTGTATTGTAGATTAAGATAAAGTCTTCCATAGGGTGTATGGATGTCACCTGGAATAGCCCATTAGTGATAGGGTAATGAGAATAGTGAGGAAGAGTAGATATGTAATTGACTTTTTCGGTAAACCCCATAAGCCTTTGCGAGTACATCTGAGAACTCGTCATTTGACGTCACGCCGACTTGAAATGCGCAGTGACGATGTTCGATAAACGATTTGCGCATTGGAGCAGATCGGCGTGACATCAAATGATGAGTTCTTAGGTGTACTCGCAAAGGCTTATGGGATTTACCGAAAAGGTCAATTGAGGTGAAAGAATACGAGGGAAGAATTGATATTTATTGGTGTTGATAAGAGGAAGATATTTATTAAGGGATTGTTGCATATATCTTAGCATATTTTGTGATGCATATTCTTGTTTTCATAAGAGCATCCTTTTCAGCAAATGTTATAATAATTTAAAACTATTACACTGTAAAGTGCCCTCCCATAAAAATCCCACTAGCAAATAAGGGCACAAACCCTTGATTCTTGTTGGGATTTTTAGAAGGAGCTCTCTGTTTGTACATAAAATTTACGGTATTTATCATGACCAAGTTACTTTTTGTGAGGTCTTTATATACTTGTATATTCAACTTTGGAATTCCTTCGCTATGGAACCTCTTATGTCCAGCATTTTATGGAAAGACTTCACAACGTAAAAACAAGATCATGTTTTTCAAAATGATGTTTTTCATAAAACAATTAAAACTCTCCAAGTTAATAAAACACAATAGATGTGAAAACTGAAATAAATTGACAACATGCAATACGATTATATTTGTTTCCTTTGTCTTTTTTATTTTCCTGGACTGGATAGATATGCTGTACATATTTTATTTACAATAATATTCCAATCCAGTCAAGTTTCAAGGTTTTTCAAGTTGTCCAATAGGTACTGAATACAGGAATGGGCTATTCCATTTAAAATCCACACTACCCCTGTGGAAGATTTTGGAAATATCTTCCACAGAGGGAGTATGAGTTTCAAATAGAATGAACATGTTAGCAGTTTCATTTGAAACGTGCCCTCCCTCAGTGGAAGAATCAGGTTGAATCTTTATCAGAGGGTGTATGAAATTCAAATGGAACTGCTTAATGTGTTCATTCCATTTGAAATTCATACTCCCCCTGTGGAAGATATTTCCAAAATCTTCCACAGGGATAGTGTGGCTTTTAAATGGAATAACCCAATATAAAGCTTGATTTTCTTGCATGCATGACTATCACTATCAACAATCATGGCCCACCACCTTAAACAAGAGGTAGATGAGGTTTTGAGGACAACTGCATAAATTTGAGATGATCTACCTTGATTACAATGATTAAAAGTGACCATCATCAGGAGGTACAGTCCACCAATTAAAATTGTATATCTGATGCTTCAAATTCAAATTTATAGTGTACATGTATTTGCTAAATGCAAGCTTATGTCATAATTATACAATCATCATACTGTTGCATATGTGCCTTTGGGCACATTACTGATAAAATTCTTATTTTTCTTTCATTACATGATTCAAACGATAATTTTTGCCTAATTTACTTTTGATTGATGTACAATTATTAAGCCAAAGTTGTACTCGAGCGCTTTTTCAGAAAAGCACATCACACACACTCAGTATACATTGTTTTTGCACACTGGGCATGCGTGCGATCCGCTTGTCTGAAAAAGCGAGCAAGTAAAATTTTTATACATGGTTATGCAAACGTTCTCAATTATTATGTTCACATAAATCTTTCATCAAAATGCCACTCTATGAAAATAATCAAAAGAAACTTTGTCCATAATTTGAGTATTAAAATTTTTAGATACCATGTCAACCACTAAAGACGTACAAAAATATTGTAAAATAAATTATTTTTGAAGAACAGCAAAAAAGTAAAACAATATAAATATTAATTAGAAAAAGCAAAATTTCTAACAAATCCCAAACTAATGCATTTCTAGTATAAATCACTCAAGTGTGTGATAAATAATAGGACAGGCAAAATCATTGTAATACAAAATTCTTTTTCACACAAATGTTTTCATGTGGTGAAAACTTATAACCCTTTCAATACTGAAAAGCTTTGGTCAACAAATTATTATTCGGTATCATAACTGCATGGTAAATACAGCACGGAATGTATTTGATATCATTTCTTAAATTATCTTATGCATGGAATCTATATACTTGGAATGTTGACTGAATCAATTTTATTTCAGTTGAAAACTTGTCATGACTAATAAGATTTTAAAAACAAATCTGGTAACACCTATTTCAATAAAGTGCATCGCATCATAAATGCTATCTGACCAATATATTTATAATTGCGTCAAGCAAGGTGCTATTATGTTTAGTACTTCGTCACTTCAGTATAAACTCCTAAAATGCTACAAAAACAGAGTTCATTGATTTCAAGGACGGAGTTTGTTTTTCTACACAGCACACCTATGTTACAAATATATAAATTACTCTGTACAATATCAATGTACACCTAGTTTACATGACATGCTACATATTACAATACAGACCTACTGAGATGACACATATACTTTTTACCTTGGCGAGGCAGTGTCGTCAGTGCACGTCATTGGGCGCAACTTCAAATTGTGAGCGTTCTTGCAAAAGTCTATGTTAAGTTAATGAGCTGTGTGAATGCTTCTTGTTGTAGTTTATGGTTTTCATCATGCATTTCCTTTCTCATTAACAATGTGACTAAAAATTGATAACAAAAATTATAAAAATGTTGCCCTCAGTATAATAATTGACTAAAATTTAAATTTGGACATCATACATAATTCACTTTAAAAAATATTTTTGCTCAAATTGCACAAATTGATAACAAGGCACATTTATCTTGAATTGGAAGAATAATGTAATAATAATTTGTGGAAGATTAATTCTGTTATTATTAGGCATATTCTGTGATAATACAATTATTCCTACAAAGAGCAACAGCTCACATTTGTTAAGAGATTGGAACAAAGTTGATCACCCAATAGCATGATCATTGTGATTACACTGCTTTGCAAAGACATTTTGCACTGGCCGACTGATCGCATAAAAAGATCTAGGGACATGCTTGCGCCACAAGATGATATGCATATTGTTCAGCGAATGATGTGCTGATATGATGATGACATGATTCAATTAGCCAACACTCATAACCTGACTTCAAAATATGCTGTAAATTGCGCCAAATCGGGCAGTGCAAAAGGTCTTTGCAAATAAGTGTAGATAGATGTATCTGGTTTTGTACACACCAGCAAATGTTTTTAAAATGTATTAAAATATATTCTCAAAATGTTAAAATAATCAATAAGATTCAATGCCATGATATTATAAAAAGGCTATAAAATGAAATATTTTGTATCAAAAACCATTGGTGAACTTAGGTTTTTATCAAACTGACAAGATGTTGCGAAATAGTTTTGGTAAAACATTTTGAGGAAAAACAAAATGTTTAACAACATTTGTGTTTGCTGGATATATGATCAAACTAAAAATGTAAATAAAGTCAAATCTGATTTATACTTGAACACAACAAGTGAACATGATAAAGAAATAATAATTGGGGTATTCCAGTTGCAATCCATACACCCCCTATTGAAGACAAGATCTTAATCTCCCAAACAGGGGGTGTAGATTTCAAATGGAGCTACCCATTCAGATAATCCCATTTGAAATTCACACTCCCTGTGTAGAAGATTAATGTCAGGCCTTCCATAAGGGGTGTATGGATTTCAACTGGAATAACCCAATAGCCATGATGAAACCACAAATCTCAGCCATCCACTCAGGCCATTCCATTTGAAATTCACACCCCCTGTATGGGAGATTAATGTCATGTCTTCCACAGGGGGTGTGTGGATTTCAACTGGAATAGCCCAAAAATCCATGATGAAATCTCAGCTCTCATGACCTCAGTATTGTTTACATAGCAGCAGGTGCTATCCTCCTTAACACATGGAGGTATGCATGGTTCTTTTCTCTCAGATTATGACAGTTTTTCTCTGCAATCTTTTGTCGTTCCTCTGTCACCTGTAATGCTTTCTGAAGTTTGGAGTTCTCAACGTAGAGCTCTTTCACTAAGACATCGCTTCTTGTTGATCTTGTAAGCTGTGAAAATATTAAAGTTGAAAGAAATCAAGAAGATTTAGTTGTGTTGTAAACAAATACATTATGTGAAAATTTATAACTCTTTTACTTCAATGATAATCAGTCTGAGACACAAGATTGCAATCTTCAACTTATGCAATTTACTTTTTGTTGGAATATTGGAATCAACACATTATAAACTACTTTTTTGATCTTGGGCAAAGTAGATTTCAAGGTGAATCTATGTTTTGAGATACTTGTGGGAAGTTGGAATATAACAGATCATTAAGAACTTCATCCCTTTGAGTCAACTTATAAATACAAGATGTACTGCAATGTAGCTTATTTAGGGAATGCTTCTACAACTGTCGGGTTATGAACTGTAGATACATGTGGCAACACAGTTCTAATTTAATGAAACATTTGTTGATTGTGACATTCTCTCCAAAGATTTGCGGTAGTGAGACCCAACATATTTCAAAAACCAGGGACGAATCACTCTAGTGTGTTACATGTATCACATTGTCGTATGCAGCACTCCAGATCCCACTAATGTATCAGTTGTATCTGGGATTTGTAACTATATGATTCAAGTTGTGATTTGATCCCTCTAGCATCAGAATAAGTTAGTAACAACACTTGCTACATTATTGAAACTTAAAATATCAATACGTCAAGTTAGCCTTTTCACACACACCCCCTACTCAACGTCCTTTAAACAAGCGTTTGTAAACTCCAGTACTTTGAGCAAACTCTTTTGAAGCTGTGCTAAGTGAAATGCACTCACGTCACTAAAGAAAGGGCAGTATAGCAATTTTTACCTGTTCTTTAAGCTTCCTCATGTATTCATCTAACAACCTCTGAGTGTTTCTATATTTCTTTTCCAGTTCCACCTTCTGATCACGCATCTCTTTCACCTCCTGGTTCAATTCGTCTTTGCTACGATTTGCAGCTTGACCAAGCTGATCTGCTTTCATTGATAAGGCTTTCTCCAACTCCCGCACCACATGATCTTTTTCTAAGATGTCTTTTTTGAGTTTGCTAACTTCTTTGTCAGTGTCTCTGTTCTGTTTATCTTTTAGGCGTTGAAGTTCTCGCATACGCTGTGCCTCCGCTATGGAAATTTGCATCTCCGCTTCCAGAAGCTAATGCAAAAATGAACAAATTTAGAACAACAAAGGTTAATATACTATTTCCCACTATACTATTAATTTCATGCAAAAAATAGGGTGTTACTGATTTGATTTAAGTTATGGGGTTGATAGTGAACAGAAGAGACTGGAAAGAACAGAAAAAATGGTTGTGGATATGTTTGTTGGGTAATCGTAACAAATTATTAACTCAAACGTTTTCTAGGGGCCTGAGCTTTCATTCCCAGATGGATCTTTATAGCCAGCCTGCTAGGGTCAAAAGCTCAGGCCCCTAAAACATTGACAGTTTACTAAACAGGCTATTTTTGTGGATAAGCAGTGAATTCACAGTTTCCAACAGCTCGCTTTTTAACTTGTGTAATAATTCAACTTATTTCACAGCTACTATCTACTTAGTTGCAATGTATGATTTGGATCAAAACAATTTTAAATGGGTAAAATTATTTGATATTTGTCCGTTTTGATAGTTCAAAAATACAACCATTATTACTAACCCAAAACCACTTAAAAACAATATTCAAATAAAACCACAGGTTGAAACAACTGGCTCCTAGCACTGAAATGGGGTATCTTCTCTTCACACCCCTTCAGATTGTCATCTCCGTCAGAAGCCTGGCTGGTCAAGCAAAAGTTCAACCTCCACAAATTCCCCCCTTCTAAGTGTTTGACTGTTGGCGTATAAACTACAATAACTTCCAGATTTTACTGATGATGATGCAAAGAACTTTCTTCCAGTTCTTTGGCAGATTAAACATACCTTCTTGCCAGTTTCTGATAATTCATGTTTCAGTCTATCACAATTCTGTTCCAACATTTCTATTCTTGCCTATGGAGAAAAAAAATATATATAAACATTATTAGAGATGCAACATTACAATATAAGAACCATAAGTTTACACAGATCTTGAGTTGCCCACTTACCACTGAGTTAGTGAAAGAGGTTATGGCAACCTCTGACTGACAAGCAAAGGCATCAGGGAAGGGCATATCATATTGCGTGATACAAGTATGAGATGTAGTCCAAGAAGCTTGAGATCAATATATTGTGAATCACTGACAATGAAGAAAAGAACTAAGGTGAAATCTGCAATGAAGTCTATTGTGTGTCATTGATGCAGCCAGGAAGTTTGAATTACAAAGTTCCTTAACCTTTTAAAGATGAAATATAGTCAGGGCTACACCCGATATCATCACATACATCTGAAATATGGCATTTCACAAGAGTACAGAGAGAGATGGAAGAGTTTTGATGGGGCGATGCTAAATGAACAGTTCAGAACATATTCAGAAAACATGTGTTTGGTAGAGGGCATGAGAAAAGAAACAGAGGAAACAATCACAGGCAAACAGAATGTGAATACCACATCAGTTGGCAGTACCACATTAATTGTGAGAAGTTTGTTATTTACTGATCAGGGAAAAACAAGATAAAAAGAGAACCTTATGTTGAGGAAATTGTGTAAATGCATTTCTGACTAGACCCACCACAGAGAAATAACATGTGAAATTATCTTAGATTTGTGTCAAATGCCGATCTTGAAAAGTCACAATGACTCCTCTGAATTGATATTAAAAAGTAAACATGGAAAATGACACCTTATGACAGCTTTGTGAGATTTTGGTTGTATTTAATGTGTGATAAAGTATTTTGTTTGACCATGGAGATTTTCTACCTCCATGGTTTGATATTTCTTTGTGTCAATTCAGGTGTATATGGTTATGTACAAAAATCTAATCAAGTCACACACCATAGGCAAATCAACAATTCTCAATAAGAGTATGAACCATATAAGTCAGTGCAAATGATACAATGACAGTGCTCGGGAAAGACTGTTGTGGAAGATGATCCAAATGATGCTCAGAATGCTACATTAAGTTACTCCGTAGCAAACATGATACACTTGGCAATATATACAGCAAGATACATGCACTATAAGCCAACCTGTTTGCTCATCTGGCCTCTGATGATGCTCTGGTTGAATTTCCTCTCCAGACCCTGGACAGACTGCGCTAATTTACCCTGCTCTATGGCTAATGCTTCATAAGAATCCTACACCAAGATAACATGTTGCCATGACAACATCATATCATATAAATACAACAATAGGGAGACATGTGGAACAAAAGAGTGAAACTTCATTATACAAACTACAAATACAAAACAAAAGAAATAAACAGGAAAGGGAAAGCACTCACAATAGATTGT
Source organism: Amphiura filiformis (assembly GCF_039555335.1). Lineage (NCBI taxonomy): Eukaryota > Metazoa > Echinodermata > Ophiuroidea > Amphilepidida > Amphiuridae > Amphiura > Amphiura filiformis. Next base: position 42,562,809 of record NC_092632.1, on the reverse strand, counting down.
GATTTCAGAAGAAATCAAAACATTGATGTCTGATGAAATCCTGCATATTCTTTATCCCCAAACTGCAAACGTAATAAGTTCTTGTAACCAAGTGTGGTTTCAATCCAACAATCACTTGCATGTTACTAGCGATTGTGAAACCGTTTGATCACTAGCGAATTTTGAATTGCATGCTGTGGCTGTTAATATTAACATTGTTTATATTGTTTTACTTAATCCAGCGTATCTATACATGATCTCTTGTAAAAGCAGTTTTCACTTTTGAAAATACAATATACATACTTTTCCACCCTATTAGTAACTTCAAAATTCTATTATTGATAAGCAGGTTTTGGAATGTAACGCTGAGAGGGAAACATGCAGGTACTTAAATACAACTTTATAGGTTTGTACCCTGTCATTTGGAAGTCCAGCCAAAGTACCATGAAGTGGTCCTTTGTGACTCAGCATCCCTGTGCCAACTCCAGTATGTTGTCTACCATCTGTACTGGGATGCACTTCTCCAGTAAGTCTACCATCTGTAGCAGGATGTTGTCTACTGTCTGTACCGGTGTGCATTCCTCTAGGATGTTCTCTTCCATCTGTAGTAGGGTGCATTCCTCCGGTATGTTGTCTTCTATCCGTACTGGGATGCATTCCTCTTGGATCAGAAGCTGATGATTTCAGCTGCTATAAACAACATGATTTCATCATTTCAATCTTCTCTTAAGATTATTGATCCCTTTTGTATGGAACAGATCCACATGCAACCAAAGTTACTCCGCAAAGAAAGTGAAAGAGGAAATTCTACCAAGAAACTGGTAAGAAGATAGTAAGTCAATCCAGACCTATAAACCAAGAATGCAGTCACAGAGCTTCACAGAAAGGTATTTCAGGCAGTAATCTCCTTAACACATGCAGAAAGTCAGAACCTATCCCCATTTCATGCTGTAATTTTGAGAAAGAGGGTTAAATATTGTGCAAGCCATGCGATTTGAAGTGATGTACCAAATTAGGTCAACTGAATTAGAATTATGGATATCACAGAAGCCTCCATACAAGTTATAACAGACATATCATCAAAGAATTACAAGTAAGATAACCATTACCAGAGAAGATGCACTTCACACTTTTATAGTACACAAACTCCACTAAGAAGGAAAAAATTAAGCAGAATAAAAGGCAAAGAGTATCAGCCATAACACCACCATCATGCTTATTGCTGTGATCACTGCCATTACACCATGACATTACATTCCCACTGGATAGACTTGTATGTGATTTATACCCATCACCAGCTCAAAACAAGACACCACAGATGATGCTAACCCTGTTATCCGGAAGAGATGTTGTCTTCACTTGAGATGACCCATCTGTTTTTATGTCAATCTGACCTGGAAGGGATGATGACCTTTGAACCTTGTCCTGTGTAAAGAAACATGTTTACTTTTTTAATCAGTGTAATTTGTTTGGTATAATAAGTAACAAATAATCAAAATAAAACTATAACCTATAACCACAAATTCCAGCATTCGGAAAAAGTTATGACTTTTGATGAAAAGTCAAAAATCTACAAAACCACAAAGTATTCACTACTTCAGAATCCGACACCCACAAGAGACTCTTAAAAGCAAACATCGCAATATTAATACTATGTATATAAAAGGAGCATTAAGGAAACATCCAATTGGCAGATATTCCTACATTTCACCAGTATAGATGTCAAATTGGCTATAAAGAACTACCCCAGCTACATCTGATGTGAAGAAAACAAATGACATCACTTAAAACTCTTACTGCATCTGGACCATCAGAGGGCTTCTGACTATACAGCCTTTGAGATGAAGATGGATGAAGCTCAAAGCCAGCCTCTGTATCTCCTGCTTTCCTTGGTGCTTCTAAAGGTGTTGTAGCTTTCTTGTGAAGGAATTCTTGCTCTGGCACTGAAGGTAATGAAGTTGATCTCTGAGCAGGGCTATGACCAATCTTTGGTTGCTCTTGGCCTTTGACATCTGGTCGGAATAAGTTCAGCATCTGAGTCAACTTGTCCTTCTGTGAAGTAACCTGCTCTGTTAGAGGTGATGTGACCCTCGGAGGATTTGCTGCATCAGTTGACGACTTCCCCGGCGCTAGTCCAAGATCAGTTGGACGTGATGGAGGTGCACTCCTTGGAGCTGAAGCAGATTCAAATGTAACAGAACTGCTCTGCAAAGGTGGTTCTTCATCAACAGAAGGTACGTCTTTGACTATCTTAGAATCTTGTCTGGTGAACAGTCGTGAGAATAACGAATCCTGTGAACTCAATTCACCATGGGTTCTTTGAGGAGGCATATTCTTGTCCCTTTCTTTGATATCAGATATCTTAGGATGTCTCTTAGGCTGCTCTTGTTTTGCAGAGTCAGATCCAGGTGGAGTTGGGAGTTGCCTCCCATGTGATGATGTTTTCTTTGATCTTCTCCGTCCAATCTCTTCCCCAGATGTTTCATCTGAAATTGAGTACCTCCCATCTGTACTCCTGCTTCTTCTTCTCGACTGATCAGGAATATCCGGTAACTTTCTTACTCTATCTCGTTTTCTCTGAAAATGATTTACCAAAAATTAATTTTAAAAATGTCACTTGTTATTGTTTCACTAATTGAAAGCATCACCTTTCCCATGCAGAGAAAATATTTCTAGAACCCACACAGATTATCAAAGCTGAGGATGAAATTTAAACAACACAGACCACTGACAAACTGCACACTTGAATACAATAACAAAAACAGTATAAATGTTAAACTGGAAAAATAACTAACTCTACTTTTCAAAGCAAGATCAAAAACCATTTGGATTAAATACAGAGACAAAGCTTCCGGTTTCTTTTAATACGACTACCAAAAATTGGGAATGGAATCAGGTTTGTAAGGGATAGGAGCAGGGATTAAAATATAGGAACTATTTTTCCAGAATTACGGAATGGGAAATAAGCCAAAGCCCTGATTTAAAGAAGCTGTATAGATAAATTTATACAGATCAGGGATCCACCTGCAACCCATCATACCAAGTTAACACCAAAGACACCCAAAATGTTACAAAACCAAACCCAACTCTTCTTTCTTTCTTGGGACGCGTCTTCTTTTCTCCAAGAAGACTTGAGAAAAATGGCGCTTTGCGAAGCATTCCCATGACCTCCCCCTCAGATGTCTCTGGAGTAAGTGTTGAATCTGACATCCCCGATGATTGCCGAGGAGTCAAGATTTCATCCGGACCCTCCGTAGTCTCTGATGATGATTGTCGAGGGCCTAAGATTTCATCTGGACCCTCAGTCTCTGATGACGACTGTTCATCCATGGATGACACAAATGTCAAAGTCTGTTCCTCGTTGTCAGCTGCTGTCTCAGAAGACTGTTGCTGGATTGTAAGTTATATTGTACCAAATGTTAGATTCATATTCACTACAATTTGAGTAAAGCAGTAATGTTACGGGTACATTTTTGTATCATAAGCTTATTTCAAATATGTTTGAGGCCAGTATTACTTCCTCAAATTTAGAGTAAACACAAATAATATGTTTGCATTTTTTTATAATATACCTACATATGAAATAGTTGGAGCAGCTCAACACCAAGAGCCAGGGTAGTGAATATTGAGTAATTGTTGGAAAATGCTTTTCAATACCGAATAAAGTATGTCGTTGATGCAGCAGCATCCAAGCATCACAATTTATGTTCCATTGAAAACCATTTCCAATAATTATGCACTCCTCTATGATGACAATTATCATAACATTTTGAGGGCTAGTCAGATTTGATTGTGATTCTACTCCTACTTCTTTTCTATTTTGGTTAGAACTACTAATCTGGATTCCAGGATTAAGTTTGTAAGTTCAAGGTGGTGCCTTTGGACAACTATTCTACTCTGGCATGACAGAATATAAACATACACAAAGTTATGGCACCAAGCCAACATACAAACCATGATGCTGGTTTCATACTGTAATACCCCTTGCCGCTGAGAGACGTGATGCAGGTGCATTGCAGACAAACGGACACAAACGGACACAGTCAAGGCTTATGATCGACAAGCGGCATGAAAGTATGACAGGGGCATGATTTTGCATGAATTTGTTTAAAGTATGGGTCTAGAGTAAGGAAGTAGTGTGATACATAAGAAATCGTGCTACTAACCTTATCAGCACCAGTATCTTGGTGTGCAGCATGTAATTGTTGTGCACTGGACATCTGGATGGCTTCTTCTCTTGCTCTTTCAGCCTGCAGAAAATAAACAAAAAGTAATATAATTAGAAGAAGTCACAATTCAAAGCATAACGGCAATACCCCTCAAAGAAGATTGACTATGTATCCATGCATCATGTTAGCTACCTCTCTACATAAACCTAAAGAAACGATCCCGCATTTCTAACCATTGAAAAAACATATTTCTTTCACTCGAACTAGCTAGTTACATGAAGAGGAATTTCTGACCATCTATCTATCTGTTGGAAAAGAAACATAGATTAGAAACAATATGCCAAAATAAAAGTATTTTGAGTAAGTGTTATCGTTCCACCAAGTTATATACTCTATAAGGTATGCTAAAGTACAAAAGAAACATATTATTTGATAAAATGAAGAAATACCTGGAATGAAATACTCAACATAACATTTAAATCTCACAAGCTGAATATAAACATAATGATAAGAAGATTAATGAAGTAATTTCCCAGCACAGTCTCTTCTAAAATGACTAACCATAGCAAACTGTCAGTAACTCAAAAAAAAAAGTTGCTCATAACAGCTACTAATCTACAAGGTAGCAATTTTTTATTAGATATTTCCCCTGACAGATATTAGGGCTAAGGACAAAAAAGATATCAGCTATATGTGACATGATCTGTTTCTGTTTCAATCTGACCAAAGTTGGCAATAATTAAATTCAGGGGGTACTACATCCCTTCCCAATTTTATGCCTATTTTTGCATTTTTCTCAAAAATTATAGCGCATTTGGGACAAGTAAGATATGTATATTATAGGGCCAAGTACTACAACTACTGCACTGGAAATTGTATTTCAGCAGACAACAGTTGTGGAGTTACAGTCAAAAATGAGGGAAAACCAGTATTTGATCAATAAATCAATAACTACTTGCTTTGAGTTGTCGAATATTCAGTACAGTAGTTGTAGTCCTTGCCCCTATAATATACATATCTTACTTGTCACCAATGTGCTATAATTTTTGAGAAAATGCAAAAATAGGCACAAAATTGACCAGGGGTGTAGTACCCCCTTAAATTGAGGTATAGGCAAGAATATGGAGCAAAAAACAGTACAAACATCAGAAAATGGGCATATGAAAGCTTTATCTTCAAGTATGCCAGAGCCTTAGTGATTTCAACATCAGTATAAGCTTAAGTACTGAAAAAGTTAGCACTGGTAATAACTCAATTTTCAAAATTTTAAGACTGTGGATCTGAGCATGTGACATACAATTCGTTAGTCACATCAGATACAGAACAAAATAGTTTCACATATAGAGCTATAACTTTAATACCAAGTTACAGAATGTTACTCAATAGATTGGCATGCAGAATTCACCCAAATTAGAACTTTCAAGTGTCTTCTTCATAAAAAATACCCTTTGAGGAAAATTAATTTAGCAGATAAATAAGTTGAGGCTAAATCTAAAACCAGTATTATATAGTTCTGTATGTGAATCACTTTTGTCCGTTTTCATAAAGAACAGTATGTGATGTGACCGATGAATAATCCAATGCTTTCAATCCATCGAAGGTGAAAATAATAAATTTCTACACAAAAGCAATTGGTTTTGATTTAAATTGTTTATTTTTACACATTTTAATAATAGCAAAAAAACTACAATTAGATCTAAAAACAAAGGGATTAAACTTAAAATGTCTGGACGAGCCCCATGGTAACACTATGGTAAATCAACTACATAGGATTGTCATGCATGGAGAGCAAAAAATGTACCTCTGGAATTTATTGCAAGAACTGTAAATCAAACAATTGCCATCTTAAAGCTTGAAAAGGTTCAACTATGTAGCACTTGGTGTGCATCATCGACAGGGTGCAGCAAGCACACAATTAAATCAAAGGTTGCTGGCTCAAAACAATTGAAGTACACTATTTTGCCCTCCATGGTGAAGTACAAATTCTATAAGTCTGATCTAAGGTATAACTCTGTATATAGACCACTTGACATATGACGTCATTGCCCGGCAGTATGCGCGCGAAATATGGCAATTTCCATTGTTCTTTGCCCTGCAGTGTGCGTACGCATCGTAGTTTGCTCAGGGCACATGCATTTTAAATCGCCCGCTACATTTCATATAGTACAAGAAAGCCATTGAACTGTGTAGCGGTTCGTTCAAGCATATCGATTGACCAGTCCCTCGCCTTTGTTGATAAACAATGATGTCAAGTGGTCTATAAGGAATAACTTCTGGATACCCTCCACAGATAATGTTAGAGAACTTGTCTTTAATGGAATAAAGCACATGTAAGTGGTATGCCAATCATAATCAATTGGGGGTAATTCTAGAATATCACACAAGTTCTAATAAAAACAAAAACACCAGTAGGAAATATTCTCCAAAACAATATACTATTTAACCGTTCCATTTCATTATATTTTAGAACTACATGTATTATCCACATTCTCCACATGCAAGAAATAACAATTTCAATCAAAGCTAACAATAATATATCCCTCTTATAATCCTTTTCTTAACATGCATGAATCCTCTACACAAACTGGCAAAGTATTGTTAGTCAACTCTTGATAGTAATCTACAACTTTCTAATCCACATCCCAATAGAAGCAAGTCACCCTTGGAGAATACCATCTTGGTTAACGCAGGATTCTTACAATATACTGGTTACCAATAAAATTCTAAGCATAAATTTTACCAAAATACCAACAGATATCTAATCCTAGCCAATATCTTCAAATCAACCCTACACTATCTACAGTCCCAAGAAAGCATGCTAAAATCAAGAAACTGAATTTTAGTCTCACTATTACAGCTTTCTCTTCTGGTAATCCAACTTTGGCATGTTGTTCCTTCTGTTCAGACAGTGTGATGGGACTGGCATCATCTTTTTCTTTAATCAAATCTGCCTGACTTTGTTTCTCTATCCGTTTCACTGGTGTCATCTGTGTATTGGCATCCACTGATTTTGACTTGATCAAATCAGTCTGCATTTTCCTTTCCTTCTTTACATGACTCTCAGTTTGGCTGATTTCATCCACTGATTTTGACTTGTTCAGATCAGTCTGCATCCTGCTTTCCTTCTTCACATGACTATCAGTTTGGCTTATCTGATCTCCAGTTGAATACTCTGTTTGAGTGACTTCCACTTTGGATGTCACACTTGCTTGACTTGATGAGTGGTGTAGCATTGCTGCATCACTCTGAGACCCTCTGTGAGCCTTGATAGATCTGTCCGTCTGTAGTTTTTGGTTCTCGGTAAGTAGCAATGTTTGAGTAGCTTTGACATCGGCAAAGATACTAGTTTGACTTGCATCATGTTGTACATCTACCTGATGCTGTATAGCTTTGTGAGTCTGTTCAACACAAGCTTGTTGACCCTGCTCTCTGGCTATTTGCCCCTCTGTCTGTACACCACTAAGTATCCTAGGTCTAATCTCTGTTTGCATTGACATTGACATACTCTCATCCCGCTCCCATTGGCTAGATCTGTCGGTCATCATCAGCCTACCGACCTGACTTGCTCGACTTAACATAGCAACAGATTCCATGCTGGTTCCAGTTTCTGATACTAAGACTTCACTTTGCATGGACTGGGTAGCAGTCTCAGTAAATTCAGGAACACTTTGCTCAGCAATTGACACATGATAATGTAGTAGTGGTTCTTCCTCTAAATAATCTGCTGTGACATCATCAGTTTGACTTGGAACACTCATCTGATCCCGGTCTTCAGTCTGTACAGATTTTGTCCTGATATAAGATGATTCCCACTGACTGCTCTTGTTCTCCACATCAGATGTTATTTGAACTTGACTGTTTTTGTCTTTCCTTTCTGTGACGTCAGTCTGTGAGCTTATATTCACATAATCACCTTTCACTTGTATTGACTTGGTCTCTGTTCGAGATGATTCCCACTGACTGCTCTTGTTTTCCACATCAGTCGTGATCTGAACTTGATGGGTTTCGTCTTTTCTTTCAGTGGTGTCAGTCTGTGAGCTTATATTCACATAATCACCCTTCACTTGTACCGACTTGGTCTCTGTTAGAGCTTTGAATAGCTTTGCAGTCTGTGTGAGTTGGTGTTTAACTTCATTTCCTTCAGTTTGCATTGGTTTTGAAATTGGTAACTGATCACTATCTGCCGTCCACTGACAAGCTTTATTGTCTGTTTTCAATTTATCCCCTTGGATGCCTCTTTCCTTGGGTTTACTATGATCTGTTTGTGTCTTCACATTACTGACATCATTTGGTACCGTTTGAACTGCAACTTTCTGTTGCGATACTTCCCATTGGCTACTCTGATTCTTTGATTTCAAAGTCTCCAGCTGTACACCCATTTCTTTCATTTTAATATCCTCAGTTTGTGTGACTCTACTCTCAATTTCCTTCCCAAAAGTTTGCATTGCTGCATCTTTACCTCCAACTTGTAAAGTTTGCATCTGTTTTGACGACAGCTTAGTCGTCTCAGTTTGAGCCAATTTAGATTCAAACTGATCTGGTGGTTTATAAACTAAAATGTCCACCTGAACTGCTTGTTCTCGCCGTAATGCAGATGTCACACTGGACATTGAGAATTCTGTCAGCTGAACTTCCTGCTGTATACATGATTCTTCCTGGATTTGATGATGAATGCCATCTTCGTTGACATGTTCCCAATCATCATCATCTTTATCAACATCGTTGATACTCTGGAGATTCTGTACCATTTCTTTTAATGTGACTTCCTCTACAGCCTTGCTGGGATTGGACTTCACATGACTTGCCTGTAAGTTTCCATCTTTGTCTTCGCTCAAATACAAATTTTCAGATGAAACATCAATTACATCTTTTTGAATCACATCCACTCCAGGACTTGATTCCAACTGTTCTTGCAACTTATATTTCACCTGCTCAAAATGTTGCCTCTCCTGTTCAAATTCTTGTTCGGCTTCAACTTTCTCTTCTTCAAACTGTTCTGTCATCTCTTCTATCACCCGAGCCTGCTCGGCTTTGAATTCTCTCCGCACTCTTTCAAATTCAATCAACACTTTCTCTTTTTTCTCTTCAATACCTTTTTTGAGTTCTGATATTTCAGACTTGTAACTGTCAATCATGTCTTCATGCATGGAGCACTGAATATCAACTTGGACTTGTTGTTCTGTTTGTATAGCAGATCTCATCTGAGGCATTTGATATTCTGTTGGCTGCATCTGTTTCTTGGTCACCGATTCCTCTTCAATTTCATTCATTTTATTACCGTCATCTTTATCACCATCATCACCCCATTCATTTACATCTTCCTCAACATCATTCAATCCAACATTTTCAGCCATTTCTTTCAATGCTTCCTCCTTATCAATTTCTTCTAATTTTGGTTTGTCAGTTTTTGCTTGATTGCTACTAAGACGTCCATAATCATCTTCTTTCAACTCAAAACTTTCATAGGCAAAATTTACTACACTCTTCTTAAGCAAACCACCCTCAGGACCTAATTCGTTGCTATCACGATCCTTCTCTAACAAATCAACTTGTACCCCTTGTTCTTTCTGCAATGCAGATGGCATATGAGGCATCTGGAATTCAGTTGGTCGTGTGAGCTGATGTTTGACTGTTTCTTCTTTAATTTCATCCAATTTACTATCCTCATCATTATCACCATCATCACTAAAACCCCATTCATTTACATCTTTCTCAACATCATTCAATCCAAAATGGTCAGCCATTTCTTTGAATGTTTCCTGTCGATCAATTTCCTCTATTTTTGGTTTGTCAGTTTTTGCTTGATTGCTACGAAGACGTCCATAATCATCTTCTTTCAACTCGAAACTTTCATAGGCTAAATCAACTATACTCTTCTTAAGCAAACCCCCTTCAGGACCTAATTCGTTGCTATTACGATCCTTCTCTAACAAATCAGTTTGTACCCCTTGTTCTTTCTGCAATGCAGATGGCATATGAGGCATCTGGAATTCAGTTGGTTGTGTGAGCCTATGTTTGACTGTTTCTTCTTGAACTTGCTCATCTTTACTAATCTCTTCCCAATCATCATTATCTTTATCTGCATCAATGGTATCTTCAAGACAATTTGCAAATTCTCCTAAGATCTCATCTTGACCAACAACTATTTGTTTTTGATGATCTGACTTGACATTGCATGCTTGCAAATTCCCATCTCCATCTTCTTTTAACTCAACCTTTTCCGGTGATATACTGATAACATCTTTTCTAAGTACCTCATCGTCTGGACTACTTTGAGCGTTATTGGCGGATATCAATTCATCTTCCACTGAGGTCAAGTTAGCCATCACGCCGCAATCAACTTTCACAATTGCATCTCTTTGGTCATTCTCTCCTTCAGGAGTTTGTGTTCCCTGATCCACTTGGGGAAGTTGTGATATCTTAGGCATAGAGAATTCACTAGCTTGAATCTGAGCTGAAAGCACCATCTCTTCCACCGCCTCATCATTTGATTTAAACTCATTTTCTGCTTGCCCATCTGAATACTCCTCATCCTCAATATCTTGCAGCAATCCCTTCATATCATCCGATACAACTCTTCTTAGCTGCTGAGGCTTTTCTTGTCCGGAATACCCACCCACTCTCCCTGTAGGTATTTTAACAGTTTCTAGTTCACCCTCATCTGTTTCAATCAGCCTCAAATAGAAATTATCAGCTGCTCCAACTTCGCACTCATCCTCCAAGACCTGACCATCAGGGGAAGCCACCTTGTCTCTGTCACCCCCTGGCTTGGTCAATGATTGCATGCTTGCTGACATGACTTCAGACAAGGCTTTGCTCTATACAAATCCATTTGGTAAGCAGTAAAAAAGATAAAGCAAAGCAATTCTTTAACCTCCAGAGTTATTGTAAAAATAAACAAATGACAGGAAAATTTGAACTCATTTGAACATTTTTATAAATGACAGGAAAACTTGAACCCATTTGAAAATGTTTTTTTATGGAAGAGCAACAGATATAAACTTGTTTAATTATGAATCAAATGTTTTCAACAATTTCCTGCAGCACTTTCGTAAAGATATGAAATAAATTGTTTCAGCAGAAATCCCTCATCAGCATTAAAATGTTGAATAGCATAAACATAAGCCCATATCAAATGAAATCAATTATTACAAAGAATTTTAAAAAAATGATTAAAGTTTTATTTTAAGTAACAGAATTCCCACACAATATTTATGCATTTTAAATAAATGAAAAAGAACTCGGTAGCACAAAATTTCATTTAAAAAAAGCGAGTCAAAAAGTACACTTGACAGCAAGAGATAAGCTTCCCCTAATTGAAATATTCACAACTTAAAGTCAAAAGTCATATTAAGTCAGTACAAAAACATCATTACTATCCATGCAATTATCAACCACCAAGTTGTAAACGTTCTATCCCCCTACTTACTGCTCTTAATTTTTCTCCAAGAACCTCTTTCTCAGCCTCAAGTTGTGACACTTGGGCTTTAAGAGATTCCACCTCTTCCTCACTCGCAGGACCAATGGCATGATCCTTGAGGAACACCATTTCAGTCAAGTCAATATCAGTTTGGGACTCTCCATCAACACTTTGGAGCCTTTTAGCTGCTTCCCATGCTTTATCTGTCATCGCCATTGATTTCAGGGATTTGGACATTTCTTCCGCAAGACTCTCACTCTATATGTGGTGATACATGTTGAAAATAGGGATGGGGGAAGGGTAATAGAATTGGTTAATATGAGAACCAAATTAATTCCAAGTTGGATAGAGAAAACATAAAGCTGTACTTATAACTTTTATGAAAACTTGTATAATGTTTAAAAGTGTATATTCTGAAATGCATTATTTACATTTTTATGTTTTGTGGTGTCTTAATAGGACTATGTCTGAGCCTTCTACCAGTCACAGCATGTCACCACTAATCTGCAGTGCTTTGACATTTGCTTCAAAAAATAAAATGAAATTATAGATCTATAAAGTTCTCCATTTGTGTATAGTAACTCGGATAGTTGATCCTACACAATGGATACTACTCAAATTAGATGTTCAATGATTTGAAGTAATTTTTTCAACCGACTATCATTCCTGAGAAAATCCTGTTAAATTGCGCTAATCTAAAAATTGATCCAACGTTTGAGCAGCATATACTCACATCCTTTAACTTCTGTTCCAAAACTTCCTTCTCCTTAAAATATTTTTCACCGATATCAGTTTGACTAATCCGCTCAGTAATTGGTTTTGCTTCTGTCTGGATTCCCTTAGCCCTTGGTCCATTACCAAACAACCCAGTAAAGAACTTTTGTATGTTGTCAATGGCACCTGTCTCAACCTCCACATTAGCATCAACCACTCCATCCATAGAGGTGTTATTGTCTTGGTTACCCAACAATTTATCTTGACTTGTGCTTGTACCATTATCCATCATCTCCATGGTAACCGTCTGGGTATCTACATCAATACCTCCTTTGTTTCCACCAGAGTGACCACTATGTGGAGGGGCACTTTGCTCCTCTACATGCCTAGTTGCAAGGGTGATTTGTTCATTGATACCGTCAGTCATAGAAGAACTTGGCTCATCATCAGCATCAGTTAGATGAGGAACATCTTCATCCTTGACATCTACATCCTTTACATCAATCATATGAAATGAGTTTTCTGTATCAAATGATTTAACTACAGCAGGCACTTGTTCATCATCAGCTGATGGGCTTTGTTCTGCTACATTCTCAGGAGAACCTTGCTCCTCATCAGTCAAAGATTGAGTGTCTTTTTCCTCCACAGCCTTTGTTCCTTGAGGAGTTTTGAACATGAAAGCTTGAGCCTGAGATATGTGTTAGGAACAAAATATTTGTGCAGAAACAAAAGAAGTGTGAATTTATGAACTCATACATTATTCATGCTTTGGTTAAAAATGATGAAATGTTTCCTGACAAACAGCATGCAGGATTACCCAAACACCAGGAATCAAGAACCAGGAGGTTGGATGACTCCAAACACCAGACATTAGGAACCAGGAAGTTGGATGAATCTAAACACAAAGAATTAGGAACCAGGAAGTTGGATAACTCCAAATATAAGGAAACAGGAACCAGAGTGTTGATGACTCCATAACACCAGGAATTAGGAACCAGGAAGTTGGATGACTTCAAACACCAGGATCCAAACACCCGGAATCCGGAACCAGAAAATTAGATGAATCCAAACATCAGAATTAAGAGCCAGAAAGTTGGATGAATTCAAATAACCGGAATCAGGAACCATCAAGCAGGACTTTGGAGAACTCCAAATGACAGGAATTGGGAACCAAAAAGTAGGAGGTCTCCAAATACCAGGAATCTGGATTCAAAAAGAGGACTCCAAATACCAGGAATTAAAAACCAAAAAGTTGGAGGGCTCCAAATACCAGGAATCAGATAACAAAAAGTTGGAGGGCTCCAAATGACAGGAATGGGAACCACCAAAAAGTAAGAGAACCTCCAAATACCAGGAATCAGGAACCAAAAAGTAGGCCAACTTCATATACCAGGAATTGGAATTCAAAAAGTAGGACTCCTCCAAATCAGAAACTAGAATGAAGAATGTTTAGTGTTGTAATATCAATTTTGATATTGATAAAACAATGGTTTTCTGTCAGCAAATGCTGCAAAATCTGTAAACTTGTTCAGATTATCCCTAAACAACATCTCCAATCTCTCAAGTTTGAATGGTATCACAGAAGGCCAAAACATTCTCATGTTGAGCAGGTTTGTTGTCAAGTAAAAATGGAAGAAATTAGCCAAATGAAGATACAAATGGAATGTACAGAATGGAATACAAATGGAATGGAATGTCCCTCAACTTTGACAACTCAAATATACATTACTCTTATTTCACCAAACTGTGAATAAAGAATAAACCATGAACCAAAGATACCCCAGAACATTCAATCATAAACTACTCACATCTCTGAGCTCATTCTGCAATCTCTTTTTTTCTTCCATCCACTCTCTTTCCATTCTTTTAGCAAGAGCAACCTCTGCATCCAGCAACTCTTCACCCGTTTGCACCTCTGTAGAAATCATAAAACCTTCCATATCATCTGCTTTTTCACTTTCTGCAACTGATTTTTGAAGTTGCTCTTGTTGTAGTAGAGGCATAGTAGATTTTTCAAACTGATTTTATTCAGAATTATATTTCCGGTGAAGGTGCATAAATAAGCAGCAGGTCCCAAAGGAAAGGTAGGCATTAAAATTAAATCATACAAAACTTGGTTAAAAATAAGTTGTGCTTCAATGCAGAGATACCATGCCTCAATGATTTGCACAATAAAAGACACCCAAATATAAAGTTTATTATGTATGCAAGATAAAGACAAATATTTTAAATATCAATTTAGGTTTTATCATGATAATAATGATAATAATATTAAGTGACAATTAGCAAGCTAACACTAACAAAGTAACATCTTTATGCAGTTTTTTCCAGATTGACAGATGACAAAACATAATCCAAATTCACCAAATGGTCCAAGCAGGAAATATGCAAAATAAAAAACCTCATTTGACCCCAGCATGTGAAGCAATTGTTTTCATGAATTTTGAAATGACAAAGAAACAAACAAGAAGCGCACCATGACCCAATTAATCATTGAAAATATGACAAATGTATTGATGCAATGATCCAGTAATTAAAAACATTATAAATTACATTAATTAAAATTATTATTAAGATATACAAGTATGAAACAAGCTTCAACTTAAAATGATTATGAAAAGAAAATGCTGTTAAAATGTATTTATACATACACCCAAATACCAAGTACCCAAATATAAACAAATCAATGAAATAGATGTGATAATGTGTAGTCTGCATGCACATGTATCAGCCACCACACCAACAAAGCAGTCAAAACAGCCAACAATAGTCAAACATCATTCTGCATTCTCCACTTACTGCTTGTAATTTCTCCTCCAGAACCTGTTTTTCCACCTCGAGCTCTTTTACCTTTGCCTTTACTGAACTTATATCATCCCCACTGGTGTCTGTCAAGTTGCCATCCTCCATTCTATCTATAACATCCCCCGGCTGCTCATTCAAAGAGTCATCCAGTAGTGGTTGTTCATCTCGATTTTGGTCCCTTAGAAACGGATTCTGACGTTTTGGCCTTTTGGATGCTCGAAGAGCTGCTAGATGATTTTGGGCAAACAAATCAGCCACTTTGTCTTTAGGAGGTGTCTTACTCTGTAACATCTCTGTGCTCATGGCCTCAAGTTGCTCTTGAACCCCTTCTTGTTCATCTGTCATTGTCTGTGCATCTGCTAATTTGAGCTTCATCTCATCTCTCATTGGCACCTCATTCAAAGCCTGCAAGTCATCATCCGTCATAGTTTCTTGATATACCATCTGAAAAACTTTATCATCAGCAGGATCTGTGAGGCACTCTTTGTCAAACATCTCGATGATTTCAGTTTGTACATATTCATCAAGTCTTTGTAGTCTTCTAGCCTTTTCCCATTCTTTTTCTGTGTATGTCATTGCAAGTATGGTTTTAGTCATTTCATCTGAAAGGGCTTCAGTCTGAGATATCCCATATACATCCAAATGGTAAGCATGAAAAATGTCATGTCAAATTCAAAGTAAGATGTTGTAATGCCAATATTATAGTATGTATATGGAACTCAATGATTAATCTGTTCCCAGAAGAAAATTTTATATTTAGAGAGTTTAAGATTTAAATGTGATCAATCATTACATGGTTTCAATATTGTCTTTTGAAGCAGACCATTGATCTTTATTTGTTTTTATTTATTGATCTATTTGCACTGTAATTTCGCTGCCATGGTGAATCATCACAATCAGATCACATCATCTAGGCCAGCTGCAGCCGAACCTGGCGCAGACCTATCCGCACTTAGATTGTAACATCCACCAATTATCTGTGCAGCTTCCCAAATTCCATTGGGTGAAGGAAGTTTTTGATAACCAAACAACTAATCAAGCAACTGAACATTATTTTTTAAATTTAACTGTTTAAAGCAATTTATCACGAATTCTCTCAAAAAATATTATCATCAAATTTAATTAAACCTAACAACAAATCCTAATTAAAATTTACAGTTAAGTTTACTCACATCCCTCAATTTCTGTTCCAAAATAAATTTCTGCTGAAAATATTTCCCATTGATATCTGTTTGGCTTATTCTCTCTGTGAGTGGTTTAATCTCAGTCTGGATTCCTTTAGCCCTTGGCCCATCTTTAAATAATCCGGTAAAGAACTTCTGGATGTTATCAATAGGTCCTGATTCCACTTCCATTTCTTCATCATCCACTTCTTTATCCAATGTTGTGCTTGTTGTATTATCCACTAATTCAACTCCTTCCGTTTGCGAGTCCTCATCAATAAATTTTCTTTTTTGATGAAAGTTTTCCAAATCGGAAAAGTCTGTCCGTTGTGTGTGTGCTACATCATTGGTTAGTGCTTGTGCCTTGTTTTATATTCATATGTGAGGAAAACATGCAAAGGTGCAAAATTCAACACATTAAATGTAGATCACTAAAGGTCAGAGTTAATTCAATGAAATGAATAAATTAAGATTTATAAAGGTACAGTATTTTTATATAGTCATTAAAAGCAGAATGAGATTGAAATTACCAACTGTGTTCAAGTGAAATTTTCAAAAAATGTGTCAGTTACAAAATCAAAATACTCTGCATATTCGATAGATACAATAATGATATCTATCCACAGTGAAAAGTGACTTCAAATTTTTCCCAAGTGATTATCGTGGTCAATGTAAACAGTAGAAAGGGGAAAAATAGTTACAATGAGTACAATTTCTTTCCAAATATCCCAAAATTACTTACATCTCGAAGGCGCTTTTCCAAGTCTTTCTTCTCCTCCATCAACTCGTCTGTGCTAGGATAAGCCTCATCGGTTTGACTATAAACTGACACCGATTTGGCATGGGGTTCAGCGCCCCCTATTGGCATAGGTCTATTTGTATGTACCTCCTGGGCTACCATAGGTTTAGCTATTGTCTCTACTTGACTAACAGATATCTAATATATTTACGATACATTACGTGATATTCCAGATGGAAAGCAATGGAAAATAAACAATAATTTCCTGTCAATTCAAAACACATCTGAACAAGGGGCTTAATGACATAAGTTGAGCCAGTACAAAATGGCCCCTGTTTTACTTGATAAGATTCATGTCAATGTTGATAAGGTTAATAACATACACTACTAGATTCTTATTGTTGCCACCCCAGAGGTACACTACCATACAGCTACTTCATTGGCACACTAGAGTACCTGTGTGGGTACAAACATTAGAATTACACATATATTACTCCAGATTACCTGTGGGTACTCTAGAGTACCTGCATGGGTACTTTATGTACACACATCAGAATCACACATGCAATACACACACTGGTACTGAACTGGTACTCACAAAGTAGCTGGGCAGCAGTGTACTTCTGAGGTGGCAGCAATAGGAATATGGTAGTGCATTATATAACAACTTATATTATGAGTACAATTATTACAAACATGACAAGTTCATTACACATTTAATGCTCATGGCAAGCAGACACTCTTAGCAGAGCAAAGTCACTTCTATGGCTGGCCAAATGTGACACAAAGCTAGCTACAGAAAACCACAAACTTACCGCTCTCAGTCTATCTTCCATCTCCTCCTTCTCAACGATGAATTCAGACTTTTCATCTTCAAAGTTCTCCTTCAGTCTGTGCATCTGTTCCACATAGTCTCCTTCCATTTCAGTCTAGAAGAGGAATATGATCAACAAATCTGAATGTTCTTTTGCTCTGTCGCTATGTAGAGGAACTACATGTATACTTCTTTATTAAATTATTGATATTGAGGCTTGAATTAATATGGCTGTAAAAGTCATATTAAAATCTGTCATTTCAAGTGCTTTAAATATTATTAATAAATAAATTTTGGATTTATATAGTGCCTTTTTCTAGATCTCGGAGGATTCACAGCGCTGTAATTTTGTTGCCATAGTGAATCATCACAATCAGATCGCATCAACTAGGCCAGTTGCAGCTTTCTGACATATCATGGATTATAATATTTATAATTATCTGCAATCAAACAACAGGTTTGGTAATTGAAACTTGCTGACATGCTTGGGTTGTAAGATCATTTCTATGACTACTTTGTGTTTGGTTTGACAAAAACACAGGTATTTCTAAATGCACAATCAGAAAAGCAAAAGCAAAATACAAAAATGGTAACTCTCTAGTGTGATAGCACTCCTGTAAGATTTTTTTAAGTAACCACATGGAATTCAAGGCTGTTTATAAAGGAAACATTAAAGGATGTCTCCGGCAATCACAACATTATAAATATATGTTAGCAAAATAATTATCAAGCACAAGTCACATGGTTTAATGTAAAACAAACACATTTTGACCATATAAATGAATAAAAACAGCCGGTTCTCAACATGTGATATTCAGAATTCCTGCGGTGAAATTGTCTAGTGCAATGATGTAATGATTATTTGTACTCAAGTGTTGTCAACTTTCATTGTATTACTGGGAATTTTGAATATCGCGTGTTGAAAGATGGCTGTTTTAATTCGTGGTGTTGTGATTGCCGGAGACATCCTTTAAACAAATTAAATATATGTGCAAATGAGACTCAGAATGATTTTCTCTGAAAATGTTCATGCAACAACACACAAAATAAATTACAGCCTACCTTGAGATCTTGTCTAATCTTCTCCTCAACATCCATACGAATTGTGTGCTCCAGATTATCCTTATCCACAGATAAATTCAACTCAAGGGCAGCAAGCTCACGCTGAAATTTCTCTTCCCGATCTTCTCTCTCTTTCCTAAACCTTTCCCTCTCCTTCTGCAATTTCTGATCCCATTCTGATCTCTCCTTTTTATGCTTTTCATTCAGAGCATCTTTTTCCTTTTTGAATTTCTCCGTCATTTCAGCTTTCTCCCTCCTGTGTTTCTCAAAAGCTTCTAGTTTGTCTTTCTTATTTTTATTTACAAGTTCAGCTTTTTCTTTCTGCAATCTCTCAACGATGTCTGACCTTTCATTCTCTTTGCCATTTAAGAGTTCAACTCTCTCCAACTCAAATGCATGATTCATTTCTTCTTTTTCTCTCTCGTGACTTTCTTTCAATTCTTCACGCTCTTTCTTATAACTTTCTTCCATTTCTGCTTTATGTTGATCCAGCAAATTGGTAAAGTCTTGTCTCAACTGCCCTTTGAGTCCAGCTTCACCATTCAGAAAAATTTGCTCCAACTCATGTACCTTTGCATTATAATTCTGTAGTAGTTCAGATTTCTCACTTCCAAACTCACTCTCAAGTTCTCCCTTTTCCTTGACAAAGTCTAATTCTCTTTGTTTCAACTTCATCTCGGCCTCATTTTTCGCTTTCAAAAGGTCCTTTTCAACATCAGATTTTTCCTTCACCAACAGGTTTTCAAGTTCTGTTTTCTCCACAAGAAGCTGTTGTTTAAGTTCAGCAATCCTATTGTCAAGCTCCTTATTATACTTAGCTTCCAATTCATCACGTAAATCGGCTTTTTCTCGAGCAATCTCTTCTTCGCGACTATGCTTCTCACGTTCGTTCTTCTCATGTGTTTCAGTTCTTTCTGACTTGAACTGTCTCTCCAGTTCCTCAACCAGTTTTGCTTGTTCACCTTTAAATTCCACCCGTAGTTTTTCAAACTGATTCCGAGCCTCATCTTTTTTGAGCTCCATTTCCTCTTCAAGTCCAGAAATCTCAATTTTATATTTTTGTTCGATGTCTTTACATTCATGTTCAAACATGATTCTAGCTTCTTCAAGCTCTTTCTTATGATCTTCCTTAAGCTCTGTCATTTCAGCTTCCCATTTCTCTCCTGAAAATATTAAAAACAATAATATTAAAATTGTCAGGATGTTAAACCTTTGCATTGAATTTCTGAATCATGACATTAAACATTAACTTTAAAGCCACATACTGGGATTCACGGTTTCCTAGAAAAAAGCTCAGAGAATAACATGAGTAGGTGTAAATTTCACCTTGCGCACATGGATAATCTAGGACTGCAACTGGTCAGTTAGACCATAGGCCTTCAGTTTTGAAGGCCTATGGTTAGACTCTCACTTCCACATCTGTTTTTTCCACTAATGCCTTTATTTGGAATATCAATACCGAACATGACAGCATATGATAGAATCAACAATACACCAGCATGTTAAGAAACGCTCACAAAGTGAACAATTCAATTTATGTGTGCTGTGCAGAATACTCAGATGATGACATTTTTGGACACATTGTAAAGCCTTAATATTAACATATTGCCTTCATTTTATTTAATTTGTATATTTCATCTTCAGGGTGGAAAGATTATGGATGCATAGGGTACATTTCCTGACATTGGCTTAATTCTTGTAAAGCTGAGGCAATGTATTGATTCGTCATTAATCTCACTCAAACTCACAACAGCACCTTGATACTTGAATTAACAAACTTATTTTTATATACTTAAAATAAACATAAATGTTCACACACCATTAACCACATAGGGGAAAATACAGAACATTCTAAAACAAGCTGGAAAAATGTGTCCTTGTTTTCAGATTCTTTCTTGGGAATTACTCTTTTGAATAATTTATTACTTACTTTCTTCTTCTAGTTTCTTCTTATCTTCTTCTTCATTCGATGTACCATCCCCTCCAGATCTTGCTGGTAATCTCCGCAAATTAGGATCAAGTTCCTCCAGTTCAGACTCATTTTCTATGTACATGAAAGAACAAAATGTAAGTATGAATAGATGTTGTAATCATTGAAGATGGCTATCGATTTAAAACATCAAAGTTGTAATAAAGGAAAGGTTTTAGATACATATAGTGCAATGCTAAGATAGTGTTGATTTTTACATATAGATTAAAAACACATAATGTTCCAAAAACATAAATTGACATATTACTGACAGAACAGTTAAACATCATCAGGTGTTTAGCAGTGCTTAGATAAAATTTACAATCTAATTGACATGTGATTTTAGATCGAGTGTAAGTATAGTGGACTTCCAATCAATTCCTATTGCAGACAATTTAATTATCTTTTAAATGGATAAATTTAATTACTTTTACTTTTACATACTTTTCTTCAGACTAAAATCCTGCTTTTAAAACATTTTTAAGATGATCCCGTATTTTTTCACATCAGATCACTTCTGACCTCATGTCAAGTTTTCTTTTATTTACTTTATTCAGTTCAAGGTCATGAACCATTGGCTGGGAATTCCTTCTCTACACTGACTAAATATTTTAACAAGAGCTAAGACGTGTGTTCAAAAGTGTTTACTCCAACAAAGAAAAAGTTACATTTCAAAAATAGAAACTAAATACAGAACATGTCATGCAATATATTTGTAGATGTGCATGCATATGTTAAACACAGTAAGTTTTTTATCAAATTTCTGACACTAAAAAATTACAATTACTGGTGCGCTTTCCCCAAACAGAGGCCATCTTGGACTCTCCCCCGTTCCCCCAGTCAGAACAAACATCCTGGGCAAACAATGCAAAATTGTATGAATATTGTCCGTTTGTGCCTTATGGCCCTGGAAAAAAATCCTGGTACTACCATTGCCTCTAAAACAACTAGATGCCTCTCTCACTGGGATGACACATGTGCATCCCACAGTACAACAAACACCTTCACAGCCAAAATCCAGTGGCATCAACAGGTTTTCAAAAGTGTGGGGGGGGGGGGCAATTCTTCCAACTGCTCAAATATTTTTGGATTTCTACGCTCTACTGGGACGCTCAACATACTAAGTAAACCCATAATTTCCCCCTGACTGGGTGCATTTCGCCCCAACTTACACCACTGCCATAATCTGCAATACAGGGTTTGATACATGGTCCAGTGAATGCAAATTTTGTATCACATAAAGTTCTACAACACAAGACTTTTTTATGCCATGCAACATTTACTTTACATAGAATAAACACATCAATAATATGGCATGCAGAAGAGACCACAAGTATTACCAGATCTAGTAAAAACATCAGATGACCCTTCACAGAAAATTCCATTGGTGAGTTTAGAGCAAACAATAAAAAGTGTAAGTTATTCTATTGATTGTAGAAAAAAATGGCAAAATTTTATTTCATCAACAGATAATAATGTATTATATCAACTTATTTCTATGGCAACACATTTTCATGGACTGATAAGATTCTGGCTTTCAGCCCACACCACTGTGTCCCCTATGATACTGTGAACCTTCTATCTTCCACTAACCATATATGGGGCTATTGAGATTACAATATCCACATTCAGTGATATAATTAAGCACAATGAAACACTTTTTGATGAACTCTATTTTAAGAAATGGTAAACATGCAAGAGCTGCTTTTTGAAAATTTTATGTTTTTAAACAATAGTGATAGTTACACAGCCGTGACGTTAGTTACCCAATGTATATATGGTATTTTTTTATTTGGGGTCAAAGGTCATTAAGGGGGTCACTTCCGGTATATAACGAAATACCTTTAAAATGCATCTTCTCCCACAAATTACGTAGGACAGTGATGCCACTTGCACACATGCATTGTTATTACCCAGTGTCTATGGGTGTACACAGATTTGGGGTCAAAGGTCATTAAGGGTCACTTCCGGTATAAAACGAAATAACTTCAAAAAACTTTATCAGCCAAGAAAAATATAGCACAGAGACGGTACATTCACACATGAATTGATATTACTCAGTGTATACGTGGTATTTTTTATTTGGGGTAAAAGGTCATTAAGGGGTCACTTCCGGTCTGAGACAAAAAACCTTCAAAATGCCCCTTCTGCCAAAAATAACATGGCGAAGTTATGCCACGTGCACACATACATTGACATTAGCCAATGTCTATAGGGGTTTCATATATTTTGGGGTCAAAGGTCATTAAGGGGTCACAACACGGCTGTGTTTGTGGTCTTAGACCACAGCTAAGGGGCCGTCCATAATTTTTGCCATTTTAAGTTATGCACAAAGCGTGCGTAAGAGGGGGGGAGGGGGTAAAAATTTTGGGCATGTGTGCATAAGAAAAATGGCGATTTATTTGAGCAATAAAAAAATATGAAAGTGTAAAATAATGGTATTTTCCCAACATTTTATTCATAGTTAATAACCTAAGAAAATTTTAATGAAATTGTTTAACAAATTCTATAATAATTATACCAATAGTGATTTTTTCTTTAACGTTTTATTTCGAGTCTATTATGCACAGCAGTCCTATATATATACATTTTGCATGCCATAAGGAATGAATGGTGTTAAACTTTATCTGAAAGTTTATCTGATATGAAGAAAAAAAAAAAGTTGCAAGGAGACCTTTACACCATTCCTACAGTTTAATTTTCATTTGTATAGTAGGTACTCCTGCACCAAAGTTGCATCGTATACGCCCGCACTAAGGTATCCACATAGTATTTGGATCAGTAGTAGGGCCCTACTCATGGCAAAATTTTCGCCATTTTATTTGTGCATAACTCGAGGGGGGTAAAAAGTTATGCACGCTTTGTGCGTAAGTGAAAATGGCGAAAATTATGGATGGCCCCTAAGTCTAGTTTAACTTAAAATGGTGATCGCACAATAAATTTAGTCTTTGGCGAAAAATCTCTTTGCACCACATCCACATGTTTTAAAAGGTTTAAAGGTTCGGATTAGGGTTAGGATCTAGGTTTAGGGGTTAGTGTTACTATTAATGCTAGGGTGCAAAGGGGTATTCCAAGTTATTTGAAGGCAATTACGCTTGTTTTCAAATAATTTGGAACACAATGATTTCAAATAATTTGTGGATAACAGAGCTTTGATTTGCCTCTATTACATTTCCTTTGTACTGTGCGGAACCTGACTTATGAACTATGCCTGTGTGTATTTTAGACTCACCTGATGATGAAAGTCGTCTCTGTACGTTAGGCTTATTGACATAATCTGACAGTACTGATCCAATCCTGCCAGGTTTACTAGCATGAATCTTGGAGGCTCTCCTACGGGTCTTCCTCTCTGTGCCCTGGTTCTTCAACAGGTCATTTTCCTGAGTTAATTCATCCATTTTGTCTTGCAATAACTGTAAAAAGCAAACATACTTCAGCTTTACGTCCCATTATCTTGGTTAGCAATCAGCCAGATTAACTCTTTTTAGTCATTGTAGACTTGTAATTTACATGATTAAAAACAAAGATATTGGATATTTTATGAAACATCACATATAATGGGGTCACAAATGCACATGCAAGACTTAGATTTTAATCACTTGATGACACTGTTGCATAAAAATTAAATTTAAGCTTAACATACAATGACACCTACCCTGATTTTCTCCTGATATTCCTTGATATTAGACTCAAAGTATTCCTCTTGTTGCTTAGAAACCTTTTCACGATTTGATTCAAGATCTGCAAGCTGTGTAGTAAAATAAAGAAATAAAGAAATGAATACACATTGTGTTTATTTGCACTTTATGTTTAATATCTGTATACAATGAATGTACTTTTTATGGTAATAATAATCCTAGTTAACATATATTTGAAGCACAAAATAACATCATTGTGAGAACACAAATGTTAAATTGCACATCATACATAATTTGTAATATTTTCTGGAAATTTCACAATGTTTCATATCTAATATTAGCATAAATGTAATGATACTACTGCAGACTTCAAACCAGGCAAACTAATGACAAATGCTTAAAAATTCCAAATATATTCAGGCATGAAAATGCCTAGCATGAAAATAGCCTGAAACTTGAGGAAAACCCGCAAAGGCAAGTGAATTCCTGCTAATGAGGCCTAAAATGGACTAAAAAAATAAAAACATTGTAAATTCTGACAACAAATTAGCATGAATTCAGCACATTTTCATGCCTGTATATTTAAGGCAAGAAAGAATAATAATGAAACAATCATTATCCTCCTGTTATTTCTTACCCTCTCCTCCAGTTCTTGGAATCCTTCTAGATCTCTTTGTTGTTTTTGTATTGTTTTCTCATTTTCAATTAGTCTCTCTGTAGCTTCCACTAATTCTTCTTCTAACCTTCCATTCTCCTGAAATAACATATAAACAATTATGTTATGAATTTAGAATTATAAATTTCACTCAATTTGAGAATCAAATTTCTTCATGAGACAAATGCATAATGCATTGATCAATTTGCAAATAATAAGGAAACCAAGAAATAATTAGCATGTACGTTAGGCAACAGAAACAAATTAGTTTGATCTTTCGATCAACCATCGATGCTTGGTCGATCCTAATTTTTTATGAAATCAATTAATTTACTATTGTTAATTGTGATAACATACTAATCTAGACCTGCAGCAATATTGACCAATATAATTTTAGCATTAATTTTGATTAATTAGTTGATAGTTCATTAATAACAAACATCCAAGCAGCATCGACGGTCGATCCAAAGATCAAACAAATTTGTTTCTGGTGCCTTACCAGTAAGAGAGCAAAGTAAAACCAATCCATGCATAATTCTTATTGTGTTCTACAAATATCACCTTCTACTTTCATTCCATGTTTTTCTTCAAATATCTAGACTTTTATTTTAAAGCAGACAAAAGCTAAGGTTGTTTACATTCTACTCAAACTAGATAGGAATTCTGCTAACACACTACACGGCACGTTTAGAGTACAGTATGAAACCCAAAATTGTACATAAAGGAAAACCGGAACCCCTCTCTCAATTTGTCTACCATACCAACTATTCACCAGCTATTCAAATGTAGGTTTTATAACAAATAGCAAAATAATACACCAATGAAATAAAATTTTTTGACATAATTTCATCACCCATTGAGTAATTTAAATTCATACACCAGAAAACAGGTGCATGATTATAAAGAATGAAGACATGCTCAGTAAGACAACAAATATTAGATGTACCAATGAAACTATAGTTTGAATAACATACCTTCTTCAATACCTGTCGTTGAAAATGAATTTTAAATAAAATAACAAAAGTTGGGCCATCAAAACCTGAGTAATCATCATTTTATATGTAATAAATGAACTCCCATCCCTGTTGTATTTTCATTAAATGCAAAGTGCACATTTTAAGACACAAACATTGAAAATAATTATTTAACATATTTATTAAATTGATACAGTAACTCTAAATCATTTACTAGTTGAGATAGGGCATTTTTGATTACTTGGCTATCACACATATACAAACACACAGAAATAGCCCACTGGCACAAAAATGTGTTTTTCATCCTTGTTTGATGTAAATTACCCCCACACACTATTCCCCATTCCAAAAAAAATACAGAACTAATTTTTTGGGATTAAAAAAATATTATCCTGTTTTGCCAAATGAAACACAGCTAAATCCTAATCCTTTAGTTAGTCCTGGCAATAAAAGTCAAATTTTAATTAATATTTGGAAATATGGGCCAAAAACATGTGTTTTTAGGGTGTTTTTCGTATGCTGTGACAATCAGGCCCAAAGACTTGTACCAAGACTAATTTCAGTTTATGCCGTCTAATTTTTGGAAAAGACATGTTTCATTCCGATAACCGATAATTTAATTAGAGAAACACAAAAAGTGAAAATTATAGCAACATTTCGCATATACTCAAGATTTTGAATGCTTAGACTTGTTCCAAGTCTTTGATTTTTGTGACTCGATTGTCAGAAAATATGTCGAAAATGCATGTTTTTGGATATTTTTTCAAGAAATTAGTAAAATAGTGAATTTTTTCTTTTATTGCCAGTTAGAACTAACTAAAGGATTAGGATTGGGCTGTTTTTCATTTGGCAGAACTTGATAATATTTTTTTAATCCCAAAAAATTAGTGCTGTATTTTTCTGGAATAGGGAGTAAATACCACAATGGTGTTAAATGAAGTGTAATTACACATAATTACAGCTATTTGAAGGTCACACCCGTACAATAGATATATATAGGCTAATATCGTCACACTGTACAATATACTTTATTCATATGTGACAGACATATAGATTTATTATTAACTACTGTGATGTGTATATTTATTATCAATATAAATTGTTCATTCTATTTTTAGGATGAATGTTCAAAAATATCAGAAATCCAGATTTTGAGTATGCATGATGTTATGAAAAAAACCAAAAATTAGTCCTAATTGCACATCAGGTACCACTTAATGCATTCTTCATGAGCCTTGGCTTGATATAATATTTGCAGACTAAAACTTGCATGATTATTAAATTTCCTTTTCAGCATTTATCACAAAAAAGTCAGTTATGGGGAATAGTTGGGGGTATTTGGGTCCATACCAACAACGCAAGGAAACAAACGAAAACAGTTGTGTTTGATAAATACAAGTTTGTGTCGCTCTTTCGAAACACAATCAGTACACTGCACAATGAAGCATTTCAAAACGCGCCTAGTCTGTTAGTGTCGCACACAAGCAGTGATAAGTTCTAAATGCACTCTGAGCAAAACACAAATGCCCCAACTTATTCCCTGCATGGCTAAATAAAGATGGCAGTGAGTCCAAATTCTCCTTCTCTATTTATGTGGTATTTATGCATCTTACTTATGTGCCTCTCAAAAATTTAAATGATTGACAATAACTCACATAATCACTCACAAACTATGACTAATTACCGAGTTGTTAGAAATACTGACCTTTTGAAGTAGTAGTATCTTTTCCTTGCCTAAAGCATCCTCTGCTTTCCACTGTTCAATTTCCTTCTCTAGACTCTCTCTCACACCTAGTTCTTCTGTGGTAAGACTTTCTCGCTCTTTTTCTATCTGTGCTTGAAGAGAAATGATCTTATCCTGATACTGTTCCTCTAAGGCTCTGTATGCAACATAAAAAAGAAACAAAAAGCCTTGTTAACACTGGAAAAAGGTTGCAATTTACCGCAAGCACTTTATTCTTAAAACTATGTGAAAATTTACTTACTTGTTCAGCAGATGTTCTGTGGTTAGCCCAACAGCGTCATTATTGTGTGTTCTGACGAAACAGCACATTGTCATCTATGACCTCAAATTTAGTGCTTACAAGTTAATCCGCACCCACTGAACAAGATTTACCCATAATTTGATACAAAGCATGACATGACCCAGTTTAGTCAATCCGGCAAAAATGACCACATTTATGTGACACTTTGGTTGAATATCTTATTTTAGTTAAAACTGCTATATGCCCTACTATTGTCTCTAAAATGCATCCCAAACATTTTGCATTAACACCCAGAGGGTGATTATTAGAGGTCATTTGGACTCATCAATTTTCCATCAAACAACATCATTTTCATAGGAATTTCACAGGAATTCCGAATATCAACATGTAATTTCTGATTTGATTTGATATTTTGTAAACGATACTTTGATATATTTTTATATGTTATGCAAGAAGCATTTAAAAGAGAATTCATGAGGTATATCGAAAACATTTTGAGGACTTACTGGAGTTGTTTTTCATTTTGTCTGAGTATATTATTGTGTCTGTCATCTACTTCTTGAGCTAATTTGGTGTTCCTATGATTAGCTTCTGTTATGTCATCTTTTAAATGATCTCGTTCATCTGTCACTATGTCTAGCTGTGATCTGAAAAAATAACAAAATGTGCATACATGTATAATGTATAAAATATTAAATTCATAATGGATCACTATCATGACTTTAAAAACAAAAGCAACTATTACCCACCAATAGTAAAACATAAGAAGTACATCATACTAGACATAAAAGTAAGCTCTGGTCCCTGGAACGTATGAAGCTTCATGCATCCACCTTTATGCATTATTATGTTTTGATGAATCCAAATGTGTGAAAATATTGGATCCAAAACATAATAATGATAAAATTGGATGATTTACATCCAATATTTATTGGTCTTGCTATGAGTCTTAATATATTGGACTCGACTACGTCTCGTCCAATATTTCATAGCTCGACCAATAAATATGGGCTCAATCGATCCAATTTTATATCACACTTCTTCCCCACTTTTGCATTATTGAGTCCAACACATTTGTAATTCCCATTTCTAAACAAAGTTTAAATGAGTTTTTGACACTCTGGATGGGATTCTAGAAATAAAATTATAGACTCTCCACCAATTTGATATGGTATAACTCAGTCAGTCATATTATCACAAAATTTGGATATGTATTGATATAATTATTGATGAATATAGACCACTAGCATAGTATGCTTGATATACTAGCGAGCAATGCCTTTGGTTAAAATTATTATAAACATGTAAATAAATTTTCTATTTGACTTCAAAAATGAGAATCTTATTTGCATAACAAAATATCAGCTGCTGTTTTTTAAATATGATTTAAATTATGATCAGCTAGAATTATTTTTGTATGTAATTTCTAAGTGGTACTTTCCATCCTCTCTAATATGTAAAACAGTTACAATTCAACATTTGTTTGTACTCCTTTGATGAGACAAAAATATAAATTGCATACATAAGTGATGCAAGCTATTTAATTTATATATAAAAATGTATTTGACATACCACTAACACACTTATGCTTCAAAAGAAAGTACTTCTAAGTTATTTAAGAGTATATGATTTTAAATCAAGTTTCAAAGAATATGTCAGCCAATATACCAACTTAGTTGCAGAAGCTGATGTTCTTATACAAAAAAAATGAACATTAGTCATCGATTTGAAACTTAACACTGCAACACTGTTTTCTTTAGTTTGAATGATTAAACTAATTGGAATTGCTATGCTTGCATCTGTTACTACGTGCACACATGTGCAGGCTTTAGGTGTGCGAACTTGGTAAATTACTTGAAGCTAGTAACCAAATGAAAACACTGATAATTAAATATGAAGCCTTACCTTTCTTAAATTAATTCATCGTGATAGAGAACAATATTACATCCAAAAAATGCTATTTGCTGTGACTATTTTATATGAAAAACCAACTTCTGTATCTAATTCTAAGTGATATCCATATTCTATTCACAGTGTTCTGCAGTATTTTATGACAGTCATGCCACCGACACTAGTGTGTTTGTGTGCAGGCATCAACATTGTTTAAAATAAATCAATACTTAAGCAACAGGGACTGCTTCGCAAAATGTATTGCCATTTTTGCAGATCTGGACTTACTTTTTAAGCTTTAAAACTTCAAACACACCAATTCATTTTACATATACTTTGAATGCACAGGGTGCAATGTGTTATTATACATACGAAATCATAAAGTGCATTAAACATAAAATACCCCATCAAACATTAGATCGCAGACTTTTTATAGGTAAAGATTGTTTTTAGGTCATCCCTATAATAAATCTCTGCCAGCGTGGGAAAATTGCAAGGTGCTGCACCTGGTTGATATGTAAATGATATGCAATGCCTGATGGTATTTGCTGTGAGTAAAATTGTAGCATTTGATAACATTTATACTAATGACTTGATAATCAGAAATGTAATTGCTGGAATACGACTAATGTGTTGCAATCTGTGTTTTATGAGTCTATTGTTGTCGAGGTACCTAAAATTGGAAAAGTAATATGTACTCCTAATTCTAGATATAACAGCACAGTTATTTTGAAATAAAAGTGCAAATAAAAATAACAGCACAGTTATTTTGAAATAAAAGTGCAAATAAAAATAAAGAGTGAAAAAGAGAAGAAAAATCAAGAGCGACCACAAGAGAGCTGAGAGCGAGACATAAGGAGATCAAGAAAGACAGTCAGATGGAGTCAAAGACAGATAAACAGATATGAACAGATGAGAGTAAGACAGAGACAGATGGACTGGACATAATGAGCAATGAAGAGTCAGTGACATAAAGACAACAGAGACAGAAAGACAACATAGAGACAGAGACAGAAAGACAACATAGAGACAGAATGATAACACAGAGATAAAGACATAAAGAAAAGATTGATATAGAGACAGTAAGGAGAACACTGAGATAGAGACATAAAGATAATACAGAGACATAAAGAAAACACAGAGACATAGACATAAAGACAACACAGAGACAAAATAACACAGAGACAAAGACTTAAAGAAAAGATTGATATAGAGACAGTAAGGAGAACACTGAGATAGAGACATAAAGATAATACAGAGACATAAAGAAAACACAGAGACATAGACATAAAGACAACACAGAGACAAAATAACACAGAGACAAAGACATAAAGAAAAGATTGATATAGAGACAGTAAGGAGAACACTGAGATAGAGACATAAAGATAATACAGAGACATAAAGAAAACACAGAGACATAGACATAAAGACAACACAGAGACAAAATAACACAGAGACAAAGACATAAAGAAAAGATTGATATAGAGACAGTAAGGAGAACACTGAGATAGAGACATAAAGATAATACAGAGACATAAAGAAAACACAGAGACATAGACATAAAAACAACAGAGACAGAACAATAACACAAAGACAAAGACATAAAGACAAGATTGATATAGAGACAGTAAGGACAACACTGAGATAGAAACATAAAGATAATACAGAGACAAAGAAAACACAGAGACATAGACATAAAGACAACACAGAGACAGAATGATAACACAGAGACAAAGACATAAAGACAAGATTGATATAGAGACAGAAGGACAACACTGAGATAGAAACATAAAGATAATACAGAGACAAATAAAACTCAGAGACATAGACATAAAGACAACACAGAGATAGAACAATAACACAGAGACAAAGACATGATTGATATAGAGACAGAAGGTCAACACTGAGATAGAGACATAAAGATAATACACAGACATAAAGAAAACACAGAGACATAGACATAAAGACAACACAGAGACAGAACAATAACACAGAGACATAAAGATAATATAGAGACATATAGACAATACCCAACACAGATACAGAGATATAAAGACAACACAGATACAGAGACAGAAAGACAAGACAGAGACAAGATATCCCTAATCCTGAAGCTGATATACTGTTACTTACCTGATATATTTGAGTTCTCCCTGATATGTTGCCAAGGCAACCTGATACACGCCATCATCATCTCCTT
This sequence comes from Amphiura filiformis, assembly GCF_039555335.1. Taxonomy (NCBI): domain Eukaryota; kingdom Metazoa; phylum Echinodermata; class Ophiuroidea; order Amphilepidida; family Amphiuridae; genus Amphiura; species Amphiura filiformis. The sequence continues at coordinate 42,530,633 of NC_092632.1, read as the reverse complement.
TAGCCAATAATATATTCTCCAACCTTGATGATAGATCCTGAAGATTTACTTTACCTGCCTCCATGTTAATATCCAAGATCTGATCAAAACAAAAATGACAGAATTATATACATCCTTTCCATTTTGTAGAATTACATGACCTTTTGACTGTCAGTTTTAGTGTCTCTGTCATACCAAGGCTAAAGGTCTTGACAATCACTTTATAATGTGGCATTGATGACATCATAATGTTACATATCTTAACCAAAAATTGTCAAAGAAGTTACCTTGATCTGATTTATGTTTCATATCATCACTTTATATAATACAGGGCTCAGTGCAACACTGCCTAATACCTGTTTTTGTCACTTTGAGAAAATTGCGCTTGAAGAATTCTTGCCTCGAATGCCCAGAAAGCCCATTACTTTCCGAAAATGTAGGTACCAAAAGTTAGATGAGGCACAATTGCATTGAGCCCTCATAATCATCACATAATGATGAGAAGGGATCCATTTGTTGTTAAATTCAGCAGTTGAATTTACATAGAATCTTAATAAAATCTGACATTTTAGTGGTTAGAAGGTAAAAATATAATTTTTGTAAATCAGAGAGATTTCATGATGAATAGTTATATTCTCATTGGCAGCTTAACTGTTTCAAGCGAATCCTAACTGTTTATACTACCAGCATAGACTAATTACACCATTTCTGGTTTGGATATTGCTATTTTTGTTGCTTCAATCTACTTAATAATATAAAAAATTCCATACCTCCATAATTTCGGCGGGATTGTCAATGCCCTCTCGCTCCAACTGCTCTTCTATGTCTTCAGGCCTTGCATACCTGGAAAACAATTCATAAATATACATTTGGCTTATTTGTTGCAGTAGCATGTAGTGGAAGTTAACTTCAAGCCTAATAATAATGCAACTGAAACTATTTAATATTGTCACAGTATTCAATACATTTATACAGGTAGTATTTTATAGGTAGTATTAATATCCAAAGAATCCACTCGGGTGTAAAACAATAAACAGTCACCCACAATTCTCAACTTGCTTTACTAACACCAAGCAAAGCATTTTTTTCATTACAAGTGCCTGAAAACTTTTCTGTTGTTGCCTTTATGCACTATAAAAACACATTGTTATTAATAAGAACACAGTCAAACTGAGGGGAAAAAAGACCAAAAAAAGAAACAAGTTTGTTTCCAGAATGTGTCCTGAAAACCAAGATGGTTTTGTGTGTGTGTGTTTTTAAATTTTTTTTATGGTAACATATGCCTCAAATCACTCAAATCAGACGTATCACCTCAGTCTAATAACAGGAAACAAACTTTATTTTCATTTTTTATTTTAGACTAATATTAAACAAACTTACCCTAAATTGTTAGGATCTAACATTGAAAACAGCTTACTAGACTGACTGACTAAGATGGAAGGTGTCGTTGTTCTCTGATACGGATCATCCATTGAACTCCCTGCTAACCGCCTTAGGTTAGCTCTCTGTGCTGGTGACATACCAATTGGTATTGGGGTGGGTGTGGCACTAGCTGTGTGGCTGAATAAACCCCGTAAGAATTCATCAAAGCCAACTCGGCCATCTTTATCTTCATCTAGTTTCACAAAAAGATTGTCCAGTTCCTATTCATAAATACAATTAAAAAAAGAAAACAAACAATGTGTTACGATTAGTTCTTAAAACAAGATTGAACAGAAGTTGAAGGCAAATCTATGATGAGATACATATTGCTCATCCACACACCTGCTTCAGTTATGATTCAATAACTGCAATACATAATGGAAATATAAATGTGACCAGTGGCTTCCTTGACGCATTTCATATAAGATAAACGTATTACCCTGCTGAAATAAACTATTATTTAAGCAAAATATCCAAAATTGGAAAAATATGACCCCAGGCCTTTTAAACATCTCTATTAAGCCATTTGTATGAAACCCAAAAATATCTGAAACAATGGGTCCTCTTATGTTTTCAGAAATCTTTTGCCTTTGCCTTGCTTGAGCATCACATTTGTATTACATCTAACGAAACAAACAATCTAATTCACACTTGAACAAACAATCCAATTCACACTTGTAAACAGTAAGCAACATTATGCAATATAAACTTCCCTAAGGCCCAATATCTATGCCGATACACATACCTCATTGTCCATATCCTCCATACCAATATGTTCACACACAATCTTGAGTTCATCAATATCCAGGAATCCATCTTTTCCCACTCCAACCTCTTCCCAGATGGCTTCAATGGCAGCAACCTGCGATTGGTCTTGAGTTGGAGTCCCTGCATACTGACTTATGGAAGCATTGTTTTGTCCTGCAATCAAAGTACACAATATTGACCAGGTATGAAACATACATGGCATACACACAGGGCATAAACTAGTGGCGCATGATGGGGTACTGATTTGAGGTTCATGACTGCACACCAGTTACTTTGAGTTTTTTAGTATGAAAAATCTAATAAAATCTTATATCAAAGGGATATTCTGAGGTCCAAGTAAAATTAAAATAATTGATACCCGAAAAATAACTGACATAAAGTCGTTAACCTCATTCATAACTGTCACTTTTCATTAAATCTTTTAATTCCATCTGTATCATATTTTCCCTGCTTTAAAAAACATTTTGACTTTTATTGGTTATTATTTCCTAAAAACAAACTGAAAAACTGAATTTACCACTAGCGATCAATTACAATAGCACTGAATCATGGGATATACAAATAAAGCATTTGTACTTTGCATTTTGCTCAAATAGTATATATGTAAGAATTTTAAATGCCATCATTAATCAGACCCCGGGAATCAGACATAACAATAATGCCATACTAATTGATGGGGGCAGGCAATAGTTATGTAACAAAATCATGTTTAAATGTGCACCAAATGACAAACCATCCAAACATACATGTACCATGGCAGTACAGTAATGCAAGGAACCAAATGGGCCTCAATTTGTCTACAAAAAATAAATAAATCATTTACAAATTAATAAATAAACAAACAACAAATGACATACCTTCAGCTTCAAATGTTTCTAGAATACTTGTCCCTTCCCCATCCACTCTTTCTGGAGACAGCGGTTCTTGTGGTACATCTACACCATCAATCACTGGGTCCTGGTCAAAATCAAGTTCCCTTTCAAGATCTAAGGAACCTCCCTGTATAAATAGATAGATATAAACATTAACAATTTCCACCAGGTTTATTAAATGTTACAATATGGGTACATCAGGAAATCTGTTATTATATGTGCAATCATGTGTACAATTAACATTTTGATTCAGTTAGTTTTGACTGACCAATGGCATCCATTTCCTAAATGTTACAAATATTATTAGTCTTTTTTTTTTATGTCGCGCATATCTAGGCATTAACAGCTAAAATCTAGGAGCTAACGCCGACGAAACTTCGGCCAGGCACAAGTGACCTGGTGAACGAAGGGGGTCGCCGTAGATAGCTGGCCGGGGAATTTTTGCAGGACAGTCAAGTGTATCCAACAAACGGGCTTATCACCCTGATCGGAACCGACTGTAATGAGGTCTTTCGTCATGGGTCATCTGGCCCGCCATTACCAGATGAGCCACGGGGAGAGCGGAATTTTTTTTTTTGGTCCTGCGGGGAATTGAACCCGGGACCTCTTGCACCAAAGGCAAAGACCTTAACCAGTGTGCCACACTGCTCCCACTTGACCAGAACATCTTAAAATTCATCAAAATTATTCAAATGGTGTTTATTCTGGAACAAGCACACATCTGCTTATACATTGTACACTAACTGTGTAAATAGTGCTGTATGAATTACATACAGGCAAAACATTTTGAAATATTGTTACCAAATATATAATGAAAATTCAAATATGAAACAAAGACCCAAAAAACATGACCCTAATTTTTCAGATTTTTGGGTCGGTCAAAAAGGGCAATACAAACTTGGAGGGTGCTCAAAATCATGTTTCTACCAAGTACAAACTGGTAAAGTAGATTAAACCCTTGACATTTTCATGTTCTCTCTCTCTGGGTCAGATGGCGCTTTTAGGATTGCGCTGCTGTGGTCTTCACAAGAGTACGCCATCTACTTCTATCAAAAGCCAAACGTGTTGCACCATACATTCCGTGTGATGAAACGTTCTTCACATCATTTGTCCAAGATGTCGATGGACGTCCCCTTCCACGCTGGCCTTCCACTGTACAGCTCTCTGAAGAATCTGCTTCTCAACTCCACCATCCTTTCTTACAATGTTGCCAAAGTAGCGCAATTTCCTCTCAATGATGGACTTTCTGATGTTTAAGTCTGTGCCAATCTTATTCAGGACCCAGATATTTGTCTTCTTGTCTTTCCAAGATACTCCCAACAGCCTCCTATAGCACCACATCTCAAATGCATCTATCTTCTTCCTGTCATTCTTTGTCATTGCCCAGGATTCGCACCCGTATGTAGCAATTGAGAAGACTGTTGCACGGAGTAACCGTACCTTGAGGTTGATTGGTAAACCACGACTCTTCCAGATCTTTGACATACTCTGAGTTGTTGTCCTTGCCATAGCTAATCTTCTTTTGATCTCAGATGTGCTATCACCTTTGTTGTCTATCATTTGAACCCAGGTATTCAAATTGTTTAACCTCCTCGATCTTTTGACCATCTATCACAAAGTCCTCTCCAGTTCCATTTCTATCAATAACCATTACTTTATTTCATGTTATATCCTACCAATTACCAAAATCATTCTTTTAAACAATATACCAAAATGGTCTTTTAAAAAAAATAATATCCCTTACCTGACTTAAGTCATCAGCAAATGACACACTATTTCGTTTACTGAGATGATACCCATGTTCACTTCTATCTCCCTCTCGTTTAGTCCCTCTTGCTTCGCTCTTACTATGGTGGGATTTATCCGGTGGGAGTCCTGCGTAGCTGCTCACATCCGTCTCTACGTCTGAAATATCTGCTGTGTCCACGTTAATGTCCGGTTTGGAACGTCGTCCGTATTTCTTGTTGCCTTTAACATATTTGGGCGACACTTCATCCACGATGTCAGCATCACTTACTGTAAATGTTAGATGGAAATAAAATAATATTTATCTAATCATTTAAGAAACATTTTAAAGAGTAACTACACAATAACATTCAAATACTAAAGTTTTTCACAATAAGTTTGTACCAATATCCTTACGCAAGACAGAAATACGAGTTTCTATATGCCCAGGAACTAGGACAATCCAGATACACACACAAACATTTAAGAAACATTTTAATAAGTCATATAACAACTACACAATTGACATCCAAATACAAAGTTTTTCACAATCAGTTTATACCAAATATCCTTACACAAGACAGAAATACGAGTTTCCATATGCCCAGAAACTAGGAAAATCTGCACACAAGTATCAACTACGAGTAGCTATGACACTAATGAATAGTATTCTAATAATTTCACTGGCAATATCATCAAATTGCGCATCTTCCAGTAATAGCATCTTCATCATCACCACACCTACAGTTAATGCAATATATATACAGATATATATATACACCCATATGGAAAAGCAATATGCCTGAATAATAATGAGTAAGAAATTACGAGAAATATTCAGAATTTCAATTAGTGTATTTGCTATGGATGAGTGCATTTGGATGACTATTTATAAGCACCATTAAAGCCATAAAATCAAAAGGCATTATTATGTAATTGATTAAAGGCACACCTGACTTTGATTGAATCATTTGATTGGTTGAACTAAAATGACAATGTTCATAAAAATAGTGATGTGGTCGACATGCCTTATGTCGACATAATGTCGACGTCGGCACGTATGCCGACATGTCGACATCAAAAAATCATGTCGACAAAAAATTTTTTTTTTTTTTTTTTTTTTTTTAGTTTTTCAAAAATATTTTTGGCCAGAAAAAGCAAGTTATAGGCCCAAACTGACTTGTTATTCAGGTTGAAACCAGAGAAATACTGCTACTAAAAAAAAAAAAAAAAAAAATGCCAATTTTTTTTACAAAGTTGATGAACTTGTACATTTTGATTACCTTTGCTTCTATTGAACAGTCAGGGACACATTGAATTAGTATGCATTGCTAGCTGTTCAATAGAAACAAAAGTAATTCAAATGTACAACTTTTTCCAACTTTGTAAAAAAAATTTGGCATTTTTTTTTTGAGTAGCAGTATTTCTCTGGTTTCCAACCTTGAATAACAAGTCAGTTTGGGCCTATAACTTGATTTTCTGGCCAAAAATATTTTTGAAAATTAAAAAAAATTTTTTTTTTTTTTTTTTTTTTAGAATTTTTTTATGTCGACACACTGTCGACGTCGGTATACGAATTATATCGACATGTCGACAATAAAAAACGGTGCCGACCACATCACTACATAAAAATGCGTCATTAATTGGTAGACAGTTCCTGCTATGTCCACATTACAGCCTGCTTTAAATTTAGCATGGATATCATGCTTATAGATGACTCCTGGATTACGGATTTTTGGATATAATCAACATTTTAAAATGTACATACATGTAGCTATTTTAATTAATGCTGTATAATGTGTACATTATATATTTTTAAGTATTATGTTTAAAAATACTGTTACATGTACATAACATACTGTTATAATGTAAGGTGTGGATGGTCATTTTGTTCACTTTTACACATGAACCAAGTGTTTTTCTATACAGAGGTGCAGTGGCGTGCGCAAAAGGGGGGAGGGGCAGGGGGCATGTTGGTCATTCGGGGGAAATTCGGGGGAAAACGCTAAAACCGCACCTTACACACCTAAATATCAGACTCCATTCGGGGGAACTGAACAACCTGGCCCCACCCCACTTTCAATGTGCTGCGCACGCCACTGCAGAGGTGGAGATATTGTATGTATGCCTGATCATTTTGATTAAAAAAATGACACTAAGTCACATTAATTCATCAATTCAAACATTACAATGTAAGTCAGCATATCCATGTACCATCATATCTGTCAACTTGTGAATGATGATCATCATCCCAACCATTATGATAATCCTCACCCTAACCATAATCTCATAATCCTAACCCTAAAATGGAACCCTAATACTAATCTTTTAGGTGGTGGTATCAAGTCTTGGTCTAAGTATTTCTTTGATTTGCTAAGTACATTAGTACATGTATATTATGTTTTCTGCAGAAATATTTATCAATAGATTCCACCAAGTATTTTAATGAATGAATCCCAACAACTACTTTCTGTACAACCTTCACAGAAGACCTACATCTAATGTAAATGTACAACCATACTGACAATACACTTTTTGTTTCATGTTTTTCTGCAGCAATTTTAAAATTATGATACCAAAGGCAATAATACTACTTTTAACAATTTCAATAACAATTTTTTTTCTCTCTCAGTTTTTCTCAAAAATTTCTTTTCAATATGAATATAATTTACAGGTTTTTTTAAATTGCAAAAGTACATTTTTCATCTCTCTGTAAGGGTTGTTTTTAAGTTATGATATTAGTGTTGTGCATTTATCTTCACATCTAAATTCTAATGCTGATAAATTATTTACCAATTAAACTTTAAAAGGTTTAAGCATTTGTGTTTTGACAGTTTTAATTTGACAGTATTGACACCATGGTGACATATTTCTCCATAAATATATTTTAATGAGGGAGCAATACAACAAGACTGACTAACAGATACATGATGTATGCACCAAACAATTGGTTTGACCTTGCCACTACAGCCGTACAAAGGATATTTATATACTCCCTATCTAAAATATCTGGACGATGACAAAACCACATCTTTCATATATATACATGTGTAACAATGATTTTAATTGAAATCTACACTATGCAAATATCGTCTTATAGCATTTTCTCAACTTGGCAATTTCCAAATACATTTTTGGGTAAAACACTATTTCTAATCCTAATTGTTCTCTGCAAGGATATAATTCATAATGCTACAAATTATGGCTGCACTGGTCAGATCTTTTTTTGGTGGAGTGTATAGTTGAGTGTAGCAATTGTATACATAAGAAGTGCAATGACTGAATTTTGCTATGTTATTCATCACCAGCATGACTGCACGAGTATACAATTCAGATAAGTGGCATTTAGGTTTTTTTTTTTAATTTTCTTTTTGACATTTTTTGGCCGGTGTATAATTTGGCAGTCTTGGTAGGAGCCAAAGCCACAGAAAATTTTTCACAACATATATAAGGCTTTGTTTATATACCAATAATGAATTGTTGATGCATCGATCCTAGCATGAGCAGGTGCAGTTGTATGGTAGTGATAAGTAGTGATTCAGGAAACAACGCATACAGATTTAGTGCATGGGAGGATGATGCTAGTATAAAAGCCTATTCATGAACAAACAGCTGTCACACAATACAACACATCCGTGAAATATTTGAGTTACTATGGTTACCTCAATATTATGTACCATTCCCATAGCATTATAAGTCTTTACACAATATCAGTTTGGGTTTTTGTCTTAATTTTTTTATTTTGCATAACAAACTTTATTACCGTCGAAAATGTCATCGTTTTTCATGAACTTTGATATATCTAAATTAATTTCTTTTAAAAATTAATTTGACTTTTAGCCAGTTAGGCCTAACTCGAACATGTTTTTTGTTAAGTCTCAGTAATTTATTCATTTATTAAATCATATTTTTCATTTACATTAATATGCTTAATTGAATTAAATTAATTTATGTATCTAATTTATATATTCATTTGGTGTTCATTATTTGTGTGGTTATAATTTGCTTTCAAGATTTTTTTATTTAATCTTAAATTTTATTGATTTATTTGCCTCACTGATGTTACTCATTTATAGTGTTTACACATTGATTGCTATATGGGGCATTATTTACCTAAAACAACAAGCTACAACATACTACTATCCACTGCAATTAATTCACACATGATAACATACAAGCTTTTGTGTCACCAGTTTCAAGTCTAACGAACCATACAACACCAGGCATTACCATGCTAAGGTGTCAAATTCACACACTGAGATAATCAGTGAGATACATGTGTGAGTAAACTATTGGGGTGTTGAATTCCAATACTGCCTTTTAAACATCTGCCCATGGTATACAACTTGGTGCCTTCCAAGTTTGGTTGGTAGGTGCCACTGAGAATTTGAAAGTGGACCCATTGCTAATCTAATCTAATCAGGCTTAGCGCCAATATATAAGATCATTCAAATTTCCATAACCTGACCACCTTTTACTGACCACCTTTTCTGTTCATTTTTTCTGATCATCTTTTTTGCCAATTTCATTTTCCATGAATGTGTTTGCTGTAACAGTCATATATCCTTACAAACATTTCTATCTACCGGTATTAACAAGTCCCAGAGAAAAGCTTGTAAATTATCACCCAGCACTTTTTAAATTGCTTTATGGTTTAAGAATCAGATACCACAGGGCTCACAGCAAAAGTTGGTTAGAAAAGGTGGTCAGAAAAAGGTGGTCAGGTTATGGAAACTCTCAGATCCTGCATGCTTTGCAATCAAACAGATACATTGTAAATTAACAGACAAATTTTATGTCAATCACATGTTACAAACTTACCAGGGTTATGATAACTGCTAACACTCCTATCGTCATCATCTCTATCTACATCACTGACACCTCCTATATCATCTAGATCTGTATCAAAGTCTACAGTCGTGGCTAATATATTAACAAATGCTTCTTTAAATGTGTCAAAGTCCACCTGCAAGTACATTAGGAGAAAGAATAAGGGATTTTCACTATAATAATTGAAATATTATCTTTTATTTATCACAACAAACTTATCACTTAAGCGCTGGAACCAGTTTGTAAGCGCTATAGAAGAATAAAATTCGAGGGTTGACAAACAGAAGGCCTTAACTCACTTTTGGCCATTTTGAGATTTTGGTACCAAAATAATCTGTAATACCCACAGATTCTTAAAATCATAAGCCTTAAGGGATCCAAAATGAGCGTTTATTGCGTTTCGACAGTATTTTTTGTGGGACATGAGAGCACCTCAGACCTATCGAATTGCATTATGAATACGAAGCATGTCTTTCTGATATCAAATAATTTTCATATTTTGAAAATCACAATATAATACAAATTTTATGACAAATTATAAAAATTTGATATTTTTCAAATTTTTGATATATAACAGTCCTCGAAGTAAATTATATAAATCGAATGATATATTCTTAAAGTGTATGTAGCAGGGAGGAAAAGCCGACGGTCAATTGAAAATTTTGACCTTTCATATTGAAGATATGGATTTTTTTCCCAAATAGACCTAATTTTTTTGGGTGTTTTGGGAAAAAAAATCCATATCTTCAATAATGAAAGGTCAAAATTTTCAATTGATCGTCGGCTTTTCATCCCACCTACATACACTTTAAGTATAAATCATCAGATTTATAAAGTTTACTTCAAGTACTGTTAAATATCAAAATATCAATTTTAATGATTTGCCATAAAATGTGTATTAAATTGCGAATTTAAAAAAATCAAAATTATTTGATATCAGATTGACACTCTTCATATTCAGAATGCAATTCGATATGTCTGATGTGCTCTAATGTCCCAAAATAAATACTGTCCAAACGTTCATACCCCAGCCCTTAAGGTGGTACTACACCCCTCGATAAATTTGTGTCTATTTTTGCATTTTTCAACTACTAATAACACAGTGGTAATAAAATTATGTATATTATTGGGGCAAGGAATCCAATTACTACACTGGAATTTCAGTGACCCAAGACAGACGGTTCGTTATTTATGATAAGAAATAAGGTACCACTAGGATGTACCTCATTTCCTATCATATATACTGAACCGCTTGTCTTGAGTTACTGAAATTTCAGTGTAGTAATTGGATTTCTTGCCACAATAACATACATAACTTTTGTTACCAGTGTGTTATTATTTTTTGAGAAAAATGCAAAAATAGTCACAAATTGACCACAGGGGTGTAGTACCCCCTTAACTCAATTCAAGATCCTATTCCATCTATAGCACAATAATATTTGGTCACATCTCAATGCAAAATATTATTTTTACTCATTTTTCTCAAAAGGCACTTTTTGAGTTAAGGCCTTCTGTTTGTCAACCCTTGAATTATCATTATTATTTTGACAACTTTTCTTAGCAGCTTACAATAGGAACCTCCCCCCTTCACAATGAGTCAGCCTTCTTTAAAAGACTGACCTTCCACAAATATATTTTTAATTTCATGAGCTCTGACCTATTGTTGGTATTTCAATTAGTGGGCTAATTATCACATTTATTACTTTGTTACACAAAAGTTTAATTACAGCTCAAACTCAATGCTCATCAAGCAATATGACATAATTGTTAAGATAAATATTTGGAAACAGCATAATGTATACAGGAAGAGGTTTATGTTTTCCACGTAGAGTGTATTATGTGATATTGTGTGATATTGTTGGGCACTTTCATAATCAAAAAGCTCTTAAAATAGATCTTTTTTAAATATACACTTTCATTTTGACATTCACAAATGTTTACAACTTTCTTTAAACATATTCTTATAGAATTCAGGAAATGAAAAAATAAACAAATAAAGGAAGGGAGAAAGGAAGGGAGTAGAAGGATTTAAAGAAGGAAAGAAAGAAACAACTTAAAATTAAAAAAAGAAAGGAAGATATAAAGGCAAGCTATAGAAAAGGTTGCCTGAACGTTTAAATATCAGGTTATCTTGCTGAAAAATGTTCTATCATGACAATATAGTTTGCAATAACATTTTGACAACATTTTAACAATGTTATTTTAGTGTTTTCCCCTATAAAACATTTTCTAAACCTAATATAACCTGACATTTAATGTTAAAATGTTTTGACCAAAACAAAATCTGTTTAAAAATGTTTTAAAAACTTTTTGTGTCTGCAGGGATGTTACTCTACAAAAACCTCAATTCTCTTCACACTCTTAATCCCTATGTACACATCCAATTTCTCACTGGATGTACTCTGGAGCTACTCCGGATTACCTCCAGGGCTACTCTGTAGCGGTGTACCGTAACGCGAGTCAAAAATCCGTGGACTACTCCTATCCGGTTTTCCACGGTGTACCTCCCGTAGAGACAGACTATAGCGCAGTACCTCTAGAGGTACTCTGTAAAAAAATGCGTGATGATCTGTTGCCAGATTTAATGCTATTTTCTCAATTTAGCTTTATTGTATGCTTTTATTAGGCTATATTAGGGAGTTTTGTTCTTTCTTTCTTTTATTATTTTTCAAATATATGTTAATAATATAATAACAGAAAATAATAAACAAGTAAATAGGCCTACATAAATACATAAACAAGTTCAGAAATAAGGAAGTAAGTAAAATTAATGATGTAAATAATTGACTAAATAAATAATATCAATGAATAAACAAGTAAATAAATAGGTAATTAAATTAACAAGTAAAAACTACACAAATAAGAAAGTAAATAAGTAAACATGTGCATTATTTAGGCCTAAATTTAAAAAAAATGAATAGTACTCGTAGGCCTAGGCCTATGTAAAATAAACTTTGGTTGTTATTTAGCTTTTTAATTTGATTACCTGTTTGCTTACTTGTTTTTTCATTTGTTTGAGTAGGCCTGCATTTTGTATGTTTTTAAGCATTTTTCTTTGCATATTATACTTGAATGATTGGTCATTTTATAGCTAATATTTATTTTAGGACCCCACAATTTATTATTAATTTTATATTTATTATTTCTTTATATGTATTATATTTTACTTATTTACTATTTAATTGTTTAGTAAGTTATTTAAATATTTACTTTTTACTAAGTGACCAATCATTCAAGTACTATAATAAGCAAAGAAAAAATGTTTAAAAAACAAACAAAATACGGCCTACTCAAACAAACGAAAAAACACATATCAAACAGGTAAGTCAAATTAAAAGATGAATAACAACCAAGTAAAAAAATATGAAAACTGTGAATAACATAAATGAAAGATGAAAGACTAGTAGGCCTAAGGCCTAGCCAAACGAATCAAAACCAAACTGTATTGCAAGAAGTATATTATAGGCCTATAGGCCCACGCCTTGCAACAGTAAAGTAAATGCGGTGCAAAATGTTAGGAAAACAGCGTAAAAACAAGAAATTCAAGAAGTATAAATTATGAGTAAATTTTAACTGTAATAATAAACCCGGGTACGGTAAATAAACAAACAACATGAGAAAGTGGAACCGCGAACCGCAGTAATGGGAGTATGCACACAGGAAAACAACGTCACACAAGCATCTCAAGTTAGCAAAACTAAAAACATAACAAGGAACACAAAATTAAATAATGATTAAAAATGATGTACGAAGAAGTCGTACTGGTACTGTCGTTAAACAAAAGAACACGTTTCTACAAAGGAAACAACCACTAATATAAAGAGAAACAAAATGTCTCCGTGACATCGGCAAGTGATTCTCGCTCCGTCATGACGCCCTATGCAAACGTGCAAACATGGTCAATCAATTAATCAAAACAACAAATGTTCGCTTTGCTAAAAATAGCTAGGTACGCGCACTAGTACGCGGCCGATTACGCGTTAGGTGAGTTGTTTACCGCTGCCGGTCAGTGACCCGCTTGGCTGCGGTTGTACACGAGCTGACTTCGTGTTACTCCAGGGTTGGCTCGTGGCTGACAGCTATCAGATGTACTTCAGAGTAGCTTCTTAAGAGTACCTTTGGAGTAGCTCTGATATGGCGTATATAGAAGTTGGCACTAGTGTAGCACAGGAGTTGGCTTCTAGACAGACAATGGATGGAGTAACAGCGAAGTAGCTCTGATATGGTGTATCCACGATGGGTTTGCTAAGGTGTAGCTTCTTCGAAGTAGCTTCAGAGTAGCTCTTTTAAGGTGTAGCTTCAGGGCTACACCAGGTGTAGCCGCGAAGGTAATCTGCCGCGGTGGTAAACCGTGAATGAGAATCTGGATGTGTATGTACAATGTAGTATAAAATTCACATGTTGCGTCATATCTTACCAGTCCTCCAGTACTGTCCCCAAGTAATTCCCCAATTAGTTGTTCAGCTTGGTCCTGCAATTGTAATGAGTTGCATAATTCCAGTAAGCCATCACGATTTAGCGCGCCATTACCTTCGGTGTCACATTGGTCAAACACTTCACGCAGCTGCCCTACATAGTCGTCTTGGTCTTGGTCCTCATCCATGGCGGAAGTCTAAACTATTTGAAAGAAAAGAACGAAAGTGTTAGTATTTGAACATGAACATGATTGGAAGAAGATTATTGTCATCATTTTAATTTCTTTGGTCACTATTTTTTGTGGTACCCGAGAGCACATCAGACACACCAAATTGCATTCTGAATGTATGTGGAACGTCCTTCTGATATCAAATAATTTAGATTTTTTGGAATTTGTGATACAATTCAAATTTCATGGCAAATATTAAAAATTTGATATAAGAAGGACATTCCTCATAGATTTAAAATTTATGTAATTTTTTGTGACTGACAATGCGCTCTCAAGCTAGTCGCTATCCATTACAGAATAAGAATTGAGTTTGTTTCCTTCAAAATATGACGGCAATGTAATTTTTAGGGATAACAAACATTGATATGGAATGACACACCATTACTGTATAAATGTACATATAACTGAAAATTAAACATGTACTTAATGTGTACAGCTGTAGCAACACTGTTTTGCAGTGCACAGTACATTTTTTCTAGGCAAAGTTATGTAATTTATAAGTTTTAGTGGCATGCAAATTAAATGCATAAATACTTCAAGAAAATAAGACGTGAATAAATAAAGCTATCAATTATTATTATTACTATTATTATATTGTTATTATTAATATTATTGGTATTCATGAAATTCAATTACATGTGCCTGCCAATCTGTGTTTTTTTTCTCAAGTTTAGAGCTAATCCGTTCACAGTTTGTCACACAATGTAGACTTTAAGTTTAATTAACAAGCCTTCTTTCACAGAAGCTTGAAAAGCAAAGTAAACAGACAATATAGAGAAGAAAGGTGTGACAAACTCAATCATTTAAAATACTTGTGTACACACACCTTTTAGGTACATGGGATCTTGGACCAGTAATTGCTACAATGAAGGTACAGTGTTGACATAAATGTACTTGGTTTTCAAGTTGAATTCCATGACACCCCCTATGGAAGACATGACTTGAATCTCCCACACAGGGAGTGTAGATTCCAAATGGAGTCACCCATTTACGTCTAATGCACACTCCCTGTGTGGAAGATTAGGGCCATTAGCCAAGTTTCTAAATACCTCTATTTGGATAATGGTGTTACAAAGTCCTTTTCAGACTGAATGGGTTTAAAACAAGTAAGTTTGAAAACCACTATATTAGCGAGGATAGTACAGAAGAAAAACACCCCTTTCCTATGAAACCAAGATATTTCAGACCCCTAGCACAAATACATGTGGTTTTTAAAAAATTTTTCAAACCACCAACAATTTGGGTTTCTATTAATGCGCATGCTTACAGGTATTTTTCTGAGTGCCCCCCCCCCCACCGGACAACAACATTCATGTTTTCATTCTTTAACATCATGGTAAGATCTCTTGGAATACAAGGTACTTGAGTTGAGAACATTGTATAATCATTCATAATCTCCATCATGGCCTCTTTGGGAATAAAAATGTTGACATGTAGACTAGGCACTGCACATTATTTGTCAAACAACAAACTATACACAATTCATTAAATCCACTCACATCCCTATGTTGGTAGCATATTACAATAAAATCATTCACAAAGATTGATTTGTTCTGGTACAGATCTTTCATTTCACAGTAAAAGTCCTTTTAAAAATAGCACGCCTGCTGATTGTATATTATGTTATATCCCATTTGTCATTCAATACATTGATTTTTTGTGAAAAGTTTGACCATGCATGGGGTGTAAGAATGTTCATTGACGTCTTATATTGAATCGATTGATTAAGTAATTTACATGTTATCTACTGTTTTCCTGATCTTATTAAAATGGTATAAGAAATGGATTTAGAAATGAATGAATGAATCTATATCAGGTAGACATAGGAACCATTATAAACAAAATAAAAGACACAAATCAAAAATAACCAAAACAATGAAATACCGGTAAACTTGTACTCCAGGGTAATTCCACAAAATATTTCAGAATGGACCAATGAGGTATTATTTGAAAAATACAATAGATTAATAATTTTGTGTACATGTTTTTTTCTTCTTTTTTATAGTACCAGCCTTCAAAGTTACCATGGCAACTAGTGTGATTTTGCAGGTTTTGGATGTGTCAAATTTAAATTACAATTTTTCACTTAAGGATACGATACATGATTTACCGACAAGTGACTCATTTCGGAATGCGATCATGAATTTTGAAGAAAAAAAAAGTTTCCACAGGCTTCGTTGGGATTCAACCAGCTATTCGAACTTCCTGTGATTACGCGTCTAGCGCTTTACCGCTCGGCCACGGTGGCAGTTGAGTGGAGGAGTGTAATGATAAATGATAAATCTCATAATGCCATCTTTAGCCTTTTGTTTACTAAAAAAGACGCATTTTGTAAAGATAGATTAGCCGCTTTATGCATAAAGAGCACAAACGCTTTGGGAAAGGTTTCAAACAAATAATAAAGACACTGATGTGATGATGAAATTGCATAAGTCGGGAAATATTCATGCCGCAATGTTTTGTTTTGGTTTTAGGAATTTGACCTTAAAATTTACGACTTCATGACATTATCATTCAAATCAACAAAAGATATTTCAACAGTATATGGCCTCATTCTTTCTCTAGAATGTTTTGTACATGTATGTGAAATAGCTTCAACAATGGTTCGCTGCATAATGGTAAAAACAGCCTTGACCTAAAAATGGGCAAGAGGTACCATATTTACCGATTCAGGCTAAATTTAAAATTGATATAAAACGTTTGTTTTTTGATCGATTACAAAAATTTATTTTTGTCATATAAAGAAATTGTGTCTGGCGTGAATTACACCACAGTTTTTTTTATTCTTAGGGCTCTCTCTTCAAATAATTTTTTAAATGATAGAGTGAATCCCTGGCCCTCTATAATTATGCACAAAAGATCGAAGTCCCCTTAAGGTGGTACTACACCCCCTGATAAATTTTGTGACTAATTTTGCATTTTTCTCAAAAAATAACTACACACTAGTAACACAAGTTATGTATATTATCTACATGTAGGAATCCAATTCCTTCACTGAAATTTCAGTGATTCAAGATAAGTGGTTCATTTATATGTTAAGAAATGAGGTACATTCTAGCGGTACCTCTTTTCTTATCATTGTCTTGTCTTGAGTCACTGAGATTCCATTGTAGTAACTGGATTCCTTGCCCCTATAATAATTAATATACATAACTTTTGTTACCAGTGTGTTATTATTTTTTGAGAAAAATGCAAAAATAGTCACAAATTTATCAGGGGGTGTAGTACCACCTTAAAGAAACCCAAAAGAGCTGAAATGTTGTTGGCCAGATTATCAAATTATTTAGTTTTGTACTGACACAGAAACACATCAAATTACTGTAGGGCTGCTAAGAATACGCAATTGCGTTATTTGCGCCGCAATTTGCGTATTTTGGCTCCAATTGCGTTTTTTGACATTTTTGAAAAAATCTATAAAAAATTTTTTTTTTTTTTTTTTTTTTTTTTGATTTTAATTTTTTTTTGCGGATTTGGAGAGTCACTGGACCTAACATCAAGTGCTACCATCATTAATAAAAAAAAAAAAAAAAAAAAATTGGAAAAAGATACAAAAAATTACAAGTTTGTATCCAAATGGGACCAATTTGTAACTTGTGTTCACTTCAAAATCTATCTAAGATACAGACTTGTGTACAAAACCAATGCATTTTTATATCTTCAATAGACTATGCAGTGAACACAAGTTACAAATCGGTCCCATTTGGATACAAACTTGTAATTTTTTGTATCTTTTTTCCAATTTTTTTTTAAATCAGCCACAAATGATTGCAGTACCTCACTCAAGGTAAAGGGACTCTCTAAATCCGCAAAATATTTTTAAAAAACGCAATTTTTTATTTTTTTTATTTTTTTATTATCTTAATTTTTAAATTTTTAATTTTTTTCAATTTTTTTTAATGATGGTAGCACTTCATGTTAGGCCCAGGGACTCTCCAAATCCATGAAAAAAATTAAAAATCGTAAAAAAAAAAAAAAAAAAAATTTTTTTTTGATTTTGCGTTTTTGGCGGGAAATCGCGGATTTTTGCGTTTTTGGAAAATCGGGGTGCGTTTTTGGCCTCCAAAATCGCGTATTCTTAGCAGGCCTAAATTACTGGAATAAGTCATTTGTGGTAATTTTTCACTAGGGGGAAAGGGTGACTCTCTCCCACAAATGGCATATCAACAAAAACCAATTTTACACCCCTAAATGGTATAGCGCATATACAACAAACTACCGGTACTATAAATGGTGTTAACAGGACTTTTGCTAATTTTAGACTTTAAAACACCAAACATGCTGGAAGCACAACTTGCCCACAGACACAGAGATAAATTATTTCTTTTCAAAGCAAGATAAATCGACCAAGAATATTTTTTCCCAACTTATTTCAAAGTCACCCACAAATAATATACCAACCCTTAAAAAAGGATTGGGCTGTTAAGGGGGTACTACACCCCTGTGGTAAATTTGTGACTATTTTTGCATTTTTCTCAAAAAATAATAAAACACTGGTAATAAAAAATATGTATATTATTGGGGCAAGGAATCCAATTACTACACTGAAATTTCAGTGACTCAAGACAAGCGGTTCAGTATATATGATAGGAAACGAGGTACATGCTAGTGGTACCTTATTTCTTATCATAAATAACAAACCACTTGTCTTGGGTCACTGAAATTCCATTGTAGTAATTGAATTCCTTGCCCCTATAATATACATAACTTTTGTTACCACTGTGTTATTAGTTTTTGAGAAAATTGCAAAAATAGACACAAATTTATCGAGGGGTGTAGTACCCCCTTAAAGAAAGACCCCTAAAGCGGGGCTACCTTATGAAAAAGTACCCTCTTTAAAAAAATAAAGATGTAGACACCACTGTGTGGTGAAAATTGACCCCTTTTATATGCTTTTCTTGGATGGGTGCATAGAAAGACAACATGATTGACCACCTGGGATTGTCAGTGTACATCTGACCCAAAATATTTTTTTTTAATAAGTAAAATATTTATGACTGATGCAAAAGAAACTTGATGTTGGAAACATGATTCAAATGAAAGCCAAAGTGCTAGTTTCAGAATTTGAGAGAAAAACAGGGGGGTGTCAAAAATATGTACATGGTATGTACAATCTTTTGTATTTGAAATTCCATCATGCATTGGAAGGTTATTTTGTCCAAAAAGAAGGTTTGGCAATAGTCAAAACATCAAGATATCCTGGTATGATATAGTGAAAGTAAGTCCATTGCACATTGTACAAAACAATCAAGATTGCTGCTTACCCCCTTAAAATTTACAATACATTTTCTAAATAGGGTTATTTTTAAGATATCATTTGGAGCAAATATGCTCTTCATTTACTATAGTTTACTTTTGCTACAAATCAAAAAAAATTATACCACCAGTCTCATAATTACTGCATAGCCCCGAAGGGATTTTTTTAAAATTATACGTCAATAAGATTATGCTTAGTCTATAGTAATATTTGCTCAGGACGCCCTCAATTTTTTTTCAAAGCTCTGAAACTTGAACGGAATCTAGTTAAGGTGGTACTACACCCTTTGATAAATTTGTGACTATTTTTGCATTTTTCTCAAAAACTAATAAAACACTGGTAACAACAGTTATGTATATTATAGGGGCAAGAAATCCAGTTACTACATTGGAATTTCAGTGATTCAAGACAGGTAGGTATTGATTTATTAATCAAATATTGGTTTCCCTCATTTTTGACTGTAACTCCACAACTGTTGTCTGTGCTGAAATAAACATTTCCAGTGCAGTAGTTGTAGGCCCTATAGTCCTTGCCCCTATAATATACATATCTTACTTGTCATCAATGCGCTATAATTTTTGAGAAAAATGCAAAAATAGGCACAAAATTGGCCAGGGGTGTAGTACCCCCTTAATGTGAAATACCAATTCTGAATCTTAATGTGAAGCACCAACTCTGATGTGATGCAGGTACCCATTTATTCAGAGGATAACATCCAGATCAAGAACTACTTTGCTATTAAAAATACATATATGATCAGAATATTCTTCAAACTGATATCTGACCACAGACCTTGGAAGGCCCATGATGTCACATTGCCCATGTAAATCTACATTGTAATCAGATGGTCATATCAACATTTCTATCACAAAATTTACTTGCAAAATCTAGCTATGAATTTGCTCACCGATAACCTCATTACCGGGTACTTGCTCACATTAATGATAGGCCTCTGGAATGAAAATAGCAATTTTCTTTCATTTTACCTCATTTGCTCGGATCAAAATTAAAAAGGCACATATCTGATATTGACAACATTTAGTGTTTAATAAATATAAATAAAAATCCATCTTGTGATTTTTGGAAATTAATAATTTAAATGAAACTCATGAATGATGAAACTGTGCGTTGGTCCATATAGTGTACCAGAACCCCGGACCAGAACGGCGTGTACGCAGTGTAAGGCATTTCATTTCATTTTCATTTCAATTTTATTTATACACGGAAAAGCCCAGATCAGCCCTTGAGCTGGTCTTCCCTGGGGCCGTGTTGCTACATGTATATAAATTTACATGTTACATTACATCATTAATCAAGGATATTAAAAGTAAATGGAAATACAAAACAAGTATAAAAACTATATATGACAAAGTGATATAAATTAAGCATACAAAGCAAGTACAATTGACAAAGTAATAACCAAAAGCAAACATTTAGGCAAAGTTCAATTCATAATTACAGTAAAGCAATCTCCTGAACGCAGCAGGTCTATCACACAACTGTGCTTCAGCTGAGAGATCGTTCCATAGATGAGCACCCCTGTATGAAAGACTGCGTTTCTTAAAGTTATTTGAAGGAAAAGGAACATCAAAAGGCACGTGTATACTTTCTTCTGTTCCGCGCTATATTCGTGTGTGTTTATTGCGGAGCCACTAGCGTTCACAGTGTTCCAGTTTGGCCAAGAAATACTTTTTAAGTATTTGATTATAGAGGCTATTTAAATTTTAATACTGTCATGACTGTACAAGTATATCATATCATGGCTACACACACATGCACAGAAAACAGACACGACACATGAGACAGTGGTCAGTGCAATGGCAATGCCACCAAATCATGAAATGCAATGAGGTTGGGAAATATATACAATTGTTTTGTTTAGATCACTTGACTTGTCTGTATCAAACTCATCGTTAAATTCAATGAGTTCCCCGCTGCCAGTGAAGAGGCTGCACTGTAAATATATGATGTACAAACAAGTACCGTATAAAATTGTACCTGCTTCAGAATTTTAAGCTTACCTACCTTTTTACGCGCTGCTAGCTAGCTGCGGTGAATCGCTTATTTTATCACATTATTCTTGTTTTGATGATGTCTTCTTTATTCCATAAATTCAAGCATCAGATAGGGAGGACGATGAAGGAACGCCCCAAACATCAAATTATTCTATAAAAGCTGGCATTCCGACTTCTGTGAGTCATGAATTCATCAGTAGGTGTTAACGAACGCGTCTCCCGTTGTTGTGGTATCGATCGACAGGTCAATCAATTATGATCACGTGACTGATGGCAAAAATCTAGACTTCCTTGCAGTCTTGTGTGAATGATCGTAATATCTCCTGATCACGGAGAAGACTGAGAAACGACTAGAATCCACCTGTCGCTCAAAAAGTTTCCTGCTATAAATCCCCACCATGTATGTGTATGAGATGGGCAGCTATGGGTGGGGGTTTTCGGGCAGGGGGAAGGGGAATACTTTATTGACATGGTTGATATTAGCCCGGAATATTTCAAGACCAAAACATTATAAAGTGACATTTTTTGCATGCTCTTACCATGGAGGATAAATAAATTTATATACCGTACCTCCATGCTCTGACTGGTCTACTGTTTCTTGCACGAGTATTTTTGTGGGGGTCTGTGACTACAATTGGGCCAAATTTGGACAATTCAATAACCCCCCCTGGAAAAAATCTGGTGCCACAATGCGCGGGTGTGCCTGCGGGATGTTCTTTGGAAATGTGTGAAAATGAGGATAGTGTAAAAACAACTTAGGCTGTAACTATTTAAAAAAAATAAGATTCAGTGATTTGCTCATCCAGAGGCCCATAAAAATTAATGAGTAAAAATTGAGATTTAAAGCAGTAAAGTGTGATTTGCATAAAGAACAGATTCCTATTTAAATGTGTGTTTTCACTGATCACACTATCCCCTCTGCATTATCCCCTTTTAATTTTGAGCCAAACAAATGAGGTATAATAAAAAAATTGCGATTTCATTCCTGCAAGTTTATTTGGGGGGGTCTGATAAATTAAAAGGTTATATGTGACGTGTCATATCAAAAGGAGACACTTTTGGGCAGGTTATCAATTTTGAGGTTTTTACATAGCTTAAATATAGAGATATTTTGCTCCACAATGCCGTTTTCCCCAATGAAATCGGACATTCCTAAGCGAAGATATCGAGTTTGTAAGTTGTGGTATTACAAAATTGGAAATTGAGATATCGGCCTTTTAAAATATTATTGACAATGTTGAGAGTAGGATTTACCTTGAAAAATGTCTCAAAAAATACAAGATGTCAGTTATATTCCGGTCTGAAACTATCAGACAATATTTTTTACAAAAATAACATCACAAATTCGCAACAAACCCAAATTGTGAAAAAATACTCTCCGGGCAGATTTTTGGCTTTTTCTCCATTTACGATCCTGCTCAAAAGTGTCTCCTTTTGACATGACACGTCACATATATCTGATACGACGGTGAACACTAGCATTTTGTGAGGAAAAATAAGAATGGTACAATATTGCTTTTTAATATTTTAAAAAACAGTCATACATCACATGACACCACACTTTCAAATATTTTTGGCAAATGATTGCTTTATTACAAATTAAGAGCTATATCATTGAAGAAAACACAAAGGCAAGTATTGATGATCATTTTAAAATGCTTGTTATCTTTCGAGACCATACAAAGTGGAAACTTGTCTAATAAAAAATTCACAAATATACTCTCAGTGAGACTAAATTGGTTCAGATGGGGGATTCTGACACATATCATAAAGTGTGCTGAGGCTGTAAAGTGTGCCGAGGCTAGTGGGTTTATACCCTTTTTTCTAAAACAGGCTTCTAGACCAATAATATCTCATTGAGGGTCCACTTTTCAATTCTTATACAGGGCAAACCAAAAAGTACCATAGAGCCATATTTATTTTAGAACCAAGATGAACTTTTCAGATGTTGAAATTTGCTATGAATGTTAGATTCAGCAGTAACCAAGTGTGACAAGAAAATGGCATTAATAGTTTTTTATGAACCTTTTACTTATATGAACTTTTTAAAGCGATATTTAACTTAAATTTGTGCGTGCCACGTACCCGTATTTTGAATGAGACTACGCAATATGGTCCAACATTGAATTGGGGGAGTGGGGGGCAGAGATATACCAAAAGACATGCAAAGTGTGCCAAGCTTTTTTCCTGGAAGTAGACCAAGGTAACTGTTCTAGTTAAGTCCCCTTCAATTGCCACACATTTCCACTGGACACTTGAAAAACCCACCTAGCAATCTGTTCATTCTGTTATAACCCTAGCAGAAATTCTATACAGCAAGAAGTGTATCAAAAGTGTATCAAAGTGTATTAAAACTGTATCAAACAGCAATTTAATACAGTTTTGATATACAAAGGGTGTATTGAAAATGTATCAACTGAAAATATAAGGTATCAAAACTGTATCAAATACCACCTAACTGTATCAAAAATGTATCAAAAGTGTATCAAATTTGAACTTAGTTAATTTTGGCCATGCTTGTGGTGTATCAAAAGTGTATCAAAGTGAACTTTTCGGTGCTAGATGTATATCAAAAGTGTATCAAATTGGACTTAGTCAAATTCTGGCTGCATACAGTGTATCAAAAGTGTATTAAATTGGACTTTGCCTGTTTTTTAGTGTATGTAAAGTGTATCAAATTGAACTTAGTTAATTTTTGGTGTCTAGAGGTATATCAAAAGTGTATCAAATTGGACTTAGTCAAATTCTGGCTGCATACAGTGTATCAAAAGTGTATTAAATTGGACTTTGCCTGTTTTTTAGTGTATCAAAAGCGTATTAAATTGGACTTAGTTTATTTTGGGTGGCTAGAGGTATATCAAAAGTGTATCAAATTGGGCTTTCATAAACTGACCTTTTGTAGTGTATCAAAACTGTATCAATAACTGATCACATGTCTAGATAATGACTCATCATTTTCAAATTTGCCCATGTGGCATGTATGCAGTTAACACCAGGATTTGCATTTGGAAATGTACTGTATTTTAGAGCAAATTATGGTGTTTTATTTATCATGATGACGATACAAACATGCTTGTAGACTGCACATTAGGTTACAATGTAGTTGTAATCAGGGACTGTGATTAAAGAGGAAATATCTGACTTTGTTCTGATAAGGTAAGCTTACTATATATTATATATAGGGCCTCAATGTATATGTATTAAGCATGAATATAGCACATGCCTGTATAGTAGATGTTATTGGTAGCCTTTTTGTCTCTTTATTGAGGGTAACAACTTCAGTGACAAACACTGCATTCCAAGCAGGCCTTCTGATGTATGTATGTTCCATTTTGGTTGGGTTTTGCTTCTTTTTTGCAAGACTTTCTCACACATTTATCCTATTGCGTTGTAATTTTGAACGTTGATAGGGGAAAGTGCATTGAGCTGCTCCGTGATGGGGGAAAGTGCTAGAGGTCAGCATTAGCAGTAGAGGGCAGTGTTGAATTTGAGCTTGATTAGACTAATTTCAAAATTTGACCTTTGACCCCTTCACTTTGGGGTCATTAATGTTTGCAAATATGTTTAGATCATGTACGGATAATTCTTGTTGAATTTGAGCTTGATTGGACCAATTTTGAAATTTGAAAAACTGTATCAAAAGTGTATCAAAACTGTATCAAAAGTGTATAAAAAACTGTATCAAAAGTGTATCAAAAACTATCAAAAGTGTATCAAAAAACTATCAAAAGTGTATAAAAACTGTATCAAAAGTGTATCAAAAACTATATCAAAGGTGTATCAAATGGCATGTATCAAAAATAGGGCGGTCCAGCTGGCCAGCATTAGAATTGGAACGCTGATTTGATACAGTGACATATTTGATACACTTTTGATATAATTATGTATAAAATGTGTATAAAATGAAAGGATAAGAATTTCAATGCTAATTTGATACAGTTTAAATTGGCACGCTGATTTCATACAGTGACATATTTGATACACTTTTGATATAATTATGTATGAAATGTGTATGAAATGAAAGGATCAAAATTTCAACGCAAATTTGATACAGTTTAAATTGGAACCCTCATTTGATACAGTAACATATTCGATACACTTTTGATATAAATTATGTATGAAATGTGTATGAAATGAAAGGATAAAAATTTGAACGCAAATTTGATACAGTTTAAATTGGAACCCTGATTTGATACAGTAACATATTCGATACACTTTTGATATAAATTATGTATGAAATGTGTATGAAATGAAAGGATAAAAATTTGAATGTTAATTTGATAGTTTAAATTGGAACGCTGATTTGATACAGTTACATATTTCATACACTTTTGATATAATTATGTATGAAATATGTATGAAATGAAAGGATAAAAATTTGAACGCAAATTTGATACAGTTTAAATTGGAACCCTCATTTGATACAGTAACATATTCGCTCCGCTTTTGATATAAATTATGTATGAAATGTGTATGAAATGAAAGGATAAAAATTTGAACATAAATTTGATACAGTTTAAATTGGAACCCTCATTTGATACAGTAACATATTCGATACACTTTTGATATAAATTATGTATGAAATGTGTATGAAATGAAAGGATAAAAATTTGAATGCAAATTTGATACAGTTTAAATTGGAACCCTCATTTGATACAGTAACATATTCAATACACTTTTGATATAAATTATGTATGAAATGTGTATGAAATGAAAGGATAAAAATTTCAACACTAATTTGATACAGTTTAAATTGGAACCCTGATTTGATACAGTTACATATTTCATACACTTTTGATATAATTATGTATGAAATGTGTATGAAATGAAAGGATAAAATTTGAACGCTAATTTGATACAGTTTAAATTGGAACGCTGATTTGATACAGTTACATATTTCATACACTTTTGATATAATTATGTATGAAATATGTATGAAATGAAAGGATAAAAATTTGAACGCAAATTTGATACAGTTTAAATTGGAACCCTCATTTGATACAGTAACATATTCGATACACTTTTGATATAAATGATGTATGAAATGTGTATGAAATGAAAGGATAAAAATTTGAATGCAAATTTGATACAGTTTAAATTGGAACCCTCATTTGATACAGTAACATATTCGATACACTTTTGATATAAATTATGTATGAAATGTGTATGAAATGAAAGGATAAAAATTTGAACATAAATTTGATACAGTTTAAATTGGAACCCTCATTTGATACAGTAACATATTCGATACACTTTTGATATAAATTATGTATGAAATGTGTATGAAATGAAAGGATAAAAATTTGAACGCTAATTTGATACAGTTTAAATTGGAACCCTGATTTGATACAGTAACATATTCGATACACTTTTGATATAAATTATGTATGAAATGTGTATGAAATGAAAGGATAAAAATTTCAACACTAATTTGATACAGTTTAAATTGGAACCCTGATTTGATACAGTTACATATTTCATACACTTTTGATATAATTATGTATGAAATGTGTATGAAATGAAAGGATAAAATTTGAACGCTAATTTGATACAGTTTAAATTGGAACGCTGATTTGATACAGTTACATATTTCATACACTTTTGATATAATTATGTATGAAATATGTATGAAATGAAAGGATAAAAATTTGAACGCAAATTTGATACAGTTTAAATTGGAACCCTCATTTGATACAGTAACATATTCGATACACTTTTGATATAAATGATGTATGAAATGTGTATGAAATGAAAGGATAAAAATTTGAACGCAAATTTGATACAGTTTAAATTGGAACCCTGATTTGATACAGTAACATATTCGATACACTTTTGATATAAATTATGTATGAAATGTGTATGAAATGAAAGGATAAAAATTTGAATGTTAATTTGATAGTTTAAATTGGAACGCTGATTTGATACAGTTACATATTTCATACACTTTTGATATAATTATGTATGAAATATGTATGAAATGAAAGGATAAAAATTTGAACGCAAATTTGATACAGTTTAAATTGGAACCCTCATTTGATACAGTAACATATTCGATCCGCTTTTGATATAAATTATGTATGAAATGTGTATGAAATGAAAGGATAAAAATTTGAACGCAAATTTGATACAGTTTAAATTGGAACCCTCATTTGATACAGTAACATATTCGATACACTTTTGATATAAATTATGTATGAAATGTGTATGAAATGAAAGGATAAAAATTTGAATGCAAATTTGATACAGTTTAAATTGGAACCCTCATTTGATACAGTAACATATTCAATACACTTTTGATATAAATTATGTATGAAATGTGTATGAAATGAAAGGATAAAAATTTCAACACTAATTTGATACAGTTTACCCTGATATTTACATATCTCATACACTTTTGATATAATTATGTATGAAATGTGTATGAAATGAAAGGATAAAATTTGAACGCTAATTTGATACAGTTTAAATTGGAACGCTGATTTGATACAGTTACATATTTCATACACTTTTGATATAATTATGTATGAAATATGTATGAAATGAAAGGATAAAAATTTGAACATAAATTTGATACAGTTTAAATTGGAACCCTCATTTGATACAGTAACATATTCTATACACTTTTGATATAAATGATGTATGAAATGTGTATGAAATGAAAGGATAAAAATTTGAACGCAAATTTGATACAGTTAAAATTGGAACCCTGATTTGATACAGTAACATATTCGATACACTTTTGATATAAATTATGTATGAAATGTGTATGAAATGAAAGGATAAAATTTGAATGTTAATTTGATAGTTTAAATTGGAACTGTAGGGGTTTTACCAAAACTTCGCCCTGACGAACGAACTCTCGGCCTATTTGCAGTGATTTGAGACAGATCGATCCCTACTTTGCAGAATGTAACCTGGGATTCGCTGAACATACGCACCAAACACAGTTTTCACTTACAAACCAATTCTTTAATATCTCTTTAATACTCGTTGATAATTCACAACACTGTTAGATAGCTATTTAGTCTGATTTTAGTGATTTAGTGTATTCAGTGGTAGAACAAATTGTAATTACCACGGGTAACTTTCCGCCATTTTGTCTGTCTGATTGTTTACGCGACTTCTGCGCAAGTCCAGAGATGAGCTAAATTTAGATCGCTTACTGAATTAAGGGCGCACCTCACATAAATGCATAAAAGCCTAAATTGGCACCAACATTCCGGCCCCTAATTGAACGCTGCGCTTTCAATTACTCCTAAATTGACTGACAACAATTGAGTGCCCAATTTAGAAACGGACACCTTGTAAATTCACTCCAAAATATCAAACAATGTGAAACGAAGTGACCAAAACTAAAAATACGATCTGGCGGATTACTAAACATAACGCAAACATATTTGACAACACTTCATGTAAATAGCAAACATCTGTATGCAGGTGAATGCACAATAAAGAAACTTATCATGAAGATTAACTCTGCTATGTGTCAAGTCAAGTTGTCCTTCTTTCATAGACTGTTCTGGTTCTTTAAAGACCAGTGAGTAGCATTGCTACTTTGAAAGCTGCATTGAGCAGTTATACTATATAGTGTCCTTTCACAGTTCATATGATGATGATGATATCAAAATCATCCAACTCTATAACTTGGTCCTTTGAGCAGGTTTAAATCTAAAACTGAACAATTGAAAAATACCTTAGGCTAAATATAGCCAAACCTCAACAGCACAATATTTTGTGCGAATTAATGACTTTACTTATTTGTAAACAAAAGCACTTCATCATGTGATCTGGTAAATACTCAAAAACAATGACCAAAACAAGAACAGTGCAAAATGCACTGAGCAATTGGGATGAAACAATTGGCAGGGCAAACAAGAGCCCAGCAAACCAAGTCACATGGAGAAGCCACATGTAAATATACATGTAAATTAAACTATTTACTCAAGCCTCAAGTGCACATGGGAAATGTTATAAACCTAAAGAGGCACTTCTAATCTGATGAGGCAATAATGAGCATTATCAACATGATCCGTTAATTATGATCATGCTAATCCTAAACATGATGAATAAAATGATCCACTTCAAAGACCGGAGTAAACCAGAATATGAAGCTAGATTTCTAAAATCCTGATTGTTCTGATAAAGATACTTCATTGTGTGATTCAGTAAACTCTCCACAGAAAATGAATGAAACATTTCACAAACAAAAACAGTGCAAAAAGCACAGAAGATTTGACAATTAATTTTGCCAGAAATGAAACCCAAATGTTTACTATATCACACTGTGAAGCTCAATTTAAACCAAAAAGGTTTATTTAGTTGAACTCTAATTGAATTGTCCAAATTTGGACTAATTTAAACTCAAAAATTTCTCAATCATAAATGTCAGTAGGCTGAAATTTAAAGCTGTCTTTATACAACTTATTTTCAGATTTCTAATGTCCATCCAAATGTTCAATACATGCAAACAGTTCAATCTGTTGACTGGAGCACTGTGTGAAATTTAACTACGCGTGCTGACAGGTGATGTGTGGCAATTTTTGAAAGTAGCAGGATCAATCCAATGAGCCATAAAACCCAAATTTCACATAAATTATGCTGGTTCTAAGATGATGCATTTACTGTCTCTCAATTCTAATGTTTGTAACCAGCCATTCAAGGAAATGTCCAAGTTGATCAGTGGCTATGTACATGTTATCGTGTACCTGTAGTTCACACCAAGCTGCTGAAATTGTCCACAATCTCAAATTTAAGTGATTCATTGCAAAGTAAAATGAAATATGATATGCTATGCCATGGGCAAATGAAATATGACAAAAAGGCCTAACTCAGAACAAAACAATCCCTTTTGACATCCTAAGGAAACCCAACAAGGGCGGCTGCATATCAGGATTTCACTTCACCTGGCAAATTATCATTTTACCACATTTGTCAGCGTTTTCACAGTGCAAGTCCTCGGTGCTGGAAACTTCCTCAGTGGTTATAAATAAAAGTTTGAAGTTCACTTTGCTCACCACAACAGTCAACATGGTAGACTGCTGTCTGCAAACCTGCACCATGTTGATCAGCAGTCGAAACTTCCACGGCTCCAACATCTGCACGTCTTCATGGTTCTTGTAGTTCACACTCACCCCACACTGGTAGGTTCACATTGGTAGGTTCACACTCACCCCACACTGGTAGGTACGCACTGGTAGGTTCACACTCACCCCACACTGGTAGGTTCGCACTGGTAGTGTCTGCATGCTCTCACACTGGTATCTTTTCACAATGGTGACTGGATGGCTGGATGGGCTCAAGGCCCTTAAAGTCAGTGTTATTTTTCGTCTGACTTGGGGTTTCCAGTACCCCCATCAACTAAAAGTAAACTTCCAGTTGGTGTCCCAGATTAGGCGCCGGGGGCTCGCCGTGTTTTTTTAGTTCATGTCCTTGGGCCCTTGCAATGGGCTATCTTGCTCAAGCAATACACAAAGTTTTGTGACCGGTCTTACAAGTTCTGTGGTTTGTGTCTTGATCTTGGTGCTCCGGACAGGTCCATACTTGTCTGGATGTATTTCTTGAACGCAGCCTGGGGTCCATGATTTGCGTGGTGCCTGGTTGTCTACCATTAACACCGCATCTCCTGGTTGTAAATTTCTTTGGGGACACAACCACTTCTGAGGACTCTGTGTGACAGCTCTGGGTTGGTATTTGCAGCATGTTACACACTGCTTCACTAAATTTCTCACCGCTTTGCTCGCATTGATTATCCAGAATCTTTGCCTCAGTTCTGCTAAGACATTGTTTCTGCCCTGATGGTTGACATGTTCATGCATGTGTCTTATAATCAGGCACGCGAAACGTGGTGGTTCTTTGGCAGAATCATTGGATGCGTTACATGATCTGGTATAGGAGCGTTGCGGAGTCCTCCGCCAACTCTTAGTATCCCATCAAGTATCATAGGATCCAGGTTGTCTAAGGATCCTACTTTCTGTCTCTTCTTACAGGTGATCTTCTGATCTGGTGTCGCTTTCAGAGCGCTGATCTCCTCAGCAAATGCTTCTTGCTGGATGTAGCGAACAATCGCTTCCTCTGCTTCCTGGAGATCATCCGCTGACAGGTGGGACTCTCGAGTTGGTTCTAAGGATTGTCTAGATTGGGCCTTTTCTTTGTCACATTTGGCAGCTGCATTGTTTTTATTTTTAGCTTTTTGCAGCAGTATTCTTTTGAGTCTCAGTAGGTATGCGACCGCTCTCTTCAAGGAATTCCACTTGGAATAATGTCGCAGTAGTTTGTCAATAGGATCTTCATGTTTCTCTACTTGAATGGCGTTAACGGAAGCCTCATATTTTGGATCATTATCCAGTTGGTTCTCATCACTGTTACATGGTTGACTTGGCTGTTCAGTCTTCTTGCTGAGACAATTTTTTACTGTTTGACCCCGCGAGCATTCATCAGCCGGGTTCCGTGCCGTATCAACATGTTGCCATTGTGAGGGTGAAGAACCTTCTCTTATGGCTCTGTTATATTCTTCCCCGACCTGTGGTTTTCTTTGGCATTTTCTCTTCAGGTGTGAGATTTTACTTTCTGACTTGTTGTTTGGGAATGTAACTTCCTGGTTACTAAGTGGCAGCTTCATCTGACAGTCGCCGTCCTTTAAATGAATTGACTTTACCACCATGTTGTCACCTATTGAATTTTGCGGTCCGTCTTCTATCGTCCGCTCATTAATATCATGGTTGTACGGGTCGGCCAACTCATTATGCAAGTCCTCCACAGAGATTCTATGTACAGAAGCCATACTTGTTGTTGTTGATGTAGCTCTTGACTTTGTAAGCCCATGTATCTCCCAGCCTAATGCTGATCTACATGCGTATGGACCGTTGTGTTGACTCTGGATGACTTCTAGCGGTTCCAATGCTCTTGGGACATTATTCCCAATGAGCAGGTCGACTCTTTGCCCTTTCCGCAACTCAGGTACTGTTATTTCTTGCAAATATGGCCATGGAGTCAGATCTTCTTTGGAGACCATATCTTCCACCTTGACTGGTATAGAGTCCTGGGTATAAACGTTGGGTAACTCAATGTTGACTTTACCATCTGCATCTGTTACCTCCAAACCTGCTAACTTGTATGTGTCAACATCTTTGTCTCCATTTATGGTTCGGACCTTGATCTTTGTCTTTGTTCCTTTCATAGCTAATTTGCTCTTCAGATTCTTAGAGCAGAATACAGCCGTGCTCTTGCTGTCCAACAGAGCATAGGTTTTGACTTCTTTACCTGTGTCTCTTGACAGTACGGTTACCGGCACCACCGATAATACCGATGCAATGCATCCTGCCCCAGTCAAACCACATGTGGTTGATGCCTCTACTTCTGACTTCTGTGGGGCTCTTTCGCCTCTTTCACGGTGCAAAACGGTTGGATGCCTGCCTTTGCAGGTGATGCATTTGACTCTTTTTGTACAGTCTCTGACGAAGTGAGATCCTTTCTTGACACAGCCAAAACACACGCCCAGTTTCCGCAGAGTAGCCACCCTTTCATCGTATGGTTTCTTCTGGACCACCCTGCATACTTCCAGTGTATGTGTTGAAGTATCACAGTGAAGACACTGTTTTTGAGGCAATTTCTCTTCACTTAGTGCACTGGTGACAAAACTTGAAGTTCTTGGCTTTGGTTTGTTGTCATACTGTTGATTTCTGCTATTACTCTTGGTGTCGCTGCTAATCGTACCAAAGGCTGGATTTGCGACAATCTGTGCATGGCGACTCACGAAGTCGACCAAGTCTTTGAAACCAACGGTTCTCATTTTCTCTTCCTGTATACCATACGCCTTGGCTCTCCATAAGTTCTTAAGCCTATATGGTAGTTTACCAACCAACAGCTGCAGACTACTTGTGTTGTCCAATTCTTTCAAGGGACTGTTAGCTTGCATCATATTGTGGCATTCTAGCAGGAATAATGAAAACTCATTAAGGCAACTAGCCTGTTCCTTGACGTCTGGCCATTCCTTTGCTTTCTTCAAAACAGCTTGTGCAATCTTGTGACTGTCTCCAAACCGTTTGGTAAGTAGCTGTTTCGCCTTGATATATCCTTCATTGGCGTCTGTGTAATACAAGCAGCTATTCACTAAGCTCTTGGGTTCACCTGAGGTGTATTGCCATAAGTAATTGATCCTGTCTCTACTATCTAAAATTTTGTCCTCTACTCCGTATTCAAAGGCTTTCATGAATGTGGTGAATTTTAACGGATCTCCGCTAAATACTTGGATCTTCTGCGCTGGCAGTTGTGCTCGAACTTGTTGTGT
Organism: Amphiura filiformis; assembly: GCF_039555335.1. Taxonomy (NCBI): domain Eukaryota; kingdom Metazoa; phylum Echinodermata; class Ophiuroidea; order Amphilepidida; family Amphiuridae; genus Amphiura; species Amphiura filiformis. The sequence continues at coordinate 42,496,837 of NC_092632.1, read as the reverse complement.
GATGAGCAATTGCGTTAACTTGCCAAGGTCACTATTGGCTGGATCCCTTTGTTGTAAACTCTCTTTGTTTACACTCTGTGTCACCATCGTACTTATGGGTTGAGCTTGACCCATGCTAGAATTCATGAATACGGATGGATTTGTAGGCTGTTGTTTCATGTCATTGTCATGACGTGTATTGAATTGTCCAGCTGGAGTTTTGATTTCTTTTAACTGATCTCTGTTTGTATCCACCGGTGCTGCTATGGCTGACAATAGACCTGTGTCATATTGTGGTGGTATACTGATTAGCAATGGACTACTAATCGACAACTTTCCCACATTCACCGGCGCTGCTGTTGACGGCAATTGACTGACGTCATTTTGAGGTGAGGTGTCAATTTGCGCTAGACTACTAGTAGACAACTGTTTCTTTGGTTGCTGTACGTCACTGTGTGTCTCAGAGATCATGTTAATTTGCGTTTTTGCAATTTCTTGCTTTGTTGTTTTGTCACATGGACTTTCCCATGGATTTGGGCCTGTAGCGCCTTGAATTTCTTTGGTATCTTCTAACCAACGACTCACGGAAACTTTATCATCGATTAAAATTTGTGGAAGCCCTTCTGATAACGACCTGCTTCGTCTGCTCTTTGACTCGTCATCGTATTTCTCTAATGTAGCTATTTTTACTTCCTCAACATTTATTTCCGTCTCCATGGCTAGCAGCTCCCTCTTTTGTTGCAAGTCTTTTGCTCTAGTCTGTAACTCAAACTCTTCTTTTTCCAGAGCTTGCTTTAGGTATCTTGCTTTAGCCTGCAACTCAAACTCTTCTTTTTCCAGAGATTGTTTTAATTTGAGTGCTTCAGCGCGGCATCGCAGCTCGGCTTTTCGGGTGGCTGCCTCAAGGAGGGCTAACTCTGCCCCACTGGATAATGCAGTACTGGGTGACCTCTTACTACTCCTTTGAGCAGAACTTGTACTTTTATTACTCATTTTATTACTCTCCTTTGTGTCTCAACTTTATTTCACAATCTATTTGTTGGATGAAGGGAGCCCTCAATTGTAGCTTTGTCACACTTGCGATACGCGTGGCTTATTATGCAATGTTTGTTTACACACAAGTTCGACACGAATTTATTTTCGCTAAAGCACGCTAGTATTTTTGCCGAAAAGCCTTGATTTATTCTGAAATCAAGAAAGAGTATGTCATGCATGTATATTGACCTTGATTCGAGTTCGCCCTTAAATCAAGAAAGGGGTAAGTATTGCATGTAAGTATGCCTTGATTCGAATATTGCCCTTAAATCAAGAAAGGGGTATAACTATTGCATGCACCCTAAATAGAGTATATATTTTGTATGCGTGTATGTATGCCTTGATTCAGATTACGCCTAAAATCAAGAAAGGGACGCGTCTTATTGTTACGCGCAAATTTGCGGCGTGCTATGCAGATGCAATATAATATGCGAAAAGCACCGAAACTTAATTTTGCTTAAATAAGCTCCTCATAGTACAATTTGTAGCTTTGACACACATGCGATGGCGTGGCTTATAATGCCGTGTTTGTTTACACACGATTTTATGCGATTGCGATTTATTGTACACAGTTTGTACCGAATCCTACCGATGTAGGCCTATTTTAGCCAAAACACGCAAATATTTTTAGCGAAAAGCCTTGATTTATGCTCGAAATCAAGAAAGCGTCTGACGTGCGTGTATATTTGCCTTAAATCCTAAAATCAATAGGAGTATGTCTGCATGTATGTATGCGTTGTTACGCGCAAATTTGCGGCGTGCTATGCAGATGCGATGTGCAAGATGCACACCGAATCGTAATTTTTGCTTAAATAAGCTTGCTCGAATAATTATTTGCTATACAGAGTTTACGCACACAAAACACTGTAGAGCCTCAATATGCTTGCTGAACAGACACAAGATGCACTGTAGAGCTTCGATTTTCATTTAAATATGCTTGCCGAACAGACATGAGAAACACAGTCACATGACTGTTTTAGCCCTGATTTATTTATTTTAGCGTGTATGCTATACTGATATGATGTACATGCACTGTCATGTGAATAGCCCTGAAATAACTTTTTGCTTGTTTACAGATGTACTGTATTTCTATAAGCTTATTTGCTATACACGTGTACATGTACCGATTGCTGTACAGCCCTGATTGCACTCTGTGATGTCACTCGACAATGCACTGCCACTGCTCTATAAATAGAACCTTGTTTATTTGCCATAAATCTCGCCAATTTGCGACTCTACGGCAATACCTGTTCTATTTTATGACAATGGTTCAACTTATGAACCTTATAGCATGTCATAAACCTTTGTTCAACTTTGAACATTTATCATTTGTTCTACTTAATGTAGGGGTTTTACCAAGGATTCTCGAGTACTAATATACTATAGGATAAGCCACTCGTTTGCGCAAATGAAGTCAGTCATTCAGCCTATGCGCCTTCATGCATGTGATGGCATAGTACCCCTGTACGTGTAGGAGTGTAATTACCTGTGGAAGAGATGATGCAATGTTTACGTCATCGTTTCCAAAAAAATTAAATGGCGAAAAACGGCGAACATTTGGTCGAATCTTTCCATTACTATCATATCGTGAAAAACCAAATAGCTGAGGAGTTAGCTCAATATGCTAGGAAAATATTATAACCGATTACCCCATGACGAGACTGGCTAAATAAGCTGTATTTTTGCCAGAAAGGGTCCGAATAATTGGCAGTCGATGGGCGCCATCTTGGAAAAATAGCTCGAAATAGACTTCCTCGACAGTCGTTCAAGATTGAGGAGATTTTAGCCTGACGATGTTAGACTTGATCAAGACGGAGTGTCGTTTGCACTGTATCGGTCTAAATGTGCACATTTCATACATAAAATTAGCTTGAAATTCAATAAAGCAAGTAAAATATGGGTCTAATATTATCTCTACTAATATAAAATTTGATGAAAATGGTATTTCTTTCTTAAAACAAATAAACATACTTTCAAATTGCGTTACAATCGTACCTGTACTTACAGGTCTGAAACTAAGACTAATTTACCACCTCGATGCCCTAGCAACTGTCAATCAAATACAGGATAAGTCCTTTTGACCAGTAAAGCAGTAACGCGCATCATAGCCGTTCACAAGTACGTAAGTTTTAGGCTTACCACCTCGATGCATAGCAACCGGCATAGCAACCGTCACTCAAACTGCCGGCGAAGTGACTTCATTTTTTATACAGGGATTGAATACGAGTGTCACAGCCCTGGTTTTACCAAAACTTCGCCCTGACGAACGAACTCTCGGCCTATTTGCAGTGATTTGAGACAGATCGATCCCTACTTTGCAGAATGTAACCTGGGATTCGTTGAACATACGCACCAAACACAGTTTTCACTTACAAACCAATTCTTTAATATCTCTTTAATACTCGTTGATAATTCACAACACTGTTAGATAGCTATTTAGTCTGATTTTAGTGATTTAGTGTATTCAGTGGTAGAACAAATTGTAATAAGCCCACAGAATTAAAGACAGAGAATCGGGACTCGACCGCCATCTTGATACAGGCATGAAGCAAAAATTGGGGTATTCGGTTTCCCTCGGAATGCACTCGAGGCATTCGTTGTCATGCAAGCGCGACATGGATGAAGGGCGCATTTGAGAGACGCACTTGATGCGACCTGCACGCGAGTACCAAGACGCTTCAGATGAGACGCAGAATTGTTTTCGTTCGTCTCCGCGCACCGTCGGCAAGGACCCGAATACCCCCAATTTTCTCCCCATAGCTGACGGCGCGATTGTACATGGCGGTATAGGGAGTCCCGGTTCTCCTTCTCTAATTCTGTGAATAAGCCCAATCGGCATTGGAAGTTTGCAATGCATTGTGGGACAGTTTTTGCAGTTTTAGGACACTTTGTCCTTTGACCTATCAGGAAAATTGCTGTAATTATTAATAATTTATTTATTATTGTCATAATGTTATCATTAAAAATATTTAAATAATTAATTAATTTAATAATAATGTTTTTTAAGTTTGTTTTTATTCTAGTAACAAGTTTTAAATTATATTTTGTACGCACAAAACCCGAATTTTCCAGATAGGTCAAAGGGCAAAGTGTCCTAAAAAAACCGGAAGTTACAATAGCGATTTGGCTTATTACCACGGGTAACTTTCCGCCATTTTGTCTGTCTGATTGTTTACGCGACTTCTGCGCAAGTCCAGAGATGAGCTAATTTAGATCGCTTACTGAATTAAGGGCGCACCTCACATAAATGCATAAAAGCCTAAATTGGCACCAACAGGAACGCTGATTTGATACAGTTACATATTTCATACACTTTTGATATAATTATGTATGAAATATGTATGAAATGAAAGGATAAAAATTTGAGCATAAATTTGATACAGTTTAAATTGGAACCCTCATTTGATACAGTAACATATTCGATACACTTTTGATATAAATTATGTATGAAATGTGTATGAAATGAAAGGATAAAAATTTGAACGCATAAATTTGATACAGTTTAAATTGGAACCCTCATTTGATACAGTAACATATTCGATACACTTTTGATATAAATTATGTATGAAATGTGTATGAAATGAAAGGATAAAAATTTGAATGCAAATTTGATACAGTTTAAATTGGAACCCTCATTTGATACAGTAACATATTCAATACACTTTTGATATAAATTATGTATGAAATGTGTATGAAATGAAAGGATAAAAATTTCAACGAAAATTTGATACAGTTTAAATTGGAACCCTCATTTGATACAGTAACATATTCGATACACTTTTGATATAAATTATGTATGAAATGTGTATGAACTGAAAGGATAAAAATTTCAATGCTAATTTGATACAGTTTAAATTGGAACCCTCATTTGATACAGTAACATATTCGATACACTTTTGATATAAATGATGTATGAAATGTGTATGAAATGAAAGGATAAAAATTTGAGCGCTAATTTGATACAGTTTAAATTGGAACCCTGATTTGATACAGTAACATATTCAATACACTTTTGATATAAATTATGAATGAAATGTGTATGAAATGAAAGGATAAAAATTTCAATGCTAATTTGATACAGTTTAAATTGGAACCCTCATTTGATACAGTAACATATTCGATACACTTTTGATATAAATTATGTATGAAATGTGTATGAAATGAAAGGATAAAAATTTGAGCGCTAATTTGATACAGTTTAAATTGGAACCCTGATTTGATACAGTTACTTATTTGATACACTTTTGATATAATTATGTATGAAATGTGTATGAAATGAAAGGATAAAAATTTTAACGCTCATTTGATACAGTTTATATTGGAACCTTGATTTGATACAGTTACTTATTTGATACACTTTTGATATAATTATGTATCAAATATGTATGAAATGAAAGGATACATTTCATTTGATACTTTTTTGATACATCTTGGCAATTGATACACTTTTGATATGTATAAAATGTGTATGCAATGTTAATTTGATACAGTTTTGATACATAAAAGTGTATGAAATGAGGGTTCCAATTCAAAGCCTTTTATTTCATACATTTTTCATACGTATCAAAAGTGGTGTATCAAAAGTGTATCAAATTTCAGCCAGGGAAACATCATATGACATGGCGCTGATTTAGCAGCTGCCTCGTCAATATGTTGCTCCCAATATATGTCCGGTTTTTGACCGGTTTGTGTCTTGTTTTGTGGATAATTTTGTTGCATCGTGCTTTGGAATATATACTCCTTCAGAATGCGACATTTCCAGACTCGGATGGATCGCAACAAAGCGGGAATTTTGAACTGAATTCTCCGACTGTGAGTACATATAATAGCAGTTGGTACAACACGGGCAATTCCGTCCATTCCCATCTTGATCAGTTACCTATCAATAACAATCGGATCATTTACCATGGCTCATTGATCAGTAATTCAACAGTGATCAGTAATTCAACTGCTGATCAAAACATTGATCATAGTGCTGAAAGGTATACCCGTTCCGATCTATTGGCTTTACGTGACAAGAACTTACATCTTACTGAGGATACTTTCAACACAATTAAATCTCTTGGTATTGATCGTTGTCGTAGAGGCTGTAGAGCCGGATCTCACATGATTAAGAAAAATCACTCATCTTCTAGTTCTAGTAGTATCAATAACGAAAACTCTAATAATCGGCAATTTGATTCTCACAATAACTCTGCCAAATCCGCACCCCCTTTTAAAGGTAACAATTCCCTCACAGTTCATTGCTGGAATGCGAATTCCATTGGCAATAAAGACGTAATTCTGGTTGATCATATTATAGACTATGACGTAGACATCATGTTCCTTGTTGAGACTAAGCTTTCCCCTGATGAGACGGTGATACTTGGACAATGTACCCCTCCAGGCTATAAGTTCATAAGCCTTCCCAGACCCAAAAGGGATGGTGGAGGAGGGATCGGTACTCTATACAAAGAGAACATTGAACTTAGTATTACACCTTCCAGTTTCACTACAGTCAACTTTGAGTATTGTATCGCTACTCTTAAAAACTCGGTTCAGTTTGTTGTGGTTTATCATCCCCCACCATCAAAAGTAAACGGACTAAAGAGATCTGAATTCCTGGAAGATTTTGAGGTTTTCCTTGAAGAACTGTCTGTTATACCTACTGAAGTTGTCCTTGTGGGTGATTACAATATTCATGTTGATGAACCGCATAAACCAGAGACACGTAAATTCAATGATATTCTGTCCAGCAATGGTTTTCGTCAATTAATCACTGAAGTAACTCACAAAAAGGGACACACCCTTGATTTGTTAATCACGAATGAAAATGATAATACCATCCAGAGACATGCTGTTCTTCCACCATTTTACTCTGATCATCGCATTATTACTTGTTCCATCAACCATGCTAAACCTCCACCTGTAAAATCGGTTATTCGCTCACGCCAATTTGGTAAAATGAAACCTGAACAGTTTACCGAACTTTTGCAAAAGCGCATGTCTGAGTTCCCGCTTGACTGTGAGGATCCAAATGTCCTTACTGATGCTTATGAGTCCTTAACAAAGTCTGTGCTTGATGAAGTCTGCCCTATTACCACCAGGGAGCGCATTATAAGACACAGACTACCGTGGTACAACGAAGACATCCATCTAGCCCGGCGCATCAGAAGGCGACTGGAACGAAAGTGGCGAAAGAGTCAATCTGAGGAGGATAATGAAGAATTTGTTGCTCAAAAGAATCAAGTCATTAAACTTATCACTGACTCTAAAATTGAGTATTTCTCCAAAAAGTTCTCTGAATCAAATGTCAAAGATATGTATGCTACAATTAATGGGTTGCTGAACAAATCTCAAAAAATACTACCTGTTCTTGACTGTCCTGATCAAGCTCTTGCCAACAAGTTTCTTTCCTTTTTTATTGAAAAAGTTGAGAAGATCAGGGCCAATGTTAATGTTTCTCCTAGTTCTGCTGATGATTGTGTTGCGGATTCTGACTCTGTAGAAACCAGTAATCCCCGCAGTAATCTTGATGCTAACATTAACTGTTGCTTAAACACATTCACCTCGCTATCTGAGACAGATATTGAGAAGATCATAAAAAGGTTTCCTAGTAAAACATGTAACTTAGATACTCTGCCGACTTGGCTTGTAAAGGACAATCTTCCGATCTTGTTGCCGATTTTCACAAAAATTGTCAACAGTTCGTTAATGTCTGGTATTTTTCCAAATGCACTCAAAGAGTATCATTACTCCTGTGATCAAGAAATCCAATCTTGACAACAATATCTTAAAGAACTATTATGCCAGTGGCCAACATGAAATTCATGTGTAAGGTAATTGAAAAGGCTGCGTCATGTCAGGTAGTCACACATGTCCACAACTACAACCTGGGTGAAGTGAACCAATCCTCCTATAAGAAGTCTCACAGTACTGAAACGGCCCTTTTACAGGTAAAGAACGACATCCTCCAGTACGTGGACCATGGTAAAGTTGTCTTCCTGGTGCTGCTTGACATGTCAGCAGCCTTTGATACGGTGGATCACCATATCCTGCTGAATAGACTCAAATCAGATTTCAATATCGATGGCACAGTCCATTCCTGGTACAGGTCATATTTTAACCACCGAAACGTCAGAGTGGTAATTAACAACGACATGTCTAATGAGCATACGCTCACCTACTCATTACCCCAGGGTTCCATCATTGGCCCTCAGTGTTTCATCATGTATACCATTCCCGTTGGTGAAATCATTCGTCGTTATAGCATATGCTTTCATTGTTATGCGGACGATATACAGCTTTATGCTGCTTTTGAACCCAAAGTTAGTGGTGACCGTGAGCGTGTGCTCAATAACTTGTCTGCTTGTATTTCTGATATTAACTCCTGGATGGTTAGTAACAAGCTGCAGCTCAATCAGGACAAAGCGGAATTTTCATCATTGCCACCAATAGAGCTCTCAATAAGCTTCCCGTCATTGAGCTGAGCTTGGGCAACCACTCAATCAAACCATCTGCCAATGTTAAGAACCTAGGTGTTGTGTTTGATGGAGCTCTAAATATGTCTTCCCATATTAGCAATCTTTGTAAAACTCTCAACTTTCACATCCGTAACTTATGGCGCATACGACGTTTTCTCAGCCAGGATGCATGTCATCATGCCGTCAGAGCACTTGTCTTGTCTCGCATAGATTATGCCAATTCCCTCATGTATGGTGCCCGTGAAATGGACCTAAAACGGCTGCAGCGTCTCCAAAATAAGGCAGCCAGGCTGATCTTTGCATGTGGGCCGAGACAGGTGCTCTGCCGATTTGTTGAATACCCTCCATTGGCTCCCGGTAAAAGAAACGAATTAATTTCAAGATCATGTTGCACATATACAACTGCATATCAGGTACAGCTCCGGCATATTTACAAGATCTTGTCACGCTTTATAATCATCCAGATTCATCTAGAAGCAGTCGCAGGCTTCGCTCATCATCTGACAAAACAAGGCTCTATACAGTTCGCTCCAATAAAAGAGCCGAGGATTGCTGTTTCACCGTTTTCGGGCCCCAGCACTGGAACAAGCTCCCTGTTTATGTCAGAGAAGCGGAATCTGCGGCTGCTTTTAAGCGGCTTCTGAAGACGTACTTTTTTTTTCCAAATGTGTAATTTTGTTGTTGTTTTTATATTGTTTTTCTTATGTTTTTTGTTTTGGAGCAAAAGCGCTGTGTTATTTGTAGAGCGCTATAGATATGTGCTTTAATAATAATAATAATAATAATAAAGGTAAATGTGAAAATCAGTCCCAATATTTCTTCCACCAAAAGAAGACCAGAATTAGAGAAAATGGAATAGAAGTTCTTCCAACCTATGTACAGTATGCAAAATTTACCAAATTCTGATGCATTGTAAAGAAGAGGTGAAACAGGGTATCATAGTAAAATGGATCATACAATATAAACAGTGAATGTTGACTTCTTTCATTTTTTTCACAAAATGTCACAATGAATAAAAATATGAAGATTCCAACTTGGTTCTAAAATAAAGATGGTTTCTTTGTGTAATTACACCTTCTGACTCACCATGTACATACAATCAACTTTCTGGCAGTTTTTAAAAAAATATTAAAATAACTTTTAGTACGTTTTAAATACATTTTAAATCATATAAGGCACTAAATGCTCATTGTAATTGCTCAAAATGAGACAATAGTTGGCTGTCATCTGTTATATATGACCACTTCTTTCAGTGATAAGAAAGATGCATTGTCACCAATTTTTGATTTTGCCAATAGGATAAAAGTGTAAAAAAAATAGAAAAGGGAGCATTTGTGCCAGCATTCTTATGGGGTACTGTGTAAGTTGCAGCAATATCTTGTGGGGTACAAGTTCTTTGTGGGGTATAAATCTTGGGTCCCACAAAGAAAAATAGCTTATAGGACCCCATAAGGCCTGAAATGTTATTTTTGAGGTACCTCATAGAGGGCAGGGGGGGTAATATGTCTGTGTAAAAATGTTCCCCACAAACTATTGGTGGTACATTTTTTTGTACCCCACAAGAATGGTGTGATAAGAATTATACCCCAGAAGACACACACACATAATGCTGGACCCCACAAGAATCCTGGTGTGAGTAGGAGTGAGAGAGCAATGATTTGTGTAAAGTAGTACACCCATATGTTTCAACAATTTTACATCAACTGAGGACAAACATACATGGTACATTAAAACATGTTTATTAAAACAACATTCATTAATAATTCTTGCAAAGCAAAGTTTTCCTGTTTTCTTTTTCTCCCTATCCTGTTTTCATCATTTCCTTAATTTTGATAGTCATTTCCTAAGAGCAGTGCTCCCTGCTGACCACTTCATGCATCCCTGGACTAATGAAGTTTTAATATCCATCACATCTAAAACTTCTGAGGCTGGTGATCTTAACATGGATAAGCCATATCAGTGGGTTGTGACATAACTGTAGGTAACAAGCTCAAAATTGAGGTCGTGAACTGGGTGGGTCATATTACATAATTTTGCCATGGTTTGCAAGTTACCGGACTTTCAAGAAATAGTCCAATGGTTGGAAACCACTGCTTGGTAAAATACAAACATGATCCATCTTATCAAAACATGATATTTGTTGGAAGCACACATTTAAAGATACTAATGAATCCAACTCTATATCTAACACAAATTATAGATGTGGTTTCATTAATATTAAGGAAACAACCCAAAAGTTCTATGACATCCTATAAACAAAATAATGTGTTTTACAAATGTAATCAGACCTTTTGACCTGAGCATGAAACAGCTCTTTCACTTGATTTAGAAATCTAAAATTCATTTTTCACAACTGCCCAGTTTATATGACAGCAGTAACATACCGTTGCTCTAACTCCAGAAGAATGCGCTTATAATCAACACTTGTTTTAATCCTTCCAATAGGGAAGAATGAGTGTCCCGCCATGTTTGAATGCCCACCCATAAACATAACAGAATGATATATATTTGTGTATATTCTCAGTCATCCAGGTATATAAAATATCAAGTTGATTTAAATTAAAATCTAGTCAACTGGACTTACTATTTATTGACTGGTGACGTTTCACATCCTATCCTGGATGCTTCCTCAAACCGTCTGATTTTTTCGGCGGCGATTGGTCAGTGACCCGTGAGGAACTTTGAGAAAACGTCGAGGAAACTAGCGGACTATAGAACAGAGGAGGAGGTCTGCGCCACAACTTGGCAGGGGCCTAAAGTTCTGCTATCCAAAAGATCCCTCGACGTCTCAGTTCTGTGACCCCGTCACGGGTCACTGACCAATCGCCGCCAAAAATCAGGCGGTTTGAGGAAGCATCCAGGATAGGATGTGAAACGTCACCAGTCAATAAATAGTGAGTCCAGTTGACTAGATTTTAATTTAAATCAACTTTATATAACAGAATGAGTGAAAAAAAAACATGCTTCCTAGTTGTTTACCATGTTGCAGTGTTCAATTTAAGGAAAAAATCATGATGGATATCCTGCAGTGAATTTCTGGGCATCTTGGTAAACGGATTACCACTTAAATTGAACACTACCGCAGTACAATGTTGACAGTAAGTACATCATGACAAGCTGCAAACTTGATAAAGCATGCATTTATCACTTGATTTCAGTAGCTACTGAAAAATACAGCGTTTCACACTTTTTTCTCATGTGCAACAATCCAATATGGCAAATGCCCCAAAATATTACGCACAGCTGCTATATGGAATTATTTTTTCATTCTCGGTTTAAAGGAGTATTTTGTGATCCTAGCATCCTCTTTTTATGACATTTTTCAGTAGATATCCACAAAAATGCTTATTCCCAAAATTTCAGTTGATTCAGATTTTACGCTTGAAAGTTACGCATGATTATGTGTTTTACACTGCTCCATGCCACTGTGATGTAGTTTTGTTCTGGATGACCAGAACTAAATACAAATTTGACGATATTTTTGCTAAACGAATTAATCTGCAAGAAATTTTTTGTACATAAACATTATGTAGCCAGAGTTTTCCAGTGTATAAAAAAATCAACTTTTTGTGATGAGGCTGTGGATCACGACACGAAATGCCCCTTTAATTGCCATTTCTGGTAAATTGATGCGTTGAATAGTCAGTTGGAAAATATTCACCAAGTATTACACCTTTTCACTCCAATACTGAAATAAAATAAATTAAACCTTTCTTGATTTTAAATAATCAAGATTTTTATCCTGGATAAAAGTGTCTCTCTATACAATTAAAATAATGAAAGTTGTGCTATCTGTGTTGTAAAGCTATGTAAATAAATCTACACAGAGTTGCCAGTACAATGCCAAAGATAGCTATCGTCATCCACATTGGTGTCCCATGACTAACTTGCTGTAACGCCACCTGAAAGAAAACATACAAACAGGAAGGAGGAATTTAAAATATGATATGCAAACTTATTAATATAATTATTATTCAGACCCCGTAATTTATAGCTTTTCAACACAATTCATAACAGTGGCCAGATTACAGTATTATACAACACTATCTGCAATATTGAACATGCACATCATTCTAATTTTATGGCATTTTGGTTATTTTATTTAAATAGTATTTTTAAGTAATAGAATTTATGTATGAGAGATATATTAAATGTCTTAAATTCGTAAAATGGTCAAAATATAATCACTCGGTGAAAGATGTATTGTTCCATTCCACTCGCTGTTCCGGCTCGTGGAATGGAGCAATCCATCTATCAACTCGTGATTATATTTCGACCATCACACTCATAGACAGTTAATATTTGTATAATATTACACTGAATTCATTTTGATCATAATGGAACTAAGACATGATTCTTGAGAGGATGCTCAAGAATGATCTAACAACATTTTACATGAACACTGTATTACTGTGTTGATGAAAATCATATCCCTATACCTACAAACGCAACTTAGTAAACAGTTTGTATCGTGGCATGTTGCCCATGAGGGTCGATGATAAGTGAGGGGTGCATTAGCAAACTCAAAAATAGTGCAAACAGGGAGCGCGTACATAGAAGATGAGTGATGTGACCAAGTCTGGACACTCTACCGGTGTTTCAGGCATGGAACATTCCATAAGAAACAGTTACTGAGTAACTCACCTGCTCTGGTGCCCCAGACACCTGTCCTTTGAGTAGAGGTTGTGCTATTGATGGTGTGTACATGTCTCCATCTTGAGGCAGTCTTGCCTTTAAGAAATGTTTGCCTGTTTCTATTACTTCTACTTCTATCATCTTTCCAAGAAACCCATCTTTCTTAGGAACTAATACCTGGGATAAAGCAATCGTAAAAATATTCATTTAATCAACAATATCTTACAGCAATTCTAGCTCCATTCAGCTCCATTTCATTACAGTGGCATGGTCCAGTTTTTCATGTTCTGTTTTCTATCTTAAATTGAGGTATTCAATCTATGATTGCAGACATACACAGCTGATGAGTGCAATCTCAATTAAAAAAATTGTTTTACCCTATTGCTATACAACTTAAATGTGTGGCTTACCTGATCATAGCACTTATTATGCCCCACATAGTACTGTCCATCAGTTGACTCCTCTGTGACCAGCACATGACATCTCTCTCCAAGCTTGTGTTCATATGGCATATAGCTTTGAAATAATGTGGACAGATCTTTTGTTCTCCTCTTTTTCTATACATCAACAATGAAAATACACAACACATTAAATAGGCAAGACATTTATGATTTTCTACTTAAAGGTGTGTTACCCGATATTTGCCAGCCCCACCCTCCTCCATTTCACCCGATCAAAATGCAGAATGTGAATCAATTAGGCGATATGAACACAAACATGTAAGTTTGGTGTTGTCATCCGGACAGCCGTGGTCCTATGGGCCAGGTTATCATCTTGACAGCATGCACTGTCCTATGGGCAACTGTGATTCATAGTTTGTTGGAGCATTTTAACTAACAACTTGGAACAAGAATGTTTGGGTGATGGGTCGCAATGTAAGGTAGAAAACACCTTGTATTACAATTATACTGAAGGGGAATAAGCTGAAAATTGTTAAGAGATGTAAAAGCTCTATTTTTAAAATTACTCAGATGACCATAACTTGGGGTGTAAAAAATTAACTCAAACACTGTAATTGCAACAGTACATTAAAAAGAATATAAAATATCAGTACCGCAAAAGACAGTGACTGCAAAAGACAGTGACCGCGAAAGACGGGTGACCGCTAGTATCATACAATTAACCAATTAGGGACTCTGTAAGAAAGGCAGTAGTGGAGTTAACTACTCAAATGTATCCCTACTAATAAAGCACCATTCAAATAACAACTCACCTCTTGTCCTGGTACTTGAGGCATCCTGGCAGCTGGTGTACCAGGTCTTGGGAAGAACTGATTAATAAAAACACTAGCAAATTTGTAGTCTTCCACCAACTTCAATGTTTCTTCATGATCCTGAGGGAAAGAAAAATACAATGTGATTCATTGTCCACAAGAGAATGATATGTTTTTTGTAAGGATGAAACACATGAGCATGCATACAAACACTGCTGTCAATAATGTGTGACTTGAATTATCAAAATTAATCACCAACCTTTTAGTTCTTAAGATTTGTTTTTATCATATCAATTTATAAATTCATGAACATAATTACGTCCTGTCGGGCGACTAAAACCAACATGGGTAGCGCAAATGCAGAAAGAAGTAGATGAACAAACTCTGAAACAGACCAATGACAGAATAGCCTGGAGAGCAGTAGTAGCATGCGCGATGGCAACATAACCGGAAAGTGTAGACGATGATGATGATGAGTATAATTGAAGTCTCAACAGCCTATTAATTATTAGTATACTGCGCCAATAAAGTATCCTTACACTTGGAAAAATAATCACAACTTCCAAACTGAACAATATTGGGGTAAATTTGTTTTTTTAATAGATGCACTATCTAATCCTGCACATTATGACACCACATTGAATCCAATGTGTCCTAAAAAAGTAAAGTTACAAGCAATTGAATAGACGAAGGTCCGGTTTTAAAAGTGACAAACTGGCCTATACAAGGCGCAAAAAGATTCCAACAAAGCGCAACAAAGAGACAACACAGTTTCTTCAATGAAGCGTTATTTAAAGCAGTTTTATTTCAGTTTTTACTTCATTGCACTTTTCATAACTTTCGTTTTATTTGTCAGTTCTTTTGTTTCAGTTTTCTTTTGTTCCTTTTGTTTGAAATTAATGCCAAACGTATAAATTAGCCATTCACCACTCTCAAACCAGATGTCTAGTCTGTGGAGTTTTGAATAGGCCAGTTTGTTACTTTTCAAACTGGACCTTCGTCTAATCAAATGCTTGTAACTTTGCTTCTTGAAGTCACATTGGATTCAATGTGGTGTCATAATGTGCAGGATTAGATTCTATTAAAAAAACAAATGTACCCAATATTGTTCAGTTTGGAAGTTGTGATTATTTTTCCAAGCCAAGTGTAAGGATACTTTATTGGCGCAGTATATTATATACACACACATTTATTTCCCATCATTAAATTTGCCACTTTTTAGTATTCAACAAAAGAACTTGTGAAAAGAAGAAATAAGATATTGAATTGATTCAGGAAACAAAATTTTCTTACCTGTTGTGTTTCTGTTGGAAACCCACAGATGAAATCTGTTGCTATATTTACATTAGGCACTCTGAAACATAATAATAAGGAAATAATTTGTTACCGAGGTGACTCCAAAACACTCCTGAATCAAATCTTAAATCAAATTCAGCTTGCTTGTTCTTGATACATTATTTAGGGCTCTTGATATCAAATCCAGTCATAAACAAGATATATTTATTCACATTTTCAGTGATGTTCCTACATGTACATCAAGCTATTAGTTTCTAAACAATTAAGTCATTAAGTTAAGTGCTGTATCAGAATAAAATTCATGTTTACATATCTCTGCATTCCATCTTGCGGACAGGGCTAGGAACTTAGAGGAGAATAAAAGGATTCATTAAATAAAAGAAGACACAACATTTAGCAGACTTTACACTTTCAAAATATATATTTGAGAAAAATAAATATGAATGAAATAAGAATTGATAAATGCAAATAGATAAACGAAGGTATATTATGAGGTAAAGAACGACCCAGAAAAACTGATTGACCAAAATTCCAATCCAGGCCCTCTGAATTTCTAGACCATTGCTCTACTGACTAGGCTTCACACATTGATATTCCACTTACTTTTCTCTCAAGAAGTCCATTACATGTCTGAAGTCTGCTACACAGTACTCTCTCTTCATATCCATCAACACACTATCAGACCCAGATTGTACAGGCACATGCAGAAATGAATACACTCTTGGATGCTTCAAGATTTTGGATATTTCCTGTAAAGTAATAAATGAGAAAGTGTTTGTGTATTATAGGTCACGTCACTATACTGCTTGTCACCTTCAGATTGGTAGTGACATTGCTGCATGTTTTGGGATGCGTAGCTTTGAAATGCACACGCCATTCTGAGAATAATACACTCATGTGTAAAGGCGGCACAATTGAAATGCTATCTCTCACATGCAGTGATGCATTTTGTCGCCATTGACAAGCAGTATATGAAGGCTCACTTTGCAAAGCCATATTATTGTTTAAAAAGCAAAACTTTTTTGAGTCACATCTATGATACTTCTGTTAGGTTTCTAAAAGATTAAACCGAGTTTCAAAGCAACAAGTTCAAATAACCATGAATTTTCGAGGTGTGACACACAGCTTCATCGGAAAATGTCCTGTGATGTTGTATTGGACTTGGGCTTTGTTGACTATTGGCAACTTTTGCTCGAATGAAGGCATTGTATAAGGATGGCAATTCTAGTTCCTGATTACCATTTAGTTCTGACATTTTTTTTGGATGGCCTCCCTTACTAAATGGGGGTACTCTCTATCGTCCTTGTCTAAAACCTTTGTGGATTCCCAGTCAATTGTTGTGGTGAGATTCTCTCTTATTATGTCTGATTGAACTTTTGCAAGTTCTCTTAGGATGTTACTGGAGCTCTATTATATAAGATGGTCGTGAATGGAGAAGTGTTTCAACATTTGTATATAGGGCAATGCTGTACTTAAGACTTACATGCAGTATTATAATTAATAAATACATTCAAAACCAGGCACATTTCTCCTATCATACAACCAATTTGAAGACCTTATACTAAGTGAAGAACAAGTATATCACTCCTGCCTTAGCCCAAAATAATGGCCCTAACCTTTACTTGGGATTGCAGTTTTTCACTAGTTTACAATCCTCTTTTCAAGAATAGATGCCACCTGTCTGTCCATCAGTTTGGATGGGCAGTCAGGTAAGATTAATGCCTCTGACAGATACTTAATTCTAAAAATAATGCTTGAAATGCACTCAAAACAAGACCAGACTAATAAGTCATGGTTATAGCAGCTGAACCATTAAAAGGTGTAGAGTTCTGGTTTATGTTTTCAGGGTCAAATTTTGGACAAGTAGTTTTGGTGAAGATGACAGGTACTAGCTAAGACCCTGAATGTATCAATATATAAATAGAGAGATGGCATACCTCTAGATGTTCCAGTATATATGGAGGGTTAGTCATTCCTATTCTCATCATACATCCTTCAGGTATAACCTCTACTAGTTGCTTTAGTAGGTCTACTATTGTGACTCCTATGTCTTTACCATATGCCCTGTGTCTTCACTTGTTAACCAGATTTCACATACACCCTCTGCAAAAAAAAAAAAAAAAAAACCAGTTCATTATTCAGCTATCTGACAAAGAACTAATAGATCATTTTCTAATAAATTATGAAATATACTTCTCAGATAACGAAGCATGATTACGCTGTTCACAATCTGAGTGTGTTAATGTTTCTTCATTTTAGTGTGGTTTGTTTATTTTGATTTATTTTCTTTATTTTGTTTTCTCCCTTTTGAAATATTTCCAAAGAGCAAACAGTGTATAACATGAGCTTTGGTACATAAATGTGCTATTTGTAATACAAATATTTTATAGTATAAGCCAACAATACATATCTGTATCAATCAAAAGTCTAAAGACATTTGCAAAGTTCATAGAATCTTCAAGAATTTTTCATTTCCTAATTCTTCCTTTAATAGGTCACCACCGTCATCCGGGTAAGTTGTTAACATCCGGGTTATATGCCGTTGACAACAAACAAAACGTAAATGCCGATGTTGTGTTGTTGTTTGGGTTTCAACGGCTCCTGACCAGAAGTGACATAGCTCCGGGGTCACCTATAGTCTGCCTGTGTGCGATGAACATCCAAACCTTTATGATTGATGGTTGCGACAAAATGTCTGCATGATCATGACGACCCGGGACGAAACAAGCTTAGCTACCCGATGAAATTCAAAGACCGGGACGGAAGAAGCATGACCATGATGACCCCGAGGTCGATCGTGTATTCAAACAGCAATTTGCGGTGGCCAATTTCAAGTGCTTTGCTGAAGTGGTCAATTAGTTTGGTCACCGATTACATTGATCGTAACTGGAGTACTGGACTAGTTTTTATAAACCATGCTATTGATTTAGAGAAACGATTCCTGATTAAACCGTCTTAAATTACTATATATTTCCGTAATTTATAATAAATAAAATAATACAACATTTAAATCACGAGAAGTATTATAATATACCTATCATGCTTTATGGACGATCCTGCCCAAGCTATAAACATTTATTCGATTAAACTTTCGCAACAAGCAAGACAAGGTTAAACATGTTTTAGCTGTATAAACATACTTTTATTTCATTGAAAAAGCTTTAATTTTGTTCCAAAATTTACAGTTTTATCTATAAGTTTTGACCATGTTGACGTAATAGAACTGGATGCAAATTGACGGTGTCATGCGATTATGCATTTATCAAGCACGTTTATGGACATATTTTTACTGCAGATGTACTTTTCTGAAAAATTCCTTTCCTTTCTCAAACTCTTTTGCAACTTTCCACTCATCTGATCATCTTTGTATGTGACAGAGGTAATGCTGATTATGAAGGTATAAATTATTATTTCTTGCTTTTATTTATTTTAATTATGACAAAAACTACCCCACCCCTCCAAAAAAGAAAATGTTTTCATAAAGTTGTTTTGACCATGTCGCAATCATCAAGCTACGTGAGGCTATACGCATCATTTTATTCATTTTATACCTGTCCGTTCATGTGTTTATCTTTTCATTTATGTATTTCTTTTAATTCATTAATTTATCTATCTGTTTACTTATCTTTGCCCCGAATTACCCATTTATTGATCTATCCGATTTATTTGCATGAATATCCATCTCAATATCTGACCATTTATATATTTATTTGCTTGTTTAACTCTTTATATTTATTTGTTTATTTATTTATTTAATATTCATCTATCATATCCATTTTTCATTTCAATATTTAAACCGTATCTTGTTTTTTATTCATTAATTCATTTTTATTTTGACATATTTATTTATTTATCTTTAGGGTCATATTGAATTTTAATTTTGCTTTCCTATAGACATAGTTTATATTTCATTATATAATCTGTTATAGTTTAAATCAGATAATTGACTCAGATGTATATGAAATTTTAAACTTTAATTTTAATATTGCATCGTTGAGCCCCGGGGTTGAGCCATGAGGAAAAATTATTGTATTTAAAAGTAGCATGCACTTTAAGAAAATCGTGTTTTTATATTACTTGGTTGTGATTCGAGAGCCTGATTTATTTAAATAAAATCTTTAATAGAATCTTCAATAGAAATGTGTATTTGTTTCCCGGGGCCACTCACATAAATGGCCTGTACGCATGCGTGTCATTAAGGGTCTAAAAAACACTGATTTTCAAGAATAAGGTTAGTTTTCTGAAACTGAACAACTTGTTTAGGAATGCGTTTTCAATTTTTTGTTAATTACGAGTCCAAAAAGAGTACATTTTATCATTTTTACTAGCCAGAAAACTCATTTTTAAATTTGTATCATAAAAATCTCAAAATCAACATAGTGTTGTGAATATAAAGTTTTAAATTTAAAGAGTGCGGTAAATGAGTGCGCGTATGTCGAGTAATTATTAAAAGCGGTGATTGGGTGTAAATAAAATATCATAATGAAATTCAAAGTGTTTCATTCTTGTTTTCTTTTTCCACAAATTAAGTATTGTCGATAGAAAGCTTTATTTTTTCAACACTAGACCAAAAATTGCGTCCATGTATGAAACTCTGGATCGAGGTGATAATTAAACTATACAATAATCACCACGATTAAAATAACTTGAACACGCGTGAAACATGCCTACTGGTTCATTTCTCATAACATCACAGGTAGGATGCGAATTACCAACTTGTCAACTATACATTGCATAACCATGTGCTCACTCAATGCTTTGCGGAACCCGGTATGGGACAATTCGACAAGCGCACAATATTTCAAGAAAATCATCCTCATAAATATCAAATGGAACCGATTTAGGATCATACTAGTGAGTTAACTGTATTTTAATATCTATCTTATTAATGGTTACTTCATGATAATACTATACTATTATGATATAAGAAGATGTGTAACCAATTCTTCAGAGTCCCCTTGAGTGCAGCAATGTTTTATGGTTTTTTTCAGTCAGGAGTTTTCGCCATGGTATGTATTGATAGCAATTTCGCCCCGTATTTTACGTGGTATAACACCAATTGCGTCAGTAAAAATAAAAAATGAAACGAAAGATGACACTTATTATAAAATTAATGATGAAATTTAATAAAATGTTTCAGTATAATTATTTTATTATAATAGTCATAGACCCTGCAGCCTATTCAGCAATCATCGATCACATTTGACAGCGAAATGCTATTACATGCGGTCAGCTTCCTTTTGTGTTGTGATAAGTGGTCTTGAGAAGTTATTGCCAATTATAACAATAGCATCGAGTACCGGCAAATTACAAGATCGATTCTCACGGCAGGCGGTCGTGATGCTCATCTCAATTATCTGGTTTATGAATGACCTTTTCATTCTTCACTGATTCCAGGGGACGATGATGTAAAGAACACGGCCCGATTATGCATTAGTCTACCTTGATCGTCCGACCCGGAAAATTCTGCGGGTCAATAACGCAACCGTCCCTTAGAGCATGGCGTTATCCATGTTCATTATCAGTCTTACCTTGGAAGGACTGTCTAACACGTTCTACCAGTTCCTCTGGTGGATAACTGCCCAGCTCACCTCTTGCATGTTTTGTTTTACAGTATGTGCATTGATTCAGGCACCTGTGTACATGAAATAGGATGGAAATTGTTGAATTGCAAACACTGCATTATGATCAAATGATTTTACATGTAGTCTCAGGGAATACCCAATTGGATCACATGGCAAGCATGGGCTTTCAGTCACTTTGTGCTGTATAGAGGTTATCCACTTCACTCATGTGTGACTTCTAACAAAAGGCACTGGTTCCCGTAGTATTCCTCATTCAAACTAATTCAATGCATGACCTCGGAGTTACCTGCATGACTTTGGCGGGCTATTTTGAAACAGTCATGGTTGCACATGCAGGTACTTCTTTAGAATGTCCTAAACAAGGTATAGCAGTCGTTGATAGGATATGCAGCTTATAGAACATGGATAACCTCTATTGTTTTCTATGGTCTAGTAGTGTTAGGGATAAAGTAGTACTGCTCTATAAAGTTTTGGTACATTGCAACCTGGACATCATACAGTGGTACTATATACAGTCTACACAGCTATAGACCACTTGACATGTGAAGTCATTGCCTGGCAGTATGCTAGTGAATTATGGCAATTTCCATTGATTTTTGCCCTGCAGTGTGCATACGCATCGTAATTTGCTCAGGGCACATGCATTTTAAATCGCCCACCACATTTCATATAGTACAAGAAAGCCATTGAACAGTGTAGCGGTCAGTTCAAACATATCGATAGACCAGTCCCTCGCCTTCGTTGATAAACAATGATGTCAAGTGGTCTATATACTTGCAGACATTTTGATAAAATGGAAAGAAGAGGAATTTCAGCTGTAACTGGTTGACAATGAAGTTGTATAAAACATGACAGATGATTTCTTACCCTGTGTTGATTGCTAAGATTTCTATCAGAGGATTCCGTCTGATTTTAGGCAAGTCGAGTTTGGCACCACCCGTCTTCTTTCCATCTTTCTTCTTCTGCCCTAGAAGTCTGACAGTATTACCTGTTCAAAATAAATATATATAGAGCATAAAGTTGATTCAGTTCTGTATAGAATGCTAAACAAACTTGTCTAGTTTGTAAAAATGTTGGAATAATGACTGCTCAGTACCAGAAGTGGGTAAGTGCAATAGCTGCCCTGTGATTATTTGACAATTTACATACAGTACGTATATTGTACTCATCTACACGTGGCAGCTACACATGGCAGTTATTGCACTTACCCACTTCTGTCACTGAGCAGTCGATAACTATAATGTGACTTGGGTTAGATTAAAGCTGTATTTATACTAGATTACTGAGCGATTGTGATGCATCGCTTTTGAAAAGCGATGGGCAATTGCAGAATTTTGTGACGCATCGCTTGTCGCTTCTACATTTATACTATAACATGGCAATAGCGATTCCAGATGACAATAAAATATTCAAAATGCCACAAAATACATTTCAGAACATCCATTGCTGTCAATACTTATTTTCTTTTATTAAAAGAGTTAATGAGTTAATAGAGAAAATCAAATTAATTAGCAAC
Organism: Amphiura filiformis; assembly: GCF_039555335.1. NCBI lineage: Eukaryota > Metazoa > Echinodermata > Ophiuroidea > Amphilepidida > Amphiuridae > Amphiura > Amphiura filiformis. The sequence continues at coordinate 42,474,115 of NC_092632.1, read as the reverse complement.
ATAGCCGATCCAGCTAGTAGATGCATTCATGTGTCAAGCCACATCGCTCAGGAGTTGAAATTGTTTCAACTCGTCAAAGTGACATCATTTTTGCAGTTCCTAATTGATTAGGTCTGACTCTCAGTCTCAAAATCACATGCATGGCCAAAAACTGGGCTTAGAGCAAGCACAAAAAAACCAGCAAAATTCAGGTTACTACACTTTTCAGAGGATTTGAAATCTTCTTACCTTTAAATGTTTCTTCTACTACTTCCACCACTCTATCAATCTGCTGCACTCCAACCACACTGACCCCCTTCAAGTAGTCCATCCTAGGCTGTGCCTGTGGTACACACCCAGCTACTACAAGACGTTTGCCTTGTTGACGACCTGCATTCATTGTGTTACGAAAGTGGTCCTCTGCTGGGGCCTTGACAGTGCAGCTATTGAGAACCCATAGGTCTGCATCTTTGTCATTGTCTGTTCAATGAAGGGATTTAAGAAAAGATAAGTAACTGAAATATACAAAATTTTGTTATTGTATATTGGCCCAACATCAAAAGGGCCAATTAACATTACTTGCCAATTGCATTATTTCTACAATCTGGGAGAGGAAATAATGAGACAACAAGAGCACCAATGGCACTGTGGCTCTACGCTTTTTTTTTGTGGGAAAGCAATTGTTCTTGGAGTCGAATGCGCAACAGGTTGGTAGCTGTATGAAAAGGTTGGGTAGGTCGGTCAATTTTTTTTAAACCTTCGCGTTAGAGTTAGAGCTGAAAATAATTCATTAGTGTGCAAATTACTACTGAACCAGCAAGAATAATTTGTTCTGCAAAATTTTAAAATTCCCTTTTTAGTATTAGAAGCCTTCAACAACTATAGTAAGCCTTGACAACTATTAGAATTCATCTAAATTGACCTCAGACGACTCCGAAATGACCTCCCAAAAATTTGGCTCTAAATGGTGACCTCAGATGACCCCAAAATGACCTTCCAAAAATTTGACTTCAAATGTTGACTGTGCCCACCAAGTTCCATGCCCATACAACAGTTTGTATTAATTTGACCTCAGATGACCCCTGGATGACCCCGGATGACCCCAAAATGCCTTTCCAAAAATTTGGCTCCAAATGTTGACTGTACCCACCAAGTTTAATGCCCATACAACAGTTTTTAGTAATTTGACCTCAGATGACCCCTGGCTGACTCCGAAATGAGCTTCCAAATATTTGACTCTAAATGTTGACTGTACGCACCAAGTTTCATGCACATACGACAGTTTTTAGTAATTTTACCTCAGATGACCCCTGGATGATCCCAAAATGACCTTCCAAAAATTTAGCTCTAAATGTTGACTGTACCCACCAAGTTTCATGCCCGTACGACAGTTTTGCTAATTTGACTTCAGATGACCCCTGGATGACCTCTGGTGACCTTGACCCACTAACCAATACAAACTTGTTCTGTGCGACCCCACAAAATTAGGCTCCAAATGTTGGCCGTACCCACCAAGTTTCATGCCCATACAACATTTTTAGTAATTTGACCTCAGATGACCCCTGGGTGACACTGGTTGACCCTGAAATGACCTTCCAAAAATTGACTTCAAATGTTGACCGTACCCACCAAGTTTCATGCCCATACGATAGTTTTTGCTAATTTGACCTCAGATGACCCCTGGGTGACCCCAGATGATCTTCCCAAAATTTGACTCCAAATGAGGCCCTGGACCCAGTGCCGTGACCAATACACGCTGGAAGTAGTCCTCTGTAGTGGCGAACGGCCTCGCCGGGCGCGCTTTGCGCGATGTTGACTGTAGCCACCAAGTTTCATGCCCATACGACAATTTTAGTAATTTGACCTCAGATGACCCCTGGGTGACCCCAAAATGACCTTCCCAAAATTTGACTCAATTGTTGACTGTACCCACCAAGTTTCATGCCCATACAACAGTTTTTAGTAATTTGACCTCAGATGACCCCTGGGTGACCCCAGATGACCTTTCCAAAATTTGACTCCAAATGTAGCTGGACCCAGTGCCGTGACCAGTACCCACTGTCACCAAAACTGCTTAGTCCAAAATTTGACCACAAAAACATAAACCAGACCTCTGCCCAATTCCCAGGCCATTATTTCTAGAATTTAGCATATGTCACAGCCATTAACTTTCCCTGTCCCAGGAGCAACTTGTCAGTCCAAAATGACAGGTGCAGGGGTGGCTAGCTGATTTCAATATAAAGTAGGACTTACCTGTAATTTTATAGCCATAAGAAGCCAACTGTCCAGCCATATATTCTCCATCTGAGCCGTTATGTGAGCAGCCCCAGGTCTTTAAATAAATCTTTTGAGTTCCTGGGATGATACTGTGACAAACCGACATGAAAAATACTCATCATATGGAACTATCTACCATAGTAAATATTTATGTTTTTTGAGTAATGAAGAACTATGAAACTGTACCTTTTATGGTCTGCATTCAGGGTTGCTTGATTTAAATCATGGTGTAAATCACACAATTTTTTTTAAATCACTGATTTAAATCATTTTTTACAATTTGTGACGTGTCATGTCAAAAGGAGACACTTTTGGGCAGGTTATCAATTTTGAGGTTTCTACATATCTTAAATAAAGAGATATTTTGCTCCACATCGCCGTTTTTTCCAATGAAATCGGACATTCCTAAGTGAAGATATTGAGTTCATAAATTATGGTATTATAAAATTGAAAACTGAGATATCGGCCTTTAAAAATATTATTAACAATGTTGAGAGTAGGAATTACCTGCAAAAATGTGTCAAAAAATACAAGATGCCAGTTATATTCCGGTCTAAAACTATCTGACAATATTTTTAACATTAATAACATCACAAATTTGCAAAAATCTAAATTGTGAAAAAATCACCCACGGGCAGATTTTTGGCTATTTCTCCATTTATGATCCTGCCCAAAAGTGTCTCCTTTTGACATGACACGTCACATTTTTGATAAATGTCAGTTAATTTCTTTCTTAAATTGACAGTTTTACTTCATAAATAATGTTTCTACAACTTTTTGATACAATTAAGGTGCAGAATTCAACAGGGTTTTTTTCAAAAGATTTTCAAAAGACAAATGTTCACATAAAAAAACATGTTTTGATTTTTTTTGTAAATACCTGATAGCATTTTTTGACTTTATCATGGGGAACAGCAGTTCTTGGAATGAAAATTTAAAAAAAAATTGATTCAAATAAAAAAAAATCTTCAGCAACCCTGTCTGCATTTGATTTTTAGAAAAACTTTTCATATTTCATATCAATTGTTGCTATAAATGCATACTTGCATTTTAATTGATTACATTTTTAAGGGTGATAAGATTTTCTTGGTTCATATGCCACAGAGGCCTCAAATTTTAAATTTTGGGGGCACCCATTCTCCAGGTGACTGGGCAAAGACAAAGAAGGGCACCAAGGCCAACAACTGATGAAGAATGCCTTTGAAGTGGTGGTCTTGGTGGCCTCCCTGAAGAAAAAAAGCGAGCTCCCCCTGCTGCCACAAATTAGTGATTTTCACTTTCTACATGTAGAACTGAGCATGGTGAAAAAAGAAACTTGAAACTTCTTCATTCAATATGATAAAAAATCTACTACTTACCTATCAGCTTGGACTTCTTCAGGTGGACTAATTTCTTGTACTTTTGACGCTTCAACCTTTCTTTTACGCACCCTAGGTACTACATCTGGTTTAGCAGCAAGTCTCTCTGCTTGACTGAAGACATCACCAAAGATATCTTCAATATCAGCAACACTTTTGTCTTCACAGGCTGGCATTGGGCTCACTGCAATGAACAAGAACATAAGACATGGTTAGTAGTACTGCCATTATCAGGACTCAAAATAACAGAAGGGACGAGCAGGCAATTGCCTTTGGTGCAATATAGTGTTCCAGAAATTGAACTCTGGCCTTTTGGAATTGGAAATTGTGACTAGGGACTACCTCATTGATCGGTGGCAATCGTGACAATGAACTTTTCATGCAAGCTTACAGAACTAAGGCTAGGCTTGTAAACATATCAAATAATGACCCCAGGTAGTCAAGAAGTGAATTCAGGCCCAGGTCATCAACAGATCAGAACCAGGGTTTTTTGGTCACAGTCTAAGCATGTCACTGCATTCACCATTTTACTTTTAATTTAAGATCAGAGCTCAGAGGCACTTCAAGTTTCAAAAAGTTAGCGATTTGAGGTGTACGGCTCTGCTGATTAAATCATCATCAGGTTCAAAATCTGGGAGGGAATGGTGGACCAAACCAATACAAAAGTTGAACGGCATTTCAAAATCCAGTGTCAGACTTTTTTTTTTTTTTTTTTTTTTGTCATTATGTTTTTTTATTAGAAAGGAAAACAAAAAAGAAAATAATCACAGAGAATTACAACAACAGCTGCAAAAGTATTAAAAAATACATATTATAAGATACTGCAGCATGTACATAAAATAAATAGAAACAGAGTCTATACAAGCAACAATATGGCATAACACTAGATGTACAAAATGTATAACAAAGTACATGTACCGGTACATTAAAATTCAAAGCACCACTTTTTAAAATGGTTACCTAATTTACCCTTTTTATAAGCAATGTCATATTCCACTTTACGTTTCATCAAAATGAAGTTTTTCAAAGCAGTAAAATTTGGGTTCACTTCCTGAAATCTACATCTGTAAATGTAGTATTTACTGCATAATATTAAAAAGGAAAGAAATTTGTCATTGGCAATACCAAACATAAGATCAAAACTATTAAATTGAATATCCAAATGAAGTTTGTCATTTATCAGGTTAAATAAATCATTCCAGATGAATTCAACTTTTTCACATTCACAAAAAACATGCTCCACAGTTTCGGGAAATTTGTCACAAAAGAAACAAAGTGGGGAGTCTTTTCTCCCAATTTTGTGGAGAAAGCTGTTGAGAGCAATGGCCTTATGGAATAATTTAAAATAAAAAGGATCTTAATTGAGTCTCAATAGTACATTTAAAATTCCGAGTATGAATTTCTTCCCACTCCATATTCCCCTTATTACAAAAGTTTTCAAAGATATCTTCCCAGAAATTTTGAATTCTCTCAGGGGAGACTTATTTTCATAATACTGTAAGTGTAGCGAGGGACCCTGAGGGCCAGTATTAAATTATTTGAGAAAATATCAAAGGTGTCAAAATCCTGGTCCTCAAAGTCATCCAGCATCCCACAATAATGAACAATGCTATCCATTAACAGATCATATTTTCTCCTATCTCTGTATGGAATATCAAATTCAATTATTAAGTCGTCAAAAGATTTTAAAACTGGGGTGGGAAGATTATCATAAAGAACATCAGATAAAGTATGAATCCCTTTAGAATACCAAGAGTCATAATAAAAATACTGTTTTGACTTGGATCTAATATTCCTATTGAACCAAATACAAGTGCAATTCTGACTCCTCATTTCTCGGATCTCATAACCAAGGTCTTCAGTGGCTTTATCTCTAAACGCATACCACGATCTGATTGAATCAGCAAGCTGCACATTCTTCAGTCGGGAAAGAATGGTTTCAGGTGCATGAGATTTCCAAAGAATTTTAACATCGCAATGAAATTTCTGAAGAAAAGATAACTCAAGAGATTTCCACATGCACTCGTAGTTGTCATCAAGTAAATATTTTACCCAAATCAATTTTTGAGCCACCGCAAAACACTTTACATTAACCATAATAAACCACCCAAAGCATAATCCAGACATAAAACATCTCTCTTTACTCTGTCTTTTCCCCATTCCAGATGAAATTAAAAAATAATTTATTCAAATTTTTGAAAAAAGTTTCTGGAATTTTAATACAAAGCACTGAAAAGAGATACAACAACTGTGGAAGCAAAAGAGATTTTATGACACAAATTTTCCCAATGAGAGACAAACTTCTAGCTTTCCAACAATTTAAGGTTTGTTCAATTTGTTTTAATTTCACCTTATAATTTAACTCAAAGAGCGAATTCAAATTGAGGGAAAAATTAATACCAAGGTAACTGAATTTGTCATGAACCCAGCAAAGCCCCTTATCTTGAAATGGGAACTCTTGATTACCTTTTTTGGAACCTATCCAAATAGATTTGGATTTAGACAAGTTTACATTACAACCCTAACATTTACCAAAAATATTGAGGATATCAAATAAATTTTAAATGAATCCTTTGAACCATCAATGTAACAAGTAGTGTCATCAGCAAGCATGGACACTTTCAATTCTTTCTGGTTGACAAAATACCTTTAATATTGGGATTAATCCTAATTGCACTCCCAAGTGTCTCCATAACGCATAAAGGAAAAGGTATGGGGAAATCGGGCAACCTTGAAAATGCCCGTTCCATATTAACTGATTTTGTAAGAAAGCCGTTGTTAATAATATAGGATTTCCTGGCAGAGTAAAAGGTTTTAACACATTTGATAAAACTTTCACCAAAATTAAGATGATCCAACACTTTAAAGAGAAACTCATGACTGACCGAATCAAATGCTTTTTGGATATCTAATAAAATAACAGCAGCAGGGATATCATTACGCCTCAGTAAAATCAATTACATCTAAAAGTAGCCTAATGTTATTACTAATGCTTCTGCCTTTTAAAAAGCCAGATTGGTCTGAATGGATCAAATTACCAATACATTTCTTTAAGCGGTTAGCCATAGTCTTAGCAATAATTTTGTAATCAGCAGTAAGAAGTGAGATTGGCCTATAATTTTGAATTTCCAACAGATCCTTATCTTTCTTTGGCAATAAAGTAATAACCCCATTTCTTTGAGACAAACTAAGGAGGCCACTTTCAAAAGAAAAATTAAAGGAGTTGAGAAGCATATCACTAATGTCATTCCAAAAAAGTATATAAAATTCGACAGGTAAACCATCGTACCCTGGAGACTTATTGTGATTCATGGAACAAATAGTCTGAAAAATCTCATTTTTAGAGAGGGGTTGATCAAGATTATGTTTATCATCATTTGAAAGCTTGGGAATATCAAGAGGATTTAAAAAATCATTAACTGTAACATCATACTCAGTACAATTCTGTTCAACACCAGAATATTGATACAACTTACTATAAAATTTGTGAATTTCCTCCAGAATATTCTTTTTGTTTGTTATCATATCTTGATCGGCGGTCCTGATGCGATTAATGCTTTTCTTATCATTAGATCTTTTCTCCAAATTACAAAAGTATTTGGAGCTTCTCTCACCTTCTTCTGCCCAACGGCAACGGGATCTGGTAATGAGACCATCAGTCTCAAAATCAATAATTTTATTCAACTGGGATTCTAACTCCTTAAGCTCATCCTTAAGGTTAAACAAAGTGTTGAAGGGCTTTACCTCCAGAAAAAATATATTATTACCTTATACGTAAGAAAATATGTCTACTTATCATGTGAAATAAAAAATCCGGAAAAAAATGTGTGAAAATGTGTTTTAGCCTATTTTTTAGCTCTTGTCAAGCACTATTATTCGATTTGTTTACAAGCGCCAAGCAACTGTCGTCTAGGAGAGTGATTGACATCTTTATTATTAGAGAAGAATGGAATCTGTATAGTTCATGAATATTCATGTAGTATTTATACAACCTGTATCCCAGCCATTTTGCTTAGCTATCATTAGCCTTGATCAAGTCTTCCTCCTTACTTTTTCTCTATTCATGCTCTTCTTAGGACCCATGGTCAAAGTATCATATAGGCTACTGGACTCCCTCAGATTTTTAGTCAGGTCAGAATTTTTGTGTAGGACGAGCTGGCAACATGAGCTAGGGAGGAAGTATGTCTTGTGGGCATGGTGTGCATGTTGCTCAAACACTACCCCTGCAGTGCACAGTATCTGCCTGGGGTATCCACTATCTAGCAATTCAAATGTCAAATAGATTTTCACAAAGTTTTATGATGGTATAAAATAGTTATTTTGAAAGAATAGATAACTTCAAAACTTTGGAAAGAAATAGAAATATTTGGCCCGGGATGTGGTAAAGCTTCCATGAATTTTACATTCACTAACTATGGACGCCAAAGGACTTGAAACAAGTCTAAGCTATCATAATCGTTCATATACGACGCCCATATGATCCATGGTGTTAAACTGATATTCAGCAACTTTATATCTCTCGATCTTTGCGATCCGAAATATTGAATTTCAACTTTAGGCACATCTCTAGCAAGATAATTAAATACCTGTCACAAATAGAGGTCTTGAAATGTTACTTGCAACGTTAAAAATGTGAATAGAGAACAAATCGGGTTCAAACATGCTTCAAAAATATGGTAATCGCGTAAGGTAATTGTCAACGCCTACTACCAGAATAGCCGGAAGAGGGCAGACTTCATAAGGGAGTGTTCATAATATATTTTAGTGAATTTAGAACTTATTTCCGGAAATTTCCTGGGTTTTTGGTTTTGTTTTTTTATTTTATCTTCCTGTTCGGGTTTTTCGGTTGGCACATTTTCGGGTCATTTTCATGCACTTCACAGGAGTTTTTTCGTGGCTTCTCTGTAGCTGTCGTGTGTCTTTTTTCCCCACGTACAGGGTATAAATAATAAATGAATAATAATATATGAAAAAAGAATCTGGAACTTCAACGTCAAAAACAAAACAAAAACAAGACAAACTGTACCCTGCTAAAAATATCAACCCCTATCCTCTCTGAGAATAAAAATAATAAGACTCCAACCTCACCTGCAAAAAAATATTTTTTCGGGGGATAATTTGGGATAAGTTTGGGCCTATTTTATTGCGACAATTTTCAAAATCTATAAGGTGAAATACAGTGTCGTGATGTGCGGCAGATTTGGGGTGCATTTTCAGCCATTTAGTTTAGACTCTGTTGTATTTTTAGCCATGATTTTATTGACCCTCGGTGTCTTGAAAATTAGGTTTAAGAAGGGTATTTTTCAATGATTTTCTCGAAAAAGTAAAAATTTGCGAAAACTTTCAGTCCAAAAGTTGATACAATTTTGGGTCTGTTTTATTCAAATTTGGTTTAAAATCGTTACCGTAGTTTTTCGGAGTCACAGCCTCACATCCTTACCCAAACCAACTTGAGAAGGTTCCCCGGGTGTGTGCAAATTTGCAATTTATAGGCCTACACTCATCATTTAAGCCTAAAATCAAAGTGTTAATACCATTAACACTACCATGGCCCGCTTTTGTCGTGATGACTGGCTTCCAAAATGTAGGCCTATTTTAAATTATAAATCTGGTCCCGCTAGAGGTGTGTTTTTACCCGGAGGTCTCTCCCTCGGGTTCGTGGCTGTGCCACAGTTTTGGGGTAGGCCTACCTTTTCAACGACTATGATGGGTGGGTTTACAGCGAAGACCAACTTTTGGGCGCATTTTGGCAAAAGTGCCCAATAAAAAAGCGTCAAATTAGGCCAAATGTGGGTGACTTTGATCCCCGCGGTACAAATGTTTTGAAGAGACCCGCCCGAGGTGTTTTTATGAAAAAAATGGTCGGGCCTGCTAAAAAACCTCCCGGAATCAAGCATGGGTAGGCATACCAAAATGCCTTGAGACCCCCCAACCCAGCGCTGGACCTCCATGACATGATATTCTCTCATGAGTCCACCAGAAAATATAAAAATATAACATTTTGATAGGCCTACTAGGCTATATTTGTCTGTAAACCTTTCTTGTAGTTGTAGGCTACAGCGTGTGTCTACCGTGATGACAGTAGCGTAGCTGCCGGAGGGCAATTGCAAAATTGCCTATTTGGGCCCCCGCCCCCTAATGAAAAGAAAAAAGAGGGAAAGAGGGGGGAAAAAAAAAAAAAAGAGAGGGTGAGAGGAGGGGCAGAGAGATGGGGAATCCAAACGATATGCAATACAGCTCAATAGGCCTACCATATACGATTATTATCAATAAGCCTGGCAAAATTGTCTATTTGGGCCCCGCCCCAGTGGGAAATTTGGTGGATTTGGGCCCCGCGCCATAGGGCCTACAGTCTTGCCCCTCCTGGAAAAAATCCCAGCTACGCCGCTGCGTGATGATGTTGCAAAGTTGCGGAAGTTCATTCATAAATTTTCCATTTCCACTCGACAACAACCGGGACAACAACAGGCCAGCACGATGCGTGCATTAGCTGAACCCCCGAGCTAATCAGAGACATGTGCGTTTCTCTTTCAACAGAAAATATGTGACCATGTGACTGACACGATGTACGCTTCAAATAATTATGCTCTCGGCGTCGAAAGTATGATAATGGCAAATATTTATAATGAACACTCCCTTATTTAGCCACACCTCAGTTCCTTTCTCGGGTTGCCTGGTATATCAGCAAAATCCTACACCTATCGCCTTCCCTTGGTAAAATCCCTGATAAAAAACTCGCGATATTGAAATTGAATTTCAGCGCCAGAACTTCTAGCATCATGGATGGATATGCAGTGGCGCCGCTAGGGGGGGGGGGCAGTATTTCCCCCAATATTTTTTCTTTCCCACCCAGTTTTTAGGCAAAATCCCCACAATTATGTAATTTTCCACTTTTTTCGGCAATTTAGTGCAATGATTTCCAAGTGCCCCGTCTCAAATTCACTTCCCCCCCACCCCAGGCCCCGCGAAAAAAAATTCTGGTTCCGCCACTCACGGGTATGGCCATAGCTAGGGGCTTTCCCACCCACCCCAGTTGCCCTTGGTTATGCTGGACACATGAGAAATTTAGAGCTTGTTCAATTCCACCAATTTTAGAAATTTTAAAGGTATATACAGTGTATATAGCCTATTAAAACGGATCACAGTCAAATAAAATATCGTAGGCCTAATAATTTTACCAATGGCATTTATTGAGCTGCTCCTATGGTTTAATATTGATATTATATAATTGAGCTCCTTGTCAAGCTCCTGAGTACAGGGACTAACTGAGCTCCCGCTATTTTCAGAAATGAAGGCCTGGCCTTAAATGAATAATTAAGATTGAGGCAGCCTTTTGTTTCATTTTACAGAACTTTTTTTTAATCCCCCAAAATTAGTGGGTTTTTTTTAATGGGGAGTAGGCTTTTAAAACGAAATTCAAATTTGGCAATATTTTCCATTGCTTAACGAATTGATCTGCGTGAAAATTCCTAAACATGTGGCCAGAGCGGGATGAGTGGTATAAAAATCTTAACTTGTGAGAAAGGACGTAGGCCTATGGGGTTGTATGAGGTTGTGGATCACGAAATGCCCCTTTAATGTGTGCTAGGTAAAGTCATTCTTCCTCCCTTTCGACATGCCAAAATTTATTCCCTCCCCAGCCCCGGCTTGCCAAAAAATTGCGTTCTCGCAATCAAAAGGCTGTGCAATCAGTACCGGTATTAGCCTACTAATTATAAGCCAAAATTTCCAAGCGACTCGCTAAAATCGCTTGCCTCCCCTCGCCAGCCAAAAATCACTTGTCCGCACCCCCTGGACTGCCAATTTTTGTGGCCCTCCCCTTGGCCTGCCGAAAATGCCCCACCCCTTTGCATAGGCCTAGGCCTATATGCCAATTTTTTGGGATCCCCAATTTTCATACCCATACCTTAAATGGATTTCTAAATATCTACCTGTTGCAAGCGCAGCAAGCATGAAAATGTGCACATTTTTTTTCGCCCTAACTACCCCCCCAACATTTTCCCTCCCATGCACCAGGTTCATTGGCGCTAGATTTTAAGCTAGAAAATACCTAAATATTTTAAAATCCAAACTCGGCAACACCACTTTATCGGGCAAATAGAGCCCGTCATTATCGTAAACAGCGTGTTTTAAAAAAATGAGAGTGTCACTTTTGTCCAAAAAATTTCGAATTTTGGCCTTGAGCAGCGACAATCAGAGGTAAGAAAAACACAGTATGACGCAGCTTGAAATATAGAATCACTATATCAATTTTGAAGTTTGTACTTCAAAGCACAAGTCAAACGAGGTGAAATGGTTCTAAAAAAATTGATTTCGCTGTATCTTTTTTTCGCTAAACTAGACAATTTGACAGCAGCGAGTCGGAAAAATAGCAAATATCTCAATTTTCTGCTATCGAAATAAAAATTTAAATAGCACCTGCATATAGAAGAGGGTTTATAGAAATAATGTAGGTCAGAATTTTGTCTATGAAATCGTACGGAATTGTTATTACTGGTTACAAAACGACATACAAGTGGAGGCCATTTTACTTCAAATTCGCAAACATGTAAGCTTACTAAAACAAATCGAGACAAGCAATATCAAAAATGAATATGCACATTCTTTTATTGACTTGTTTGTAATGTGCGTCGTAGTTCCCAACAAAATCGCCACTTCCACTGAGAAATTATGGCCGTGTTCCCAAAAATCTTGATGCTCCGGATATTGAAAAAGAATTGAAATGTTTGAAAAGTACATTTCTTTTTGAGCCAAGTGGAAAATTCAAGCATAATAATAACCCTTACACTTTCAGCTTTTTAGACGTAGTTTATGCGTTTTCTCTCTCGATATTTATTTCCAGAAATAGATAATTTTAAAGGGGGCTACATGCAGTCTCATTCTGGATCGATCATTGCAAAGTTTAGTATAACCTTAAGAGTAGCATAAGCATCGTCATCAAGACCGTCAACCAATTTAAGTTGAAGCTCCTTAATCTTATTAATAAGGTTATTCTTAGAGGATGTTCTATCTTTCTTCTTTCTAGATGTGTACTCAATACAATAACCAGTAATTGTACATTTGAAAGCATCCCAAATAGAATTGGGATTGCAATCAGAGTTACTTAGATTGGTCATTTTAAACTCCTCAATTTTATTTTTAATAAATTTAATAAAATCAGCATCTTTACGAAGATAATTACAATTCAGTTTCCAGTAGCCTCTGCCCCGGGGGTTGGGATCTAAATCAAATTTCAAATTAACAATTGAATGATCTGAGTTAACACCAGGAAGAATTTTAGAACCATAACAGGTACCAATCATATTTTCTGAAATCAAAATATAATCCAATCTTGATAAAACCTTTGGATTGTGTTGATGACGGTATATTGCCTAAGTTTAGGATGATAATGCCGCCACACATCAATTAAATTCAAATCTTCAATCAAAATATTGACCATTTCACTTGCATTAAAATTTGAATGGCGATCACAAGAACCACGGTAATCCAGATCACTTAAAGCTAAATTTAAATCACCAGCAATAATAAGGGATGACACATCAAATTTATCTAAGTGGGCAAACATATCCAAATAAAACTGGGGATCATCAGTATTAGGAGCATAGATATTTGTCAAAACAACTGGGAACCCATTCAAAACAGCAGACAAAATTATAAACCTACCATTAGGATCTTTATAAATAGATTTAACATCAACAGAAATAGAATTACTAATCAAAATGGCCACCCCTCTGCTGTTAGAAGCATAACTGTTAAACCAGGCATGAGCACCCCATTGCGATTTCCAAAATGCTTCCTCTGTAGTAGAAGAATGGGTCTCCTGCAGAAAAATAATATCACTTCCTATTGACCTAAGGTAATGAAAAACTTTTTTGCGCTTGAAAGTGTCCTGAATACCTCTGCAGTTAAAAGTACTTAAAGTTAGAACCATTTAAATATTGGTAGAGAAATCCCCAAAATATCCTCTTCTGATGTAAATGTAAACATATTCATTAAGGTTACAAAAAAACAAACAAACATGTATCAATACATCATTGATTGTATGACATTCAAAACATTGCATATAAAAATCAATGTTCCTGTAAACAATACATGTCGAGTACACAGTACCTATATCTATTGTGATTGAGTTGAGTAAATAAAACAAGTAAAAGATACATGACTGCACATTTGAATTGAAGCTGCTGCAGAAAATGAAAAAAAAAGTGATTGGAAAAAACACGCAAAAACAAGAAATCATTAGAAGACAATCGCGACGCCAAGCAAATGCACTTGGTGGAAAGACAGGCCCTCAAATCAACACACAGGCCTGAGCAAAAAGTGAGCACCAGCGAAAAAGCGCAATGCAATTTAAATTGCAACCATGCACGGACATAATATTTAGCAATTTTTATCAGTGATCACACAAGTGATTTAAAACACATTTATAATCCAACATCAACATTTCAGTGTTCAAAGTTCAATAGTTCAAAGTATGGTAGTTCAAATAGTTCAAAAACACCGTAAAACTGTGATGATCCGGTTCTTCAAAAACAAGAAATAGTGCCAACTTATTTCAAGTTCAAGTGTCAATTTGTATCACTGTTCACACACAAAATTTAATCATACAAAAACATTTTAATGTTCAAAGTTCAAAAGATCAAAGTTCAAAAAACCGAAAAACGATAATGTCCCGGTTCTTCAAAAACAGCGCCTACTTTATTTCAAGTTCTACTTTACTTAGCTGTGAGTACCGATCCATTGGAGAGTCTATATTTAATAATGTCAGGGAAGACAAAAAAAGGTTTTCTTCCTTCCTCCTGAAGCTTCTTAAACTGTGCCATTTTCTGCTTTCTCTGCTGTTGAACACGCTGGGAGAAATCCTCCGACACAAAGAGCTTGGCATTATGATACTTGCTGGTCTTGAACATAGAGATACATGCCTTTCTCACCTTTTCCTTCATGATAAAGGAAGAAAATGCCACATGGATGATTCTAGGACGTTGCTCACCCTCACGACGAAATGAAGGTGTCCGGTGGCATCTTTCAATTGCATAATCCTCTGTAGAAAGGCCGGCAAAGTGAAAAATATCATTTACCCTCTGCAAACAGTCTTCCTTGATGGAACCATCAGCCTCAGGTACTCCAAACAATACAATATTGTTGCGACGGCTGCGATTCTCTAGGTCGTCCAGCTTGTCCAAGAGCAGCTTATTTTGATCCTTCACTGACTGCAATTCAGATGTAACACTGGCCACATCCATCTCAAAACTTTTAAGTTTATTTTCACAGTCAGAGATCCTTTCCATCATGATGGACTCCAACTTGTTGAAACGATGTTCAAGGCGCATTTCAAAGTTCATAAACCATGAAGGTGGAGCTGCATCTTGATCCTGACTATCGTCGAAAAGAAAGTTTCTTCGCCGAATTCGATACACCCTGGGCGCGCCATGTTTTGAGACCCGTGACCTTCAACCCGGTCATATCCGCCTTAGGCGCAGAATTCGCTTTTCTTCTTCTTGGTTTGGCGACTGTTTAGTTGGCGATTCTAAGGCTCGGTTATGCTTTGAAGGGCCCATTTTAGAACCACTTTTGTCTATAACACCGTCAAAATCCACTGATTTATCTTCAACACTAACACCCTGTCCGGCAAAGCCGCAATTCTAATTGCAAATCAGAGCACGAAAAACATCACGTCTGACCGCTATCGAGGTGAAGAGCGCCCCCTGATCCAGTGTCAGACTTGACTGAGAATAATTGTGGGCCATTTATAGTCAAATCAGTGGCATGCCTGGCCTTCTTTTTTTTTTTTGGGGGGACTGAGAGCAATGAAAAAATTGCCCAGTGAGCAAAGGGCTCGAAAATCTTCAGTTTTACACTATTTGTTTAAATAACAAATGTGCATAAACAATACTTAGCAATATTAAATAGGAAAATTCCTTTTTCTTTTTTCTCCTTTTAAGTTATCAGGGGAGGTGGCTGCCAACTGCCAAATTCGGTAACCCAAATCCCGATCTGCCAGATGCTACCACCTTTTTTTCCTTTAAACTAGAAATCATGACAATTGTACATTTTTGTTTAGCAGGAAGTTCATATTTAACTCACTTGGGCATGATAATTACTTACTAAATCTGCCAGTTCTGAAAATTGGCGATAAGTGGAAAGTCAGAATATTGAAAGGTCAGAACAACTTTCACAACTATTTTTTTAATATCATGTCCGGTAGTGAAAAAATGGGAAAAGCTTGATATTGTATGTAATTTGTAAATTAATAAGAACGTGAAGAAAGTCCTATTCAGCAAACAAAACAAACAGCTATAGGCAAAATATCTAATTCTCGATCATGCGAGCCAAATTGGGCATGTTGGGAAAGCACAGATATATGCGTCAAAAATACTACGCAAAGCCGCAAAGCCTAAATGGCAAATGCTTGATGCATGCCATGCACACATCACATGACAAAGCATCAATCATGTCAATCTAAATATCTTTTCACATACATATGTACATGTACGTGCGATTGTGTAACGTGTAGTTCCACGAAAAGTGTGCTAATGCAACAGTATGCAGAAGGTGCAACCTCTCACGATCGAGAACTAGATATTTTACCTAGGCTATAGTACTTATATTATACGGTACAGTACATGCCCGGGAGTAGGCCTACATGCACATGCATGATAGACTGCACTCAGTTGTAGTAACTGCAAAAATTTCGAACATTTGAGGACTTGTTCTCCAGTTGTAGCAGGTGCTAGTGGGGATTATGCACTTTCGGTTTCCCACGCATTTGAATGGGAATTGGATTGCGAACTTTCCCCATGTTTGTTGAGCATATTTCTCCAATATTTTCAGAAGCTGATGTTGACGTCAAATTTTCTATTCTATATTGTTTGGCAATAATGTATTTTGCCAATTGTTTGAAGTTGTAATTTTTGAGTTTTTGATCGCAAAGATCAGATATTTTTATTCCCAATTCAAATTATGAACCCTTCGCAAGGGTGCAGAATTCCGCAGAACTTTGACGATAATTTTGAATTTTTTGGACACTAAAATGCATTCGATCCTTAATTTTGTTTCAACCAAGTCTTAAATTAGCAAGCACAATAAGGATGACCTGACCGCTTGATTCCACCAGGGATGTTGGCCAGTATTTGAAAAGAAGAAGAAGAAGGTGGGTACCACTTTTATATACTATACATTTTTTTTTCAAATTTCTGACCTGCGCAAATCGTTAAGTGTGTATTTCCCATTGACATCCAAAATGGCATATAAGCCAGTCCTAAATATACATAGGCACAGTGTATAGGACTGGCAAGCGAGTCTGGCGGGTGCCATTCAGTGTTAAATAATAACAATTGTTTATATTTCATTTATATAAATGTTGCAAAATATTAATATTGATAATAATTAACAACCTGTTTGACCTCCCCATATATTCATACATTGCTCACCTGTGTTTTCATATCATATTTTGTGGTGAAAAATGGTTACATTTATACAAATGTGTAATTTTTCATGTTTTAATTTCAGACAAAATTTGCAATCATGATTTTTGGAGCAACGATTTCTTCGTACCGACGGCTAAGTATGTACGGTATGTGAATGCACAATAAACACATGATATAAACACATGTACACAGCACCTATTGGAACTCCCGGTCGGAGCCAGGAGTTTCAATTATTTATTGGAACTGGACTGCACTGACTGTACTACATCTGTACATGAACACAATTAGTACTATAGAAAAATTACTTAATTTGTGTACATCATCAATCATGCGATTCATGGTCATTCATGGAACTTTCATTATATTACATGTATTATGTAATAATCACTATTCAACTACGCTTGTTTTGTTACTCCGCGACTAATCATGCTAATACATGAGCGTACAACGTTACTCTACGCGTCCATATCAGCGAGGTCATCTGCGTACAATAGCTTACTACGCACAGCCACACAAAGAGTTGTTCCATGATATGTTAGCCCGAAACATCATGGCCCTGTTCCTTCCTCACTAGGGCCATGAATGCCCTACGACGTAAAAACGGGCACCGAGAAAACACGTCATGTGATGACGCCACACTGACAGCATCTATTTATAGGAAGAGTTCAAAACACGGCGACGATAACAGTCACAAGTCTGGTCTTTTACATCCTCAAATGTGCTCAAAATTTATGAACATGCACCAAATATGTTTTGTTTAAGTCTCATCTTCACATGAGCAATGGTAGGAAGTGGTATTTGAGAAAAAGTGGTATTTTATGTGTACCCTGGACCAGATTACACCCATCGAATGTGTGTCATCGGCCCTCAGACACACACACACAGGCATAGAGTTCTGAAGCAGCATGTTTTGTTGACATTAAATACTGTTTACTTCATTTGACAGTAACTAATCCATAAATTTGACAACTCAAATACAATTTACAAAGGGTATAAGTTGGCAATCTTAATGTTTATATGCAATCAAGTTTACAACACTGTCAGCCTTACAATGAGCAGAAGTCACTGACCAACCAACCATGGTTTTCAAGTACCAATATTGATTATCTCAAGTGGCCTGCTGCAATTGACCAGAAATGAACTGTATGATTTTCCTGTTATTTTGTAATAACAAAACCATGTTTTCCTTGATTTTGGTATGAAAATGAGCAAATAGAATTTAATGTCTTGTCAATTTGGAGTTATTAAGGGCAACTAAAACTGATATTAGGTAAGTTTTATCTGTCTGGAATCTATATTGCCTGTTCTGAGGGAATTAATGCAATGTAAACAAAACCAACCATGGCTGATGTGGACATTGTGTAGTGTTTTCCAGTACCCTGTTTTCCATGGGTGACTGTAGGAACCCATGGATTCGATCCATGTAGGACCATATATGCTCAGGAGTCTCAGACCTTCGTACGGAGAAGGACAGTGGAAATCGTAGTGACGGAGGTGTGAGTACCTCGGGCTATATACATCATTACATTAGGTATGCTAGGTGAATTCAAATTTGCCATCAAATTGCATCATTTTATATATCAAATTAAAGCCCTTGAGTAAACTAAGCCAAAACTGAAAACCTTTTTTTCACAGCACTTTCCGTAGCAAAGTTACATCTTGTCAAAGATTGACTTTCATCAAAAAGATTCAGCTAGCAAAATTCCCCAAAACGGCATTTCGGGGTGTTTCTAGATATTAGTCTATTATGATAGCAGCTTTTTTTAATGGAACTGCTATCAAAATCCTCTAAAATTCCATGTGCGACTTGATTATCACCATAAAAATCATATATTTGGGTCAAGTGAAGTATAGAAAACATATTTATGTAGGTTTCCTTCACCGACCTATTCTCGAAAAAAATTCAAATTTCTATGTAAATATGCATTGTGTTGGGGCCCGCTCTCGGCGAATTCGCTGACTAGTAAATGTGTTAACTAAGGTTTGCCTAGGTTACCTAATTACATGTACACGAATTAAATCATTTTTCTATAGTAGGAGCTTGTCGTGTCTTCCGAATTTTGCAGTTACCTGAAATCGCAAGATCTATTCTTAGTTGTTCAAAGTGAGCGTTAATTGTTCCTTGAATAGATATGAACGTTCTTACCTTAAAAGAGTATGCTTTGGAGAAACTTATTTGCTCTTGAGATACTAAATTCAATTGTGTTCAAATGATTTAAATCACTTTTTAACTAAATATTCAGGGATTGCGACGCGATGCGTGTCGTCTTTTTTTTGTAGAGGGCACTGTTTACATTTTTAGACTATTCCACAGTCTTTTAAAGATCGCCCTGCTGGCTAAAAAACACAAACATTGTAGAGTAGGAAAAGACTACCACCAGTATAGACGCTCATGCAGACTTTAGTAATCGCATTTTTTATTACGCTAAAAGAATACAATTCGCAAAGGAGGCTAACATGTCGCGCCAAATAATAAAATTTCGTTGTTGCACCAATTCTGTTCTGTTGTATTTTCTGTAAGCTTATGTCATTTTTAGGTGTTTAAAAGTAGATCAAAATAAATGAAATCTTTAGAATTGTAGAAAACAAAAGTCTACCCCGATTTGGCGTATTGAATAATGTTGGGCGTTGAGCATGTCGCAGTGCCAGAGCAGGTAAGATTGAGTCATATTAAAATCATGATGATCATGAAGTTGAATTGATTGAATGAACATGATGAACAAATGATGAAAGATAACTGAGCTGATATGATGCATGGATGAGTCTGATCTGAGAGCAAATTCAATACATTATACATATATTGTATGTTATACACTTGATTAATGATCATGTTGATGATGGTGACTTCATTAATCTTATTCTTCTTGTTTAATAGTTCTTGTTCCAAATGTTCTCTAACAGTTTAGAAATTAGAACAGTCTGATGATGTCGGTAGGATTTTCAGTAGACCTATTTTTTGCAAAAGTATACATGAAATGATGAATGATAGAGTAAATTGAGAAATAGACAATTAAATAGTACATAACTTGCACAGCGGGAAAAAGTGGGTAATTTGGTAATCTCATTACCGGGAAGCTTTTACTGCCAGCGGGAAATCTAGGGCAACTTCAACTTGGCCTGAAGTTGATGTGATAAGCTTAACCCATAGAAAATATGTACCGGTACCAGTGTCCGAAATAAGGAAAATATGGAGGTTGTCCCGAGGACAACTAAAGCATAAATTCTGCTTGTCCTCAAAACATTTTGGTTGTCCCCAAAATGTGTCATATTTAAGAGGTAAAATATAGTGGTTGTCCAGAGGATAAGTACATATCTCAATATGGTTGTCCCCAGTGATTTTTGGACAAGAGGACAAGAGGATAAGTGCTTATTTCGAACATTGACCGGTACCGTACGCAAATTGCCCAGGCAGAATTCTCAATCCTACTTCCTGGTTCGTCATGTTCGTGGTTCCCACCGACAGTTTTGATCAAGTATTGCATAGTGTGTAATGGGATGAATGATGTAACGGAAGCCAGCAAAAGCGTTACCGTTAGCCTCCACTAAAAATAGGAATTGTGCGGGGCGCATGCGTACATTTAATTTCATACACGAGGTCGATGCATTTTTGTAGGGCGGTACTCAGGGCTGGAAAAAAGTTCAACATGGGCGGAACTAGAGTGGTAGACAAGTTCTGTTGCGAGTTGAATTTCCGAAACTGTCGTGGTATTAATATACTGGTTAAGAGTAGACTTAAGTTGTGACACTTTGATGGTTATACTTTGTGAGTAATTCATGTAACAAAGTGCTAATTGTGTTCATTTTTGAAGCTTATTTAGGCTCATTTATGACTTGTCATATAAAACGAAAAATTGCAAAAATGTTGCACCAAATCGCGTCATTTAGGTGTCATTTTTCAAAAATGTTCAACAACTGAGGGTCACTGAGTTCAAATATGTCCTGATTTGGCCTTTACATGCACTTTGAATTAGTCTCAAATTCACATACCCTTAAAATCAGCTGTTTTAGAGCTATTAAATATACCTGTCTAAAATTAGATTAGCCCGTCTTAAAGACGGGCAGACGTATGGCTGGCTAAGACCTTGGTACCCACTGTACCATCAAGTCCATACATTGAAAGCGCACATGAAAACTAACTATATATATAATATGAGAGTCGGAGGACATGTACCGGTATCATCACAAGCAGGTTTTGAATTAAGGTACCGGTATGCATTCGGCACTATAATGTCCGATGTCATTTTCACTCCAGTCTCCGCGCTAGGCATACGTGCAGGTAGCTCATTTGTAATTTGTAGGTGATGTCGCCACCATTATTTTTTGGAAGAAGCTTCCGACATTTCACATTTGAATTTATTATTCTATGAAATTTGGGGGCAGTGTCACAATGAATCAACTATTAAACATTACAAAATAACTAAAATGTTGAACACAAGCTCTAAAATACATTTTTTTTTACATCTTCAGAATGCAAAAATTTGAAAAGAAGAAAAAAAGAGCGACTTTTTCAGGAATTTCCAAAAATAGGGTCGGTATTCTTTTATACAGTAAATAGAAAAAAAAACTTTTTTCTGATTTCCAAAATTAGGGTCAGGTCGGTTGAGGTGGCTTCACAGAGCAAAATAGCAAGTTTCGGGCACCCTCAGATTGTAAATATGAATTTCTAATGTCCGTATTCATGTTAAAACAACTCTGAGACTTGAGGTTGAACCACTAAAATAAAAATAAAACATTGGGTATATCACAGTATTTTGAAAATTGCAGTCCAAAAATGAAAAAATCTTAATATTTACTTTTATTAAGGGACATTTCCTATGGGAAAACGCACACGTTTTTAGGGAAAATGCCTTAAAAGACAAAGTTTTTGTTGGCTTGCCATTTAACATTCCAAACGTCACAGAAATAAGATATTGGTATCAAAAAAAAGATGTGTTACTCATTATGCAGAAATAACAACTTAGAAATAGCTTGCACATTTCGCACAGTGTAGGAAATCTCATTTTCCAAAGTGACCAAATGAGATTTTCACTCTTGGAAGACATTTCCTATGGGAAAATGCACACGTTTTGCGGGGGAAAAAAGGTAACATTTGAAATTGATCGTAGAAATAAGATATTGGTATCAAAAAAAAGGTGTGTTACTCATTATCCAGAAATAACAACTTAGAAATAGCTTGCACATATTTCGCACAATGTAGGAAATCTCATTTTCCAAAGTGACCAAATGAAATTTGCTTGCGGTGTATGATATCAGTAATTCAGTATTGATAGAATGCGTATTCCTATCTTGTCAAAAGCCACCATGGAATTTTTTTTAGTGGCTTAAATTACCAAAACAAACATTTTTTTTATCTACACATATGATATTGATTATCAATGTAAAAAACAAGTAAGAGTGCTGGAATGAATAAAATAAATATTTTTTCTTAATCAAAAATTACTAGTAGTAGTAGTATTCATAGATCTGAGTCAATTTGCACTGTGCAAGACCAGATTTAGCTGATGTGTGACCCCCCTAGTCTGAGCATGATACTTTGAAAATGTATGCAATGGGGGAAAAAAGATTATGGATTGGGGTTAAATGGCTTTTAGAAATTTTGTTTGGAATTTCGGAAATTAACTGTCATGACTATAGTAAATTTTGCAGCCTTCAAAAATGCTCAATTATTGGAAATTCTTTGTTGGAACAATGAAAATATATTTTATTCAAAATAAATCAAATAAAATATTGTTTTACTAGCATGAAAGTTCATCTGTGTTGGTAGACTTCATAATTGGAAATTTAAACTTATGATCTCAACACAAAATTAAGACGTACCTCAAATTTTCGGTCACAACTTTGACCTTTATCTGGAGACTGGCAACCCAAGTTTGGGATCAGTGACCTTTTGGTCACTTGACCTCAAAACCCGGTCGTACACTCTGGGTAACTTGTATCGGCCCCTGTCGCGGTTGAGAGATGGTTGGTTGACTCTGATGTAAATTGACTCCTTCACACCCCTTTCAAAGTATCTAGCATCCCGGTCGAGGATTTTGACCTCATCCAAATCAACTTGGTGGCGGGGGATTCAATGTGGATGTGCTGGGAGACTTCCGACGAGGTAGTACTCGGACGACGGTGTTCTGAGAATCTGGTTTTCAAAGATCTTTCAGTCTCACCAATGTATGATTCTGAACACTGGCCCAAGCTTGGGTTGCCAGTCTCCAGATGAAGGTCAAAGTTGTGACCGAAAATTTGAGATACGTCTTAATTTTGTGTTGAGATCATAAGTTTAAATTTCCAATTAAAAAATTTATATTGTTTATTATTCATGTTACGGAAACGTATTGCATTGTTCAAATTGTCTTAGATATTTCAATGGAAAACAGGAAATAGCAAAATATCAGTAGTGTGATGAAGTTGCTTTTACCCCCTTATTTTAAATATATCATAGGCCATAGGCTTATTATATTACTATATAATGTGTGGTATGTGCTGGTTAACTAAATAATTCTTTAATATAAATGTAGACCTTAAAATTCAGCATGATCAGATAATAATTCTTTAAAATAAATGTAGGCCTTAAATTGCAGCATTAACGGCTTGACGTCCGCACTGCCCTGGCGCGATCAGTGCGCCCTCAATAATGGGCGGAGCATTATCACGCCCATCAAACGTTTCAGTTTGCCCCAAGCGCCGCGCTAAACCAATCAGTTAATTTTGAGGATTTGCGCATGAGCAATTAGACGGACCCTTTTTGGCTTCGCGCGGACTGTTTTAAAACAAGTAGCGTCTTTCCGTTTGCAGACTTGATTCATGTGAGATGCAGTTTTGTTTACTTAGGCCAATTTTAGATTCACTGTTTAGTTTCAATTTTAACAGGCAGATCTCTTCAGGTGAGGAATGTAGACTTTAGAGAAGCCACTGCCTTGTGCAGTGGCCCCTGCCAAATCCGGTATTTGGTATTAAAATTTAGGCCTAATTTACAACTAAATCAACTAATCTGGACATGTAACTTTTTATGTACTGTAAGCCGGCTCGCTGATAATATGGAGGCTGATAGGCCTCCTGTGGTTCATGATGGAGATGTGGTTACTGCAATGGCTGTGCAAAAGGTTGATTCTTTGCTGTATAATATCTGGTATCTTCAGCCGTGCGACCCATTTATGAGAGCTTTTGCTCCAAGGTGTCAATGCACATTTAAGATGACTGATACTGCCGGATGAAGCAAAGGTTAACCAGGGTTTTAATAATTGGTTTAAGCTTAGCATAGACCGTTTGGCCTATGCAGTATGCGTGCATCGGTTAAGCTTTTACCTCAGCCATTGTAGTTTTAAACCATATCTCTGTCATAGAACCGAGCCATGTACTTTTAAGCTAAATAAAACCCCCCTCATTATTATAAATCAAAATCTTCCTGTGTCAACATTTGAACATCTAAAATAATAAACAACCCGCATGAACGCGAATGGAGTCTTGCCAAATTATCATTCAATATTGTATGCACGCATGTTTAAGGTATAAGCCGCGTGAGGATTAGGGCCTAATGCGTGTTTTCGTATAGGTGTTTGAGGTTTGAGGTCGGCTGGCCTGGTGCTTGTAATTTGGTGTTAAAAATAACACCCTCTCTGTTAAAGACTCCCTTTCTGTGTCTTGCTAGGTTGCACTAAACTTTAGGCCTAAATAACAGGTAGGCATTTGTCCTTTGTAAGCTTATGTATAAATGCCTTGTCATTTCTATCCCTCATTACAGCACGTAAATCCACACAAAAACATTGTATTAACTTACGGCATTGACTACGACTTTGTGTAGACAGCTATTGCTGTTGATGAAATCCAGTGATGAAAAGAAATAACAATAGAAGAACTGTGAACATTCTACATCTTGTGTTTCGTCTGCTTTACTATATATTTAGGCCGTTCATTTACATGTCGTTGTAACCCCAGCAAGGGTCCGGCCCGTCCGTAAACATGGTCTACCGCCCTCATAAAATTCTCAATATCCCCTCCCAGTTTTCCTGCTACACTATCATCCCATTCTTCTGTAACCCCCTCCTCCCCCCTCCACCATCGCCTTAGTAGGGGTTCTTTTTGCACTGAACAAAATGGTGTTAATCACAACAAGAGAGACTCAAACGTTTAGCCCAAGGAGCATGATGAAAACATATTGTCTTATTATGACAGGATTGCGGGACAAGTATAAAGTATGTCTTGTAAAATATTTGTGCGCCCGTACTGTATGAGGCAACTGTCGGTAAACTCCAACTGCATTTTATTTCACTCTTTCACTTGTGTTCGCAATTTAAGAGGACAGAACCAGAGAAAGGTCTAAAGTACAAATGGGTATAGTGTTAGCGTATTCACATCTGCCTTAGTACGCACTTAATAGATTTTCTGTGTTGTGTCGTTATGAAATTTTGTAGAGCTGAAGTGCCACTGACCAAATTAGGGGTGTGATTTTCGGGTAATTTTGTGTCCGGTTACCCGGTGCAATTTTCAGGTGGGTAACCGAGTACCCGAAATTGCAAAAAAATATTTAAAAAAATAAAAAAAAAATGCATTGAATTTGAATGCATTTTGATATCATTAATAGAGTATGACATGAATACAAATTATCAATTTTCATATTAAAAACACAAAACATCATGCAATTTTTTTTTTTTTTTTTAGGTCAACCATGAATGATCCTAGCATTTAGGTCTAGGACCTAGGACACTACAAAACCGGGAAAAAAATAACTTTTTTTTTAAAATTTAGGGCACATGAGCAGGGTATTTCCTGCCCGGGTAATGTAATCTCGGGCGGGTACCTACGAGCCCGCCCGAAAATCCCTGGCTTAGACCAAATACAGCGAAGCATCTTATGGCTTTGGGTCCAGGGACCTGCTTTTAGGATTCTGCTGAGGCCGGTCCAAGGAAAAAGCCCCAGGTTATAGCACCCCTAGAAGCTCAATTATTTATCAAATTCTTTTTATCTTGTCTGACATTTCAGGTGGCTAAAACCAACCCGCTTTTGAACAGTGACTTGTTTGATGCTGAGGATAGCAGTGATGAAGAAAGAGGTCCGGCACCTTCATCGCCACAACCGACTCAAACTAATAGAAGTAGTAAGCCCATTGGTAAGGATATAAAGGAATCGTACATAGTTTTGTATAAGGGAACAACCCAAAAGTTCGATGAAGCCCTATAAACGAAAGTCCTTTTGTTAGAAGGCTAACCCCCTCCCTCTAACGTAAGTGTCAAATATGGTCGATGGGGTTGTGGAGGGGTGCGACATATATTGGTCCACACATTGTGCTTGTATTCAGTTGTTCGACGTATACGTTGATCGGTAGGATTTTCAGTAGACCTAGAAGCTGTATTTTTTTTGCAAAAGTATACATGAAATGATGAATGATAGAGTAAATGGAGAAATAGACAATTAAATAGTACATAAGTACCCACTGTACCATCAAGTCCAAACATTGAAACCGAACATATTATTTTTTGGAAGAAAAAAGTATCCTGGGCATTTTTTTTGGGCTTTCCAAGTTTGCCACTGCCCACTAAAAATAACCAACAATGGATTGAAATACTTCATTACAATCATATAAATAATGTTCCCAGTTCAAATCCTGGTCAAAGCTGACAATTTTTCTTCTTAGCTGACTCATTAGAAGTAATAAATTGTGATCGTAAAAGGGATGTTAAATTTGAAGTTTCACACATACATGTAAGAACATTTTTCAATTGGATGCAATGTACATATTTTTCTATCCCAGCTTTCAGTGATGATGACGATTCATCGGATTCCGGAGTGAATGACCCCTTTGTTAGGAATGAGAGTGGTGATAATGCAGGCAGTGATGGTGAGGAGAGGACTAGCCCTACACCACCTGATGTATCAGAGAGAGCTAAATCTAAGAGAAAACCAAAGGTAGGTACCCAAATTGTCAGAGTTATTATCTGATTTACTTGATTTGATTAGGAACGGGGCAAATGTCTCAATTACTTTTACCCTGAAACCCTGTGCACTCCTGTTGTGAGTAAGGGTGTGAGTGAGTCCCGGGAATTCGAGTCCCGCCCGATAATCCTATTACCGGGCAGGAAATTCCCTGCCGGGTACCAAATTTAAATTTAAAAAAAAAAAATTTTCAAAGTTTTTTTTTTTCGGTTTTAGAGTGTCTCTGGACCTAGACCTAAATGCTAGGATCATGGTTGACCTAAAAAAAAAAAAATCTAATTTTGCACATTGTTTTGTGTTTTAAAATGAAAATTGATACATAGTTTTCATGTCATACTCTATTAATGATATCAAAATGCATTGAATTTGAATGCATTTTGATATCATTAATAGAGTATGACATGAAAACTATGTATCAATTTTCAGATTAAAAGCACAAAACAACGTGCAAAATTCAATTTTTTTTTTTTTAGGTCAACCATGATCCTAGCATTTAGGTCTAGGTCCAGAGACAACTACAAAAAAAAAAAATCACACCCCTAGTTGTGAGATTTCATTTTGTAAATTTGCATTTTTGACCTTCCTTTTTCTTTGTATGTTTATTTGATGCTCCTGCAGATTTAAAAAAAACATGACACCAAAGATAAAATGCCTCAAATAGGAAATGTTAAAAGCTATGCACACACATAAGACTATGAGACAAAACTTTTTTAAATCAGTAGAAAGGTACATTGAAAAATTGACAGTTTTGAAGGTGTAAAAAAAAGATATCAACTACTGACACATATTGTAACAAAAAGTTGTTTCTAAGTTATTATGTCACTGATTCCCATTCAGGCTCCCAGAGAAAAAAAGCCAAGAAGAGCAAAGAAGGCTGAAGTACAAGAAATTCACAGCAATAGTCAACGCATTGTGAGAGGTGAGTTGTGACGTTTTTTGGTTTTTTTTTACCTTTTGGCGACAGAATAAGTTTATGGTACAAATTGCACGCTAAAAATTTTGCCATTTTGAAGCTAAACTGAATTTTAATCAAATTAAGTCCTACATTTTACAAGGAATTACCTTGGGCTTAGAATCGATCAGTCCCATTGTAATTTGTTTAAATGTACCTCCACATGGTTGAAATAGTGCGTATAGCATCGACGCACACACTGAACAATGTTATAATGTGTCGTATATAACATGGCTAAGAACCAATAAAATTGCAGGAACTTTCTCAAGTGTTTAAGAGTCATTCATATAAGTTCAAGTTGCACATTTACCTCAAAGGGACGATTAGAGATCTGCTGAACCAGATGATTCTAAAGTCATCAAAATTCAGATTTTGTCATTTTTGGAGCAAGTTGAAATACTGCACATGACATTTATTTTAAAGTAATTCAATAAGGCAAACTCTGATATTTAATATTAAAAAGTATAAGTACATACTTTTTTATTCATGGAAATAGGGGTATCTGGCTGTGTGTCTAATTGTGTGAACTATTTCATGTAGCTAGGTAAGCCAGCTGGCTACCTGTGGTATCCAGACATTTTATGTTGTGATGGATGAATTCTTATTTATGGTTTTTGTTACATTACAGAATCATCCTTAAGATTGCCATATCACAAGCCTGCAAAGAAGTCCCTGGATGATTTCTTCAACAGGAAGCCATCTTCATCTTCACCTTTCCTGAAGCCTGTACCTCTCCGAGGAGCCAAGAAATTGAATGGGTAATATTATATTCACTAGTCAATACTCTCAAGATAATTCCTACGTTTAATCGCAACAGCATCTTGACTCATTTGCATTGATTTGTCCAATTTCTCAATGAGCAATATAAATACAGTTTTTAATCTGAAAATTAAGGTTTTACCGTCGTAACTAAACCTATCGACCAAATTTTTTTTAATTGACATATTTTGTACATTAATATATGTAGATAATAAATCAGGAAAAAAAACAGGGGGCGCCGGACCTCACTTTTGAGCTACAGCCGTTTTAAAAGAGGTGTACATTTCCAAAAATCTCTGTACACTTCAATGGCAAAATCAGCAATTTGCCCAAAATATACCACCTTTTATGCGTTGTATAAAAAATTGTCGAGACAAAATTTTTTAATTTTATATATGTTATGAAAAAGAAAAAGCTCTGTAAAATCGCGCAAAAAAAATGGGGGGTACCGGACCTTGTTTTTTTTTAATTTTTCCAAAATAGGTCAAAAAAAGCATTTTTTTAGCGACACCATGCGTAGTTAATTGCGTACATGGATATTTTGGTGCGTATCAACGCGTTGGTATACAAGCCGATCTGATGCGGATCAGCGTTCATTTACGCATATATGCCACAAAAAGGAATTGTCTGTTTACGCAGGAAAGTTTTCACTGTAAAAAAAGTTACCTAAGATACTTCTTAGGCTAAGAAGTGTCCATATTAAATAGGAACAATTATGATGATGTCAACTATAAAAGACTTATAAATCAAGCCTTAAATTTCTTAGCCTAATTCTAATTTGGTGTATTTTGGTCACAAACAGGTGTAAGAAAGACTGCCATTCTGCAAAGATATTGGGCCAAAGAGTTATTAAGTTACACAAACAGCGTTCGAAATTTTGGCTGTCCGGTTGCCCGGGACAACTAAAAAGTCGCCGGACAACCAAAAATACTGATTCGGTTGTCCGCCGGACAACCATAAATCTAGCCAAACGTCACATTTGTAGGCTTACGGACAACCAAAAACTTAGACGGACAACCAGAAATTGTAATCTGGTTGTCCGTGGGACAACCATTTATTTTTCCTAAATTCGAACACTGTACACAAAGTGAGGAATTTTCAGCTTTATGTTCACCTGACTCGAATGACCAAAAAGAGGATTATTTTATTAAACATGTTAAAGCGATTGAAGCGTTTGACACCATGAGCGGAAGTGTTTAACTATAATAGGCCTACAATTATTATAGGCATAGGCCTACTTAGTGCATGCTTTGTGCCGTTTACCGAGAGGAAAACTTTTTTGGTGTAGAAAAACGTTTGGCCAATTGTGATATCATAATTTAATGTATGACCCTTTTTTTAAACGGAATAGTTTTGATGGTGTTGTCTATATCGCATGCATTATGAATTCAGTGCACGTAGTAGGTCTTTACCCAATAACACAAAATGCTTTAAACATTTAAACTTTTAAAACATTTTCAAAATAACAATCAAAAACATTGAACACTTGCTGCAAAACATATTCTAATTTGGGACAATGTTGCCAAAATAATATATGTCTACAATAACATTTTCACAACATTTTGTTGTGGTGTCTTTCATTATGAAACGTTCTACAAACGTAACCTTTAATAGGCCTATAATATAATGCTTACCCACATTTAGGCCAACATATTATTAAAACGAATTAACCAATTTAACCAACACTTGTTTAGGCCTAATGTTAAAAAAAATACCCTGATTCTGTGTGGGTATATATAGTCTATAACTTCATACCATCTATTGGACCCTACTGTCGTAGGTCTATACTTTGGGGATGGGGTCCAGGTCCGTTATCAGTGGAAGCACGCTGGCATTTGGTTTGTACATGTTGTATGTATATTAGAAGCGGTCACTTTTTTTTTTGCGCTCAGCAAACATTGTTTTCTTTATTTTGTGGCCCTAGTTATCACCGGTGCGTAAAAATAACATTGACACGCACAAGACGCATCGTTGTCTGCAACGCAACTACGCGTTGAAAACGGGCGCAATAGTCAAGTCAAATCGGGTGACGACAGAAAAACCTTAAACACTCTTGTTTTCCCAGGTTGAATGATCCTTAAAATACATTTCAAATGTGCTTATCTTTTACCTTTTTCTGTGATTTAAAACTAAAGCATAACACACATACTTTTAAATAATATCAGTAAAATAATAAGGAACATCACTCCATCCTATTACGGACCAGTGGGAACTACAGGCCTGTGTGGTGGTGTGTTTTAAATTTACTTCAGTGTGAATTTTGTAATCCAATGCAAAGATCCAAAGTTGGGTGAAGCACGCCTCAAAATAACTTTTCAAACTTTGCATTGCTACTTCTAACATTAAGGTGCACTTTTGTTTGAAAATGGGAGTATGATGTGTGATAGAATGTGTTATACTGTCTTTAAAAGTTTGTCTTGGCAATTTTGTAGCCCACTTTAAAAGTTGTTTGTTTTGCAGCGGGCAAGTTTTGGAGTGCAAATCAACTGCTCAGTGCCAGAAGTGGGTAAGTGCAATAGCTGCCCTGTGAATATTTGGCAATTTACACACTGTATATTGTACTCATCTACACATGGCAGTTGTTGCACTTGCCCACCTCTGGCACTAAGCAGTCAGATCGTGACATGATTTAGCTTAATTCTTGATCTGCCTGAAGCTTGCAAGCTAGATGATCACATAATTAGTCGATAATATAACTGTTAGGCATCAAGTTTATATATATGATTTGATGAATTTTAACCACACTTACAAGTGTTAAGTCTAGATTGCAAACTTAGCACATTTTACTTCAAATTTGACCTGCTTCTGATAATTTTGTTTTTATTTTTCTTATCAGGGGTTTAAGTGCACATAAAAACAGTAATGGGTATTCTACCAAACATTCCAAATCACCTAGCAATAACAACAAACTGCAGTTGGACACAAAATCTTCACTGTCAAGCACACAAGATAGTGATTCACTGAAGCTTCCCAGTACACCTGTGGAGGAATTCCCTATAGTTGCAAACTGGTTAAAGAACATTGAACCTGCCAAGGCGGACGATCCTAACGGTGCTAAAAATGGAGATATGCTCAGTGAAGAGCAGATCAAAGCTGAACCAAGTACAGACAAACTAGAAAACAGTGAAGATATTGTGCAAAATTCAGAGGAAGTTGAAGACTCGCTTAACTTGACTGGAATTTTGTCACAAACTCAAGAGGAGGAATCACAAGAGTATGCCAAAGATGACTGTATTGAAAAGGCAGGTGAAGGTGCTGGTAAAACAGAGCCAGATTCTGATGAGATAGCCTCAAATGCACCTGCTGCCACACCTACAACTGGAGTTAATGAGAATCCTGCAGGTGGGGACAGCCAGGTGCAGGACATTGACAAGGAATCCAGTCAATTAGTCAATGGGCAAACTGTTAGTGATCAAGTTAACAATGATGCACCGATTTCATCAGATAAGGAACAAGAACCTACTGCAACGCAACCAGAAGATCCTCAGGCTATTGTGGATGAAAAACCACAGGTGCCAACTCAAAATGACAAAGAATTACCTGTTACACCGGCACCAGGCCAACTGCAAGGCACCATGTCCGCGGCTAAGAGACGCCAGATGCTCGTGGAGGCTAGTCTAGAGAAGCTCAAGGGCTTCACGCCAAAATTGGAAGGATCCCCTGAGGCTGTTATTGATCTAGAAGGATCAGATGATGATGAGACACCAGGGCCAGTGTTGAATCCTGGACTGAAGAAACTGATGGATAGGTTTGCTGTGCATACAAAGAAAGCAGCTGCTAAGAAGAAGAGACAAGTTGAAGTCAGGTGGGTATTGGCATAGAAAAAATGTGTATTTTCCAGGAAGATAAGTAAGAGACCAAAAAATATTTTCATATTATTTCATACATGTTGTTGTGGAACCAAAATTTCCCTCCAAATGCCAAATATTTCAGACGGCATGGGTGAGTAATCCATATTGTCAATTTGTCAAGTTTATAAGATCACTTGGAGTGGTGGGTTTTGAGTAGATTTGAACCAAGTCTTATTGTATAAGAATCTTTGCAATCTAAATACATGGAATGTTTCTCTCATTTACCAAATTCAATATTTTGGAAATGAGCAATGTACAGGGATGTAAATCTTTCGGACATTACCGGTAATTTGACCCGCCTTCAAAAAGAAAATTCAATACCGCACGCAAGCCCTCTGCTACCTGTCCAAGGACCAGATGGATTTCTGGAAATGGATACATGTTGCCCATTTACATCCCTGCTTGTATAATAGTAATTTCCAGAAATTATTAGAGAGGAATAATATAAGCTGTCAACTTGTCAAGATTAAAACTTAGGGTGAAATTAGAGATTTCCAGGATTATTTGTTTACACCCATATCGTATCTCCATGATTGAAACCGATACAAATTCAGAGCGATTCAAATAAAATTGTATCTTGTAGTAAGAATGATTGATGTTAAATGTGTACGATGCTTTTATTGTTCAAATTGCAAGCTATATGTAACCCAGTTATTGTCTATAGAAAAGACAAGATATTAGATGGATATTTTATATGCTTATCTCTTTGTCTCATTAGTGTTGTGAGTAAAGAAGTTGACAACGATGGAAAGGAAGATTTGAAGTACGACACAGTATTAACTACCTTAGATGGGGAAGAAGAGGAAGATCCTCTCCTCAAAGTTCCAGGTAATAAAATAAAAATCTTCTAAATGCTTAATGAATTTTGAATAACATTTTTGATGCAGATTGAAGGTTTACAATAGAATCCGATGACATTTACATTTTAAATGGTAATCTCAATTAAAAATGTAAGAGATTTATTTATGTTGCTCCTCAGCATTTAATTACAGAACTTCAGATGTAGGTTTAAAAGGTGTAGAGTTAATGCAAAATACACTCTACATCATTTTCACACTTTTTGATTTATGAACACCAACATCTGCCCTATAATGCTGGCTTTAAATTGAGACTTTGCTATAAAAATTTCAAGGTAAATTTTTGGAAATATGATCAGAAATAGCACATACTTTCTTATATTTGACCATTTTATATTTGCTAATATCTGACTTAGAGAAAAATTGCATCCATGTATCAAACAATCAAAATGTCCAATATGGTCCCTACTGATAAGAAAAATTGAGTTTTGTTGTGAAATAAGTATTGTCTGATTTGATGCCACAGTATAGTATTCATGGCTTCATATACACATTCGAAATAAGTACTTATCCTCTTGTCCTCTTGTCCAAAAATCACTGGGGACAACCATATTGAGCTATGTACTTATCCCCTGGACAACCACTATATTTTTCCTCCAAAAGTATGACACATTATGGGGACAACCAAAATGTATTGAGGACAAGCAGAATTTATGCTTTAGTTATCCTTGGGATAACCTCCAGATTTCCACATGTATACTAGAGGTGCTGAGAATGTAGTGAACACATATACTCTTGTCCATAAATCACTTGTAACCTGACTACCACTATATTTTACCACCAGAATCATGATTTATAAATAAATAAAACTTTAAAAAAACATCAAACAAATTTAAATTTTTGCACAAAAATATATGATACACTTTGGGGACAACCAAAATGTTTTGAGGACAAGCAGAATGTATGCTTTAGTTGTCCTTGGGACAACCTCCATATTTTCTTTAATTCGGACACTGGTAATGATTATTCCAAATAGACAAAAAAGTGGTGCCTATGTAAATCTTGTAAATTTCTGAGGAATGTGTGTAGAGTGAAAAGGAGTAAGCATTCAGTTCACATAAAGTTCTGCCTTGGATAATTTATAAAAAATGTTTGTTCCATTTCCTTTTAAGGTGCTAAATTGTTGAAATTGAAAGACAACTTACAAGTTAAAATGAGACTGATACGAGAGCAAGCAAGAAAGAAGCGCAAAGAGCTATACCGTCTCGACAACGAGGAACTTCTTGAAGATGGCGACGAAGAGGATGAAGAAAAGAAAGGCAAAGATGAGGCAGAGTTGACAGACCAGACGGACACTGATTATGATCCTGATGAAGATAATATCAAAGATGATGATGATGACGAAGATGATGATGAGGAAATGGATGAAGACGACTATGAAGAACCAGTAAGTTTATACCAGTTTTCATCCTGATGTGGCAGTGATGACGGTGCGCATTTCATTGGGTGCTGCTTGAAATCGCTAGCGTTCGTTCAAAGCGCTGGCGTACATATGCGCATGCTGTAAGATGCCACATAGATGTGGGCATGAAACAGCTGCGTCAACGCTTTGACGTCAATGCCACTATGATATAGTGAAGTTTCTAGACATTCTTGCCTTTTACTGTTTATATTCAGTGACATGGATTTGACCTGCCATTTAAACCATTTATGGCGACACTGTTTGTCTGATATGTATGATAAAAGTGTAAACATCAAATTTCCCAAAGTTCATATCAGCAACACCTGTTTATTCCTGTAAGCTGGGAGAAAGTTGGTGTCAAAACAAAGCACCTCTAAATGTCACACAATTTGATTCTCTTGGTCAGGCTGACCTCACACAAAAGGAATCCAGGAAAAACTAGGATACAAATGCACTGTTTGACCATGTTTCCTTTTGCTGTGCTGGTTGCTATGCGTGCACCTGAAATTTTATGCAGTGGGACAACATCTCCACATTAGAATACTCCCTGACTTGCATGTCCATTTCTTGTAAGCGTCTTAGCCTAAAAAGTACAAACATTTGAATCTAATCTGTTTTCTAAAAATGAACAGCATTAACATAGTCCAGTGTTTCTCTTTTGTCCTTTACAGGCCAGAAGGAAATGTGAATTTGGTGATGAAGAAGCAGAAGTTGATGAAGATGACGAGGAGGATGAATATGATGAGGAGGAGGATGAAGAGGAAGGAGAACCCAAGAAAGATGATGACAAGGCTGAGATGGCATCAGGGGAAGAAAGCAGTGATGAAGAAGATGATATGGGAAGAAGGAAGATCACACCAACAAGAGTAAAGAGGAAGAAGAAACTAGTTCTGGATGAAGATGATGATGATGAAGATGAAGAGAAGATGGTGCTAAAGATACCAGAAGATGATGAGCCAGAAGTGAAGGAATCAGATGCAAGAGTGAAAGGTGAGTGCCAAGAGAAGAGGATACATTATTCTACAATTATTATGGATTTTAAAGATTTTGATCAACATCAGATTGGACGTATCTCATATTTTCGGGCACAACTTTGACCTTCATCGGGAGACTGGCAACCCAAGTTGACGATTGGTGACCTTTTAGACAATTGAACACAACAAGGGTGTTGAAGGAGACCATATACATCAGAGCAAACGAAGCATCACTCAACCATGACAAGGGGCCAATACCAGTTACAAGACAGTGTCCAAAAGGTCATGACATTGATCCCAAACTTGTTTTGCCAGTCTCCCTACAATAACCAAAAATTTAAGGTATGTCCAATCTTGAGATCAAAAGTTCAAAAATTATGCCAAGATGTTACACCATGATAATTGCTAAATCACCCATATTGTGTAGGCCCATATCGATTACTGGATTTACTGCATGCGCCATCCTAAATTCTTATGTGTAGTCAATTTCTGTAGGGTATTGTTTACTCAGCACTAAATTGATCAAAATAAACCAAAGTTGTACACATAAAATCAGGGGTCAACTAAGTTGTGTTTAGATTTTAGGTCTGTATATGAATACTAAAGCAAGTTTGTTTTGTGTTTAAGGTCCAAGCAACGAGCCATCTGAATCATCTCGTTTGTCCATCGCTGGATCCAATTCCTCATCAGCAAAGATAAGTACCGACACCAAGAACAGTTTTGGTTTTAATCTTAATGGAAGCAAGACCATGGAGATGTTTGATTCCAATACAAGAAACAGTATACTAACTTCAGATGGGGACAAGAAGACCACAGGAGATATGTCACCTACAGTAGGAGAAACCACTGGGTTTACTTGGAGCGCTCTCAAGAAAAGCAAGGAGGATAGTGCTGTCAAGAAGAACAAGGAGGACAATAAGGGTGAGGCTCTATTATTTAGGCTATATCTCATTGATACCTGAATTTGATTAAATATAAGTAACTTCATTTTTCTCTCAAGATTGTGAATTGGCAGTGGAATGGAACTTGTTTCTTTGTAGAAAGTATTATACAAATACAACATGTTTGAGGGGAAGTAGTCAAAACTACTGGTCCCCAAAGTGTTGGATGATTTGATTACTTCCCAACACGTCAGTACCGAGGGGAAAATGGTTGCCCTAATCCCCAGATTTAGTATTTGTTTTATTATATACCAAACTTTGCCTATGGGGTTGAGGTTGTAGGGAAATCATTTGTGATCAATCAGTGAATTGTAATGATTAGTTTAAGTATATTTATGAGGTGTGATCATTTTTATTAATCAAATGCCATATAAAGATAATGATGATCATGCCAAATTTCCAGGCATAACTTCTGAGTAAAAGATTTCGAATTTTAGGAGGATATCTCGTACCATTTTTATAATGTTGAATTGGTAATTTGTTTAATAAAGCAAATCACTTTATTGTTTGATTAATCATATTTATAGCAAACTGGATGAAATTCTGAAATTTTTTTATATAAAATATAGATGATCAAACATCAGATGTTGGCAATCTGAAACTGGATTCTGCGTCAAACAGTCTAGATACCAGCTTTGAGATGTTTGGATCTGTTATACCAGGCCATCAACCTGGCGGTGGAATGAGGCATGCTGGCAAATCTTCAGATGCTGCAGAGCCGTTCATGCCATTCTCAAAGCAAAAATCAATTATGGATTCAGAACCAAAGGTAATGAGTTTTTTTTCTACGTGATGGTAAAAGTGTGTATTGTATTTGTAACCAGAAAACTAATATTTCACATCTTGTTTA
The DNA here is from genome assembly GCF_039555335.1 of Amphiura filiformis. Taxonomy (NCBI): domain Eukaryota; kingdom Metazoa; phylum Echinodermata; class Ophiuroidea; order Amphilepidida; family Amphiuridae; genus Amphiura; species Amphiura filiformis. The sequence continues at coordinate 42,436,567 of NC_092632.1, read as the reverse complement.
CGGATTAATTAGAACTTTTTAAAGTTATGCTGATGTGATGTTAATTTATGAAGATTCTGGTTGCAGGACCTACTTACAATATTTGTCAAGTCTGCAAGTTCTAAAAAATAAATTTATTTGGGATGATATTTCTCAATCATTTGGATCATGTAAAAGAAATGGAACCCTGCAGCTGGTAATATTTTTGTGTTGTGGGGAAAATACATAAGTTACCAAACATGTCTTTTTGACAAATTAGTTAAACATATCAATGTGTTGTTGTTGTTTTTTGGGTTTTTTTTACACAAGCTTGATTTTAAGTGTTTGGCTCCAGCACAGAACTGACCATTTAGTGGTGGGTGGAAAAATGGAGTGTTGGGCTCTGCTGCCCACCACCACCCATTGTAGCTACATACAACCCTACCCAGTTTTTTGAATCTGAAACGTCTACTATTGAGAAGAGAGTAGCTGTCAGTTTGTGTCGTTCAATTATTTCAATAGCTGACTCCAAAATTCTGTTCCCTTTCTTATACAGAGTACACCAAAGCTGTCGGAACTTACCATGCCTGTAGAGGACTCTCAGCTTTTATTCCGAGATGAATCTCCTTTACCAAGTCCAGGGATCCATGACTCACAGCGGACTGGCGAATCGCAAAGCTTCCATTTCTCATTTGAAGAAGATGAGACACAGAGTCAATTCCTTGATGAAAATGGGTGAGTTTTGAAAAAAGGCTTATATTTTAGTCTCTTAGTGAAAAAAAAACAAATTAGATAAGGTGACGAAAAGAAAATGCCCTGTTCTGCGGGCGTGCGGACTCGCCAAGTAGGGTCAGTCTTTTTTTGTTGTTTTTTTTTTCTGATAGAGGCTAAATGACACTTAGAATCACAGAAAGCTTGAAAAATGTACCAGAACATCTTTAATATCATTACAATCCAGCTGGCGCAATTGATTCGATTTAGCTATCTCCAGGTGTTCTAAATAAAAGTTTGTTCAGCCAAGTTGTTTATATTTTGTTTTTTCTCTTTACCTTGATCCATTTTATTCTTGCCTTTCAGGTTTTTGAATGTACGTCCTTCTGTCCCTAAACCCAAACCAGTGGCTAAGAAGCTATTCAATAGCAGTCAGCCTGCAGCTACTCCAAACAATATGGATGAATTGTTGGGTTTATGCTCTGGACAGTTCACAGGTATGTATTATTACAATTGTGGCTGAGCATGGTGTGTCATCAGTTAATCAACCGTGATGGAACAAGTATCTATACCATTTTGCTCCCTGATGTGGCAGTGACGTCAACATGTTTTTACGCGCACATCTATGGGGCATCTTGAAGCGTGTGCGTGTATGTACACTAGTGCTGTGAGCGAACGTTAGCGATTTGAAGCTGCGCCCAATGAAATGAATACTGATGTCACTGCTACATCAGGGTAAAAAATGGTATAGAAAACAAAATCAGTATTGATATTGAAGGTCATCAACGATGCAATCAAAACCATCAAGAATTCCAATGTTTGAACCATTTTAGTGGAAGTGGAATATATTTTATCACAAATGCATCTAATCCTATCTCAGTGAGGAATATCAAGCATTAGTTTATAAATACTATCTTGTTGGTTGGTGAGGATCTATTGCACTTTTTCTTTTAGTGGGGACTTGAATATGTCATTTAACCAACACAATACCTTGCGTCACACCAGTCTTCATGGTAAAAATTCTGAATTTTTGATCTAATATTTATTGCCATGAACATTAACAAACACCAAGATCAGAAGAAGTTGGTGTCAAAACTGTCTCTCTGGTCCAATATGCTTAGCATATATTGATATATTTGATATTTTGTTGCTAATAAATCTCCAGGCACACAAGAACCAAGGGCCAGCTCACCCAAAGGATTTGGTGGCACAGGACCATTTTCACAGATTACTAAAGGACTTGGAGAAACTCAAGGAGGCATGGATGAATTACTTCAGCTTTGCTCAGGAACATTTGCTAAGTTAGTATATAACAGAAGTATTGAACATGGATCTTCCATAAAATCACAAAAAGTATTTATACTTTACCTGACCTGCCTGTCTAATGTTTAAATTCTTTACTGAGCCTTAATGCTCGATTTTAAGAAGTGAAATGTTTACATATATATGGCAATTACCAAACACCCTCATGTGACATTCAGTCTCAGAGCTGAAATACTGCCGGGTTGAGCAGTGTCTTTTATGCCTGTGTGTAGCACGCTATAAATCACTATGCTTTTTCTTTTCTTCAAGTTTAGTAAAATCATGATTTTTTAACTGCACTAATTTTTCCTCATTCTGACAACCAAATGCTCAATATGAATTTCAAATGCATGACCTTTTTTCAGGACCCAGGCTCAGGGCTTGAACAACAAAGAAACCAACCTCGCTGAAGAAAATAAGAAGGAAGGCGATGATGGCAGTGAGGCATCTTTTCATCTGGTATCCGATAATGAGAGTTTCCATAGTAACGACGAAAAAGATGAGAATGAAGATAAGGACAAATTCAAGGGACTGAGCAGCGATGAAGGGGAAGGAGGGAAGAAACAAGGAGAGGAAGTTGCAGGAGAAGAAGGAACCAAGAAGAGGAGGAGGATCAAAATGATAGGAAGCAGTGATGAGGAGGGAGAGGATGAAAAGAAGCAGGTCAAGGTCAAGAAATTTAAAATGTTCTCTCAGAAGTAAGTCATTAACATTGGGTTTTTTTTGTTCCTACACTTTCATAAACATGATTAGTTTTAGTTGTCCCAAATCCTGCATCATATATCATATTTTATGTGATTATGTAGAGTGTATGATGGATAAAATAATATTTATTGAAAGTAATCTTAGGCTCAAAACAAAAGTCAAAACAAAAATTAATCTTATGTTGTAATATAGTTTCACCGAGTTTGTTAGTGACACAGGTGCGCATTTCGCTCATATTGCAGTTCAATCGTTCATGTCTCAACTCAGTTTCACAGACCATTATACTCGCGTGTACCAGGGTGATTTTGCGGCATCCTTGTGGAGCAACTGCACTGCGTAAATGCACTGACATCACTACCAAGGTGAAACAAAGTGTGGTTGAAGCTTCCCATTTAATATGTGAACAAGAATTGTAAGATCAGCAAGACATGAGTAAATATCACCACCGATGCAATTAAAGGGTAGGTTTAGGGTTAGGATTAAAATATTAGGGTTATGATTATATTTGCAGGTGGTGACCACTAAATGTAAAGTTACTCCATATAAGATCAGTTCATATTTTCATTAAAACACACCTGATATATTTAAATCTATTTGTCTGAGTTCAACAAACCACTTACGGTACTCTAATCTCTCACAGGAAATCCAAGTTGATCAAGAAACACTTTGTTGAGAATGAAGCCGAGTTGTCAGGAAGCGAGTATGACAGCGATGAGTTTTACGATGCAGAGGATTTAGCAGATGAACTGGAAGATGACGCTGGAGCGGATCAAGAGGATCTTGGAGATGAGGAGGAGCTGAGAGATCAGGTCAACAAAGTACACATGTAAGTCAACAAAGAAAGTAGTGGTACGATTGGATAACCTGGATCACATCACTCTATAGTTGGTCTATCCAAAAGGTTTTGAGCACTGTCGTATGTGTTGGTAGATTTAATGCTCATCAATTTGCAGTAAACTTCCAATTATATCTGGAAGCTCCAAATAGCTTGTTGAGTCATTCCAGGTAGATGAGATTCAGTACTATTAAGTTGGAGCTCCAAAGTAAGGTGTAGTCCTACTCAGGGGTAAGGTACATTTTGGCTTTTCAAGAGAGTGACATCAGTGCATACTCCAGTGAGGGTAGTATTACATCATGTGCATTGACGCAATAACTTCATTTTCACTATATCACTATAAATAAGTAACAAAATGAAAGTATATATATTTGGAAAGAAAATAAAGAAAGGAATTCAGCTGTATCTTTGAAATTTGAACAAAAATTACCCATTTTAAAATAAAGTCTAAACCATTATTGGATTATCCCTGAACTTTATCTATTGTTGTGCAATACAAAGATTTCATTTTGGGAAGGAAGCCCAAATTGACTTTCGGTAGAGAAACCCTAGATCTGCGTATTTAGAGTTGAGTGTACATAGGAAGTAGTTGAAGCAGGGGGAGCCCTGTGTTTAATCTTTTCTGCAATCATGTAACAAGTTTTGGAAATGGTTACAATCTACTGAATTCTTTAAATTCATTAATTATGGTATGCTATTATTTCAGGAAAGCTGTAGAGGATGATGATGCTCGTAGGTTACGCATCTACAAGGAACTATTGCTGCCGGACGGCGACCTCCACTCAGATAACAAAGGAAGACAAAGACAGTTCAAATGGAGGAACTTAAATAGTATGTAGATTTCACATACCTTTATTTCTGTGCTTGCTTTACATCATCAGGGGCCTATACCTGAATATCCAAGGTGCAGGCTATATCACCTATTGTCAAAGTGATCCCAGCCAAACTGGAACAGGCTGCGCCATGGTAATTCAGCCTAATAGGATGGGGGTGTTGCATGCAAAGTCATGGGGGCAGCAACACACCTCCAAAAAATGCCAAGCCAATAAAATCTGCCTTTTTTTGGAAATGGATTTTTTTGAAGGAAAAATTCACAAAATGTCAACTTTTAAGCTTGCCACCCCCCAAATCCTGGCTTATGGCCTGGTAGCATGAACAGTTCATATCAGCAGCTGGGGATTTCAGGCAATTTGAGAATGTTTCAAGGTGAATTGAAACAAAATTGCTTCATTAATGTAACTGAATTTTGAGCTGCATATTGGTATTCTGATGACACTAGTTCCCTGTCGAGTACATTGCAGAAACACAAAGCTACACTCCTCACACACACACACACACACACACCCACTTGTAAAGACCTGCAACCAACAACTTTGCACACCCAAATGTAATCTCCAAACTGTGGCTGTGCTTAAAAAACCACCCTAGAACTGACCCTACCCAGCAAAGGAGACATGGTCTAATATGCAGGTAGGGGAAAGGAAACTGCATGTCCATGGTTGGTGAGTGTCCCCATTTTTCCCTCGTGTGTGCGCCCTCATTTGCGGGTCTTTACAAATATGCACCCACACAATACACGTTCCTGCTGGACACACATTTGAGTTTTTATTGCCTTATAAT